>NC_136272.1:93625752-93730752 GCF_964187855.1 Myxine glutinosa
CTAACACAAGTGCGAAAAGTGGTTTTTCAACACTATCACAAGTGCAAAAAGTGATTTTTCCAAACTAATACAAGTGCAAAAGTGGTTTCCTGCACCAACACAAGTGCGAAAAGTGGTTTTTCAACACTAACACAAGTGCGAAAAGTGGTTTTTCAACACGAACACAAGTGCGAAAAGTGTTTTTTCCACACTAATACAAGTGCAAAAGTGGTTTCCTGCACCAACACAAGTGCGAAAAGTGGTTTTTCAACACTAACACAAGTGCGAAAAGTGGTTTTTCAACACTATCACAAGTGCGAAAAGTGGTTTTTCAACACTACCACAAGTGCAAAAAGTGTTTTTTCCACACTAATGCAAGTGCAAAAGTGGTTTCCTGCACCAACACAAGTGCGAAAAGTGGTTTTTCAACACTAACACAAGTGCGAAAAGTGGTTTTTCAACACTATCACAAGTGCGAAAAGTGGTTTTCCAACACTATCACAAGTGCAAAAAGTGTTTTTTCCACACTAATGCAAGTGCAAAAGTGGTTTCCTGCACTAACACAAGTGCGAAAAGTGGTTTTTCAACACTAACACAAGTGCGAAAAGTGGTTTTTCAACACTAACACAAGTGCGAAAAGTGGTTTTTCAACACTATCACAAGTGCAAAAAGTGTTTTTTCCACACTAATACAAGTGCAAAAGTGGTTTCCTGCACCAACACAAGTGCGAAAAGTGGTTTTTCAACACTAACACAAGTGCGAAAAGTGGTTTTTCAACACTAACACAAGTGCGAAAAGTGGTTTTTCCACACTAATACAAGTGCAAAAGTGGTTTCCTGCACCAACACAAGTGCGAAAAGTGGTTTTTCAACACTAACACAAGTGCGAAAAGTGGTTTTTCAACACTATCACAAGTGCAAAAAGTGTTTTTTCCACACTAATACAAGTGCAAAAGTGGTTTCCTGCACCAACACAAGTGCGAAAAGTGGTTTTTCAACACTAACCCAAGTGCGAAAAGTGGTTTTTCAACACTAACACAAGTGCGAAAAGTGTTTTTTCCACACTAATACAAGTGCAAAAGTGGTTTCCTGCACCAAAACAAGTGCGAAAAGTGGTTTTTCAACACTAACACAAGTGCGAAAAGTGGTTTTTCAACACTAACACAAGTGCGAAAAGTGGTTTTTCAATACTAACACAAGTGCAAAAAGTGGTTTCCTGCACCAACACAAGTGCGAAAAGCGGTTTTTCAACACTAACACAAGTGCGAAAAGTGGTTTTTCAACACTAACACAAGTGCGAAAAGTGGTTTTTCCACACTAATACAAGTGCAAAAGTGGTCTCCTGCACCAACACAAGTGCGAAAAGCGGTTTTTCCACACTAATACAAGTGCAAAAGTGGTTTCCTGCACCAACACAAGTGCGAAAAGCGGTTTTTCAACACTAACACAAGTGCGAAAAGTGGTTTTTCAACACTATCACAAGTGCAAAAAGTGTTTTTTCCACACTAATACAAGTGCAAAAGTGGTTTCCTGCACCAACACAAGTGCGAAAAGTTGTTTTTCAACACTAACACAAGTGCGAAAATTGGTTTTTCAACCTATCACAAGTGCAAATTGTGTTTTTTCCACACTAATACAAGTGCAAAAGTGGTTTCCTGCACCAACACAAGTGCGAAAAGTGGTTTTTCAACACTAACACAAGTGCGAAAAGTGGTTTTTCAACACTAACACAAGTGCGAAAAGTGGTTTTTCAACACTAACACAAGTGCGAAAAGTGTTTTTTCCACACTAATACAAGTGCAAAAGTGGTTTCCTGCACCAACACAAGTGCGAAAAGTGGTTTTTCAACACTAACACAAGTGCGAAAAGTGGTTTTTCAACACTATCACAAGTGCGAAAAGTGGTTTTTCAATACTATCACAAGTGCAAAAAGTGTTTTTTCCACACTAATGCAAGTGCAAAAGTGGTTTCCTGCACTAACACAAGTGCGAAAAGTGGTTTTTCAACACTAACACAAGTGCGAAAAGTGGTTTTTCAACACTAACACAAGTGCGAAAAGTGGTTTTTCCACACTAATACAAGTGCAAAAGTGGTTTCCTGCACCAACACAAGTGCGAAAAGTGGTTTTTCAACACTAACACAAGTGCGAAAAGTGGTTTTTCAACACTATCACAAGTGCGAAAAGTGGTTTTCCAACACTATCACAAGTGCAAAAAGTGTTTTTTCCACACTAATGCAAGTGCAAAAGTGGTTTCCTGCACTAACACAAGTGCGAAAAGTGGTTTTTCAACACTAACACAAGTGCGAAAAGTGGTTTTTCAACACTAACACAAGTGCGAAAAGTGGTTTTTCAACACTATCACAAGTGCAAAAAGTGTTTTTTCCACACTAATACAAGTGCAAAAGTGGTTTCCTGCACCAACACAAGTGCGAAAAGTGGTTTTTCAACACTAACACAAGTGCGAAAAGTGGTTTTTCAACACTAACACAAGTGCGAAAAGTGTTTTTTCCACACTAATACAAGTGCAAAAGTGGTTTCCTGCACCAACACAAGTGCGAAAAGTGGTTTTTCAACACTAACACAAGTGCGAAAAGTGGTTTTTCAACACTATCACAAGTGCGAAAAGTGGTTTTTCAATACTATCACAAGTGCAAAAAGTGTTTTTTCCACACTAATGCAAGTGCAAAAGTGGTTTCCTGCACTAACACAAGTGCGAAAAGTGGTTTTTCAACACTAACACAAGTGCGAAAAGTGGTTTTTCAACACTAACACAAGTGCGAAAAGTGGTTTTTCCACACTAATACAAGTGCAAAAGTGGTTTCCTGCACCAACACAAGTGCGAAAAGTGGTTTTTCAACACTAACACAAGTGCGAAAAGTGGTTTTTCAACACTATCACAAGTGCGAAAAGTGGTTTTCCAACACTATCACAAGTGCAAAAAGTGTTTTTTCCACACTAATGCAAGTGCAAAAGTGGTTTCCTGCACTAACACAAGTGCGAAAAGTGGTTTTTCAACACTAACACAAGTGCGAAAAGTGGTTTTTCAACACTAACACAAGTGCGAAAAGTGGTTTTTCAACACTATCACAAGTGCAAAAAGTGTTTTTTCCACACTAATACAAGTGCAAAAGTGGTTTCCTGCACCAACACAAGTGCGAAAAGTGGTTTTTCAACACTAACACAAGTGCGAAAAGTGGTTTTTCAACACTAACACAAGTGCGAAAAGTGGTTTTCCACACTAATACAAGTGCAAAAGTGGTTTCCTGCACCAACACAAGTGCGAAAAGTGGTTTTTCAACACTAACACAAGTGCGAAAAGTGGTTTTTCAACATTATCACAAGTGCAAAAAGTGTTTTTTCCACACTAATACAAGTGCAAAAGTGGTTTCCTGCACCAACACAAGTGCGAAAAGTGGTTTTTCAACACTAACCCAAGTGCGAAAAGTGGTTTTTCAACACTAACACAAGTGCGAAAAGTGTTTTTTCCACACTAATACAAGTGCAAAAGTGGTTTCCTGCACCAAAACAAGTGCGAAAAGTGGTTTTTCAACACTAACACAAGTGCGAAAAGTGGTTTTTCAACACTAACACAAGTGCGAAAAGTGGTTTTTCAATACTAACACAAGTGCAAAAAGTGGTTTCCTGCACCAACACAAGTGCGAAAAGCGGTTTTTCAACACTAACACAAGTGCGAAAAGTGGTTTTTCAACACTAACACAAGTGCAAAAAGTGGTTTTTCCACACTAATACAAGTGCAAAAGTGGTCTCCTGCACCAACACAAGTGCGAAAAGCGGTTTTTCCACACTAATACAAGTGCAAAAGTGGTTTCCTGCACCAACACAAGTGCGAAAAGCGGTTTTTCAACACTAACACAAGTGCGAAAAGTGGTTTTTCAACACTATCACAAGTGCAAAAAGTGTTTTTTCCACACTAATACAAGTGCAAAAGTGGTTTCCTGCACCAACACAAGTGCGAAAAGTTGTTTTTCAACACTAACACAAGTGCGAAAATTGGTTTTTCAACCTATCACAAGTGCAAATTGTGTTTTTTCCACACTAATACAAGTGCAAAAGTGGTTTCCTGCACCAACACAAGTGCGAAAAGTGGTTTTTCAACACTAACACAAGTGCGAAAAGTGGTTTTTCAACACTAACACAAGTGCGAAAAGTGGTTTTTCAACACTAACACAAGTGCGAAAAGTGTTTTTTCCACACTAATACAAGTGCAAAAGTGGTTTCCTGCACCAACACAAGTGCGAAAAGTGGTTTTTCAACACTAACACAAGTGCGAAAAGTGGTTTTTCAACACTATCACAAGTGCGAAAAGTGGTTTTTCAATACTATCACAAGTGCAAAAAGTGTTTTTTCCACACTAATGCAAGTGCAAAAGTGGTTTCCTGCACTAACACAAGTGCGAAAAGTGGTTTTTCAACACTAACACAAGTGCGAAAAGTGGTTTTTCAACACTAACACAAGTGCGAAAAGTGGTTTTTCAACACTATCACAAGTGCAAAAAGTGTTTTTTCCACACTAATACAAGTGCAAAAGTGGTTTCCTGCACCAACACAAGTGCGAAAAGTGGTTTTTCAACACTAACACAAGTGCGAAAAGTGGTTTTTCAACACTAACACAAGTGCGAAAAGTGGTTTTTCCACACTAATACAAGTGCAAAAGTGGTTTCCTGCACCAACACAAGTGCGAAAAGTGGTTTTTCAACACTAACACAAGTGCGAAAAGTGGTTTTTCAACACTATCACAAGTGCAAAAAGTGTTTTTTCCACACTAATACAAGTGCAAAAGTGGTTTCCTGCACCAACACAAGTGCGAAAAGTGGTTTTTCAACACTAACCCAAGTGCGAAAAGTGGTTTTTCAACACTAACACAAGTGCGAAAAGTGTTTTTTCCACACTAATACAAGTGCAAAAGTGGTTTCCTGCACCAACACAAGTGCGAAAAGTGGTTTTTCAACACTAACACAAGTGCAAAAAGTGTTTTTTCCACACTAATGCAAGTGCAAAAGTGGTTTCCTGCACCAACACAAGTGCGAAAAGTGGTTTTTCAACACTAACACAAGTGCGAAAAGTGGTTTTTCAACACTATCACAAGTGCGAAAAGTGGTTTTCCAACACTATCACAAGTGCAAAAAGTGTTTTTTCCACACTACTGCAAGTGCAAAAGTGGTTTCCTGCACCAACACAAGTGCGAAAAGTGGTTTTTCAACACTAACACAAGTGCGAAAAGTGGTTTTTCAACACTAACACAAGTGCGAAAAGTGGTTTTTCAACACTATCACAAGTGCAAAAAGTGTTTTTTCCACACTAATACAAGTGCAAAAGTGGTTTCCTGCACCAACACAAGTGCGAAAAGTGGTTTTTCAACACTAACACAAGTGCTAAAAGTGGTTTTTCAACACTAACACAAGTGCGAAAAGTGGTTTTTCCACACTAATACAAGTGCAAAAGTGGTTTCCTGCACGAAAACAAGTGCGAAAAGTGGTTTTTCAACACTAACACAAGTGCGAAAAGTGGTTTTTCAACACTAACACAAGTGCGAAAAGTGGTTTTTCAATACTAACACAAGTGCAAAAAGTGGTTTTTCCACACTAATACAAGTGCAAAAGTGGTTTCCTGCACCAACACAAGTGCGAAAAGTGGTTTTTCAACACTAACACAAGTGCGAAAAGTGGTTTTTCAACACTATCACAAGTGCAAAAAGTGTTTTTTCCACGCTAATACAAGTGCAAAAGTGGTTTCCTGCACCAACACAAGTGCGAAAAGTGGTTTTTCAACACTAACACAAGTGCGAAAAGTGGTTTTTCAACACTAACACAAGTGCGAAAAGTGGTTTTTCCACACTAATACAAGTGCAAAAGTGGTTTCCTGCACCAACACAAGTGCGAAAAGTGGTTTTTCAACACTAACACAAGTGCGAAAAGTGGTTTTTCAACACTATCACAAGTGCAAAAAGTGTTTTTTCCACGCTAATACAAGTGCAAAAGTGGTTTCCTGCACCAACACAAGTGCGAAAAGTGGTTTTTCAACACTAACACAAGTGCGAAAAGTGGTTTTTCAACACTAACACAAGTGCGAAAAGTGGTTTTTCCACACTAATACAAGTGCAAAAGTGGTTTCCTGCACCAACACAAGTGCGAAAAGTGGTTTTTCAACACTAACACAAGTGCGAAAAGTGGTTTTTCAACACTATCACAAGTGCAAAAAGTGATTTTTCCACACTAATACAAGTGCAAAAGTGGTTTCCTGCACCAACACAAGTGCGAAAAGTGGTTTTTCAACACTAACACAAGTGCGAAAAGTGGTTTTTCAACACTAACACAAGTGCGAAAAGTGTTTTTTCCACACTAATACAAGTGCAAAAGTGATTTCCTGCACCAACACAAGTGCGAAAAGTGGTTTTTCAACACTAACACAAGTGCGAAAAGTGGTTTTTCAACACTATCACAAGTGCGAAAAGTGGTTTTTCAACACTATCACAAGTGCAAAAAGTGTTTTTTCCACACTAATGCAAGTGCAAAAGTGGTTTCCTGCACCAACACAAGTGTGAAAAGTGGTTTTTCAACACTAACACAAGTGCGAAAAGTGGTTTTTTAACACTAACACAAGTGCGAAAAGTGGTATTTCAACACTAACACAAGTGCGAAAAGTGGTTTTTCCACACTAATACAAGTGCAAAAGTGGTTTTTCAACACTATCACAAGTGCCAAAAGTGTTTTTTCCTGCACCAACACAAGTGCGAAAAGTGGTTTTTCAACACTAACACAAGTGCGAAAAGTGGTTTTTCAACACTAACACAAGTGCGAAAAGTGGTTTTACCACACTAATACAAGTGCAAAAGTGGTTTCCTGCACCAACACAAGTGCGAAAAGTGGTTTTTCAACACTAACACAAGTGCGAAAAGTGGTTTTTCAACACTATCACAAGTGCAAAAAGTGATTTTTCCACACTAATACAAGTGCAAAAGTGGTTTCCTGCACCAACACAAGTGCGAAAAGTGGTTTTTCAACACTAACACAAGTGCGAAAAGTGGTTTTTCAACACGAACACAAGTGCGAAAAGTATTTTTTCCACACTAATACAAGTGCAAAAGTGGTTTCCTGCCCCAACACAAGTGCGAAAAGTGGTTTTTCAACACTAACACAAGTGCGAAAAGTGGTTTTTCAACACTATCACAAGTGCGAAAAGTGGTTTTTCAACACTATCACAAGTGCAAAAAGTGTTTTTTCCACACTAATGCAAGTGCAAAAGTGGTTTCCTGCACCAACACAAGTGCGAAAAGTGGTTTTTCAACACTAACACAAGTGCGAAAAGTGGTTTTTCAACACTATCACAAGTGCGAAAAGTGGTTTTCCAACACTATCACAAGTGCAAAAAGTGTTTTTTCCACACTAATGCAAGTGCAAAAGTGGTTTCCTGCACCAACACAAGTGCGAAAAGTGGTTTTTCAACACTAACACAAGTGCGAAAAGTGGTTTTTCAACACTAACACAAGTGCGAAAAGTGGTTTTTCAACACTATCACAAGTGCAAAAAGTGTTTTTTCCACACTAATACAAGTGCAAAAGTGTTTCCTGCACCAACACAAGTGCGAAAAGTGGTTTTTCAACACTAACACAAGTGCTAAAAGTGGTTTTTCAACACTAACACAAGTGCGAAAAGTGGTTTTTCCACACTAATACAAGTGCAAAAGTGGTTTCCTGCACCAAAGCAAGTGCGAAAAGTGGTTTTTCAACACTAACACAAGTGCGAAAAGTGGTTTTTCAACACTAACACAAGTGCGAAAAGTGGTTTTTCAATACTAACACAAGTGCAAAAAGTGGTTTTTCCACACTAATACAAGTGCAAAAGTGGTTTCCTGCACCAACACAAGTGCGAAAAGTGGTTTTTCAACACTAACACAAGTGCGAAAAGTGGTTTTTCAACACTATCACAAGTGCAAAAAGTGTTTTTTCCACGCTAATACAAGTGCAAAAGTGGTTTCCTGCACCAACACAAGTGCGAAAAGTGGTTTTTCAACACTAACACAAGTGCGAAAAGTGGTTTTTCAACACTATCACAAGTGCAAAAAGTGATTTTTCCACACTAATACAAGTGCAAAAGTGGTTTCCTGCACCAACACAAGTGCGAAAAGTGGTTTTTCAACACTAACACAAGTGCGAAAAGTGGTTTTTCAACACTAACACAAGTGCGAAAAGTGTTTTTTCCACACTAATACAAGTGCAAAAGTGATTTCCTGCACCAACACAAGTGCGAAAAGTGGTTTTTCAACACTAACACAAGTGCAAAAAGTGGTTTTTCAACACTATCACAAGTGCGAAAAGTGGTTTTTCAACACTATCACAAGTGCAAAAAGTGTTTTTTCCAAACTAATGCAAGTGCAAAAGTGGTTTCCTGCACCAACACAAGTGCGAAAAGTGTTTTTTCCACACTAATACAAGTGCAAAAGTGGTTTCCTGCACCAACACAAGTGCGAAAAGTGGTTTTTCAACACTAACACAAGTGCGAAAAGTGGTTTTTCAACACTAACACAAGTGCGAAAAGTGTTTTTTCCACACTAATACAAGTGCAAAAGTGATTTCCTGCACCAACACAAGTGCGAAAAGTGGTTTTTCAACACTAACACAAGTGCAAAAAGTGGTTTTTCAACACTATCACAAGTGCGAAAAGTGGTTTTTCAACACTAACACAAGTGCGAAAAGTGGTTTTTCAACACTAACACAAGTGCGAAAAGTGGTTTTTCAACACTAACACAAGTGCGAAAAGTGGTTTTTCCACACTAATACAAGTGCAAAAGTGGTTTCCTGCACCAACACAAGTGCGAAAAGTGGTTTTTCAACACTAACACAAGTGCGAAAAGTGGTTTTTCAACACTAACACAAGTGCGAAAAGTGGTTTTACCACACTAATACAAGTGCAAAAGTGGTTTCCTGCACCAACACAAGTGCGAAAAGTGGTTTTTCAACACTAACACAAGTGCGAAAAGTGGTTTTTCAACACTATCACAAGTGCAAAAAGTGATTTTTCCACACTAATACAAGTGCAAAAGTGGTTTCCTGCACCAACACAAGTGCGAAAAGTGGTTTTTCAACACTAACACAAGTGCGAAAAGTGGTTTTTCAACACGAACACAAGTGCGAAAAGTGTTTTTTCCACACTAATACAAGTGCAAAAGTGGTTTCCTGCACCAACACAAGTGCGAAAAGTGGTTTTTCAACACTAACACAAGTGCGAAAAGTGGTTTTTCAACACTATCACAAGTGCGAAAAGTGGTTTTTCAACACTAACACAAGTGCAAAAAGTGTTTTTTCCACACTAATGCAAGTGCAAAAGTGGTTTCCTGCACCAACACAAGTGCGAAAAGTGGTTTTTCAACACTAACACAGGTGCGAAAAGTGGTTTTTCAACACTATCACAAGTGGGAAAGTGGTTTTCCAACACTATCACAAGTGCAAAAAGTGTTTTTTCCACACTAATGCAAGTGCAAAAGTGGTTTCCTGCACTAACACAAGTGCGAAAAGTGGTTTTTCAACACTAACACACGTGCGAAAAGTGGTTTTTCAACACTATCACAAGTGCAAAAAGTGTTTTTTCCACACTAATACAAGTGCAAAAGTGGTTTCCTGCACCAACACAAGTGCGAAAAGTGGTTTTTCAACACTAACACAAGTGCGAAAAGTGGTTTTTCAACACTAACACAAGTGCGAAAAGTGTTTTTTCCACACTAATACAAGTGCAAAAGTGGTTTCCTGCACCAAAACAAGTGCGAGAAGTGGTTTTTCAACACTAACACAAGTGCGAAAAGTGGTTTTTCAACACTAACACAAGTGCGAAAAGTGGTTTTTCAATACTAACACAAGTGCAAAAAGTGGTTTTTCCACACTAATACAAGTGCAAAAGTGGTTTCCTGCACCAACACAAGTGCGAAAAGTGGTTTTTCAACACTAACACAAGTGCGAAAAGTGGTTTTTCAACACTAACACAAGTGCGAAAAGTGTTTTTTCCACACTAATACAAGTGCAAAAGTGGTTTCCTGCACCACAACAAGTGCGAAAAGTGGTTTTTCAACACTAACACAAGTGCGAAAAGTGGTTTTTCAACACTAACACAAGTGCGAAAAGTGGTTTTTCAACACTAACACAAGTGCAAAAAGTGGTTTTCCCACACTAATACAAGTGCAAAAGTGGTTTCCTGCACCAACACAAGTGCGAAAAGTGGTTTTTCAACACTAACACAAGTGCGAAAAGTGGTTTTTCAACACTATCACAAGTGCAAAAAGTGTTTTTTCCACGCTAATACAAGTGCAAAAGTGGTTTCCTGCACCAACACAAGTGCGAAAAGTGGTTTTTCAACACTAACACAAGTGCGAAAAGTGGTTTTTCAACACTAACACAAGTGCGAAAAGTGGTTTTTCCACACTAATACAAGTGCAAAAGTGGTTTCCTGCACCAACACAAGTGCGAAAAGTGTTTTTTCAACACTAACACAAGTGCGAAAAGTGGTTTTTCAACACTATCACAAGTGCAAAAAGTGTTTTTTCCACGCTAATACAAGTGCAAAAGTGGTTTCCTGCACCAACACAAGTGCGAAAAGTGGTTTTTCAACACTAACACAAGTGCGAAAAGTGGTTTTTCAACACTAACACAAGTGCGAAAAGTGGTTTTTCAACACTAACACAAGTGCGAAAAGTGTTTTTTCCACACTAATACAAGTGCAAAAGTGGTTTCCTGCACCAACACAAGTGCGAAAAGTGGTTTTTCAACACTAACACAAGTGCGAAAAGTGGTTTTTCAACACTATCACAAGTGCGAAAAGTGGTTTTTCAATACTATCACAAGTGCAAAAAGTGTTTTTTCCACACTAATGCAAGTGCAAAAGTGGTTTCCTGCACTAACACAAGTGCGAAAAGTGGTTTTTCAACACCAACACAAGTGCGAAAAGTGGTTTTTCAACACTAACACAAGTGCGAAAAGTGGTTTTTCAACACTATCACAAGTGCAAAAAGTGTTTTTTCCACACTAATACAAGTGCAAAAGTGGTTTCCTGCACCAACACAAGTGCGAAAAGTGGTTTTTCAACACTAACACAAGTGCGAAAAGTGGTTTTTCAACACTAACACAAGTGCGAAAAGTGGTTTTTCCACACTAATACAAGTGCAAAAGTGGTTTCCTGCACCAACACAAGTGCGAAAAGTGGTTTTTCAACACTAACACAAGTGCGAAAAGTGGTTTTTCAACACTATCACAAGTGCAAAAAGTGTTTTTTCCACACTAATACAAGTGCAAAAGTGGTTTCCTGCACCAACACAAGTGCAAAAAGTGGTTTTTCAACACTAACCCAAGTGCGAAAAGTGGTTTTTCAACACTAACACAAGTGCGAAAAGTGTTTTTTCCACACTAATACAAGTGCAAAAGTGGTTTCCTGCACCAACACAAGTGCGAAAAGTGGTTTTTCAACACTAACAGAAGTGCGAAAAGTGGTTTTTCAACACTAACACAAGTGCGAAAAGTGGTTTTTCAACACTAACACAAGTGCGAAAAGTGGTTTTTCCACACTAATGCAAGTGCAAAAGTGGTTTCCTGCACCAACACAAGTGCGAAAAGTGTTTTTTCAACACTAACACAAGTGCGAAAAGTGGTTTTTCAACACTATCACAAGTGCAAAAAGTGTTTTTTCCACGCTAATACAAGTGCAAAAGTGGTTTCCTGCACCAACACAAGTGCGAAAAGTGGTTTTTCAACACTAACACAAGTGCGAAAAGTGGTTTTTCAACACTAACACAAGTGCGAAAAGTGGTTTTACCACACTAATACAAGTGCAAAAGTGGTTTCCTGCACCAACACAAGTGCGAAAAGTGGTTTTTCAACACTAACACAAGTGCGAAAAGTGGTTTTTCAACACTATCACAAGTGCAAAAAGTGATTTTTCCACACTAATACAAGTGCAAAAGTGGTTTCCTGCACCAACACAAGTGCGAAAAGTGGTTTTTCAACACTAACACAAGTGCGAAAAGTGGTTTTTCAACACGAACACAAGTGCGAAAAGTGTTTTTTCCACACTAATACAAGTGCAAAAGTGGTTTCCTGCACCAACACAAGTGCGAAAAGTGGTTTTTCAACACTAACACAAGTGCGAAAAGTGGTTTTTCAACACTATCACAAGTGCGAAAAGTGGTTTTTCAACACTATCACAAGTGCAAAAAGTGTTTTTTCCACACTAATGCAAGTGCAAAAGTGGTTTCCTGCACCAACACAAGTGCGAAAAGTGGTTTTTCAACACTAACACAAGTGCGAAAAGTGGTTTTTCAACACTATCACAAGTGCGAAAAGTGGTTTTCCAACACTACCACAAGTGCAAAAAGTGTTTTTTTTACACTAATGCAAGTGCAAAAGTGGTTTCCTGCACTAACACAAGTGCGAAAAGTGGTTTTTCAACACTAACACAAGTGCGAAAAGTCGTTTTTCAACACTAACACAAGTGCGAAAAGTGGTTTTTCAACACTATCACAAGTGCAAAAAGTGTTTTTTCCACACTAATACAAGTGCAAAAGTGGTTTCCTGCACCAACACAAGTGCGAAAAGTGGTTTTTCAACACTAACACAAGTGCGAAAAGTGGTTTTTCAACACTAACACAAGTGCGAAAAGTGGTTTTTCCACACTAATACAAGTGCAAAAGTGGTTTCCTGCACCAACACAAGTGCGAAAAGTGGTTTTTCAACAATAACACAAGTGCGAAAAGTGGTTTTTCAACACTATCACAAGTGCAAAAAGTGTTTTTTCCACACTAATACAAGTGAAAAAGTGGTTTCCTGCACCAACACAAGTGCGAAAAGTGGTTTTTCAACACTAACCCAAGTGCGAAAAGTGGTTTTTCAACACTAACACAAGTGCGAAAAGTGTTTTTTCCACACTAATACAAGTGCAAAAGTGGTTTCCTGCACCACAACAAGTGCGAAAAGTGGTTTTTCAACACTAACACAAGTGCGAAAAGTGTTTTTTCCACACTAATACAAGTGCAAAAGTGGTTTCCTGCACCAACACAAGTGCGAAAAGTTGTTTTTCAACACTAACACAAGTGCGAAAATTGGTTTTTCAACCTATCACAAGTGCAAATTGTGTTTTTTCCACACTAATACAAGTGCAAAAGTGGTTTCCTGCACCAACACAAGTGCGAAAAGTGGTTTTTCAACACTAACACAAGTGCGAAAAGTGGTTTTTCAACACTAACACAAGTGCGAAAAGTGGTTTTTCAACACTAACACAAGTGCGAAAAGTGTTTTTTCCACACTAATACAAGTGCAAAAGTAGTTTCCTGCACCAACACAAGTGCGAAAAGTGGTTTTTCAACACTAACACAAGTGCGAAAAGTGGTTTTTCAACACTATCACAAGTGCGAAAAGTGGTTTTTCAATACTATCACAAGTGCAAAAAGTGTTTTTTCCACACTAATGCAAGTGCAAAAGTGGTTTCCTGCACTAACACAAGTGCGAAAAGTGGTTTTTCAACACTAACACAAGTGCGAAAAGTGGTTTTTCAACACTAACACAAGTGCGAAAAGTGGTTTTTCAACACTAACACAAGTGCGAAAAGTGGTTTTTCCACACTAATACAAGTGCAAAAGTGGTTTCCTGCACCAACACAAGTGCGAAAAGTGGTTTTTCAACAATAACACAAGTGCGAAAAGTGGTTTTTCAACACTATCACAAGTGCAAAAAGTGTTTTTACCACACTAATACATGCGCAAAAGTGGTTTCCTGCACCAACACAAGTGCGAAAAGTGGTTTTTCAACACTAACCCAAGTGCGAAAAGTGGTTTTTCAACACTAACACAAGTGCGAAAAGTGGTTTTTCAACACTAACACAAGTGCAAAAAGTGGTTTTCCCACACTAATACAAGTGCAAAAGTGGTTTCCTGCACCAACACAAGTGCGAAAAGTGGTTTTTCAACACTAACACAAGTGCGAAAAGTGGTTTTTCAACACTATCACAAGTGCAAAAAGTGTTTTTTCCACGCTAATACAAGTGCAAAAGTGGTTTCCTGCACCAACACAAGTGCGAAAAGTGGTTTTTCAACACTAACACAAGTGCGAAAAGTGGTTTTTCAACACTAACACAAGTGCGAAAAGTGGTTTTTCCACACTAATACAAGTGCAAAAGTGGTTTCCTGCACCAACACAAGTGCGAAAAGTGTTTTTTCAACACTAACACAAGTGCGAAAAGTGGTTTTTCAACACTATCACAAGTGCAAAAAGTGTTTTTTCCACGCTAATACAAGTGCAAAAGTGGTTTCCTGCACCAACACAAGTGCGAAAAGTGGTTTTTCAACACTAACACAAGTGCGAAAAGTGGTTTTTCAACACTAACACAAGTGCGAAAAGTGGTTTTTCAACACTAACACAAGTGCGAAAAGTGTTTTTTCCACACTAATACAAGTGCAAAAGTGGTTTCCTGCACCAACACAAGTGCGAAAAGTGGTTTTTCAACACTAACACAAGTGCGAAAAGTGGTTTTTCAACACTATCACAAGTGCGAAAAGTGGTTTTTCAATACTATCACAAGTGCAAAAAGTGTTTTTTCCACACTAATGCAAGTGCAAAAGTGGTTTCCTGCACTAACACAAGTGCGAAAAGTGGTTTTTCAACAGCAACACAAGTGCGAAAAGTGGTTTTTCAACACTAACACAAGTGCGAAAAGTGGTTTTTCAACACTATCACAAGTGCAAAAAGTGTTTTTTCCACACTAATACAAGTGCAAAAGTGGTTTCCTGCACCAACACAAGTGCGAAAAGTGGTTTTTCAACACTAACACAAGTGCGAAAAGTGGTTTTTCAACACTAACACAAGTGCGAAAAGTGGTTTTTCCACACTAATACAAGTGCAAAAGTGGTTTCCTGCACCAACACAAGTGCGAAAAGTGGTTTTTCAACACTAACACAAGTGCGAAAAGTGGTTTTTCAACACTATCACAAGTGCAAAAAGTGTTTTTTCCACACTAATACAAGTGCAAAAGTGGTTTCCTGCACCAACACAAGTGCAAAAAGTGGTTTTTCAACACTAACCCAAGTGCGAAAAGTGGTTTTTCAACACTAACACAAGTGCGAAAAGTGTTTTTTCCACACTAATACAAGTGCAAAAGTGGTTTCCTGCACCAACACAAGTGCGAAAAGTGGTTTTTCAACACTAACAGAAGTGCGAAAAGTGGTTTTTCAACACTAACACAAGTGCGAAAAGTGGTTTTTCAACACTAACACAAGTGCGAAAAGTGGTTTTTCCACACTAATGCAAGTGCAAAAGTGGTTTCCTGCACCAACACAAGTGCGAAAAGTGTTTTTTCAACACTAACACAAGTGCGAAAAGTGGTTTTTCAACACTATCACAAGTGCAAAAAGTGTTTTTTCCACGCTAATACAAGTGCAAAAGTGGTTTCCTGCACCAACACAAGTGCGAAAAGTGGTTTTTCAACACTAACACAAGTGCGAAAAGTGGTTTTTCAACACTAACACAAGTGCAAAAAGTGGTTTTACCACACTAATACAAGTGCAAAAGTGGTTTCCTGCACCAACACAAGTGCGAAAAGTGGTTTTTCAACACTAACACAAGTGCGAAAAGTGGTTTTTCAACACTATCACAAGTGCAAAAAGTGATTTTTCCACACTAATACAAGTGCAAAAGTGGTTTCCTGCACCAACACAAGTGCGAAAAGTGGTTTTTCAACACTAACACAAGTGCGAAAAGTGGTTTTTCAACACGAACACAAGTGCGAAAAGTGTTTTTTCCACACTAATACAAGTGCAAAAGTGGTTTCCTGCACCAACACAAGTGCGAAAAGTGGTTTTTCAACACTAACACAAGTGCGAAAAGTGGTTTTTCAACACTATCACAAGTGCGAAAAGTGGTTTTTCAACACTATCACAAGTGCAAAAAGTGTTTTTTCCACACTAATGCAAGTGCAAAAGTGGTTTCCTGCACCAACACAAGTGCGAAAAGTGGTTTTTCAACACTAACACAAGTGCGAAAAGTGGTTTTTCAACACTATCACAAGTGCGAAAAGTGGTTTTCCAACACTACCACAAGTGCAAAAAGTGTTTTTTTTACACTAATGCAAGTGCAAAAGTGGTTTCCTGCACTAACACAAGTGCGAAAAGTGGTTTTTCAACACTAACACAAGTGCGAAAAGTCGTTTTTCAACACTAACACAAGTGCGAAAAGTGGTTTTTCAACACTATCACAAGTGCAAAAAGTGTTTTTTCCACACTAATACAAGTGCAAAAGTGGTTTCCTGCACCAACACAAGTGCGAAAAGTGGTTTTTCAACACTAACACAAGTGCGAAAAGTGGTTTTTCAACACTAACACAAGTGCGAAAAGTGGTTTTTCCACACTAATACAAGTGCAAAAGTGGTTTCCTGCACCAACACAAGTGCGAAAAGTGGTTTTTCAACAATAACACAAGTGCGAAAAGTGGTTTTTCAACACTATCACAAGTGCAAAAAGTGTTTTTTCCACACTAATACAAGTGAAAAAGTGGTTTCCTGCACCAACACAAGTGCGAAAAGTGGTTTTTCAACACTAACCCAAGTGCGAAAAGTGGTTTTTCAACACTAACACAAGTGCGAAAAGTGTTTTTTCCACACTAATACAAGTGCAAAAGTGGTTTCCTGCACCACAACAAGTGCGAAAAGTGGTTTTTCAACACTAACACAAGTGCGAAAAGTGTTTTTTCCACACTAATACAAGTGCAAAAGTGGTTTCCTGCACCAACACAAGTGCGAAAAGTTGTTTTTCAACACTAACACAAGTGCGAAAATTGGTTTTTCAACCTATCACAAGTGCAAATTGTGTTTTTTCCACACTAATACAAGTGCAAAAGTGGTTTCCTGCACCAACACAAGTGCGAAAAGTGGTTTTTCAACACTAACACAAGTGCGAAAAGTGGTTTTTCAACACTAACACAAGTGCGAAAAGTGGTTTTTCAACACTAACACAAGTGCGAAAAGTGGTTTTTCAATACTATCACAAGTGCAAAAAGTGTTTTTTCCACACTAATGCAAGTGCAAAAGTGGTTTCCTGCACTAACACAAGTGCGAAAAGTGGTTTTTCAACACTAACACAAGTGCGAAAAGTGGTTTTTCAACACTAACACAAGTGCGAAAAGTGGTTTTTCAACACTATCACAAGTGCAAAAAGTGTTTTTTCCACACTAATACAAGTGCAAAAGTGGTTTCCTGCACCAACACAAGTGCGAAAAGTGGTTTTTCAACACTAACACAAGTGCGAAAAGTGGTTTTTCAACACTAACACAAGTGCGAAAAGTGGTTTTTCCACACTAATACAAGTGCAAAAGTGGTTTCCTGCACCAACACAAGTGCGAAAAGTGGTTTTTCAACACTAACACAAGTGCGAAAAGTGGTTTTTCAACACTATCACAAGTGCAAAAAGTGTTTTTTCCACACTAATACAAGTGCAAAAGTGGTTTCCTGCACCAACACAAGTGCAAAAAGTGGTTTTTCAACACTAACCCAAGTGCGAAAAGTGGTTTTTCAACACTAACACAAGTGCGAAAAGTGTTTTTTCCACACTAATACAAGTGCAAAAGTGGTTTCCTGCACCAACACAAGTGCGAAAAGTGGTTTTTCAACACTAACAGAAGTGCGAAAAGTGGTTTTTCAACACTAACACAAGTGCGAAAAGTGGTTTTTCAACACTAACACAAGTGCGAAAAGTGGTTTTTCCACACTAATACAAGTGCAAAAGTGGTTTCCTGCACCAACACAAGTGCGAAAAGTGTTTTTTCAACACTAACACAAGTGCGAAAAGTGGTTTTTCAACACTATCACAAGTGCAAAAAGTGTTTTTTCCACGCTAATACAAGTGCAAAAGTGGTTTCCTGCACCAACACAAGTGCGAAAAGTGGTTTTTCAACACTAACACAAGTGCGAAAAGTGGTTTTTCAACACTAACACAAGTGCGAAAAGTGGTTTTACCACACTAATACAAGTGCAAAAGTGGTTTCCTGCACCAACACAAGTGCGAAAAGTGGTTTTTCAACACTAACACAAGTGCGAAAAGTGGTTTTCCAACACTATCACAAGTGCAAAAAGTGTTTTTTCCACACTAATGCAAGTGCAAAAGTGGTTTCCTGCACTAACACAAGTGCGAAAAGTGGTTTTTCAACACTAACACAAGTGCGAAAAGTGGTTTTTCAACACTAACACAAGTGCGAAAAGTGGTTTTTCAACACTATCACAAGTGCAAAAAGTGTTTTTTCCATACTAATACAAGTGCAAAAGTGGTTTCCTGCACCAACACAAGTGCGAAAAGTGGTTTTTCAACACTAACACAAGTGCGAAAAGTGGTTTTTCAACACTAACACAAGTGCGAAAAGTGGTTTTTCCACACTAATACAAGTGCAAAAGTGGTTTCCTGCACCAACACAAGTGCGAAAAGTGGTTTTTCAACACTAACACAAGTGCGAAAAGTGGTTTTTCAACACTATCACAAGTGCAAAAAGTGTTTTTTCCACACTAATACAAGTGCAAAAGTGGTTTCCTGCACCAACACAAGTGCGAAAAGTGGTTTTTCAACACTAACCCAAGTGCGAAAAGTGGTTTTTCAACACTAACACAAGTGCGAAAAGTGTTTTTTCCACACTAATACAAGTGCAAAAGTGGTTTCCTGCACCAAAACAAGTGCGAAAAGTGGTTTTTCAACACTAACACAAGTGCGAAAAGTGGTTTTTCAACACTAACACAAGTGCGAAAAGTGTTTTTTCCACACTAATACAAGTGCAAAAGTGATTTCCTGCACCAACACAAGTGCGAAAAGTGGTTTTTCAACACTAACACAAGTGCGAAAAGTGGTTTTTCAACACTATCACAAGTGCGAAAAGAGGTTTTTCAACACTATCACAAGTGCAAAAAGTGTTTTTTCCACACTAATGCAAGTGCAAAAGTGGTTTCCTGCACCAACACAAGTGCGAAAAGTGGTTTTTCAACACTAACACAAGTGCGAAAAGTGGTTTTTCAACACTAACACAAGTGCGAAAAGTGGTTTTTCCACACTAATACAAGTGCAAAAGTGGTTTCCTGCACCAACACAAGTGCGAAAAGTGGTTTTTCAACACTAACACAAGTGCGAAAAGTGGTTTTTCAACACTATCACAAGTGCAAAAAGTGTTTTTTCCACACTAATACAAGTGCAAAAGTGGTTTCCTGCACCAACACAAGTGTGAAAAGTGGTTTTTCAACACTAACCCAAGTGCGAAAAGTGGTTTTTCAACACTAACACAAGTGCGAAAAGTGTTTTTTCCACAATAATGCAAGTGCAAAAGTGGTTTCCTGCACCAACACAAGTGCGAAAAGTGGTTTTTCAACACTAACACAAGTGCGAAAAGTGGTTTTTCAACACTAACACAAGTGCGAAAAGTGGTTTTTCCACACTAATATAAGTGCAAAAGTGGTTTCCTGCACCAACACAAGTGCGAAAAGTGGTTTTTCAACACTAACACAAGTGCGAAAAGTGGTTTTTCAACACTATCACAAGTGCAAAAAGTGTTTTTTCCACACTAATACAAGTGCAAAAGTGGTTTCCTGCACCAACACAAGTGCGAAAAGTGGTTTTTCAACACTAACCCAAGTGCGAAAAGTGGTTTTTCAACACTAACACAAGTGCGAAAAGTGTTTTTTCCACACTAATACAAGTGCAAAAGTGGTTTCCTGCACCAACACAAGTGCGAAAAGTGGTTTTTCAACACTAACACAAGTGCGAAAAGTGGTTTTTCAACACTAACACAAGTGCGAAAAGTGGTTTTTCAACACTAACACAAGTGCGAAAAGTGGTTTTTCCACACTAATACAAGTGCAACAGTGGTTTCCTGCACCAACACAAGTGCGAAAAGTGTTTTTTCAACACTAACACAAGTGCGAAAAGTGGTTTTTCAACACTATCACAAGTGCAAAAAGTGTTTTTTCCACGCTAATACAAGTGCAAAAGTGGTTTCCTGCACCAACACAAGTGCGAAAAGTGGTTTTTCAACACTAACACAAGTGCGAAAAGTGGTTTTTCAACACTAACACAAGTGCGAAAAGTGGTTTTACCACACTAATACAAGTGCAAAAGTGGTTTCCTGCACCAACACAAGTGCGAAAAGTGGTTTTTCAACACTAACACAAGTGCGAAAAGTGGTTTTTCAACACTATCACAAGTGCAAAAAGTGATTTTTCCAAACTAATACAAGTGCAAAAGTGGTTTCCTGCACCAACACAAGTGCGAAAAGTGGTTTTTCAACACTAACACAAGTGCGAAAAGTGGTTTTTCAACACGAACACAAGTGCGAAAAGTGTTTTTTCCACACTAATACAAGTGCAAAAGTGGTTTCCTGCACCAACACAAGTGCGAAAAGTGGTTTTTCAACACTAACACAAGTGCGAAAAGTGGTTTTTCAACACTATCACAAGTGCGAAAAGTGGTTTTTCAACACTACCACAAGTGCAAAAAGTGTTTTTTCCACACTAATGCAAGTGCAAAAGTGGTTTCCTGCACCAACACAAGTGCGAAAAGTGGTTTTTCAACACTAACACAAGTGCGAAAAGTGGTTTTTCAACACTATCACAAGTGCGAAAAGTGGTTTTCCAACACCATCACAAGTGCAAAAAGTGTTTTTTCCACACTAATGCAAGTGCAAAAGTGGTTTCCTGCACTAACACAAGTGCGAAAAGTGGTTTTTCAACACTAACACAAGTGCGAAAAGTGGTTTTTCAACACTAACACAAGTGCGAAAAGTGGTTTTTCAACACTATCACAAGTGCAAAAAGTGTTTTTTCCACACTAATACAAGTGCAAAAGTGGTTTCCTGCACCAACACAAGTGCGAAAAGTGGTTTTTCAACACTAACACAAGTGCGAAAAGTGGTTTTTCAACACTAACACAAGTGCAAAAAGTGGTTTTTCCACACTAATACAAGTGCAAAAGTGGTTTCCTGCACCAACACAAGTGCGAAAAGTGGTTTTTCAACACTAACACAAGTGCGAAAAGTGGTTTTTCAACACTATCACAAGTGCAAAAAGTGTTTTTTCCACACTAATACAAGTGCAAAAGTGGTTTCCTGCACCAACACAAGTGCGAAAAGTGGTTTTTCAACACTAACCCAAGTGCGAAAAGTGGTTTTTCAACACTAACACAAGTGCGAAAAGTGTTTTTTCCACACTAATACAAGTGCAAAAGTGGTTTCCTGCACCAAAACAAGTGCGAAAAGTGGTTTTTCAACACTAACACAAGTGCGAAAAGTGGTTTTTCAACACTAACACAAGTGCGAAAAGTGGTTTTTCAATACTAACACAAGTGCAAAAAGTGGTTTCCTGCACCAACACAAGTGCGAAAAGCGGTTTTTCAACACTAACACAAGTGCGAAAAGTGGTTTTTCAACACTAACACAAGTGCGAAAAGTGGTTTTTCCACACTAATACAAGTGCAAAAGTGGTCTCCTGCACCAACACAAGTGCGAAAAGCGGTTTTTCCACACTAATACAAGTGCAAAAGTGGTTTCCTGCACCAACACAAGTGCGAAAAGCGGTTTTTCAACACTAACACAAGTGCGAAAAGTGGTTTTTCAACACTATCACAAGTGCAAAAAGTGTTTTTTCCACACTAATACAAGTGCAAAAGTGGTTTCCTGCACCAACACAAGTGCGAAAAGTTGTTTTTCAACACTAACACAAGTGCGAAAATTGGTTTTTCAACCTATCACAAGTGCAAATTGTGTTTTTTCCACACTAATACAAGTGCAAAAGTGGTTTCCTGCACCAACACAAGTGCGAAAAGTGGTTTTTCAACACTAACACAAGTGCGAAAAGTGGTTTTTCAACACTAACACAAGTGCGAAAAGTGGTTTTTCAACACTAACACAAGTGCGAAAAGTGTTTTTTCCACACTAATACAAGTGCAAAAGTGGTTTCCTGCACCAACACAAGTGCGAAAAGTGGTTTTTCAACACTAACACAAGTGCGAAAAGTGGTTTTTCAACACTATCACAAGTGCGAAAAGTGGTTTTTCAATACTATCACAAGTGCAAAAAGTGTTTTTTCCACACTAATGCAAGTGCAAAAGTGGTTTCCTGCACTAACACAAGTGCGAAAAGTGGTTTTTTCAACACTAACACAAGTGCGAAAAGTGGTTTTTCAACACTAACACAAGTGCGAAAAGTGGTTTTTCCACACTAATACAAGTGCAAAAGTGGTTTCCTGCACCAACACAAGTGCGAAAAGTGGTTTTTCAACACTAACACAAGTGCGAAAAGTGGTTTTTCAACACTATCACAAGTGCGAAAAGTGGTTTTCCAACACTATCACAAGTGCAAAAAGTGTTTTTTCCACACTAATGCAAGTGCAAAAGTGGTTTCCTGCACTAACACAAGTGCGAAAAGTGGTTTTTCAACACTAACACAAGTGCGAAAAGTGGTTTTTCAACACTAACACAAGTGCGAAAAGTGGTTTTTCCACACTAATACAAGTGCAAAAGTGGTTTCCTGCACCAACACAAGTGCGAAAAGTGGTTTTTCAACACTAACACAAGTGCGAAAAGTGGTTTTTCAACACTAACACAAGTGCGAAAAGTGGTTTTCCACACTAATACAAGTGCAAAAGTGGTTTCCTGCACCAACACAAGTGCGAAAAGTGGTTTTTCAACACTAACACAAGTGCGAAAAGTGGTTTTTCAACATTATCACAAGTGCAAAAAGTGTTTTTTCCACACTAATACAAGTGCAAAAGTGGTTTCCTGCACCAACACAAGTGCGAAAAGTGGTTTTTCAACACTAACCCAAGTGCGAAAAGTGGTTTTTCAACACTAACACAAGTGCGAAAAGTGTTTTTTCCACACTAATACAAGTGCAAAAGTGGTTTCCTGCACCAAAACAAGTGCGAAAAGTGGTTTTTCAACACTAACACAAGTGCGAAAAGTGGTTTTTCAACACTAACACAAGTGCGAAAAGTGGTTTTTCAATACTAACACAAGTGCAAAAAGTGGTTTCCTGCACCAACACAAGTGCGAAAAGCGGTTTTTCAACACTAACACAAGTGCGAAAAGTGGTTTTTCAACACTAACACAAGTGCAAAAAGTGGTTTTTCCACACTAATACAAGTGCAAAAGTGGTCTCCTGCACCAACACAAGTGCGAAAAGCGGTTTTTCCACACTAATACAAGTGCAAAAGTGGTTTCCTGCACCAACACAAGTGCGAAAAGCGGTTTTTCAACACTAACACAAGTGCGAAAAGTGGTTTTTCAACACTATCACAAGTGCAAAAAGTGTTTTTTCCACACTAATACAAGTGCAAAAGTGGTTTCCTGCACCAACACAAGTGCGAAAAGTTGTTTTTCAACACTAACACAAGTGCGAAAATTGGTTTTTCAACCTATCACAAGTGCAAATTGTGTTTTTTCCACACTAATACAAGTGCAAAAGTGGTTTCCTGCACCAACACAAGTGCGAAAAGTGGTTTTTCAACACTAACACAAGTGCGAAAAGTGGTTTTTCAACACTAACACAAGTGCGAAAAGTGGTTTTTCAACACTAACACAAGTGCGAAAAGTGTTTTTTCCACACTAATACAAGTGCAAAAGTGGTTTCCTGCACCAACACAAGTGCGAAAAGTGGTTTTTCAACACTAACACAAGTGCGAAAAGTGGTTTTTCAACACTATCACAAGTGCGAAAAGTGGTTTTTCAATACTATCACAAGTGCAAAAAGTGTTTTTTCCACACTAATGCAAGTGCAAAAGTGGTTTCCTGCACTAACACAAGTGCGAAAAGTGGTTTTTCAACACTAACACAAGTGCGAAAAGTGGTTTTTCAACACTAACACAAGTGCGAAAAGTGGTTTTTCAACACTATCACAAGTGCAAAAAGTGTTTTTTCCACACTAATACAAGTGCAAAAGTGGTTTCCTGCACCAACACAAGTGCGAAAAGTGGTTTTTCAACACTAACACAAGTGCGAAAAGTGGTTTTTCAACACTAACACAAGTGCGAAAAGTGGTTTTTCCACACTAATACAAGTGCAAAAGTGGTTTCCTGCACCAACACAAGTGCGAAAAGTGGTTTTTCAACACTAACACAAGTGCGAAAAGTGGTTTTTCAACACTATCACAAGTGCAAAAAGTGTTTTTTCCACACTAATACAAGTGCAAAAGTGGTTTCCTGCACCAACACAAGTGCGAAAAGTGGTTTTTCAACACTAACCCAAGTGCGAAAAGTGGTTTTTCAACACTAACACAAGTGCGAAAAGTGTTTTTTCCACACTAATACAAGTGCAAAAGTGGTTTCCTGCACCAACACAAGTGCGAAAAGTGGTTTTTCAACACTAACACAAGTGCAAAAAGTGTTTTTTCCACACTAATGCAAGTGCAAAAGTGGTTTCCTGCACCAACACAAGTGCGAAAAGTGGTTTTTCAACACTAACACAAGTGCGAAAAGTGGTTTTTCAACACTATCACAAGTGCGAAAAGTGGTTTTCCAACACTATCACAAGTGCAAAAAGTGTTTTTTCCACACTACTGCAAGTGCAAAAGTGGTTTCCTGCACCAACACAAGTGCGAAAAGTGGTTTTTCAACACTAACACAAGTGCGAAAAGTGGTTTTTCAACACTAACACAAGTGCGAAAAGTGGTTTTTCAACACTATCACAAGTGCAAAAAGTGTTTTTTCCACACTAATACAAGTGCAAAAGTGGTTTCCTGCACCAACACAAGTGCGAAAAGTGGTTTTTCAACACTAACACAAGTGCTAAAAGTGGTTTTTCAACACTAACACAAGTGCGAAAAGTGGTTTTTCCACACTAATACAAGTGCAAAAGTGGTTTCCTGCACGAAAACAAGTGCGAAAAGTGGTTTTTCAACACTAACACAAGTGCGAAAAGTGGTTTTTCAACACTAACACAAGTGCGAAAAGTGGTTTTTCAATACTAACACAAGTGCAAAAAGTGGTTTTTCCACACTAATACAAGTGCAAAAGTGGTTTCCTGCACCAACACAAGTGCGAAAAGTGGTTTTTCAACACTAACACAAGTGCGAAAAGTGGTTTTTCAACACTAT
Source organism: Myxine glutinosa (assembly GCF_964187855.1). Taxonomy (NCBI): domain Eukaryota; kingdom Metazoa; phylum Chordata; class Myxini; order Myxiniformes; family Myxinidae; genus Myxine; species Myxine glutinosa. The sequence continues at coordinate 93,650,824 of NC_136272.1, forward strand.
CACAAGTGCAAAAAGTGTTTTTTCCACGCTAATACAAGTGCAAAAGTGGTTTCCTGCACCAACACAAGTGCGAAAAGTGGTTTTTCAACACTAACACAAGTGCGAAAAGTGGTTTTTCAACACTAACACAAGTGCGAAAAGTGGTTTTTCCACACTAATACAAGTGCAAAAGTGGTTTCCTGCACCAACACAAGTGCGAAAAGTGGTTTTTCAACACTAACACAAGTGCGAAAAGTGGTTTTTCAACACTATCACAAGTGCAAAAAGTGTTTTTTCCACGCTAATACAAGTGCAAAAGTGGTTTCCTGCACCAACACAAGTGCGAAAAGTGGTTTTTCAACACTAACACAAGTGCGAAAAGTGGTTTTTCAACACTAACACAAGTGCGAAAAGTGGTTTTTCCACACTAATACAAGTGCAAAAGTGGTTTCCTGCACCAACACAAGTGCGAAAAGTGGTTTTTCAACACTAACACAAGTGCGAAAAGTGGTTTTTCAACACTATCACAAGTGCAAAAAGTGATTTTTCCACACTAATACAAGTGCAAAAGTGGTTTCCTGCACCAACACAAGTGCGAAAAGTGGTTTTTCAACACTAACACAAGTGCGAAAAGTGGTTTTTCAACACTAACACAAGTGCGAAAAGTGTTTTTTCCACACTAATACAAGTGCAAAAGTGATTTCCTGCACCAACACAAGTGCGAAAAGTGGTTTTTCAACACTAACACAAGTGCGAAAAGTGGTTTTTCAACACTATCACAAGTGCGAAAAGTGGTTTTTCAACACTATCACAAGTGCAAAAAGTGTTTTTTCCACACTAATGCAAGTGCAAAAGTGGTTTCCTGCACCAACACAAGTGTGAAAAGTGGTTTTTCAACACTAACACAAGTGCGAAAAGTGGTTTTTTAACACTAACACAAGTGCGAAAAGTGGTATTTCAACACTAACACAAGTGCGAAAAGTGGTTTTTCCACACTAATACAAGTGCAAAAGTGGTTTTTCAACACTATCACAAGTGCCAAAAGTGTTTTTTCCTGCACCAACACAAGTGCGAAAAGTGGTTTTTCAACACTAACACAAGTGCGAAAAGTGGTTTTTCAACACTAACACAAGTGCGAAAAGTGGTTTTACCACACTAATACAAGTGCAAAAGTGGTTTCCTGCACCAACACAAGTGCGAAAAGTGGTTTTTCAACACTAACACAAGTGCGAAAAGTGGTTTTTCAACACTATCACAAGTGCAAAAAGTGATTTTTCCACACTAATACAAGTGCAAAAGTGGTTTCCTGCACCAACACAAGTGCGAAAAGTGGTTTTTCAACACTAACACAAGTGCGAAAAGTGGTTTTTCAACACGAACACAAGTGCGAAAAGTATTTTTTCCACACTAATACAAGTGCAAAAGTGGTTTCCTGCCCCAACACAAGTGCGAAAAGTGGTTTTTCAACACTAACACAAGTGCGAAAAGTGGTTTTTCAACACTATCACAAGTGCGAAAAGTGGTTTTTCAACACTATCACAAGTGCAAAAAGTGTTTTTTCCACACTAATGCAAGTGCAAAAGTGGTTTCCTGCACCAACACAAGTGCGAAAAGTGGTTTTTCAACACTAACACAAGTGCGAAAAGTGGTTTTTCAACACTATCACAAGTGCGAAAAGTGGTTTTCCAACACTATCACAAGTGCAAAAAGTGTTTTTTCCACACTAATGCAAGTGCAAAAGTGGTTTCCTGCACCAACACAAGTGCGAAAAGTGGTTTTTCAACACTAACACAAGTGCGAAAAGTGGTTTTTCAACACTAACACAAGTGCGAAAAGTGGTTTTTCAACACTATCACAAGTGCAAAAAGTGTTTTTTCCACACTAATACAAGTGCAAAAGTGTTTCCTGCACCAACACAAGTGCGAAAAGTGGTTTTTCAACACTAACACAAGTGCTAAAAGTGGTTTTTCAACACTAACACAAGTGCGAAAAGTGGTTTTTCCACACTAATACAAGTGCAAAAGTGGTTTCCTGCACCAAAGCAAGTGCGAAAAGTGGTTTTTCAACACTAACACAAGTGCGAAAAGTGGTTTTTCAACACTAACACAAGTGCGAAAAGTGGTTTTTCAATACTAACACAAGTGCAAAAAGTGGTTTTTCCACACTAATACAAGTGCAAAAGTGGTTTCCTGCACCAACACAAGTGCGAAAAGTGGTTTTTCAACACTAACACAAGTGCGAAAAGTGGTTTTTCAACACTATCACAAGTGCAAAAAGTGTTTTTTCCACGCTAATACAAGTGCAAAAGTGGTTTCCTGCACCAACACAAGTGCGAAAAGTGGTTTTTCAACACTAACACAAGTGCGAAAAGTGGTTTTTCAACACTATCACAAGTGCAAAAAGTGATTTTTCCACACTAATACAAGTGCAAAAGTGGTTTCCTGCACCAACACAAGTGCGAAAAGTGGTTTTTCAACACTAACACAAGTGCGAAAAGTGGTTTTTCAACACTAACACAAGTGCGAAAAGTGTTTTTTCCACACTAATACAAGTGCAAAAGTGATTTCCTGCACCAACACAAGTGCGAAAAGTGGTTTTTCAACACTAACACAAGTGCAAAAAGTGGTTTTTCAACACTATCACAAGTGCGAAAAGTGGTTTTTCAACACTATCACAAGTGCAAAAAGTGTTTTTTCCAAACTAATGCAAGTGCAAAAGTGGTTTCCTGCACCAACACAAGTGCGAAAAGTGTTTTTTCCACACTAATACAAGTGCAAAAGTGGTTTCCTGCACCAACACAAGTGCGAAAAGTGGTTTTTCAACACTAACACAAGTGCGAAAAGTGGTTTTTCAACACTAACACAAGTGCGAAAAGTGTTTTTTCCACACTAATACAAGTGCAAAAGTGATTTCCTGCACCAACACAAGTGCGAAAAGTGGTTTTTCAACACTAACACAAGTGCAAAAAGTGGTTTTTCAACACTATCACAAGTGCGAAAAGTGGTTTTTCAACACTAACACAAGTGCGAAAAGTGGTTTTTCAACACTAACACAAGTGCGAAAAGTGGTTTTTCAACACTAACACAAGTGCGAAAAGTGGTTTTTCCACACTAATACAAGTGCAAAAGTGGTTTCCTGCACCAACACAAGTGCGAAAAGTGGTTTTTCAACACTAACACAAGTGCGAAAAGTGGTTTTTCAACACTAACACAAGTGCGAAAAGTGGTTTTACCACACTAATACAAGTGCAAAAGTGGTTTCCTGCACCAACACAAGTGCGAAAAGTGGTTTTTCAACACTAACACAAGTGCGAAAAGTGGTTTTTCAACACTATCACAAGTGCAAAAAGTGATTTTTCCACACTAATACAAGTGCAAAAGTGGTTTCCTGCACCAACACAAGTGCGAAAAGTGGTTTTTCAACACTAACACAAGTGCGAAAAGTGGTTTTTCAACACGAACACAAGTGCGAAAAGTGTTTTTTCCACACTAATACAAGTGCAAAAGTGGTTTCCTGCACCAACACAAGTGCGAAAAGTGGTTTTTCAACACTAACACAAGTGCGAAAAGTGGTTTTTCAACACTATCACAAGTGCGAAAAGTGGTTTTTCAACACTAACACAAGTGCAAAAAGTGTTTTTTCCACACTAATGCAAGTGCAAAAGTGGTTTCCTGCACCAACACAAGTGCGAAAAGTGGTTTTTCAACACTAACACAGGTGCGAAAAGTGGTTTTTCAACACTATCACAAGTGGGAAAGTGGTTTTCCAACACTATCACAAGTGCAAAAAGTGTTTTTTCCACACTAATGCAAGTGCAAAAGTGGTTTCCTGCACTAACACAAGTGCGAAAAGTGGTTTTTCAACACTAACACACGTGCGAAAAGTGGTTTTTCAACACTATCACAAGTGCAAAAAGTGTTTTTTCCACACTAATACAAGTGCAAAAGTGGTTTCCTGCACCAACACAAGTGCGAAAAGTGGTTTTTCAACACTAACACAAGTGCGAAAAGTGGTTTTTCAACACTAACACAAGTGCGAAAAGTGTTTTTTCCACACTAATACAAGTGCAAAAGTGGTTTCCTGCACCAAAACAAGTGCGAGAAGTGGTTTTTCAACACTAACACAAGTGCGAAAAGTGGTTTTTCAACACTAACACAAGTGCGAAAAGTGGTTTTTCAATACTAACACAAGTGCAAAAAGTGGTTTTTCCACACTAATACAAGTGCAAAAGTGGTTTCCTGCACCAACACAAGTGCGAAAAGTGGTTTTTCAACACTAACACAAGTGCGAAAAGTGGTTTTTCAACACTATCACAAGTGCAAAAAGTGTTTTTTCCACACTAATACAAGTGCAAAAGTGGTTTCCTGCACCAACACAAGTGCGAAAAGTGGTTTTTCAACACTAACACAAGTGCGAAAAGTGGTTTTTCAACACTATCACAAGTGCAAAAAGTGATTTTTCCACACTAATACAAGTGCAAAAGTGGTTTCCTGCACCAACAGAAGTGCGAAAAGTGGTTTTTCAACACTAACACAAGTGCGAAAAGTGGTTTTTCAACACTAACACAAGTGCGAAAAGTGTTTTTTCCACACTAATACAAGTGCAAAAGTGATTTCCTGCACCAACACAAGTGCGAAAAGTGGTTTTTCAACACTAACACAAGTGCGAAAAGTGGTTTTTCAACACTCTGACAAGTGCGAAAAGAGGTTTTTCAACACTATCACAAGTGCAAAAAGTGTTTTTTCCACACTAATGCAAGTGCAAAAGTGGTTTCCTGCACCAACACAAGTGCGAAAAGTGGTTTTTCAACACTAACACAAGTGCGAAAAGTGGTTTTTCAACACTAACACAAGTGCGAAAAGTGGTTTTTCCACACTAATACAAGTGCAAAAGTGGTTTCCTGCACCAACACAAGTGCGAAAAGTGGTTTTTCAACACTAACACAAGTGCGAAAAGTGGTTTTTCAACATTATCACAAGTGCAAAAAGTGTTTTTTCCACACTAATACAAGTGCAAAAGTGGTTTCCTGCACCAACACAAGTGCGAAAAGTGGTTTTTCAACACTAACCCAAGTGCGAAAAGTGGTTTTTCAACACTAACACAAGTGCGAAAAGTGTTTTTTCCACACTAATACAAGTGCAAAAGTGGTTTCCTGCACCAAAACAAGTGCGAAAAGTGGTTTTTCAACACTAACACAAGTGCGAAAAGTGGTTTTTCAACACTAACACAAGTGCGAAAAGTGGTTTTTCAATACTAACACAAGTGCAAAAAGTGGTTTCCTGCACCAACACAAGTGCGAAAAGCGGTTTTTCAACACTAACACAAGTGCGAAAAGTGGTTTTTCAACACTAACACAAGTGCAAAAAGTGGTTTTTCCACACTAATACAAGTGCAAAAGTGGTCTCCTGCACCAACACAAGTGCGAAAAGCGGTTTTTCCACACTAATACAAGTGCAAAAGTGGTTTCCTGCACCAACACAAGTGCGAAAAGCGGTTTTTCAACACTAACACAAGTGCGAAAAGTGGTTTTTCAACACTATCACAAGTGCAAAAAGTGTTTTTTCCACACTAATACAAGTGCAAAAGTGGTTTCCTGCACCAACACAAGTGCGAAAAGTTGTTTTTCAACACTAACACAAGTGCGAAAATTGGTTTTTCAACCTATCACAAGTGCAAATTGTGTTTTTTCCACACTAATACAAGTGCAAAAGTGGTTTCCTGCACCAACACAAGTGCGAAAAGTGGTTTTTCAACACTAACACAAGTGCGAAAAGTGGTTTTTCAACACTAACACAAGTGCGAAAAGTGGTTTTTCAACACTAACACAAGTGCGAAAAGTGTTTTTTCCACACTAATACAAGTGCAAAAGTGGTTTCCTGCACCAACACAAGTGCGAAAAGTGGTTTTTCAACACTAACACAAGTGCGAAAGTGGTTTTTCAACACTATCACAAGTGCGAAAAGTGGTTTTTCAATACTATCACAAGTGCAAAAAGTGTTTTTTCCACACTAATGCAAGTGCAAAAGTGGTTTCCTGCACTAACACAAGTGCGAAAAGTGGTTTTTCAACACTAACACAAGTGCGAAAAGTGGTTTTTCAACACTAACACAAGTGCGAAAAGTGGTTTTTCAACACTATCACAAGTGCAAAAAGTGTTTTTTCCACACTAATACAAGTGCAAAAGTGGTTTCCTGCACCAACACAAGTGCGAAAAGTGGTTTTTCAACACTAACACAAGTGCGAAAAGTGGTTTTTCAACACTAACACAAGTGCGAAAAGTGGTTTTTCCACACTAATACAAGTGCAAAAGTGGTTTCCTGCACCAACACAAGTGCGAAAAGTGGTTTTTCAACACTAACACAAGTGCGAAAAGTGGTTTTTCAACACTATCACAAGTGCAAAAAGTGTTTTTTCCACACTAATACAAGTGCAAAAGTGGTTTCCTGCACCAACACAAGTGCGAAAAGTGGTTTTTCAACACTAACCCAAGTGCGAAAAGTGGTTTTTCAACACTAACACAAGTGCGAAAAGTGTTTTTTCCACACTAATACAAGTGCAAAAGTGGTTTCCTGCACCAACACAAGTGCGAAAAGTGGTTTTTCAACACTAACACAAGTGCAAAAAGTGTTTTTTCCACACTAATGCAAGTGCAAAAGTGGTTTCCTGCACCAACACAAGTGCGAAAAGTGGTTTTTCAACACTAACACAAGTGCGAAAAGTGGTTTTTCAACACTATCACAAGTGCGAAAAGTGGTTTTCCAACACTATCACAAGTGCAAAAAGTGTTTTTTCCACACTACTGCAAGTGCAAAAGTGGTTTCCTGCACCAACACAAGTGCGAAAAGTGGTTTTTCAACACTAACACAAGTGCGAAAAGTGGTTTTTCAACACTAACACAAGTGCGAAAAGTGGTTTTTCAACACTATCACAAGTGCAAAAAGTGTTTTTTCCACACTAATACAAGTGCAAAAGTGGTTTCCTGCACCAACACAAGTGCGAAAAGTGGTTTTTCAACACTAACACAAGTGCTAAAAGTGGTTTTTCAACACTAACATAAGTGCAAAAAGTGGTTTTTCCACACTAATACAAGTGCAAAAGTGGTTTCCTGCACGAAAACAAGTGCGAAAAGTGGTTTTTCAACACTAACACAAGTGCGAAAAGTGGTTTTTCAACACTAACACAAGTGCGAAAAGTGGTTTTTCAATACTAACACAAGTGCAAAAAGTGGTTTTTCCACACTAATACAAGTGCAAAAGTGGTTTCCTGCACCAACACAAGTGCGAAAAGTGGTTTTTCAACACTAACACAAGTGCGAAAAGTGGTTTTTCAACACTATCACAAGTGCAAAAAGTGTTTTTTCCACGCTAATACAAGTGCAAAAGTGGTTTCCTGCACCAACACAAGTGCGAAAAGTGGTTTTTCAACACTAACACAAGTGCGAAAAGTGGTTTTTCAACACTAACACAAGTGCGAAAAGTGGTTTTTCACACTAATACAAGTGCAAAAGTGGTTTCCTGCACCAACACAAGTGCGAAAAGTGGTTTTTCAACACTAACACAAGTGCGAAAAGTGGTTTTTCAACACTATCACAAGTGCAAAAAGTGTTTTTTCCACGCTAATACAAGTGAAAAGTGGTTTCCTGCACCAACACAAGTGCGAAAAGTGGTTTTTCAACACTAACACAAGTGCGAAAAGTGGTTTTTCAACACTAACACAAGTGCGAAAAGTGGTTTTTCCACACTAATACAAGTGCAAAAGTGGTTTCCTGCACCAACACAAGTGCGAAAAGTGGTTTTTCAACACTAACACAAGTGCGAAAAGTGGTTTTTCAACACTATCACAAGTGCAAAAAGTGATTTTTCCACACTAATACAAGTGCAAAAGTGGTTTCCTGCACCAACACAAGTGCGAAAAGTGGTTTTTCACAACACTAACACAAGTGCGAAAAGTGGTTTTTCAACACTAACACAAGTGCGAAAAGTGTTTTTTCCACACTAATACAAGTGCAAAAGTGATTTCCTGCACCAACACAAGTGCGAAAAGTGGTTTTTCAACACTAACACAAGTGCGAAAAGTGGTTTTTCAACACTATCACAAGTGCGAAAAGTGGTTTTTCAACACTATCACAAGTGCAAAAAGTGTTTTTTCCACACTAATGCAAGTGCAAAAGTGGTTTCCTGCACCAACACAAGTGTGAAAAGTGGTTTTTCAACACTAACACAAGTGCGAAAAGTGGTTTTTTAACACTAACACAAGTGCGAAAAGTGGTATTTCAACACTAACACAAGTGCGAAAAGTGGTTTTTCCACACTAATACAAGTGCAAAAGTGGTTTTTCAACACTATCACAAGTGCCAAAAGTGTTTTTTCCTGCACCAACACAAGTGCGAAAAGTGGTTTTTCAACACTAACACAAGTGCGAAAAGTGGTTTTTCAACACTAACACAAGTGCGAAAAGTGGTTTTACCACACTAATACAAGTGCAAAAGTGGTTTCCTGCACCAACACAAGTGCGAAAAGTGGTTTTTCAACACTAACACAAGTGCGAAAAGTGGTTTTTCAACACTATCACAAGTGCAAAAAGTGATTTTTCCACACTAATACAAGTGCAAAAGTGGTTTCCTGCACCAACACAAGTGCGAAAAGTGGTTTTTCAACACTAACACAAGTGCGAAAAGTGGTTTTTCAACACGAACACAAGTGCGAAAAGTATTTTTTCCACACTAATACAAGTGCAAAAGTGGTTTCCTGCCCCAACACAAGTGCGAAAAGTGGTTTTTCAACACTAACACAAGTGCGAAAAGTGGTTTTTCAACACTATCACAAGTGCGAAAAGTGGTTTTTCAACACTATCACAAGTGCAAAAAGTGTTTTTTCCACACTAATGCAAGTGCAAAAGTGGTTTCCTGCACCAACACAAGTGCGAAAAGTGGTTTTTCAACACTAACACAAGTGCGAAAAGTGGTTTTTCAACACTATCACAAGTGCGAAAAGTGGTTTTCCAACACTATCACAAGTGCAAAAAGTGTTTTTTCCACACTAATGCAAGTGCAAAAGTGGTTTCCTGCACCAACACAAGTGCGAAAAGTGGTTTTTCAACACTAACACAAGTGCGAAAAGTGGTTTTTCAACACTAACACAAGTGCGAAAAGTGGTTTTTCAACACTATCACAAGTGCAAAAAGTGTTTTTTCCACACTAATACAAGTGCAAAAGTGTTTCCTGCACCAACACAAGTGCGAAAAGTGGTTTTTCAACACTAACACAAGTGCTAAAAGTGGTTTTTCAACACTAACACAAGTGCGAAAAGTGGTTTTTCCACACTAATACAAGTGCAAAAGTGGTTTCCTGCACCAAAGCAAGTGCGAAAAGTGGTTTTTCAACACTAACACAAGTGCGAAAAGTGGTTTTTCAACACTAACACAAGTGCGAAAAGTGGTTTTTCAATACTAACACAAGTGCAAAAAGTGGTTTTTCCACACTAATACAAGTGCAAAAGTGGTTTCCTGCACCAACACAAGTGCGAAAAGTGGTTTTTCAACACTAACACAAGTGCGAAAAGTGGTTTTTCAACACTATCACAAGTGCAAAAAGTGTTTTTTCCACGCTAATACAAGTGCAAAAGTGGTTTCCTGCACCAACACAAGTGCGAAAAGTGGTTTTTCAACACTAACACAAGTGCGAAAAGTGGTTTTTCAACACTATCACAAGTGCAAAAAGTGATTTTTCCACACTAATACAAGTGCAAAAGTGGTTTCCTGCACCAACACAAGTGCGAAAAGTGGTTTTTCAACACTAACACAAGTGCGAAAAGTGGTTTTTCAACACTAACACAAGTGCGAAAAGTGTTTTTTCCACACTAATACAAGTGCAAAAGTGATTTCCTGCACCAACACAAGTGCGAAAAGTGGTTTTTCAACACTAACACAAGTGCAAAAAGTGGTTTTTCAACACTATCACAAGTGCGAAAAGTGGTTTTTCAACACTATCACAAGTGCAAAAAGTGTTTTTTCCAAACTAATGCAAGTGCAAAAGTGGTTTCCTGCACCAACACAAGTGCGAAAAGTGTTTTTTCCACACTAATACAAGTGCAAAAGTGGTTTCCTGCACCAACACAAGTGCGAAAAGTGGTTTTTCAACACTAACACAAGTGCGAAAAGTGGTTTTTCAACACTAACACAAGTGCGAAAAGTGTTTTTTCCACACTAATACAAGTGCAAAAGTGATTTCCTGCACCAACACAAGTGCGAAAAGTGGTTTTTCAACACTAACACAAGTGCAAAAAGTGGTTTTTCAACACTATCACAAGTGCGAAAAGTGGTTTTTCAACACTAACACAAGTGCGAAAAGTGGTTTTTCAACACTAACACAAGTGCGAAAAGTGGTTTTTCAACACTAACACAAGTGCGAAAAGTGGTTTTTCCACACTAATACAAGTGCAAAAGTGGTTTCCTGCACCAACACAAGTGCGAAAAGTGGTTTTTCAACACTAACACAAGTGCGAAAAGTGGTTTTTCAACACTAACACAAGTGCGAAAAGTGGTTTTACCACACTAATACAAGTGCAAAAGTGGTTTCCTGCACCAACACAAGTGCGAAAAGTGGTTTTTCAACACTAACACAAGTGCGAAAAGTGGTTTTTCAACACTATCACAAGTGCAAAAAGTGATTTTTCCACACTAATACAAGTGCAAAAGTGGTTTCCTGCACCAACACAAGTGCGAAAAGTGGTTTTTCAACACTAACACAAGTGCGAAAAGTGGTTTTTCAACACGAACACAAGTGCGAAAAGTGTTTTTTCCACACTAATACAAGTGCAAAAGTGGTTTCCTGCACCAACACAAGTGCGAAAAGTGGTTTTTCAACACTAACACAAGTGCGAAAAGTGGTTTTTCAACACTATCACAAGTGCGAAAAGTGGTTTTTCAACACTAACACAAGTGCAAAAAGTGTTTTTTCCACACTAATGCAAGTGCAAAAGTGGTTTCCTGCACCAACACAAGTGCGAAAAGTGGTTTTTCAACACTAACACAGGTGCGAAAAGTGGTTTTTCAACACTATCACAAGTGGGAAAGTGGTTTTCCAACACTATCACAAGTGCAAAAAGTGTTTTTTCCACACTAATGCAAGTGCAAAAGTGGTTTCCTGCACTAACACAAGTGCGAAAAGTGGTTTTTCAACACTAACACACGTGCGAAAAGTGGTTTTTCAACACTATCACAAGTGCAAAAAGTGTTTTTTCCACACTAATACAAGTGCAAAAGTGGTTTCCTGCACCAACACAAGTGCGAAAAGTGGTTTTTCAACACTAACACAAGTGCGAAAAGTGGTTTTTCAACACTAACACAAGTGCGAAAAGTGTTTTTTCCACACTAATACAAGTGCAAAAGTGGTTTCCTGCACCAAAACAAGTGCGAGAAGTGGTTTTTCAACACTAACACAAGTGCGAAAAGTGGTTTTTCAACACTAACACAAGTGCGAAAAGTGGTTTTTCAATACTAACACAAGTGCAAAAAGTGGTTTTTCCACACTAATACAAGTGCAAAAGTGGTTTCCTGCACCAACACAAGTGCGAAAAGTGGTTTTTCAACACTAACACAAGTGCGAAAAGTGGTTTTTCAACACTATCACAAGTGCAAAAAGTGTTTTTTCCACACTAATACAAGTGCAAAAGTGGTTTCCTGCACCAACAGAAGTGCGAAAAGTGGTTTTTCAACACTAACACAAGTGCGAAAAGTGGTTTTTCAACACTAACACAAGTGCGAAAAGTGTTTTTTCCACACTAATACAAGTGCAAAAGTGATTTCCTGCACCAACACAAGTGCGAAAAGTGGTTTTTCAACACTAACACAAGTGCGAAAAGTGGTTTTTCAACACTATCACAAGTGCGAAAAGAGGTTTTTCAACACTATCACAAGTGCAAAAAGTGTTTTTTCCACACTAATGCAAGTGCAAAAGTGGTTTCCTGCACCAACACAAGTGCGAAAAGTGGTTTTTCAACACTAACACAAGTGCGAAAAGTGGTTTTTCAACACTAACACAAGTGCGAAAAGTGGTTTTTCCACACTAATACAAGTGCAAAAGTGGTTTCCTGCACCAACACAAGTGCGAAAAGTGGTTTTTCAACACTAACACAAGTGCGAAAAGTGGTTTTTCAACACTATCACAAGTGCAAAAAGTGTTTTTTCCACACTAATACAAGTGCAAAAGTGGTTTCCTGCACCAACACAAGTGTGAAAAGTGGTTTTTCAACACTAACCCAAGTGCGAAAAGTGGTTTTTCAACACTAACACAAGTGCGAAAAGTGTTTTTTCCACAATAATGCAAGTGCAAAAGTGGTTTCCTGCACCAACACAAGTGCGAAAAGTGGTTTTTCAACACTAACACAAGTGCGAAAAGTGGTTTTTCAATTTTCAACACTAACACAAGTGCGAAAAGTGGTTTTTCAACACTATCACAAGTGCAAAAAGTGTTTTTTCAACACTAACACAAGAGCGAAAAGTGGATTTTCAACACTATCACAAGTGCAAAAAGTGTTTTTTTAACCACTAATACAAGTGCAAAAGTGGTTTCCTGCACCAACACAAGTGCGAAAAGTGGTTTTTCAACACTAACACAAGTGCGAAATGTGGTTTCCTTCACTAACACATGTGCGAAAAGTGGGTTTTCTACACTAACACAAGTGTGAAAAGTGGTTTCCTTCACCAACACCAGTGTGAAAAGTGGTTTTTCAACACTAATACAAGTGCAAAAGTGGTTTCCTGCACCAACACAAGTGCGAAAAGTGGTTTTTCAACACTAACACAAGTGCGAAAAGTGGTTTTTCAACACTATCACAAGTGCAAAAAGTGTTTTTTCCACACTAATACAAGTGCAAAAGTGGTTTCCTGCACCAACACAAGTGCGAAAAGTGGTTTTTCAACACTAACACAAGTGCGAAAAGTGGTTTTTCCACACTAATACAAGTGCAAAAGTGGTTTCCTGCACCAACACAAGTGCGAAAAGTGGTTTCCTTCACTAACACATGTGCGAAAAGTGGGTTTTCAACACTAACACAAGTGCGAAAAGTGGTTTCCTTCACCAACACCAGTGCGAAAAGTGGTTTTTCAACACTAACACAAGTGCGAAAAGTGGTTTTTCCACACTAATACAAGTGCAAAAGTGGTTTCCTGCACCAACACAAGTGCGAAAAGTGGTTTTTCCACACTAATGCAAGTGCAAAGTTGGTTTCCTGCACCAACACAAGTGCGAAAAGTGGTTTTTCAACACCAACACAAATGCGAAAAGTGGTTTTTCAACACTAACACAAGTGCGAAAAGTGGTTTTTCCACACTAATACAAGTGCAAAAGTGGTTTCCTGCACCAACACAAGTGCGAAAAGTGGTTTTTAACACTAACACAAGTGCGAAAAGTGGTTTACAACACTATCACAAGTGCAAAAAGTGTTTTTTCCACACTAATACAAGTGCAAAAGTGGTTTCCTGCACCAACACAAGTGCGAAAAGTGGTTTTTCAACACTAACACAAGTGCGAAAAGTAGTTTTTCAACACTAACACAAGTGCGAAAAGTGGTTTTTCCACACTAATACAAGTGCAAAAGTGGTTTCCTGCACCAACACAAGTGCGAAAAGTGGTTTTTAACACTAACACAAGTGCGAAAAGTGGTTTTCAACACTATCACAAGTGCAAAAAGTGTTTTTTCCACACTAATACAAGTGCAAAAGTGGTTTCCTGCACCAACACAAGTGCGAAAAGTGGTTTTTCAACACTAACACAAGTGCGAAAAGTAGTTTTTCAACACTAACACAAGTGCGAAAAGTGCTTTTTCCACACTAATACAAGTGCAAAAGTGGTTTCCTGGACCAACACAAGTGCGAAAAGTTGTTTTGCAACACTAACACAAGGACGAAAAGTGGTTTTTCAACACTATCACAAGTGCAAAAAGTGGTTTTTCCACACTAATACAAGTGCAAAAGTGTTTTTTCCACACTAATACAAGTGCAAAAGTGGTTTCCTGCACCAACACAAGTGCGAAAGTGGTTTCCTGCACCAACACAAGTGCGAAAAGTGGTTTTTCAACACTATCACAAGTGCGAAAAGTGGGTTTTCAACACTAGCACAAGTGAGAAAAGTGGTTTCCTTCACTAACCCAAGTGCGAAAAGTGGTTTTTCAACACTAACACAAGTGCGAAAAGTGGTTTTTCAACACTAACACAAATGCGAAAAGTGGTTTTTCCACACTAATACAAGTGCAAAAGTGGTTTCCTGCACCAACACAAGTGCGAAAAGTGGTTTTTCAACACTAACACAAGTGCGAAAAGTGGTTTTCAACACTATCACAAGTGCAAAAAGTGTTTTTTCCACACTAATACAAGTGCAAAAGTGGTTTCCTGCACCAACACAAGTGCGAAAAGTGGTTTCCTTCACAAACACATGTGCGAAAAGTGGGTTTTCAACACTAACACAAGTGCGAAAAGTGGTTTCCTTCACAAACACCAGTGCGAAAAGTGGTTTTTCAACACTAACACAAGTGCGAAAAGTGGTTTTTCCACACTAATACAAGTGCAAATGTGGTTTCCTGCACCAACACAAGTGCGAAAAGTGGTTTTTCAACACTAACACAAGTGCGAAATGTGGTTTTTCAACACTATCACAAGTGCAAAAAGTGTTTTTTCCACACTAATACAAGTGCAAAAGTGGTTTCCTGCACCAACACAAGTGTGAAAAGTGGTTTCCTTCACTAACACATGTGCGAAAAGTTGGTTTTCAACACTAACACAAGTGCGAAAAGTGGTTTCATTCACCAACACCAGTGCGAAAAGTGGTTTTTCAACACTAACACAAGTGCGAAAAGTGGTTTTTCCACACTAATACAAGTGCAAAAGTGGTTTCCTGCACCAACACAAGTGCGAAAAGTGGTTTTTCAACACTAACACAAGTGCGAAATCAACACTATCACAAGTGCAAAAAGTGTTTTTTCCACACTAATACAAGTGCAAAAGTGGTTTCCTGCACCAACACAAGTGCGAAAAGTGGTTTTTCAACACTAACACAAGTGCGAAAAGTGGTTTTTCAACACTATCACAAGTGCAAAAAGTGTTTTTTCCACACTAATACAAGTGCAAAAGTGGTTTCCTGCACCAACACAAGTGCGAAAAGTGGTTTTTCCACACTAATACAAGTGCAAAGTTGGTTTCCTGCACCAACACAAGTGCGAAAAGTGGTTTTTCAACACTAACACAAATGCGAAAAGTGGTTTTTCAACACTAACACAAGTGCGAAAAGTGGTTTTTCCACACTAATACAAGTGCAAAAGTGGTTTCCTGCACCAACACAAGTGTGAAAAGTGGTTTTTAACACTAACACAAGTGCGAAAAGTGGTTTTCAACACTATCACAAGTGCAAAAAGTGTTTTTTCCACACTAATACAAGTGCAAAAGTGGTTTCCTGCACCAACACAAGTGCGAAAAGTGGTTTTTCAACACTAACACAAGTGTGAAAAGTGGTTTTTCCACACTAATACAAGTGCAAAAGTGGTTTCCTGCACCAACACAAGTGCGAAAAGTGGTTTTTCAACACTAACACAAGTGCAAAAAGTGGTTTTTCAACACTATCACAAGTGCAAAAAGTGTTTTTTCCACACTAATACAAGTGCAAAAGTGGTTTCCTGCACCAACACAAGTGCGAAAAATGGTTTTTCAACACTAACACAAGTGCGAAAAGTGGTTTTTCAACACTAACACAAGTGCGAAAAGTGGTTTTTCCACACTAATACAAATGCAAAAGTGGTTTCCTGCACCAACACAAGTGCGAAAAGTGGTTTTTCAACACTAACACAAGTGCGAAAAGTGGTTTTTCAACACTATCACAAGTGCAAAAAGTGTTTTTTCCACACTAATACAAGTGCAAAAGTGGTTTCCTGCACCAACACAAGTGCGAAAAGTGGTTTCCTTCACTAACACATGTGCGAAAAGTGGGTTTTCAACACTAACACAAGTGCGAAAAGTGGTTTCCTTCACCAACACCAGTGCGAAAAGTGGTTTTTCAACACTAACACAAGTGCGAAAAGTGGTTTTTCCACACTAATACAAGTGCAAAAGTGGTTTCCTGCACCAACACAAGTGCGAAAAGTGGTTTCCTTCACTAACACATGTGCGAAAAGTGGGTTTTCAACACTAACACAAGTGCGAAAAGTGGTTTCCTTCACCAACACCAGTGCGAAAAGTGGTTTTTCAACACTAACACAAGTGCGAAAAGTGGTTTTTCCACACTAATACAAGTGCAAAAGTGGTTTCCTGCACCAACACAAGTGCGAAAAGTGGTTTTTCAACACTAACACAAGTGCGAAAAGTGGTTTTCAACACTATCACAAGTGCAAAAAGTGTTTTTTCCACACTAATACAAGTGCAAAAGTGGTTTCCTGCACCAACACAAGTGCGAAAAGTGGTTTTTCAACACTAACACAAGTGCGAAAAGTGGTTTTTCAACACTATCACAAGTGCAAAAAGTGTTTTTTCCACACTAATACAAGTGCAAAAGTGGTTTCCTGCACCAACACAAGTGCGAAAAGTGGTTTCCTTCACTAACACATGTGCGAAAAGTGGGTTTTCAACACTAACACAAGTGCGAAAAGTGGTTTCCTTCACAAACACCAGTGCGAAAAGTGGTTTTTCAACACTAACACAAGTGCGAAAAGTGGTTTTTCCACACCAACACAAGTGCGAAAAGTCGTTTTTCAACACTAACACAAGTGCGAAATGTGGTTTTTCAACACTATCACAAGTGCAAAAAGTGTTTTTTCCACACTAATACAAGTGCAAAAGTGGTTTCCTGCACCAACACAAGTGTGAAAAGTGGTTTCCTTCACTAACACATGTGCGAAAAGTGGGTTTTCAACACTAACACAAGTGCGAAAAGTGGTTTTTAACACTAACACAAGTGCGAAAAGTGGTTTTCAACACTATCACAAGTGCAAAAAGTGTTTTTTCCACACTAATACAAGTGCAAAAGTGGTTTCCTGCACCAACACAAGTGCGAAAAGTGGTTTTTCAACACTAACACAAGTGCGAAAAGTAGTTTTTCAACACGAACACAAGTGCGAAAAGTGGTTTTTCCACACTAATACAAGTGCAAAAGTGGTTTCCTGCACCAACACAAGTGCGAAAAGTGGTTTTTCAACACTAACACAAGTGCAAAAAGTGGTTTTTCAACACTATCACAAGTGCAAAAAGTGGTTTTTCCACACTAATACAAGTGCAAAAGTGGTTTCCTGCACCAACACAAGTGCGAAAAATGGTTTTTCAACACTAACACAAGTGCGAAAAGTGGTTTTTCAACACTAACACAAGTGCGAAAAGTGGTTTTTCCACACTAATACAAATGCAAAAGTGGTTTCCTGCACCAACACAAGTGCGAAAAGTGGTTTTTCAACACTAACACAAGTGCGAAAAGTGGTTTTTCAACACTATCACAAGTGCAAAAAGTGTTTTTTCCACACTAATACAAGTGCAAAAGTGGTTTCCTGCACCAACACAAGTGCGAAAAGTGGTTTCCTTCACTAACCCATGTGCGAAAAGTGGGTTTTCAACACTAACACAAGTGCGAAAAGTGGTTTCCTTCACCAACACCAGTGCAAAAAGTGGTTTTTCAACACTAACACAAGTGCGAAAAGTGGTTTTTCCACACTAATACAAGTGCAAAAGTGGTTTCCTGCACCAACACAAGTGCAAAAAGTGGTTTTTCAACACTAACACAAGTGCGAAAAGTGGTTTTTCAACACTAACACAAATGCGAAAAGTGGTTTTTCCACACTAATACAAGTGCAAAAGTGGTTTCCTGCACCAACACAAGTGCGAAAAGTGGTTTTTCAACACTAACACAAGAGCGAAAAGTGGTTTTTCAACACTATCACAAGTGCAAAAAGTGTTTTTTCCACACTAATACAAGTGCAAAAGTGGTTTCCTGCCCCAACACAAGTGCGAAAAGTGGTTTCTCAACACTAACACAAGTGCGAAAAGTGGTTTTTCAACACTAACACAAGTGCGAAAAAAGGTTTTCCCACACTAATACAAGTGCAAAAGTCGTTTCCTGCACCAACACAAGTGCGAAAAGTGGTTTTTCAACACTAACACAAGTGCGAAAAGTGGTTTTTCAACACTATCACAAGTGCAAAAAGTGTTTTTTCCACACTAATACAAGTGCAAAAGTGGTTTCCTGCACCAACACAAGTGCGAAAAGTGGTTTCCTTCACTAACACATGTGCGAAAAGTGGATTTTCTACAATAACACAAGTGTGAAAAGTGGTTTCCTTCACCAACACCAGTGCGAAAAGTGGTTTTTCAACACTAACATAAGTGCGAAAAGTGGTTTTCCACACTTATACAAGTGCAAAAGTGGTTTCCTGCACCAACACAAGTGCGAAAAGTGGTTTTTCAATTTTCAACACTAACACAAGTGCGAAAAGTGGTTTTTCAACACTATCACAAGTGCAAAAAGTGTTTTTTCAACACTAACACAAGTGCGAAAAGTGTTTTTTCAACACTAACACAAGAGCGAAAAGTGGATTTTCAACACTATCACAAGTGCAAAAAGTGTTTTTTTAACCACTAATACAAGTGCAAAAGTGGTTTCCTGCACCAACACAAGTGTGAAAAGTGGTTTTTCAACACTAACACAAGTGCGAAATGTGGTTTCCTTCACTAACACATGTGCGAAAAGTGGGTTTTCTACACTAACACAAGTGTGAAAAGTGGTTTCCTTCACCAACACCAGTGCGAAAAGTGGTTTTTCAACACTAATACAAGTGCAAAAGTGGTTTCCTGCACCAACACAAGTGCGAAAAGTGGTTTTTCAACACTAACACAAGTGCGAAAAGTGGTTTTTCAACACTATCACAAGTGCAAAAAGTGTTTTTTCCACACTAATACAAGTGCAAAAGTGGTTTCCTGCACCAACACAAGTGCGAAAAGTGGTTTTTCAACACTAACACAAGTGCGAAAAGTGGTTTTTCCACACTAATACAAGTGCAAAAGTGGTTTCCTGCACCAACACAAGTGCGAAAAGTGGTTTCCTTCACTAAGACATGTGCGAAAAGTGGGTTTTCAACACTAACACAAGTGCGAAAAGTGGTTTCCTTCACCAACACCAGTGCGAAAAGTGGTTTTTCAACACTAACACAAGTGCGAAAAGTGGTTTTTCCACACTAATACAAGTGCAAAAGTGGTTTCCTGCACCAACACAAGTGCGAAAAGTGGTTTTCCACACTAATACAAGTGCAAAGTTGGTTTCCTGCACCAACACAAGTGCGAAAAGTGGTTTTTCAACACTAACACAAATGCGAAAAGTGGTTTTTCAACACTAACACAAGTGCGAAAAGTGGTTTTTCCACACTAATACAAGTGCAAAAGTGGTTTCCTGCACCAACACAAGTGCGAAAAGTGGTTTTTAACACTAACACAAGTGCGAAAAGTGGTTTTCAACACTATCACAAGTGCAAAAAGTGTTTTTTCCACACTAATACAAGTGCAAAAGTGGTTTCCTGCACCAACCCAAGTGCGAAAAGTGGTTTTTCAACACTAACACAAGTGCGAAAAGTAGTTTTTCAACACTAACACAAGTGCGAAAAGTGGTTTTTCCACACTAATACAAGTGCAAAAGTGGTTTCCTGCACCAACACAAGTGCGAAAGGTGGTTTTTAACACTAACACAAGTGCGAAAAGTGGTTTTCAACACTATCACAAGTGCAAAAAGTGTTTTTTCCACACTAATACAAGTGCAAAAGTGGTTTCCTGCACCAACACAAGTGCGAAAAGTGGTTTTTCAACACTAACACAAGTGCGAAAAGTAGTTTTTCAACACTAACACAAGTGCGAAAAGTGGTTTTTCCACACTAATACAAGTGCAAAAGTGGTTTCCTGCACCAACACAAGTGCGAAAAGTGGTTTTTCAACACTAACACAAGTGCAAAAAGTGGTTTTTCAACACTATCACAAGTGCAAAAAGTGTTTTTTCCACACTAATACAAGTGCAAAGGTGGTTTCCTGCACCAACACAAGTGCGAAAAATGGTTTTTCAACACTAACACAAGTGCGAAAAATGGTTTTTCAACACTAACACAAGTGCGAAAAGTGGTTTTTCCACACTAATACAAATGCAAAAGTGGTTTCCTGCACCAACACAAGTGCGAAAAGTGGTTTTTCAACACTAACACAAGTGCGAAAAGTGGTTTTTCAACACTATCACAAGTGCAAAAAGTGTTTTTTCCACACTAATACAAGTGCAAAAGTGGTTTCCTGCACCAACACAAGTGCGAAAAGTGGTTTCCTTCACTAACAGATGTGCGAAAAGTGGGTTTTCAACACTAACACAAGTGCGAAAAGTGGTTTCCTTCACCAACACCAGTGCGAAAAGTGATTTTTCAACACTAACACAAGTGCGAAAAGTAGTTTTTCCACACTAATACAAGTGCAAAAGTGGTTTCCTGCACCAACACAAGTGCAAAAGGTGGTTTTTCAACACTAACACAAGTGCGAAAAGTGGTTTTTCAACACTAACACAAGTGCGAAAAGTGGTTTTTCCACACTAATACAAGTGCAAAAGTGGTTTCCTGCACCAACACAAGTGCGAAAAGTGGTTTTTCAACACTAACACAAGAGCGAAAAGTGGTTTTTCAACACTATCACAAGTGCAAAAAGTGTTTTTTCCACACTAATACAAGTGCAAAAGTGGTTTCCTGCACCAACACAAGTGCGAAAAGTGGTTTCTCAACACTAACACAAGTGCGAAAAGTGGTTTTTCAACACTAACACAAGTGCGAAAAGTCGTTTTCCCACACTAATACAAGTGCAAAAGTCGTTTCCTGCGCCAACACAAGTGCGAAAAGTGGTTTTTCAACACTAACACAAGTGCGAAAAGTGGTTTTTCAACACTATCACAAGTGCAAAAAGTGTTTTTTCCACACTAATACAAGTGCAAAAGTGGTTTCCTGCACCAACACAAGTGCGAAAAGTGGTTTTTCAATTTTCAACACTAACACAAGTGCGAAAAGTGGTTTTTCAACACTATCACAAGTGCAAAAAGTGTTTTTTCAACACTAACACAAGTGCGAAAAGTGTTTTTTCAACACTAACACAAGAGCGAAAAGTGGATTTTCAACACTATCACAAGTGCAAAAAGTGTTTTTTTAACCACTAATACAAGTGCAAAAGTGGTTTCCTGCACCAACACAAGTGCGAAAAGTGGTTTTTCAACACTAACACAAGTGCGAAATGTGGTTTCCTTCACTAACACATGTGCGAAAAGTGGGTTTTCTACACTAACACAAGTGTGAAAAGTGGTTTCCTTCACCAACACCAGTGCGAAAAGTGGTTTTTCAACACTAATACAAGTGCAAAAGTGGTTTCCTGCACCAACACAAGTGCGAAAAGTGGTTTTTCAACACTAACACAAGTGCGAAAAGTGGTTTTTCAACACTATCACAAGTGCAAAAAGTGTTTTTTGCACACTAATACAAGTGCAAAAGTGGTTTCCTGCACCAACACAAGTGCGAAAAGTGGTTTTTCAACACTATCACAAGTGCAAAAAGTGTTTTTTGCACACTAATACAAGTGTAAAAGTGGTTTCCTGCACCAACACAAGTGCGAAAAGTGGTTTTTCCACACTAATACAAGTGCAAAGTTGGTTTCCTGCACCAACACAAGTGCGAAAAGTGGTTTTTCAACACTAACACAAATGCGAAAAGTGGTTTTTCAACACTAAAACAAGTGCGAAAAGTGGTTTTTCCACACTAATACAAGTGCAAAAGTGGTTCCCTGCACCAACACAAGTGCGAAAAGTGGTTTTTAACACTAACACAAGTGCGAAAAGTGGTTTTCAACACTATCACAAGTGCAAAAAGTGTTTTTTCCACACTAATACAAGTGCAAAAGTGGTTTCCTGCACCAACACAAGTGCGAAAAGTGGTTTTTCAACACTAACACAAGTGCGAAAAGTAGTTTTTCAACACTAACACAAGTGCGAAAAGTGGTTTTTCCACACTAATACAAATGCAAAAGTGGTTTCCTGCACCAACACAAGTGCGAAAAGTGGTTTTTCAACACTAACACAAGTGCGAAAAGTGGTTTTTCAACACTATCACAAGTACAAAAAGTGTTTTTTCCACACTAATACAAGTGCAAAAGTGGTTTCCTGCACCAACACAAGTGGGAAAAGTGGTTTCCTTCACTAGCACATGTGCGAAAAGTGGGTTTTCAACACTAACACAAGTGCGAAAAGTGGTTCCCTTCACCAACACCAGTGCGAAAAGTGGTTTTTCAACACTAACACAAGTGCGAAAAGTGGTTTTTCCACACTAATACAAGTGCGAAAAGTGGTTTTTTAACACTAACACAAGTGCGAAAAGTGGTTTTTCAACACTAACACCAGTGCGAAAAGTGGTTTTTCCACACTAATACAAGTGCAAAAGTGGTTTCCTGCACCAACACAAGTGCGAAAAGTGTTTTTTAACACTAACACAAGTGCGAAAAGTGGTTTTCAACACTAACACAAGTGCGAAAAGTGGTTTTTCAACACTATCACAAGTACAAAAAGTGTTTTTTCCACACTAATACAAGTGCAAAAGTGGTTTCCTGCACCAACACAAGTGGGAAAAGTGGTTTCCTTCACTAGCACATGTGCGAAAAGTGGGTTTTCAACACTAACACAAGTGCGAAAAGTGGTTTCCTTCACCAACACCAGTGCGAAAAGTGGTTTTTCAACACTAACACAAGTGCGAAAAGTGGTTTTTCCACACTAATACAAGTGCGAAAAGTGGTTTTTTAACACTAACACAAGTGAGAAAAGTGGTTTTTCAACACTAACACCAGTGCGAAAAGTGGTTTTTCCACACTAATGCAAGTGCAAAAGTGGTTTCCTGCACCAACACAAGTGCGAAAAGTGGTTTTTCAACACTAACACAAGTGCGAAAAGTGGTTTTTCAACACTATCACAAGTGCAAAAAGTGTTTTTTCCACACTAATACAAGTGCAAAAGTGGTTTCCTGCACCAACACAAGTGCGAAAAGTGGTTTTTCAACACTAACACAAATGCGAAAAGTTGTTTTTCAACACTAACACAAGTGCGAAAAGTGGTTTTCCACACTAATACAAGTGCAAAAGTGGTTTCCTGCACCAACACAAGTGCGAAAAGTGTTTTTTAACACTAACACAAGTGCGAAAAGTGGTTTTCAACACTATCACAAGTGCAAAAAGTGTTTTTTCCACACTAATACAAGTGCAAAAGTGGTTTCCTGCACCAACACAAGTGCGAAAAGTGGTTTTTCAACACTAACACAAGTGCGAAAAGTAGTTTTTCAACACTAACACAAGTGCGAAAAGTGGTTTTCCCACACTAATACAAGTGCAAAAGTGGTTTCCTGCACCAACACAAGTGCGAAAAGTAGTTTTTCAACACTAACACAAGTGCGAAAAGTGGTTTTTCCACACTAATACAAGTGCAAAAGTGGTTTCCTGCACCAACACAAGTGCGAAAAGTGGTTTTTCAATTTTCAACACTAACACAAGTGCGAAAAGTGGTTTTTCAACACTATCACAAGTGCAAAAAGTGTTTTTTCAACACTAACACAAGTGCGAAAAGTGTTTTTTCAACACTAACACAAGAGCGAAAAGTGGATTTTCAACACTATCACAAGTGCAAAAAGTGTTTTTTTAACCACTAATACAAGTGCAAAAGTGGTTTCCTGCACCAACACAAGTGCGAAAAGTGGTTTTTCAACACTAACACAAGTGCGAAATGTGGTTTCCTTCACTAACACATGTGCGAAAAGTGGGTTTTCTACACTAACACAAGTGTGAAAAGTGGTTTCCTTCACCAACACCAGTGCGAAAAGTGGTTTTTCAACACTAATACAAGTGCAAAAGTGGTTTCCTGCACCAACACAAGTGCGAAAAGTGGTTTTTCAACACTAACACAAGTGCGAAAAGTGGTTTTTCAACACTATCACAAGTGCAAAAAGTGTTTTTTGCACACTAATACAAGTGCAAAAGTGGTTTCCTGCACCAACACAAGTGCGAAAAGTGGTTTTTCAACACTATCACAAGTGCAAAAAGTGTTTTTTGCACACTAATACAAGTGTAAAAGTGGTTTCCTGCACCAACACAAGTGCGAAAAGTGGTTTTTCCACACTAATACAAGTACAAAGTTGGTTTCCTGCACCAACACAAGTGCGAAAAGTGGTTTTTCAACACTAACACAAATGCGAAAAGTGGTTTTTCAACACTAAAACAAGTGCGAAAAGTGGTTTTTCCACACTAATACAAGTGCAAAAGTGGTTCCCTGCACCAACACAAGTGCGAAAAGTGGTTTTTAACACTAACACAAGTGCGAAAAGTGGTTTTCAACACTATCACAAGTGCAAAAAGTGTTTTTTCCACACTAATACAAGTGCAAAAGTGGTTTCCTGCACCAACACAAGTGCAAAAAGTGGTTTTTCAACACTAACACAAGTGCGAAAAGTAGTTTTTCAACACTAACACAAGTGCGAAAAGTGGTTTTTCCACACTAATACAAATGCAAAAGTGGTTTCCTGCACCAACACAAGTGCGAAAAGTGGTTTTTCAACACTAACACAAGTGCGAAAAGTGGTTTTTCAACACTATCACAAGTACAAAAAGTGTTTTTTCCACACTAATACAAGTGCAAAAGTGGTTTCCTGCACCAACACAAGTGGGAAAAGTGGTTTCCTTCACTAGCACATGTGCGAAAAGTGGGTTTTCAACACTAACACAAGTGCGAAAAGTGGTTTCCTTCACCAACACCAGTGCGAAAAGTGGTTTTTCAACACTAACACAAGTGCGAAAAGTGGTTTTTCCACACTAATACAAGTGCGAAAAGTGGTTTTTTAACACTAACACAAGTGCGAAAAGTGGTTTTTCAACACTAACACCAGTGCGAAAAGTGGTTTTTCCACACTAGTACAAGTGCAAAAGTGGTTTCCTGCACCAACACAAGTGCGAAAAGTGGTTTTTCAACACTAACACAAGAGCGAAAAGTGGTTTTTCAACACTATCACAAGTGCAAAAAGTGTTTTTTCCACACTAATACAAGTGCAAAAGTGGTTTCCTGCACCAACACAAGTGCGAAAAGTGGTTTTTCAACACTAACACAAATGCGAAAAGTTGTTTTTCAACACTAACACAAGTGCGAAAAGTGGTTTTCCACACTAATACAAGTGCAAAAGTGGTTTCCTGCACCAACACAAGTGCGAAAAGTGTTTTTTAACACTAACACAAGTGCGAAAAGTGGTTTTCAACACTATCACAAGTGCAAAAAGTGTTTTTTCCACACTAATACAAGTGCAAAAGTGGTTTCCTGCACCAACACAAGTGCGAAAAGTGGTTTTT
This sequence comes from Myxine glutinosa, assembly GCF_964187855.1. Classification (NCBI taxonomy): domain Eukaryota; kingdom Metazoa; phylum Chordata; class Myxini; order Myxiniformes; family Myxinidae; genus Myxine; species Myxine glutinosa. The sequence goes on from NC_136272.1 coordinate 93,676,198, forward strand.
CAACACTAACACAAGTGCGAAAAGTAGTTTTTCAACACTAACACAAGTGCGAAAAGTGGTTTTCCCACACTAATACAAGTGCAAAAGTGGTTTCCTGCACCAACACAAGTGCGAAAAGTAGTTTTTCAACACTAACACAAGTGCGAAAAGTGGTTTTTCCACACAAATACAAGTGCAAAAGTGGTTTCCTGCACCAACACAAGTGCGAAAAGTGGTTTTTCAACACTAACACAAGAGCGAAAAGTGGTTTTTCAACACTATCACAAGTGCAAAAAGTGTTTTTTCAACACTAACACAAGTGCGAAAAGTGTTTTTTCAACACTAACACAAGAGCGAAAAGTGGATTTTCAACACTATCACAAGTGCAAAAAGTGTTTTTTTAACCACTAATACAAGTGCAAAAGTGGTTTCCTGCACCAACACAAGTGCGAAAAGTGGTTTTTCAACACTAACACAAGTGCGAAATGTGGTTTCCTTCACTAACACATGTGCGAAAAGTGGGTTTTCTACACTAACACAAGTGTGAAAAGTGGTTTCCTTCACCAACACCAGTGCGAAAAGTGGTTTTTCAACACTAATACAAGTGCAAAAGTGGTTTCCTGCACCAACACAAGTGCGAAAAGTGGTTTTTCAACACTAACACAAGTGCGAAAAGTGGTTTTTCAACACTATCACAAGTGCAAAAAGTGTTTTTTGCACACTAATACAAGTGCAAAAGTGGTTTCCTGCACCAACACAAGTGCGAAAAGTGGTTTTTCAACACTATCACAAGTGCAAAAAGTGTTTTTTGCACACTAATACAAGTGTAAAAGTGGTTTCCTGCACCAACACAAGTGCGAAAAGTGGTTTTTCCACACTAATACAAGTGCAAAGTTGGTTTCCTGCACCAACACAAGTGCGAAAAGTGGTTTTTCAACACTAACACAAATGCGAAAAGTGGTTTTTCAACACTAAAACAAGTGCGAAAAGTGGTTTTTCCACACTAATACAAGTGCAAAAGTGGTTCCCTGCACCAACACAAGTGCGAAAAGTGGTTTTTAACACTAACACAAGTGCGAAAAGTGGTTTTCAACACTATCACAAGTGCAAAAAGTGTTTTTTCCACACTAATACAAGTGCAAAAGTGGTTTCCTGCACCAACACAAGTGCGAAAAGTGGTTTTTCAACACTAACACAAGTGCGAAAAGTAGTTTTTCAACACTAACACAAGTGCGAAAAGTGGTTTTTCCACACTAATACAAATGCAAAAGTGGTTTCCTGCACCAACACAAGTGCGAAAAGTGGTTTTTCAACACTAACACAAGTGCGAAAAGTGGTTTTTCAACACTATCACAAGTACAAAAAGTGTTTTTTCCACACTAATACAAGTGCAAAAGTGGTTTCCTGCACCAACACAAGTGGGAAAAGTGGTTTCCTTCACTAGCACATGTGCGAAAAGTGGGTTTTCAACACTAACACAAGTGCGAAAAGTGGTTTCCTTCACCAACACCAGTGCGAAAAGTGGTTTTTCAACACTAACACAAGTGCGAAAAGTGGTTTTTCCACACTAATACAAGTGCGAAAAGTGGTTTTTTAACACTAACACAAGTGCGAAAAGTGGTTTTTCAACACTAACACCAGTGCGAAAAGTGGTTTTTCCACACTAATACAAGTGCAAAAGTGGTTTCCTGCACCAACACAAGTGCGAAAAGTGGTTTTTCAACACTAACACAAGAGCGAAAAGTGGTTTTTCAACACTATCACAAGTGCAAAAAGTGTTTTTTCCACACTAATACAAGTGCAAAAGTGGTTTCCTGCACCAACACAAGTGCGAAAAGTGGTTTTTCAACACTAACACAAATGCGAAAAGTTGTTTTTCAACACTAACACCAGTGCGAAAAGTGGTTTTTCCACACTAATACAAGTGCAAAAGTGGTTTCCTGCACCAACACAAGTGCGAAAAGTGGTTTTTCAACACTAACACAAATGCGAAAAGTGGTTTTTCAACACTAACACCAGTGCAAAAAGTGTTTTTTCCACACTAATACAAGTGCAAAAGTGGTTTCCTGCACCAACACAAGTGCGAAAAGTGGTTTTTCAACACTAACACAAGTGCGAAAAGTGGTTTTTCAACACTAACACAAGTGCAAAAAGTGTTTTTTCCACACTAATACAAGTGCAAAAGTGGTTTCCTGCACCAACACAAGTGCGAAAAGTGGTTTTTCAACACTAACACAAATGCGAAAAGTTGTTTTTCAACACTAACACAAGTGCGAAAAGTGGTTTTCCACACTAATACAAGTGCAAAAGTGGTTTCCTGCACCAACACAAGTGCGAAAAGTGTTTTTTAACACTAACACAAGTGCGAAAAGTGGTTTTCAACACTATCACAAGTGCAAAAAGTGTTTTTTCCACACTAATACAAGTGCAAAAGTGGTTTCCTGCACCAACACAAGTGCGAAAAGTGGTTTTTCAACACTAACACAAGTGCGAAAAGTAGTTTTTCAACACTAACACAAGTGCGAAAAGTGGTTTTCCCACACTAATACAAGTGCAAAAGTGGTTTCCTGCACCAACACAAGTGCGAAAAGTAGTTTTTCAACACTAACACAAGTGCAAAAAGTGTTTTTTCCACACTAATACAAGTGCAAAAGTGGTTTCCTGCACCAACACAAGTGCGAAAAGTGGTTTCCTTCACTAACCAGTGCGAAACTTGTATTAGTTGAGATCTCGCGAGATCTTGGAGACGGCGGCAGGGATTTTCGAAGCTCCACACGGTCTCCACGTTTTTCGAAGTTAAGTCTGTTCACAATTGTATTTTGTCGAAACTGTATTTATCTTTCGGTGTGTGAAGTTATTGTGTGCAACTTTGGTTGTTTCTCGGTGTTTATCTTTCATAAATTGATCGTCTGTTTGCCGTGTCGTGTCTTGAGGCCTTGTACAGTGTGCACTGTACAACCTTGAGGCTTTGTTTTTCTCTCAGTGGTCCGTCGTTTGTGATCCAATAACTTTCGTTCTCTGTATTCCCAGTCTTTTCACCCATAGCCTACTTCCTTGTGTAAATCTCAACTCAAAAAAAAAAACAAAAAAAAAAAAACATTTCTTTCTCTGTTCTCATTCGTTTATTCATTCTTATTCGTTCGTTCGTTCTTCGACCACGTGTTTCTCCCCCATTTCCCCAGATAGTTTTCACTCATTAACCTTCAATGTTTACACTTTCCCCTCAAGTTATGTATTCCGTCATATTTTATAACACCTTTTTCTTCTTCTTCTTTAAAAGGCTGCTTTCGACTTGCTCACCAAATCAATTCATCCCAAAAAAAAAATCCATCTCCTATAGTGCCTTTTTTCTACATTCCCTAAACTCTCCTGCACTCCATCCTCCATCCAGCGTCCTTAAACGTATTTTTAACTCGAAGGTCACAAGAAACTCATTTTGCAATAAATGTTCGTTTCCCATAAATCGTACATTTTCAAAAATCCAATGTCACCCCTCCCCTCCAAATCTTCCCCATAACCCCTCCCCTCCAAATCTTCCCCATCACCCCTCCCCTCCAAATCTTCCCCATCACCCATCCCTTTCAAATCTCCCCCCTTGCCCCCTCCCTCCTAAACTACCCCCTCACCCCTCCCCGCCAAGACGCCCCCTCGCCCCTCCCCTCCTAGACTCCTGCCTCACCCCTCCCCTCCAAATCTCCCCCATATCCCATCCCTTTCAAATCCCTCGCCTTGTCCCTTCCCTCCCAAACTCCCCCCTCACCCCTCCCCTTCAAATCTCCCCACCCTCATTGCTTCTCAATTTCCCCCCTCTCACTCCCCCTCCTCAAAGCGTCCTCCCCGCTTCTTCCCCCTTCAAACTCTCACCTCCATCTCCCCCAACCTTCTGCCTCGCTCTTCCCCCTCCTCAAATAACACCTCATTGTGGCTCACCCAATCACCATCAAACCTTTTGTCCGCCCCATCCTTCCCTTTCTCCGAGCTATTCTGAAATCTCTGACACACCTTCAACAGCTCTCCCTACCTCTTCCACCTCTTCCACATCTTACCCTACCCCTCCTCCCCCCTGTTCTGTATCTGATGCTCCCCCTTCCTCTTCATTAACGGTATGGACCTCAAACATCCGGGGCCTTCGTTCAAACTTAACTGATCTCTCCATACAGGTTGCTTCTGTCAAACCAGACGTGATCTGCTTAACAGAAACTTTCCTCCTTTATGATGTCTCTGATTCCATAGTATCTCTCCCGGGCTACTCCCTCCTCCGGTATGATAGACCTGAGCCTCGTCCTGGAGGCGGGGTTGCTATCTTTATCAAAAACTCTCTTCCTCACTCGCCCTGCACTGCACTCTCTCCACCTCACCCCCAGGAATACCTCTGGCTACGGCTTCCCCTTCGCTCCCACCTCTTGTTCATATGTGTGTTGTACCGTCCACCAAACAGTGATGACTCCATCTACATCTCGCTGTCTGATGATATGGACCAACTTCTATCTACTCATCCCAACTCTCTCTTCCTCATATGTGGTGATTTCAACTGTCATCATGCCAGTTGGCTGGGTGTGGGTACCTCTCTCACCAGCCATGGCTCCTCAGCAAAGGACTTCTGCGACTCACTGGGACTGACACAATCTGTCAATTTCCCGACCCGGATCTCAGTCAACGGAACATCTTCTCTTCTGGACTTGGTTATGACTAACTTCCCTGAAAATGTCTGCTGCTCTTCTTCTGCTCCGATCGGATCATCTGATCATGTCCTTGTTAAAGTGGACATCTCTCTGACCATCCTCAGGGAGCCTGCTCAGCGTCGACGAGTCTGGCATTTCACTCAGGCCAACTGGCACGGTCTTCAAGCAGCCATCAATCATCTGGACTGGTCTCCCATCTCTACCACCTCTGACATCAACTCATCCTGGGAATTCTTCCAAAGTAAATTGCTCTCTCTCATGCACAGATTTATCCCATCTCGTCTTCAGTTGTCATACCCTTCCTCCCGTCCATGGTACACGGAATCTTGTGGTGAGGCTGTTGCCCAGAAACAACTTGCCTTCGTCTCCTGGAAAGCAAATCCAACGGAAGGAAATCTCATTTCCTTTCACAAAGCCCGAAACAAGTGTGTGTCCACCCTCAGGAGAGCCAGGAAACAATATATCTCCGTTCTCAAGACCGAACTCTCTTATCTGTCTCCCTCTTCCAAATCCTGGTGGCGTCTGGTCAAATCCGTTTCTGGTGTTTGTTCCCCCTCCATCCCCTCCCTTACCTCAAACGGCTACACAGCTGACTCCGCACGTGAAAAAGCTGAATGCCTCAACTCTGTGTTTGCCTCTAAATCTTGTGTCCCAAACCCATCCCTCTCTGTACCCACCATACCCAGTCGTACCCTGCTGCTCCTGGACTCCGTGTCCTTTCCTCCTGACAAGGTGGAAAAGTTTCTGTCAACCCTCGACTCTGATTCTGCAACTGGACCCGACGGCATCAGCCCACGGGTCCTAAAATCCTGCTCTGCTGCTCTATCTCACCCTCTCTCTGTTCTCTTCACCCTCTCTTTTGCTCAAGGTCAACTGCCATCTGCTTGGAAATCAGCCAACATCACCGCTTTGCACAAAAAAGGTGCAAAAACAGATCCTAGCAACTACAGACCAATCAGCCTTCTCCCAATTATCAGCAAAGTCATGGAATCCATCATTGCTTCTGATATGAAATCTTTCCTCTTCTCCAATGGCTTGATCTCTGATCATCAATTTGGTTTCAGACCAGGTCACTCTACTCTGGACATGCTGCTTCTGCTGTCTCAACAATGGATGGAGGTCCTCAATGCCAAACAGGAAATTAGAGCTGTCTCCCTCGACATATCACGTGCCTTCGACACGGTCTGGCACCCCGCTCTGCTCACCAAACTCTCCTCCTTTGGTATCCATGGAAATCTCCACGCATGGCTGGCGGACTTCCTCTCTAGTCGTCGTCAACGTGTGGCCCTGAATGGGTTTCTCTCATCTCCTCTTCCTGTTCAGGCTGGAGTTCCCCAAGGCAGTGTTCTGGGCCCCGTGCTTTTTCTGGTCTTCATCAATGATCTCTCTGACTCTCTCGAAAATCCTCTCTATCTCTTTGCTGATGACTCCACTCTCTGCCGCTCCATTCCTCTTCCCTCAGATCGGCAGTCTGCTGCCTCCTCACTCTCTGAAGACCTGGACAAAATCACAGACTGGTCAAACAAGTGGAACATGTCTTTCAATCCTGACAAATCTCACACTCTTACTATGTCTCTCCGAAAAGATCGACTGGACAACCCTCCCATCTACTTTCTCAACAATCCTCTCCAAGAAGTTCTGTCGCTCAAGATTTTGGGTCTCACTATCTGCCATGATCTTTCTTGGGAAAACCACATTTCCAAGCTGGCCTCCAAAGCCAGTCGCCGACTGGGCATCCTCCGTCGTGCGAAGTCCTTCCTCGGCACACCTGAGCTCCTCACCACATACAAGGCTTTCATCCGCAGCTCAATGGAATACTGTTCTCCCCTATGGGCCGGTGCTCCTGCCTCACACCTAGCTCGGCTTCACGCTGTTGAAACCAAAGCTTTCAGAATTATTGGAATCTCCCGCGATGAAGCTATCTCTGAGGGCCTTTCACTCACTCACCGCAGGCAGGTAGGTGGTCTTTCTGTCTTCTACCGACTCCTCTCCGGCCTTGCACCCCCAGCTCTCTCTGTGCTCTGTCCCCCAAATATTCCTACAGGTCGCACAAGATCTGCCAGCAACCCTCTGATGGTTAAACTGCCGAAATCTCGGCTCTCCGCTCACCTTCACTCTTTCATTCCTCTTTTCTCCCGCCTCTGGAACAAACTACCTCACTCCCTTCAATCCCACTCCTCCCTCCAGGTCTTTAAAACAGCTGTTCACCACCATCTCTTATCTTCCCCCATCCAAAACCTTGATCTTTTCTACCCCCGCTAATTCACCCCAGATCCACCTTGTTTGAAATTCCAACTTCTTTCCTGGAAGTCCTGGCAGTGTCCATATGTTTTATACCTCTCCCACCGCCCCCTTGCCATGCCCCCCCCCCCCAAAGCCCTCGCCCTCTCTCAGATCTCTCGATGTCTCCATGTCTCTCGGTCCCTGCTCTCAAATGTTGTGTTTGTGTCCTTCCCCCTCTCTCCCCATCTTGTCTACCGCTCCCCATGTTATATGTTTTATGTGTCGGTTTGTCTTTCTGTGTGATTAATGTTCGCTCTTTCACGAGCCTCGATCTTGTATACAAAAAAAAAAAAAAAAAAAAAAAAAAAAAAAACACATGTGCGAAAAGTGGGTTTTCAACACTATCACAAGTGCGAAAAGTGTTTTTTCCACACTAATACAAGTGCAAAAGTGGTTTCCTGCACCAACACAAGTGCGAAAAGTGGTTTTTCAACACTAACACAAGTGCGAAAAGTGGTTTTTCAACACTAACACAAGTGCAAAAAGTGTTTTTTCAACACGAACACAAGTGCGAAAAGTGCTTTTTCAACACTAACACAAGTGCGAAAAGTGGTTTTGTGTCCCTTGTGTCCCGGAGGTGCCCCCTATCTCGCCTTCGCACCATCAGGTAGTCAACGGTTGTCGTCGACCCACCTGACGTGTATGTAACAAGCTTATTATCCCCTTTCTGGAACTGAGTATTACAAATCAACAAATCAGCTCCATCAGCAAACTCCAAAATCCTTTCACCTTCTCCATTTCTCACACCATATCCGTAACCCCCATGAACTCCCTCAAAACCGTCCATACTCCTTCCCACATGTCCATTTAGGTCTCCTCCTACCACAACAACTTCCTCATCTTTCCCGTTTTCCATCAGCTTCTCTATCACACACCAGAACTTGTCCTTCTCTTCAGCGCACCGACCAACCTGCGGAGCATATCCCAAGATGACGTTCACCATGAGCTTTCCAATCATCATTTTCACCATCATCAACCTATCACTCACTCTAGTCACACTCACCACACTGTCTGCAAACTCCTCAGAAAACAGGATACCAACACCATTTCCGCCCTCCGGGCACCCTTGCCACCAAAACTTGTATTTCTGTCCCTGCCTACCCTTCACCATTCTCACACCACTTCCCTTCCAGCTCGTCTCCTGCACACAACATATGTCCACTCTTATTCTGACCAATACTTCCACCACTTCTCCTGATCTCCCTGTCATTGTCCCTACATTCCAGGTCCCAAACCTCAGAACCCAATCTCCACTTCGGGCTGTACCCTGCCCATATGTAGTTGTAATTGTCATGGTTCTCTTTTTGAGGCAATGTTTTTATGGCCGGATGCCTTTCCTGACGCCAACCCTCTTAGTCACCTCTTACGACACGCAGGGATACGGTGTACCGATTCTAAACCAGGGTACACACCAATGTGCTTAACAAAAGAAGAGAAAAGGAAATTTAGGAAAAACAATATCGGTCATATTTGTGAGGAGGAAATTAGTGAAGGTCCAAAGGTAAGAGACCATTGTCATCTCACTGGTAAATATAGAGGTCTGGCTAATCAAAGTTGTAATCTCAATTTTAAACTTCCCTGTTTCATTCCAGTCTTTCTTCACAACAATGCTCACTATGATACACATCTATTTATAAAATAATTGAGTAAAACCAGTGGAGATATTTCAGCCATTATTAACACACACCAGAAATACATCTCATTCATAAAAACAATTCATACATAACTCATATCAGATTTCTTGACACATTCAAATTTATGGCAAGTCCTGAAGGAACTGCGCTCCAACGCGAGTCGAAAGAATTGACGCGACCAAAGACGGAATTCGTCCGAGTTGCTTTATTGAAACAAAACAGCTCAGGTATTCTGACAAGCCCGTTTATCGGGCAGCAATATATATACACATTTATGTCGGGAAGTTTGCCCGGCAAAAGCTATACCGGGCATGCCCGGGTGTCAAGGGCGAGCCTTGGAAAGGCGAGTCTGGACCTGCCCGGGCGTGTTTGGCTGCGGCCTGGCAAGTCGAGGCTGGGCGTGCCCGGACGCTCTGGGCGAGCCCTGGAAAGGCGATAGCGGGCATGCCCGGACGCTCTGGGCGAGCCCTGGAAAGGCGATAGCGGGCATGCCCGGACGCTCTGGGCGAGCCCTGAAAAGGCGATAGCGGGCATGCCCGGACGCTCTGGGCGAGCCCTGGAAAGGCGAGAGCGGGCATGCCCGGGAAAGACGAGAACGGGCGTGCCCGGGAGGTTCGGGCGTGCCCGGGAACAGTGAGTCCGGGCATGCCCGGGAGAGGCGCGTCTGGCCGTGTTCTGGCCGGTGCAAGGCGATTGTGTGCATCCAGCGGTAACCGCTACACACGCCCCTCCAGAATCGACCTGCACCGGCAGGGTCAATTTAAGGGGGGTCCGGATGACCCGGCCGAAGCGACCCCTGGAGGGTCGTGGGGAGGGGTCCGACGTGGTGGTGGGTGGTCGAGCGGGGGGAACTGTGGATGGGGGGCGGCCTCGCCGCGGAGGAAGGGCCAACCGTGGTGGTCAGTTGATGTCCATGTGCGCCGGTTTGAGGCGGTCCACAGAAATCCGGTCCGGCCGGCCGCCGAAGTCGACGATGAAAGTCTTGTCGCCCCGTCGCAGGACCCGGAAGGGCCCGTCGTACGGCGGCCGGAGTGGCCCCCAGTGCGCGTCATGACGCACAAAGACGTACTCCGCTGTGCGAAGCGCCGGGGGGACGTAGGACTGGGGGCCACCGTGGCGGGACGTCGGCACGGGGGCAAATCGTCGGGCGGCCTCCTGGAGGTCCGAGCGCTGGCGAGCGGCGGACCAGGGACTGGTAGCGTCGGGCACGAATTCGCCCGGGACGCGGAGCGGCTGGCCGTAGACGAGCTCGGCGGCGGACGCCTGGAGGTCTTCCTTGGGGGCCGTGCGAAGGCCCAAAAGGACCCACGGCAGCCGATCGGCCCTACCGTCATCCTGAAGGCCGGCCATGAGTGCGGCCTTCATGGAGCGGTGAAACCGCTCGCACAACCCGTTGGCTTGGGGGTGGTAGGCCGTGGTGCGGTGCAGCGTGACCCCCAACGAACGGGCGACCGCGCCCCAAAGCTCAGACGTGAACTGTGGGCCGCGGTCGGACGAGATGTCCGCTGGTGCGCCGAAGCGCACGACCCAGGTGGCGATGAACGCCTGCGCCACGTCGGCGGTGGTGGTGGAGGCGAGGGGCACAGCCTCCGGCCACCTGGTGGTCCTGTCCACCATGGTGAGCAGGTCGGTGAACCCCCGCGAGGGGGGCAGGGGACCCACCAGGTCCATGTGGACGTGGTCGAAACGCCGTTCAGGCACGGCGAAAGGTGCCAGCGGGGCCTGGGTGTGGCGGTGGACCTTGACCCGCTGGCAGGCCGTGCAGGCGTTGGCCCAGTCGCGGATGTTTCGTCGAAGGCCGTGCCAGACGAAACGCGCCGACACCAGCTTCTGAGAAGCTTTCCGGCCCGGGTGAGAAAGGCCGTGGATGGAGGCGAAGATGCGGCGCTGCCAGGAAACGGGCACGATGGGGCGAGGCTGGCCCTGGGAGACGTCGCAGAGCAGGACGGTGCCCGCGAAGGGAATGTCGGCCAGGCGGAGGCCCGTGTCCGCCGCACGGAGTGCCTGCACCGAGGCGTCGGTGGTCTGGTCGGCCGCCATGAGCGCGAAGTCTACGCCGAGGTGGACCGCGTTCGCTCTGGCCCGAGAAAGACAGTCGGCCACGGCGTTGTCTTTGCCGGCGACGTGCCGGATGTCCGTGGTGAACTCCGACACGGCGGAGAGGTGGCGCTGCTGGCGGGCCGACCACGGCTCCGTGACCTTAGCCATTGCGTAGACCAACGGCTTGTGGTCGACGAAAGCCGTGAACGGGCGGCCCTCCAGGAGGTGTCGGAAATGGCGAACGGCCAGGAATAGCCCGAGCAGCTCGCGGTCGAACGTGCTGTAGTTTAACTCGTTCGGCCGGAGTTGCCGGCTGAAAAAAGCGAGTGGCTGCCAAACCCCGTCCACCCATTGCTCATGGACGGCGCCCACCGCATAGTTGGAGGCGTCCGTAGTGAGGGCGATGGGCGCGTTGAGCACCGGGTGAGCCAGCAGCGTTGCGTCGGCAAGGGCCCGTTTGGCGCTGGCGAAGGCCGCGTCCATGGCCGCGGACCAAACAATGTCATGCTTGGCCGGCTTGCCCCGGAGGGCCTCGTAAAGGGGCCGCATGAGCTGAGCAGCGCGGGGCACGAATCGGTGATAAAAATTCACCATGCCGAGGAACTCTTGGAGGGCCTTGATGGAACGGGGACGCGGGAATGTGGTGATGGCCTCGACCTTGGTCGGCAGCGGCACGGCCCCGGTCTTGGTGATGCGGTGGCCCAAAAAGTCAACGGTCGTCGCGCCGAAGTGGCATTTGACCGGGTTGACAATTAAGCCATGCTCGCTGAGGCGACCGAACAGTGTTCGGAGGTGGAGGAGGTGCTCGGCGCGGGACGTGCTGGCGATGAGGATATCGTCCAGATAGACGAAAAGAAACGGCAGGTCGCGCTGCACGCCGTCCATCAAGCACTGGAACGCCTGGGCCGCGTTCTTGAGGCCAAACGGCATCCGCAAAAATTCGAACAGGCCGAACGGCGTGATGACGGCCGTCTTCGGGACGTCGGCCGCCCGGACAGGTACCTGGTGGTAGCCCCGTATCAGGTCAATTTTCGAAAAGATGACCCGTCCCGCCAAACGGGCGGAAAAGTCCTGAATATGCGGGATCGGGTACCTGTCGGGGGTGGTAGCGTCGTTGAGACGGCGGTAGTCGCCACACGGGCGCCATCCACCCCCCGGCTTTGGCACGATGTGCAGTGGTGAGGCCCACGCGCTATCGGAGCGCCACACAATGCCGAGGTGCTCCAACGCGTCGAACTCGGCCTTCGCCACGGTGAGCTTGGCCGGGTCGAGGCGGCGGGCCCTGGCGTAGACCGGCAGGCCCGTAGTGGGTATGTGGTGCTCGATCCCGTGCCGCACCGCGACGGCCGAAAACGTCGGCCGCGTGAGGGCCGGGAATTCCGCGAGCAGGCGAGCGAACTCGTTCGCTGCCGGGAGGGCGCACGCCAGTTCGGTCGGCGCGGAGCTGCTCATCGTGCACGCCAGGGAGCTGAAGGTCTCGGCGTTGACAAGGCGACGACGTTTGACGTCGACCAGCAGCCCGTGCGCGCAGAGGAAGTCGGCGCCCAGCAAAGCCATGGGGACGCAGGCGGTCACAAAAGTCCATTGAAAACGCTGGCTGCCGAAGCAGAGGGTGACGACGCGTGGGCCGAAAGTGCGTATGGCCGAGCCATTAGCAGCGACCAAAGAAGGGCCGCAAACGGCGTCCCGCCTGTCCTGCTCGGAGGCGGGTATGACGCTCAGTTGGGCACCGGTGTCACACAGGAAACGCCGCCCAGACGCTTTGTCCCGAATAAACAGCAAGTTGCCCGAGTGGCCGGCGCTCATGGCTGGGAATGAACGCTGGCCCGGCCGTTTCCCGACCTGCCGAACGTGCACGGGGGCCGGCACGTCCGAGCCTTGTGTCCGAACCTGGCGTGGTAATAACACCACGCCCGGTCAGGTGGAGGCCCCGGCCGTCGTGTCGGAAGCGGGCAGTGCGGCGTGGCGGCCGCCAGTTGCACCGGCAGTTCGGCCTCCAACCGCGCAGGGCGCTCGGGCGTCATGGGCATCGCCTCGGACGGCGGCGGGCTCCAGGTAACCGCGCCGATGTGCTGGCCCGCCGAGGAGATCTTATCGGCTTCCCTGGCGAGGGCGCGGGAATCCGTGATCAACGTGCCAGCCAGGGCGAGGCGTACCGGGTGAGGCAGCTGGCGAAGGAACAGCTCGCGGAACAGAAAATCCGGAGAGTGCTCACCGAGCAACGAGAGCATATAGTCCATGCGCTCTGACTGGCGCGTGTCGCCGAGCTCGGGCAGAGCGAGCAGGCGCCGTGCGCGTGCTGCCGGTGAGAGGGCGAAAGCGTCGAGGAGGAGTGTCTTCAGCGCGTCGTATTTGTCAGCAGCCGGCGGGTGCTCGAGGAGGCTCAAGGCGCGGGCCGCGGTGGCGGAACCGAGCGCCGCCACAACATGGTGGAAGCGGGTGTCGTCCGCGGTGATGCCTCGCAGGGCGAACTGAGAGTCCGCCTGAGCGAACCAAACAGCCGCGTGAGCCTCCCAGAAGGTAGGCAGTTTAAGTGTCACTGCCGTATCCATGTCGGTAGGTCACCAATGAAGGAACTGCGCTCCAACGCGAGTCGAAAGAATTGACGCGACCAAAGACGGAATTCGTCCGAGTTGCTTTATTGAAACAAAACAGCTCAGGTATTCTGACAAGCCCGTTTATCGGGCAGCAATATATATACACATTTATGTCGGGAAGTTTGCCCGGCAAAAGCTATACCGGGCATGCCCGGGTGTCAAGGGCGAGCCTTGGAAAGGCGAGTCTGGACCTGCCCGGGCGTGTTTGGCTGCGGCCTGGCAAGTCGAGGCTGGGCGTGCCCGGGCGCTCTGGGCGAGCCCTGGAAAGGCGATAGCGGGCATGCCCGGACGCTCTGGCGAGCCCTGGAAAGGCGATAGCGGGCATGCCCGGACGCTCTGGGCGAGCCCTGAAAAGGCGATAGCGGGCATGCCCGGACGCTCTGGGCGAGCCCTGGAAAGGCGAGAGCGGGCATGCCCGGGAAAGACGAGACCGGGCGTGCCCGGGAGGTTCGGGCGTGCCCGGGAACAGTGAGTCCGGGCATGCCCGGGAGAGGCGCGTCTGGCCGTGTTCTGGCCGGTGCAAGGCGATTGTGTGCATCCAGCGGTAACCGCTACAGTCCATTATTTTACTTGGTATCAAATGTTTAAAACTTTCCAAATCACATTTTTCAATTCAAGAACAGATTGAACTCCTATCACAAAAGGGGATATATCCTTATGATTATATGGATTCATTTGAGAGGTTTAAAGAAACACAACTTCCCTCTAAAGATAATTTATATAATGAGTTAAATAAAAGTCATATAACTGATAAAGATTATACTCAAGCACAAAATGTTTGGAAGAAGTTTAATATAAAGAACCTTGTGGAATATCACGATTTGTTTCTTAAAAACTAATGTTCTTTTATTGGCTGATATATTTGAGACTTTTAGAACCGTCTGTAATAATAAATATTCATATGGTTTCGACCCCACTCATTATTATACAGCCACAGGATTGGCAAATGTCAAAAATGACTAAACAGGATTTGGAATTAATTGGTGATGTAGATATGCTTTTGATGATAGAGAAGGCTAAAAGCGGAGGAATATCTTAAGTATGTTCAAGAGATATGCCAAAGCAAACAACAAATACCTTTCTAACTATGATGCTAAAAAGGATAGTTTTTACTTGATGTATTACGATGCTAACAATTTGTTTGGATGGGCTATGTCTCAAGCTTTACCTTATGGAAAACTTAAACGGGTAAAATAAAATAATTGGAAAACTGGAAAACTTAAAATAAATGGAAAACTTAAACAGGTAAAATAAAATAATTATTAAAAAGTTTTACAAAACATCGTTATATCGTCTCAAAAAGATTTAGATAAAGCTAAAGTTGGATATTATTTTGAGGTTGATTTGAAATATCCAGAAGAACTCCATAACAAACATAAATACCTGACATATGCGCCTGATAAAGAAAGTCCGAGAAAGGAATGGCTTAGCGGTATCAACAATTATTTCTTACGAAAGGAAAACCAACAGAAAAATTACTTACTACATTTTATGATGAATATAATTATGTTTTGCATCAAAGGAATTCAAGACAATATTTATCTGCTGGGTTGATAGTTCAGAAAATTCATAGAGTTTTACAGGTTAGACAACGTCATTGGTTGAAAACATATATTGAGAAGGACTTTTATAAATTAATGAATATCTCTGTATTTGGAAAAACTATGTTAAATGTTAGGAATAGACAAAACATAAGACTTGCTACATCTTGGAAACAAGCAACCAAATGTATTATTAAACCAAGTTTTTAAAGAGTGGAGGTGTTTTCAGAGAACTTCTGTGCTATTCATATGATTAAAGAGAGTTTTGAAATTGATAAATCTATAGAACATCAATTTTTGACTTGTCAAAATTATTAATGCATGATTACCTCTACAACAACTTAAAGAAGAAATATGTGGATCGAATTAATCTGGTTTATATGGATACAGACAGTTTTATTTTGAAAATCAATATGGAAGATATTTATAAGGATATGTCCTTATAAGGATATGAAGATATTTATAAGGATATGCCCACCCTCGCCTTTCCAGATATTTATAAGGGTGTTGATATTTATGATACAAGCAATTATAAATCAGATAACAAACTATTCTCAACAAAGAATAAAAAGGTTATTGGAAAGTTTAAAGATGAATTGGGAAGAAAGATAATGAGTGAAATTGTGGGATTTAGATTAAAGGCTTATGCTTAAAAAATATATTGATAACAAGAAAGAGCAATCAGAGATTGCAAACCCTCACCAGGATGTGTTTTCAGTGGTTTTTAAGGCTTTTGTGTTAAAACAAATATGGCGGCCGAACCACGTGACTGATGACATCATCATTAATTTTTTTTAAACTAATTTATTCCTAGATTATGCTCAAGAAATTTCATCTTGATCGGTTCAAGTTTTGTACTTGTCGAATTATGACGTTGTAGCGGTTACCGCTGGGTGTACACAATCGCCTTGCACCTACCAAGGACGCGGCCAGGGAGCAATCACCATGCCGGGCTCGTCCAGGCCGCCCGGACAGGCCCAGACGCGCCTCTCCCGGGCATGCCCGGACTCGCTGTTCCCGGGCTCGCCCGAGCCTCCCGGGCACGCCCGGTCTCGTCTTTCCCGGGCATGCCCAGACTCGTCTTTCCAGGGCTCGCCCAGGACACCCGGGCATGCCCGCTCTCGCCTTTCCAGGGCTCGCCCAGGACGCCCGGGCATGCCCGCTCTCGCCTTTCCAGGGCTCGCCCAGGACGCCCGGGCATGCCCGCTCTCGCCTTTCCAGGGCTCGCCCAGGATGCCCGGGCATGTCCGCTCTCGCCTTTCCAGGGCTCGCCCAGGATGCCCGGGCATGCCCGCTCTCGCCTTTCCAGGGCTCGCCCAGGACGCCCGGGCATGCCCGCCCTCGCCTTTCCAGGGCTCGCCCAGGATGCCCGGGCAGGTCCAGACTCGCCTTTCCAGGACTCGCCCTTGACGCCCGGGCATGCCCGGTCTCGCTTTTCCCGGGCAAACGCTCCGGCATAATGTGTATATATATTGCTGCCTGATAAACGGGCTTTTCAGAGTACCCGAGTTTGATACGTGCAATAAAGCAACTCGGACGAATTTCCGTCTTTGGTCGCGTCAATCCTTCCGACTCGCGTTGGAGCATAGCTCCTTCAATGTCATAATGGAGGCACCTACGACATCATCATTGACATGTTTTATTCCCCATGGAGAGTTCTTTACAATGAGCCATATCTCAATTTTTTTCTATTCAGTGCTTTCGGAGATATAAAGGTGCAAGGTTTTTCGGTTTTTCCAAGATGGCGGCCGAACCATGTGACCGATGACGTCATCATTATTATTTTTTTCTCCATCAATTTATGCCGACATGATGCTCAACAAATTTTATCTTGATAGGATGAAGTTTTGTACTTGTCGAATTATGACGTCATAATGGAGGCACCTATGACATCATCATTAACATGTTTTATTCCCCATGGAGAGTTCTTTACAATGAGCCATGTCTCAATTTTTTCTCTATTCATTGCTTTCAGAGATATAGAGGTGCAATGTTTTTCGGTTTTCCAAGATGGCGGCTGAACCACGTGACCTTTGACGTCATAATTATCATTAAAAATTACACAGGTGGAGGTGCACCGATGGTGAAAATTTCCTGTCAATCGGACCACGAATTGCAGAGAAAATCATATTTATTCTGTGAGGACAAACAAACAGACAAACAGACAAACATACAAACAGACAAACGGACTCAAATGCAATACCCTCTCCTCTGGCGAGGGTAATAATATTGAAAAGAGTGATAAAAGGTTAAAGGGGGTAAAGAAAAATGTAATCAAAGAAACAATAAACTTTGAACATTAGTTCCTCCCACCCCCTCCCCCTTCCCACGCCGCCTCCCCACAAGCCCTCTCCCTCCCACATATTCCCGAATCCCGATGACCTTGCTCTCAAATGTTGTGTTTGTGTCCTTCCCCCTCTCTCCCCATCTTGTCTACCGCTCCCCTTTTTATATACTTTGTTTGTTTGTCTGTTTGATTTGTTTGTGTGATAAATGTTAGCTCTTTCACGAGCCTCGATTATGTATACAACAAAAAAAAACCAAAAAAAAAAAAACTGTTTAACCTTTAAGAAACAAGCATTCTGAGTATTGCGCTGCAATGCATGTCCCCTGATTTAATACCGGCAGTCTGTCGTCCAGAAAATGTTGAGGAAACTACCAAAGTTCAAAGTGCCATAACTTTGTCAAAAATGATCGAAACGTCGTGAAGTTCTAACTTGATCTGTAATTTATCATAAGGAAACCATGTACCAAGTTTAAAATCATTAGCATTAAGAGTTTTTTTTTAAAGTCCGGAAAACTTTTCTTTGCGTGACGGACTGACAGACGGAGGGACGGCGTGCAAACCTATAGTCCCCTCCGGTGTACACAGGTAGGGGACTAATAAGAAGTTATAAACATCAATTATATACAGAGGAGGTAAATAAGAAGGCATTGGGGGCTTTTGATGATAATAGGTTTATTTTAGACAATGGAATTGACAGCCTCCCTTATGGATATATAGATATTTAAAAGATAAGTATAAGAGTTAAGATAAACAGAAGAGTTAAGTTAAGTATAAGTGTTAAGATAAACGGAAGAGTTATGATATTTAAAAGATAAATATAAGTGTTAAGATATACATAAATAATTAATAAAAAGGGGATGGGGGGTTTTAACGGGCGACCGCCACCTTTTTTACTGGTGTATAAATGATCGACCAAGCAATAACCAAACCAGAATGGAGAAATCACAGCCTTGGTATAAAAATGGAAAACATCACGAATGTGAGAAATATCAAATAAGTCTTATTGAAGAAATAACTAAAACAAAAGTAGATAAAACAAATAAGCGGATGAATTAAAATACAAACTACAACGGCACTCACAGTATACCTGTATACTTCGGCACTGTATACTCACAGTATATTACAGACTATACCTCTGCCAGGTGAACAGTTTACGTTTTGTATCCTATAGTAGACCAGAAAATCACAATACAGAATCACATTTAATCAAAATCAACCGCTCACAACGTTTTGAGATATCCTACTTTGTATCGTTTTTGGCCCCATCACTCAATGGTGAAGAATCACTTAGGAAATTAAATAACTCTCATATCCGAATCCATATTCAGATCTTCACCAAAATCGAATCGATTAGTCCTTGTGACACACACAACCTGTCCACCAAATGTGGTCCAAATCCGTCCACAACTGTTTGAGATATCTTGTTCACAAACAAACAGACAGACAGACAGAGGTGAAAACATAACCTCCGTCCACCTTTGGTGGCGGAGGTAAAGACACATGCATGGAGAAGGAAACTCCAAGGGGAGGATTTTTTTTTTGAAAATTAGGAGGTATTTGGGGGAGGGGTTAACGAGTGTAGAAAAGATAATGGCTTTGGATTGAAGACGATGTGTAATGGCGGTGAGCAGCTGTGTTAAAGACCTGGAGGGAAGAATGAAATTGAAGAATATGTGGAAGTTGGATCCTCGGACATAGAAGTTGGGCCAAAGCACCGAAAGAGCAGAGGGTGCAAGACCAGAAAGGAGACGATAAAAGACAGACAGACCACCGACCTGTCCGCGATGGCGAAGTGGTATACCCATAGACTTCAACGAGGGAGATTCTTGATTTAGCGTTTTTTTTTTTCCCCAGCTATTGAATTTTTACCCCAAATATGAGATGCATATTGAACTAGAACGCCACTCAGTAGAGCGCATACTCCCGCCGTGGGTCAAGTTGGAATAGTACGATTTCACAAAAGTTTGAGGGAGTAGTTCAGTGACAACACAAGACAGACACTGCACAGATATATATTTAGAATATATAGAAGATGATGTAAAAAAAAAACAAGGCAATTTCACTTACATTTTCGGATTCAGCGTTCAATTCTATATAAGTGAGTGTATTTTGAGGCATGTGTGACTTCAAATAAAATTGTAAGCCAGGAAAAACGTTCGTTTCATTCCTTAGGGATACAACATGTAAAACTGGCCCAAACGTGAAAACAAAACACGCCCATTTTAAGTCGTATAAGAAATGGTTTTCCAAAGTTTATTGGACTGAAAGAGCTTGAAAACTAGTGTTAGCTGCATACTTCAGCCAAGGATATAAGGATATCGATCCTATCCGGGATTCTTCCTGTCGATATAAGATCCGATGTACACAAACGCAGAGTGGCCGCCATTAAGCAACTATCTAAATGGCGTTATTTGCCGCTCCGCGAGTCCCATGAGAGATGATGGACCTTCAGAAGCCATCTTGGCATGAGTCAATATGAATGTCCGAGCTTGGTTAATACGGTTGACCCCTCCAAACCAACATTTCCTCAACTTGTCCTATTTCCTTTAAATATGTTTAATAATCATGAATCGTGATAATTTGGTTTTGAATATTTTAATACTTTCATCTTGGATAATCGTTATTTATAGTCTTTTTCCAACTCAAGAGGTCGTGGTCTTCACCGCCATATTGTTGTGCATTAACAACTACAACGGCACTCCGTAGAGAGCATACCTCCACCAGGCTGAACATTTGCGTTTTGTATCCCACCGATAACTTTGTCGGAGTGAACTCCATTCAATGTACAATGTGCGCTGAGTGGGTTCATCAAAAGTGTAGTGGTCTGAGAGGGTCATTAACCAGTGTGGCAGCTACATTCAAATGTAAGGTGTGCACAGAGGGAGCTGCAGATGGAGGAAATGTTGAGTTGGATCTTGGAGACGGCGTGAAGCTCCTCTCGGAAGCTCTACCGACTCCTATCCGGCCTTGCTCCCCCGGCTCTCTCTGTGCTCTGTCCCCAAAATATTCCTGCAGGTCGCACAAGATCTGCCTGCAACCCTCTTATGGTTAAACTGCCAAAATCAAGACTCTCTGCTCACCTTCACTCCTTCATTCCTCTTTACTCCCGCCTCTGGAACAAACTTCCTCACTCTCTTCAATCCCACTTCTCCCTCCAGGTCTTTAAAACAGCTGTTCACCACCATCTCTTATCTTCCCCCATCCAAAACCTTGATTACCAACTTCTTTGAAATTATACCAAGGTGAACCCAGGGTGTGCTCGCTACGGAAGGGGCGACTATAAGACCCGGGACAACCGGGGCGCGCGCGCGGACACTCCAGCGGAACTCACTGTGACATAGTCCTGTAGTTTGAATGGTATGTACGCCCCTAAATGCTGCGCTGACTGTCCTCTCTGTAGGACCATTGTTATATTGAATCAACCATTGCTGCTCATGAAATACTCTGATTTTAATGCCTGTTGCATGCATGTATTCTTACAGGATGTACTACAGATCTAAATGATATTAAACCTACCCAGAGGTCAAGTCGTGTCTGAGCTTGATTTTCACGACATTTAATATCATTTAGATCGCCGGAATGGCTGACCACAAGATGATCGTGGTACCGATTCTCGGAGCCGACCCTCAAGCTGAGGGATCAGCATCGGAGTTCGCTCCATGGCTCAACACGCTGGAGAATTACTTTGCTGCTCACGAAACAGAGCCCACCGCTGCGATAAAGCTGTCCGTGTTACAGTCTAAGGTCTATCACACCGTTTTCCGGAACATTTCTCGATTTGGGACGTACGCTACGGCTCTAGCCGAGCTGAAGCGCCTCTACGTAAAGACACGGAGCGCTGTGCACGGCCGGCATCAACTCTCTCAGCGGCGACAGCAACCATCTGAATCGATCGATCGCTTCGCGCAGGAGTTGCGCTACCTGTTGGCAGACTGCGTGCAGGACGTCCGGACCCACGAGCAAGTGCAGGACGACTTGCTCCGAGATTCATTCATCTCCGGAATTAATTCTGGAGTCTTGCGGCTCCGACTCTTGGAGGTCGCGGATCTGACATTTACAGAAGCACTACGGCTGGCACGCGTATACACAGATGCCCGAGAACAATCGACCACATATGATCACCCACGAGTCGTGGCGGGGACCTCGCAACTCGCGCGACCGGAGAGGGCTACCGCCGAGGATACGGAGGGGGACCCGACCACTACGGCCGAGTCTCTGGGAGCTCCTGAAGCGGACTCCGCTTCCGGCCTCACTGCTGCCGCCGCTGCCCGGCCACGGCCTGACCGGTATGCAAAATGTTATTTTTGTGGGAATCGGCAGCACCCTCGCTCTGAATGCCCGGCCCGGGAGGCGACATGCCACCTGTGCTCCACCAAGGGCCATTTTGCAAAGGTCTGCAGGAAGGCCGCTCGTGGCACGCGTCCCCGCGCGACCTTGAATGGGCTCATCGCGGAGCCAACGGATCGAGCGCCGGATGGGGCGCCTCACTCGGCTTTGAAGAGCCGCTCTCCTTCTCGCGGGCCTCTGGCTACACGCCCGACCTTGGTGAGATACACTGGGCCGCCGAAACAAATGGCGCGAACGCGACCGGCCACAGCGCGACCGACCTTGACTGGCGTTCGAACGCCTACTTCAAACAAGCGACATGCTCCTGCTTTGGAAACTCCTCTCGAAGTGCGGCAAACGCAGCACGTGACTCGAGCCCCATCTGACGGCGGCTTTTACGAATTACATGCACCCACTTTGGCATATGAATCTGCAGACGGCAGAGATCTTTCTCACGTGACGCGAGCGCCATCTGGCGGCGGCTCTTACGAATTACATGCACCCACTTTGGCATATGAATCTGCAGACGGCAGAGATCTTTCTCACGTGGCTCGAGCGCCATCTGGCGGCTGCTCTTACGACCAACACACACCCACTCTGGCAAATGAAACTGCTGATGAGCCAACTGACTTCAATGCTCCTGCTGAGGCCCAACCTGCCGACGCTGCCCGAAGGATTGCAGCCGGCGTGGGATCCACCCGCGAGGCGCGATCTTCTCGCCCGGCCGGTACTATACCTGCCGGGTCGGCCGGCCTTGCGCAGGCCATCATTCCGCTCATGGTCGCGGGCGTTTTTGCGCAAGCTTTGATTGACACGGGGTCCACGGATAGTTTTATCGATCAGCGACTCGTGCATCAACATGGGTGGCCGGTTCTCGGGACAACCCGCCGGATCTTCATGGCCTCTCAGGGACTTCGGTTGAGCACAAAAGGGGCGTGTCGATTGAAACTTGTGATAAAGGGACGCACGTTCCCGGACGTGTATCTCATGGTATTACCGGCTTTATGCGCTGACGTTCTGTTAGGACTTGATTTCCTTAAGCGGCATGGACGTTTGGAAATAGACTTCGGAGGGCCGGACACGCTCGCTGTGTGCGCCCTCGCTCAAATGGACATGGAGCCACTCTCACTGTTCCCCAACCTGACCACTGATTGTACCCCTGTAGCCGTCAAATCGCGGCGCTACTCTCGCGCGGACGCGCAATTCATTGCGGAAGAAATGGCCCTGCTCTTAAAGGACGGTATCATAGAACACAGTAGGTCACCGTGGCGGGCCCAAGTCTTAGTGGTGCGGAGTGAGGCCCACCGCCGGCGTATGGTAATCGACTATTCGCAGACAATTAATCGTTTTACACAGCTGGATGCCTACCCCTTACCGGGGATGGACGCCCTGGTACGCCAGGTGGCCCTGTATTCCGTTTATAGCACTCTCGATCTGCGTAGTGCGTATCATCAAGTCCCCATCTCTAGGGCTGATCGCGTCTTTACAGCCTTTGAATCGGGTCAGTGGTTGTACCAGTTCACGAGACTTCCCTTTGGGGTAACGAACGGCGTCGCTTGTTTTCAGAGGGCTATGGATGACCTCGTTGCGAAGGAGAATTTGACCGATGTCTTTGTCTATCTGGACAATCTTACGGTTTGTGGGTATGACCAGGAGCATCACGACGCTAATCTGAAACGCTTCCTCGAGGTCGCGCGGAAATATCGCCTAACCATGAATGCGGCTAAGTGTCGATACTCTCTATGCACGGTAGACCTTTTGGGGTACACCGTGACCCATGGCTCCGTCTCTCCGGATAAGGAGCGTCTGCGCCCTTTGCTCGATATGGCTCCACCTAGCGATCGGGCTTCGCTGAAACGCGCTCTAGGGCTGTACGCCCACTACTCAAAGTGGGTGCAAAATTTCTCCGTGAAGCTCCGCCCCCTCGTGGCCTGCGACACTTTCCCCATGGGCCCGGCCGCCCTGGCGGCCTTCGAGGGCCTTAAAGTCGACATCGCTGGCGCCGCTGTCGCGACGATTGACGAGAGTGCCTCTTTCGTTTTGGAGAGTGATGCCTCGGATCATGCGATAGCGGCGACTCTCTCCCAAGGAGGCCGCCCTGTGGCTTTCTTCTCGCGGACTCTCACCTCCGCCGAGCGGAGGCATTCGTCTGTCGAAAAGGAAGCGTACGCGATCGTCGAATCAATTCGGCGATGGCGGCCGTATCTGCTTGGGCGGAGTTTCCAAATCGTCACGGACCAACAGAGTGTTGCGTTTATGTACGACACCCTACATGCTCAGCGCATTAAGAATGAGAAAATCACCCGTTGGCGTATCGAACTCGCCGACTTCTGCTACACCATCAAATACCGCCCGGGGAAGGATAACCTGGTCGCTGACGCCTTATCGAGGCCGGCCACTTGCGCGGGGGTTGTAACTTTGGAGGGGCTGCGCACTTTGCACGGCACTATGTGTCATCCCGGGGTAACGCGCTTCGCGCATTTTGTGCGCGTGGGCAATCTGCCGTACTCGATTGAGGACATCCGCCGCATCTGCCGTGATTGCGCGATCTGTGCGGAACTCAAACCGCGTTTTTATAACCCCCCCTATGGGGACACTCGTTAGGGCTACTAGACCGTGGGAGCGCTTGGCGATGGACTTCAAAGGGCCACTGCCAATGTCGAGCAACTCTCGCTATCTGCTCACTATCGTCGATGAGTATTCCCGATTCCCCTTTGCTTACACGTGCGGGGATATGTCGGCTGCCACGGTTATTCGGTGCCTGCAGAATTTGTTTTCTATGTTCGGGTATCCGGCCTACGTGCATACCGATCGGGGTGCGGTGTTCCTGTCCCAGGAGGTGAGGGGCTACTTGCTCCAGCATAATGTCGCTTCGAGCTACACCACCCCGTACCGGCCCCAAGCGAATGGACAGATCGAACGCTTTAATGGGATTATATGGCGGGCCGTCATGCTAAGCCTTCGGACCCTCGGCCGAGGCCTCGATAAATGGGCGTGGTCACTACCTGCCGCTCTAAACTCGATCCGGGCTCTCCTATGTACTGCCACCAACCAGACTCCTCACGAACGACTGTTCCACCACCCTAGAAGCTCCGGCAGTATCCAATCTTTACCCAGCTGGCTCGCTGAACCGGGGCCCGCCTATCTCAAACGAGCGGTTCGCGCTAGCAAGTACGACCCCCTTGTTGACAAGGTGCAGGTCCTCCAGGCTAATCCCGAGCATGCTCGCGTGTTAACGGCGGATGGCCGCGAGTCTACTGTCTCCGTACGCCATCTTGCCCCATGTGGGGACGACGACAGGGATATCAACGAACCCGTCTACGAGTCTATGGACTCTATCGAAGCTTCCCCTATGGAACTACCACTGATACTCCCGTCGTCCCCCACTCCCGTGCCCGAAGGCGCAGGGGCGCCCCCTCCGACTCCCACCTCCGGCGGCTATTCCGACGCAGGGGACTCCGGGCTTGGGGACGCCGTGCCCGGTAGATTCCGAACACGAACTGGCAGGGAGGTTCGCCGCCCCGACCGCTACGGGTGGACCGACTGACGTGGATTGGCGTGACCCATTCGTTTATTGCTGATGCTTGCTTGCAACCTGCCGAGCGGCAGTATAGTTCTAACGGCGGGGAGAATGTAGTGAAATTATACCAAGGTGAACCCAGGGTGTGCTCGCTACGGAAGGGGCGTCTATAAGACCCGGGACAACCGGGGCGCGCGCGGACACTCCAGCGGAACTCACTGTGACATAGTCCTGTAGTTTGAATGGTATGTACGCCCCTAAATGCTGCGCTGACTGTCCTCTCTGTAGGACCATTGTTATATTGAATCAACCATTGCTGCTCATGAAATACTCTGATTTTAATGCCTGTGGCATGCATGTATTCTTACAGGATGTACTACAGATCTAAATGATATTAAACCTACCCAGAGGTCAAGTCGTGTCTGAGCTTGATTTTCACGACACCAACTTCTTTCCTGGAAGGTCTTGCAGTATCCTTGTGTTTTATTCTTCTCCAACCCCCCACCCACTTCCCACGCCTCCTCCCCCCAATCCCTCTCCCTTCCACAGATCTCCCGATGTCCCTGCTCTCAAATGCTGTGTTTGTGCGCTTCCCCTTCTCTCCCCATCTTGTCTACCGCTCCCCTTATTATATGTTTTATGTGTCTGTTTGATTTTTTTGTGTGATGAATGTTAATTCTTTCACGGGCCTCGATCCTGTATACAAAAAAAGAAAAAGAATGAATGAAGAGAAATTTCAATGAAGAATCACTTGAAACATTTTCGTATCCAGATCTTCATCAAGTTTTGAATCTTCGTCCTTGTCACACACCGAACCTCACCACCAAATTTAGTATAACTTTTTGAGATATCATGCTCACAGACAGATAGGCAGGCAGGGGTGAAAAACATAACCCTACTCCACCTTTGGTGGCGGAGTGAATAAACGTAGAGGCAATACCCCTGGCGCTCACCTGGTAGAATAAACAGTTTACTGCACTGACTAAAGGTATTTTAAACCCATTTCAATGGTTGCTAGAAGACAGGGCGGCATGTAGAATCATACTAACATAATCATAAAACTTTAAACAACAACCAACAAAATACCTATTTTGGGGGGCAACCCCCCCCCCCCTGCCAACCTCCCCCAACCCCATATACATCCTAAGACCCCAATTTTTCAAATGCCTTGAACTAACATTGGTACATCATGGGTGATTAAGGTTGTGGTGAAGTTTCATCGAAATTGCGTGTGTAGTTTCTGCGAAAAAAGCCAATACCTAATTTGGGGGGCAAATCTCCCTCCCCCCCCCCCCCCCCCCCCCCCCGCGAAAGGGGCAGATTTTTTTAAATGTCGTGGACAAACTTTGGTACATCATGGGTAGTGAAGGTTGTGGACTGACGGATGGACTGACGGACGGACTGACGGACTGACGGACTGATGGACGGGCTGACTAATGGATGGACTGACGGGCGGACTGACGGACTGACGGACTGATGGACGGGCTGACGGATGGACTGACGGATGGACTGACGGACTGACTGACGGACTGATGGACGGGCTGACGGATGGACTGACGGGCGGACTGACGAACGGACTGACGAACGGACTGACGGATTGACGGACGGACGGAAGGACTGATTGACGGACGGATAACGCGCCATCGCATAAGCTCCCCTGAACTTCATTCCAGGTGAGCTAAAAACCACAAATAGTCCGCCATGTCGTTCTGTCCGCAATCCAATTGTCGATCTAAATAGATCTGAATGAGATTCGTTCGATGTCGAAATAAAAGCAGACGGACACGGGGAACCCAGAGGTTGGGGTTACAGGGCTAGGGGGGGCTATATGGGGTTATTGTGCTTGCGGTCGATGCGCCTCGAGGGTTTTACCTGTCCCGAGCGTTTTATACTATAGTTGTTACCCGTCTGACTCCAGGTGTCCTGGTCTATGTTTCCACGTGACTCCGCGGCCCTCTCAGTAGCTTTGTGTTTAATTAATCAGATGGGAGAGGGCTGAGATTTTGGGGGCAAAAACGGGGGTGACAAAAGTCTAAGGATGAAGGAAGGAGGAAGCGGGAGGGTTCGACTGCATCATGTGTGGACGTGAGCGGTCTTGCCGCGTTCACAGTGCGAGCTGCGAGGCTTCCCCGGGTTTTTGCCCCCAGGAGATCCCCCCCCTCCTCCCTCCCCTCATCCTCCATGCCCCCTCCCCCTTCTTCACTATCGCGCTCCACGGCTCGGACAGAGCACGGTTCTGGGAAGGAAGCGACGTTATTAAACGGCAGATCGACGATGCCTCGTTTGGACCCTTTCCTCGTCCTGCTCGTGTCCTTCGCACTGACGTGCCGCGGGGTCCTCGCTCAGCTCAGCACGAATCCGTGCATTCCCGCGTCCAACAGCACCTCTGGTCCGTGCGTCGAGCTCGCAGGTGCGTATACCTAGTACTAGTAGTAGCACATATATTTATTTATATAGTAGGCCTATATGTGCTATATATCATCTATTATTCCGACGTGATGAATAATGGAGCCGGTCGCGGTCACCACAGCGGAGGTAGAGCACGAAACATTGGAAAGATGCTCCATATGGAGAAGCATCGTGAAGCCGAAATGTGCACACAATTTTCCGCCTTCGCCTCATCACACAAACAAGCCAAAGACGCACAAACAGACGTCTTGGGGTGTCAAGGACAAAGTTGATCATGCGTACGTATGGAGATAGACAACACGAGTTACAACACGAGTTACATCAGGCATTTATTGATCGATATGCAATGCTGTATGATACGCGTCCCACGCGCGACTCGTCATTCTGTGTCGTGTAAGTCGTTCGGTGTCGTGTAAGTCGTTCGGTATCGTGTGAGTCGTTCGGTGTCATGCGAGTCGTTCAGTGTCGTGTGAGTCGTTCGGTGTCGTGCGAGTCGTTCGGTGTCGTGTGAGTCGTTCGGTGTCGTGTGAGTCGTTCGGTGTCGTGTGAGTCGTTCGGTGTCGTGCGCGTCGTTCTGTGACGTCGAGTCGTTCGGTATCGTGAGTCATTCGGTGTCGTGTGAGTCGTTCTGTGACGTGCGACTCGTTCGGTGTTGTTTGAGTCGTTCTGTGACGCGCGGTTCGTCGTTCTGTGACGCGCGGGTCGTCGTTCTGTGACGCGCAGGTCGTCGTTCTGTGGCGTTCAAGTCGTTCTGTAATGTACGAGTCGTTCTGTAACGTGTGAATCGTTCTGTGATGTGATGTGCAGAACCGGAACACAAACGCGGTGCACCCTCAGCATGCACAACTGAACTCATACGTTCTTCGTGTAAACCTGAGTGTAACGATATGTTGTTCCACGAGTGCAATAATGATGTACAATCTCAATATTATTTATTTAATTTTGCATTGTCCTTGGAATAATCAGTGTGTGTGTGTGGTGTGGTGTGTGTGTGTGTGTGTGTGTGTGTGTGTGTGTGTGTGTGTGTGTGTGTGTGTGTGTGTGTGTGTGTGTGTGTGTGTGTGTGTGTGTGTGTGTGTGGTGTGTGTGTGTGTGCACGTTTTCTCGGTGTAATTGTGGTTATTTCTTTTTGAATGAAGACAAGAAGTCTTGTTCGATGATAACTATTTATTCTGGTTTGTATTATGAGAAGTAGTCCAGGGTTGGGGGTTAGAGGGTAGTTGGCTGTGCTGGAGTTAAATAGATTAAGTCGATACATCTGTGCTTATAGGTCATTTTGGATATAGCCGCGCTTATGAGTCCATTAATAAAGGGAAATCCGACCATACATTACATAGAGAAGATGCATCACTTGCAGCTGATGTTCCTGGGTGAGCAAACGATGCAAACGAGTTGCCTCCTAAGCTACCACCCGCTTATCATTTGGTGATGGAGAGCAGAGGACGGATTCGAATGGAATTGCGTTTGGGTGAGAGTTGAATCTTTGTTTGGTGTTTCTTTGTGTGTCCGTTGTCCAGTCGCCCCACCCATTCGCAAACCTCCTCTCTTCATGCTTCGTGCTTTTAGAAACGAATCCAACACCCCCCCCCCCCCCCACCCCTCCACACATCCCCGCTTCCACACCGTCGCCATCTCTGCCAGGAGAATCACAAACCGCAGGGGCTGCGACTCAGCTGCCCGTGCGATGCTCATCATTGAAGGGTCTGCTCGCTACTGTCCGGGCAGCTGCTTCCTTTCGCTGGGCCCCTAACCCCGTGGGAGGGTGACCAAGACCCCCACAGCCACTACTGTTTGGCTCTGCTAAGCCTCGCCCTGCCAGACCAGCAACACAAAGGCTCATTATGTGTGGAATCAGTCTGTCAAGGAAGGGGGCAGGGGACTGTGGAGGGATGGGGGGTCCACATCACTCTCATATACACCTTCAAACTATAGCTTGCCCCTCAAAGCAGCATCGATAACAATTCTCGCAGTCGTAGGTTTAATATTCAGAGCTATTTCAAGGACTATTGGCGTGAGTTGATCACCAGGTGAATAGATTGTGCAAATCTCATGAATTATTGTCATTTGTAAGAGTTGTGGCTCTTCTGCTGATGAACATTGTTCTCCGAGTCATTGTTACATCATCATTATCACATAGCAGTAATTAGCCAGTTTAGGCCTTGCATTCGGTCGAGAACCCTCCAGAATTAAGAGGCTGGGGCACTGGGGCAGTGTTTGGATGTAGACAATTGTTCATTGCATGAAATAATAGACCTATGTAAGACACCCGAGGTTTGAGTATGAAATCCAAAAATGCATTTGAGATGCTATTATAAATAAATAAATATCGATTGATAGTCCAGTGCTGATTGGTTCGAGGTATTTGATTTGTCATTGGAAGTCTTTGGATTGGCATTGGAAGAATTTCTGATTCTCATGGAAATATGATAAAAATGAAAACCCATGCTCTACGGTCTTACATGGTCACAATTACTTTACAGAATCTTCTCAGAAGACCACTTTTATTATGTACCAGTGCTACATTCAGGTGAGCCTGCTTTGGTGTTCCCATCCGAGCACTTGCATCACCATGATGGGATCCCAGATTTCAATTTTATAAACTGTCAATTGGGGCGTGGGATTATGTGTCATATGGGGTCAAAATACTATCATTATAGGTACATAATATGTAAATATACCAAGAACAGGGTACGCACACATGATATTTTGAGAGATACCAGTGTGTAAGTGGACAAATTACTTCCTCCACCACCGAAGGTGGACGGAGGTTATGTTCTTTCCCTTGTCTGTTTGTCTGTCTGTCTGTGAGCAAGATATCTCAAAACGTTATGGACAGATTCGGACTAAATATAGTGGACAATTTGGGTGTGTACCAAGGACGACTTGGTTCGATTTTGTTGACGATCCGGATCCGGATACGATGATTTTAAAGTGGTTCGTTCTTCACCATTGAGTGATAGGGCCAAAAATGACATATAGCATGATATCGCAAAAAGTTATGGATGGATTCAGATGAATCCTGGTGGAGGGGATGGAGGTGTGACATGGACAAATTGATTCCAAGTTGGTGAAGATCTGGATCCGGATCCACCCTGACATAACAATTTTTAATATTACTAAATGTGATTCTTCATAATTGAGAAACGGGGCCAAAACATATATATATATATATATATATATATATATATATATATATATATATATATATATATATATATATATATATATATATATATATATATATATATATATATATATATATATATATATATATATATATATATACATACACACACACACACACACACACACACACACACACACACACACACACACACACACACACACACACACACACACACACACACACACACACACACACACAGTCTTGGCCAAAAATATTGGCACCCTTGCACTTTTTTCAAATAACTCACAATTTTCTCTAAAAATAAGTTGAAATTGACAAAAGTATTTGGTCTCCACAATTCTTTATTTCACTGTTAATATTACAGAACCTTTGTCTGATTCAGAACTGAATATATTCTTTTAAATCAGAAAATAAAAAGAAATGGCATTGACAAAATAATTGACACCCTACACTTAATATTTGGTAGCACAGCCTTTGGGCAAAATAACTGCATTGAAGCGCTCCCTATCACCATGAATGAGTTTCCTACACCTCTCTACTGGCAGTTTGGTCCTCTCTTCTTGAGCAAACTGCTCCATTTCTCCCAGATTTGAAGGGTGCCTTCTCCCAACTAATGTTTTCAGATCTCCCCACAGGTATTCAATGGGATTTAGATCTGGACTCATTTCTGGCCACTTCAGAACAGTCCAGCTTCTTGTCTTGAACCATTCCTGGGTGCTTTTTGAAGTGTGTTTGGGGTCATTGTCCTGCTGCAAGACCCATGACCTTCGACGGAGACCCAGCTTTCTGACACTGTGTTGAACATTGCGCTCCAAAATGCATTGGTAGTCTCCTGATTTCATGATGCCATGCACAAATTCAAGGAACCCAGTGCCAGAGGCAGCACAGCAACCCCAAAACATCACTGCACCTCCTCCATGTTTGACTGTAGGGAAGATGTTCTTTTCTTTGAAGGCTTCATTTTGTTTTCTGTAAACATAGAGATGATGTGCTTTACCAAAAAGGTCTAATTTGGTCTCATCTGTCCACAAGACATTCTCCCAGAAGGATTTTGGCTTGTTCATGTGTGTTTTGGAAAACTCCAGTCGGGCTTTCTTATGCCTCTCTCTCAGCAGTGGGGTCCTCCATAGAACCCCCTTTCATTGAGTTGGCGACGGATGGTGCAAGTTGAAACTGTAAAACCTTGTGTCTGAAGGTCAGTTTGAATCTGTTTGGCAGTTGATCGAGGTGCTTTCTCCACCATTCCAACAATCCTTCGCTGCAATCTTCGATCAAGCTTTCTCTTGCGGCAACGTCCAGAGAGGTTGGCTACAGTGCCATGGGCCTTAAACTTCCTGATAATATTGCGTACGGTGGACACAGGAACATCAAGGTCTCTGGAGATGGACTTATAGCCTTGAGATTGTCCATTCTTGACTACAATCTTGTGTCTGACCTCCTCAGACAATTCTCTGGTTTTCTTTCTTTTCTCCATGCTCATTGTGGTACACACAGTGACAAAAAACAGCAGAATGACTCCTTTTCTCCATTCAAACTGGTTGAATGAGTGATTTTCACCCCTCAGCCCAATGGGCTAAGGGGTATTGTCGTCACAGGCGTCGTCCGGGAGGGCGTCCGGGCGTACGTCAACTTTTGTTTTCCGTCAATTTCAAGGAGAACGGCTTGTCCGATTAAATCCATTTTTGCAGTGTGTGTTGGAGTTGAGTAGAGGAAGGCTCCTTTCGAAAATGAGCATGCTGCGATTTTCAATACTAGGGCATGCCCGTACGTGGGTGCCCGTTCCTTGCCAAAAAAAAACAAAAACGCTACCCGTACGCTCTACCCCGCCCGTACGCCCGTACGCCCGTAAACAAAAAAAACAACGCTCTTCGCTTCCGCCCTTCGCTCTGGGAGAAATAATGCGCATAAGAAATCGAGAAATTATTATTTTCTCCGGAAGAAATCGAATTACGAACCGTAATGGCGCACGCGCTCGGCTCGGCTCGCAACAACGCGTTCTGTGATTGGCTGCCGGAAGTGAAGTCTTCACTGTCCGGAAGGTCGCAAATCGCAGTTACGATGAATCGCAAATTAGTTTTAATTAGTTTTAAAACATAGTTTAACGCCAACATAGTTTGCCAACGTGAAATAAATGAATACGCTCTCAAATGTGCCGTCCGAGGCAGAGTCTGTTCGCCACGTTCGGCACACGTGATAGCTCGCTGCTCTCTGATTGGTTGAATCGTTTTTTGGACATAGCTCGGTAACTACTTGTCCGATTAATTTCAAACCTTGAAAAGGCACATCCTCGGGTCCCCAGCAATATACCTGGCAAGTTGCAAGTATATCGGACCCGTGGTTGTCGAGAAACAGCGGTCACAGACAAACAAACACACACACAGACATACACACATACACACACACACACACACAGAGATTAGTGGAATTATAGATAGATAGCCGCCACGGCAGCCATCCGGGCCACCGTCAACTTTTGGTTTCCGTCAATTTCGAGCAGAACGGCTTGTCCGATTAAATCCATTTTCGCAGTGTGTGTTGGGGTTGAGTCGACGAAGGTTCCTTTCAAAAATGGGCGCGCTGCAATTTTCAATATGGCCGCCACTGCAGCCATCTTGAAATTGGTTTCCGTCAATTTCTAGCAGAACGGCTTGTCCGATTAAATCCATTTTTGCAGTGTGTGTTGGAGTTGAGTAGAGGAAGGTTCCTTTCGAAAATGGGCGCGCTGCGATTTGCAATATGGCCGCCACGGTAGCCATCTTGAAATTGGTTTCTGTCAATTTCTAGCAGAACGGCTTGTCCGATTAAATCCATGTTTGCAGTGTGTGCTGGGGTTGAGTAGAGGAAGGTGCCTTTCGAAAATGGGCACGCTGCGATTTTCAATATGGCCGTCACGGCAGCCATTTTGAAATTGGTTTCCATCAATTTCGAGCAGAACGGCTTGTCCGATTAAATCCATGTTTGAAGTGTGTGTTGGGGTTGAGTAGAGGAAGGTTCATGGCTGCGCTGCGATTTTCAATATGGCCGCCACGGCAGCCATTTTGAAATTTGTTTCCGTCAATTTCAAGCAGAACGGCTTGTCCGATTAAATCCATTTTTGCAGTGTGTGTTGGGGTTGAGTAGAGGAAGGTTCCTTTCGAAAATGGGCACGCTGCGATTTTCAATATGGCCGCCACGGCAGCCATCTTGAGATTGGTTTCCACCATGCATAGGCTGAGGGGTTATGCCTGCTTTGCGGTGCTATTTATTTTTATATTGCAGGTCCCACAGGTGAGTTCAATTCCAAAGTAAAGGAGAATCACCTACTTGAAATCGAATTATTTCCAACAACTTACCAAGTGCTCGGTCCCCCAAGTACTCCTACAGGTCGCACAAGATCTGCCTGTCACCTTCTTCTGATGAAACTGCCAAAATCAAGACTCTCTGCTCACCTTCACTCTTTCGTTCTACTTTTCTCGCGCCTCTGGAACAAACTCCCTCACTCTCTTCAATCCCACTCATCTCTCCAAGTCTTTAAAACAGCTGTTCACCACCATCTCTTATCTTCCCCCATCCAAAATCTTGATCTTTTTCTACCCCTGTTAATTCACCCCAGATCCACTTTTCTGAAATACCGACTTCTTTCGTGGAAGTCCGAGCAGTGTCCATCCTAACAGTTTTTACCTCTCCCACCCCCACCCCCCTTCCCACGCCTCCTCCCACCAAGCCCTCTCCCTCCGACAGATCTCCCGATGTCCCTGCTCTCAAATGTTGTACTTATATGTGCTTCCCCCTCTCTCCCCATCTTGTCTCCCACTCCCTTTATTTCATCTTGTGTCTCCGTTTTTTTCTTTTTCTTGTTGTCATGAATGTTAGCTCTTACACGAGCCTCGATCTTGTATACAAGAAAAAAAAAAGAAAAAAAACACATATAAGGTGCCAATAACATTGTTTTTAGTAGTTTTTCAGCTTTTTTTTCATTTTGTTCCACTGGAAACTGATATATATATATACTGACAACATATATATGTACAGTCACGTGAAAAAGTAATTACACCCCATGCAAAGTTTTGACTTTTTCAACATATTTCAACATATGAAACATTTCAACATTTCAACATTTCAACATTTCAACATACATGTATCGGAATTTCAAAAGGTTGTGGACGGATTATGACCAAACATGGTGGATGAGTTAGGTATGCGACAGGCAAGAACAAGCCAATTGGATTTTGGTTCAGGTCAACAGATCTGGCCTCTCAATGGGTTCCAAAACATAAACGGTTCAGCCTGGTGGAGGTATGTGCTCTTCCGAACGCCATTCTAGTTATATTATGAATTTACGTTATTATCCCTAGAGTACCCCCAGGACAGTTGGTACTCAGCGTTGGCACGACTGCGTTTCAGTGGCTTGGTATTTGTACCCTCTCAGTCAAACTACCCTCGTGGCATTAGTACAGAGACAAGTAATGCCGCAGACAAGGGGTACAGAAATTGTGGATTTGCCAAGGTGCCAGCACACAATGGCCTACTCTTTGCAATTTTTAGCCTGATAACCTTTAGATGTGATCACATCCATAGTTTTAATTTTGCTTTATTCACAAAACAATACGCGACTATGTTCTAAATAAGTTGGAGACTCCATGCCCTTGTAGAACAGGAAATTAATTACATTTTGTATCATCAGATGTTGGTAAATGCAAACAATAACTGATTGTTACGATGACGATTTGCAATATACCAATCCTTATTTTTGCTTCATCTTGTCCTTTTGCAATGGAGTGTTGCTGTCGATCAAACGGTCTTAATAAAGAACGTCGAAGCAAGACTTGCACTAGAGAGAAGGTTACAGGCCAAGATAGCTCGAGCAGTGGGCCTAAAATCCTATCGATGGTATTTCTCTGACAAAGTGGCTGCTTTGTCAAGAAATGTAGACCTTTAGGGCATGAAACAAGGCAGGAGGTGTAGGAGTTTTGGCTTCCAAGTCACAGTCGACTCCATTATCAGACGGGCAAAGCAAAGTGCAAAACTCTTGCTCCGGGTCACATGAAGATGCAAAAATGCACAGGGGACTTCCCAAAAGCCGTTCGTCTCCTCCTTAGTTCAAACCAATGGAATGCAAGTCTTGTGCAATTATTAAACACTTAGCGCTTCAAGCAGAAGTAGGAGGATATGAGTTTTCATGAAAATGTTTACAGTCAAACTTATCCTAATCCTCAAAGCTAACTCTGCCCACACCATCCGCATCTAACATATCTGCATAGTTTTTGTTGCTTGGGAGACATTTTATATGCAGATGGTGGAGTGGAGTTAGCTGTGAGAACTAGGATAAGAGTAGCATGGAATACATTGACAGCGTTAAGAGTCATAAAGTTTTACATGGACAGAGTTTTAACCCTAGGATGTATGGCCTGGGTCCAACGGACCCGGCTGCCCATAGAATGCCCTCGAGCCATGAATCCTTGGATTAGCTAGGGTTAACACCCAAGGGAAGTATCAAAGAGTAGACTACTGTGTATATAGCCTGTATTAGACCAATTTGGATGTACAGTAGTGAGACATAGGAGATATGGGTAGAAAATGACAGAAGAATATCGAGGAGAGAGCTAAGGATGATGAGATGGATGTGTGGGGTAACACTAAAGAATAAAGCAGAGTAGTGTGGATATAAAAAAGAGTTGAGAAAGATAAGCCTAAGGTAGTTTGAGCATGTGGTGAGAAAGAGAGATGCATCTGTTAAGAAAGTTATTTGTTTCGTAGTTGAAGAAAAAAGATGAAGAGGTAAACGACAAAAGACCCGGAAGGATGCGATCAGGAGAGACATGCATTTGTGGGGTTAATGGAGAAGGATGCTTTTGACAGGACTAAGTGGAGAGAGGCCATCAGCCGACCAACCCCCTAATACAGGAAATGGTCATTAAAGGAGTAGTAGTAGTCACCAAGAACCTCTTTTAATAACCCTGTTTGGGAGGGGGATTGTACGAAGAGTGGAAGCAATCCCCATCTACGACCTGCCTAGAAAGCTTCCTTTGGTCCGAGACCTTCTCTCACTTCTTGTGAATGAGACTGAGGCAACGGCAAAGCTAAATTACAGTCGTGGCTACAAATATTGGCACCCTTGCACTTTTTTCAAATAAATCACCATTGCTTCCAGAAAATTGTTGAAATTAAAAAATATTTTGGTATCCACATATGTATTTCTTTGCTTTTCAGTGGAACAAAACAAAAAAAGCTGAAAAAATTACGAAATCTTAGCTTATTCCACACAGAAATCCTAAAATGGCCTGGACAATATTAATTATTGATACCTTTTACAAGTTGCTCGAAATAATTGGATTTCAAGCAGGTGATTCTCCTTTACTTTGGAATTGAACTCACCTGTGGTGAGTTGCATGTGCCTGCAATATAAAAATCACTCATTCAACCAGTTTGAAAGGAGAAAAGGAGTCATTCTGCTGTTTTGTGTCACTGTGTGTACCACAATGAGCATGGAGAAAAGAAAGAAAACCAGAGAATTATCTGAGGAGGTCAGACACTATATTGTAGCCAAGTATGGACAATCTCAAGGCGACACATCCATCTCCAGAGACCTTGATGTTCCTGTTCCTGTGCCATTCTGCTCGAAATCAGGAGGTTTAAGGCCCATGGCACTGTAGCCAACCTCCCTGGACGTGGACGCAAGAGAAAACTTGATCGTAGATTGCAGCGAAGGATTGTTCGAATGGTGGAGAAAGCACCTCGATCAACTGCCAAACAGATTCAAGCTGACCTTCAGACACAAGGTACGACAGTTTCAACTCGCACCATC
Source organism: Myxine glutinosa (assembly GCF_964187855.1). Taxonomy (NCBI): domain Eukaryota; kingdom Metazoa; phylum Chordata; class Myxini; order Myxiniformes; family Myxinidae; genus Myxine; species Myxine glutinosa. The sequence continues at coordinate 93,713,428 of NC_136272.1, forward strand.
CGTCACCACCTCAATGAAAGGAGACCCAGGAGGACCCATTGCTGAGAGAGACATAAGAACGACTGGAGTTTTCCAAAACACACCTGAACAAGCCAAAATCCATCTGGGAGAATGTCATTTGGACAGCCGAGACAAATTAAAGCTTTTTGGTAAAGCACATCATCTCTATGTTTACAGAAAACAAAATGAAGCCTTCAAAGAAAAGAACATCTTCCCTACAGTCAAACATGGAGGAGGTTTAGTGATGTTTTGGGGTTGCTGCGCTGCCCCTGGCACTGGGTGCCTTGAATGTGTGCATGGCATCATGAAATCAGGAGATTACCAAGTCATTTTGGAGCACAATGTTGAACCAAGTGTCAGAAAGCTGGGTCTCCGTCAAAGGTTATGGGTCTTGCAGCAGGACAATGACCCCAAACACACTTTAATAATAGCACCGCAAAGCGGGCATAACCCCTCAGCCCATGCATGGTGAAAGGAAGCCGTGGTGGCCATATTGAAAATTGCAGCGCGCCCATTTTCGAAAGGCACCTTCCTCTACTCAACCCCAACACACACTGCAAACATGGATTTAATCGGACAAGCCGTTCTGCTCGAAATTGACAGAAACCAATTTCAAGATGGCTGCCGTGGCGGCCATATTGAAAATCGCAGCGTGCCTATTTTCGAAAGGAACCTTCCTCTACTCAACCCCAACACACACTGCAAACATGGATGTAATCGGACAAGGCGTTCTCCTTGAAAGTTGGCGGAAACCAAAAGTTGACGGACGCCCGCCCGCCCGCCCACCGGTACGACATCCGTGACGACAATACCCCTTAGCCCATTGGGCTGAGAGGTGAAAAGCACCCAGGAATGGTCCAACACAAAACACTGGACTGTCCTGAAGTGGCCAGAAATGGGTGCAGATCTAAATCCCATTGAACACCTGTGGGGAGATCTGAAAAAAGCAGTTGGGAGAAGGCACCCTTCAAATCTGGGAGAACTGGGGCAGTTTGCACAAGATGAGTGGGCCAAACTGCCAGTAGAGAGGTGTAGGAAGCTCATTCATGGCTATAGGAAGCGCTTGACTGCAGTTATTTTGTCCAAAGCATGTGCTCCCAAATAGTAAGTCTAGACTCTCGGGTGTCAATAATTTTGTCAATGCCATTTCTATTTATTTTCTGATTTCAAAGGATTTATTAAGTTCTGAATCAAAAAAAAGGTTCTGTAATATTAACAGTGAAATAAAGAATTGTGGAGACCAAATGCTTTTGTCAATTTCAACTTATTTTTAGGGAAAATTGTGAGTTATTTGAAAAAAGTGCAAGTGTGCCAATATTTTTGGCCTCGACTGTACATCGGGAATTTTTCTTTCTGATGTTTGCAAGGAAAGTCAGGCACAAGAGAAGGGAAGGGATATTTGGACTGTCATTCCTGCGTCACCAAACTCACGATGGGTACAGTGTTGGCATGTTGCTGAGGGCACTGGAATGGGTTGTGGGTTCAAACCCAGCTGAAAGCAGCAGTATTTAGGAATTCAGGAGGTCGAGTTAGTTTCAGGAGAACATCTACGCCACTACTAGATTATCGGAGAACCCCAGCCAGCTCATTAATGACCTTCAGGGCAGGATAATCTGTCTGGTCCACCTGGTCTGATCTACCTTTGATGCCATTCCACTCACCTGGTTAACTCCTATTCTCTTCCCTTGTTACAGGCCATTCTGAATGACCATGGGTTCCCTTTTCCTGCATTTGCAGCATAAAAAATCTTTTTATATGAGCTTTATATTACACAAATAATCCATCATTCAGTGACGTCATACCCCTGTCGTGTCTACTCTGGGAGAAACCGTCAAATGAGGCACATTTGGTTCTCAGGGAGAATAAAGAAAACGTGAAAAACCCTAGAAGTAAGACCTTTGATCATTTATATTCCAAAACTGAAAAGGTGAAGACAATAAATCGAAATCTTTTTGAAAAGTGCAAAAAATAAAAAATGAAAACCTTCAATAACAACGATTCAAATGTAAGGGTTTTTTCCACTCACGTTTTCTTTTTTGTATGTATGATTGAGGCTCATCGAAGGGCTAGGGCAGAATGGAATGGAACAAAATGGAAAGGGGGAAACACCAACAGCAGAGTAGAAGTGAATGAGATCAAGGGGAGGGGAGAATGACACATGGAGGTGAACAAGCTCCGCACAAGCTGAATGAAACACAGCAAGAAGAATAAGAAGGGGAAAGTGGGGATGAAACAGAAAAGGGACAAACCAACCAACAACAAACACGCAAAAAGAGGTGAGGGAGGAGGTAAAAATCACAATAAACTGGAAAAAGGATTGTTTGGAAATGGGGTTATTTGGGGTATAAGAGATCATGAGTATGGATGGAGGGGGTGACCTGAGGTAGTGGTGAACAGCCATCTTGAATCCCTGGAGGGAAGAATGGTACCAAGAAAACTGCGGTAGTTAGTTCCATGGGTGAGATAAAAGAGGAAGAAATGAGTGGAGGTGAGCAGAGCCTGGATTTTGGGAGTTAAACAACAACAACAACATGCAATTTAAGGCCATTTTCCCTGCTAGAGCGGGGGTTAGCCTTGCGGTCCCCATGACAATCTTCTCCATTTTGCCCTATTTTCTGCATCTCTCTTTGTTAACCACCTTGCCCGCATTTCTTCTTCCACCATCTTTAGCCAAGTCTTTCTCGGTCTTCCCCATCCTCTACTTCCTTCTACATTCATTTCCATCACTCTCACCAAACATTATCAATTCTCACCAAACACTACATCATTTCTCTCACCAAACTCTCCTCTTTTGGTATCCATGGAAATCTCCACGCATGGCTGGCGGACTTCCTCTCTAGTCGTAGTTAACGTGTGGCCCTGAATGGGTTTCTCTCATCTCCTCTTCCTGTTCAGGCTGGAGATCCCCAAGGCAATGTTCTGGGCCCTGTGCTTTTTCTGGTCTTCATCAATGATCTCTCTGACTCTCTTGAAAATCCTCTCTATCTCTTTGCTGATGACTCGACTCTCTATCGCTCCATTCTTCATCCCTCAGATCGGCACTCTGCAGCCTCCTCACTCTCTGCAGACCTTGACAAAATCACAGACTGGGCAAACAAGTGGAACCTGTCTTTCATTCCTGACAAATCTCACACTCTTACGATGTCTCTCCGAAAAGACCGACTGGACAACCCTCCCATCCACTTTCTGAATAATCCTCTCCAAGAAGTTCTGTCACTCAAGCTTTTGGGTCTCACTATCTGCCATGATCTTTCCTGGGAAAACCACATTTCAAATCTGGCCTCCAAAGCCAGTCGCCGACTGAGCATCCTCCGTCGTGCGAAGTCCTTCCTTGGCACACCTGAGCTCCTCACCACATACAAGGCTTTCATCCGCAGCTCAATGGAATACTGCTCTCCCCTCTGGGCTGGTGCTCCTGCCTCACACCTAGCTCGTCTTCACGCTGTTGAAACCAAAGCATTCAGAATCATTGGAATCTCCCGCGATGAAGCTAACTCCAAGGGCCTCTCACTCACTCACCGCAGACAGGTTGGTGGTCTTTCCGTCTTCTACCGACTCCTCTCTGGCCTTGCCCCCCAGCTCTCTCTGGGCTCTGTCCCCCAAATATTCCTACAGGTCGCACAAGATCTGCCTGCAACCCTCTTATGGTTAAACTGCCAAAATCAAGACTCTCTGCTCACCTTCACTCCTTCATTCCTCTTTTCTCCCGCCTCTGGAACAAACTCCCTCACTCTCTTCAATCCCACTACACTCTCCAGGTCTTTAAAACAGCTGTTCACCACCATCTCTTATTTTCCCCCATCCAAAACCTTGATCTTTTCTATCCCTGCTAATTTCACCCCAGATCCACTTTTTTGAAATACCAACTTCTGTCCTGGAAGTCCTTGGTGTCCTTGTGTTTTATACTTCTCCCACCCCTTCCCACGCCTCCTCTCCCCAAGCCCTCTCCCTCCCACACATCTCCCTGCTCTTAAATGTTGTGTGCTCTCAAGTGTTTGTGTGCTTCCCCTTCTCTTGTCTTCCGCTCCCTCTTTTTATATATTTTGTTTGTCTGGTTGATTTGTTTGTGAAGTAAATGTCAGCTCTTTCACGAGCCTCGATTCGGTATACAAAAAAAAACAAAAAAAAAACTTCTCAACCAGTCACTTTCATCCTTCCTCAACACATGACCAAACCATCTCAACCTGTTCCTCTTCACAGCATCAATCACAGGCTCTATTCCCATCATCTTTCGCAATTGGGAGTTAAACAAGAAGAGAGTTATTGCTGGACTGGGTGCACCCTGGAAAAACTCGGGAGGAACTGAGCCAAGAGAGGGCAGAGCGTGCAAGACCAAAAAGGAGGTAGAATACAGAAAGGCCACCAACCTGTTTGTGATGTTAACGTAACAGGCCTTGACACTCAGCTTCGTTGTGGGCGATTCCAATGATTTTTATGGCCCTGCTTTGCATGGCATCAAGAAGGGAAACCAAGTGAGGCAGGGGCACCATCACAAAGGGGAGAGCGTTACTCCATCAAGCTATGAATGAAGGTCTCACAAGTTGTCAAAAGATCAGATTGGCTAAGGAAAGACCTTGCATGATGAAAGATGTCCAGCCGGCAGCTGCCTTTGGAGGCCAACCCAGAAATGTGAGATCCAAAGGTTTGAGTGACTTAACCTCTTCAAGTGGTTTGTTTAGGAGGTAGATGGAGAGTTTGCAAGATGGTCCTTTCGTATGTAAGGACAGGATGAATTTGTGGGATTTGTCTGGGTTGAAAGAGATATTCCAAGCATTGGATCAGCTCCTGATTTCATAAAGGTCTGCAGACAGGGAAGAGGTGCTGCCTGCCTGTCTGAAGGATGAGAAATGACACGGCAGAGGGTGGAATCATCAGCAAGGTCATGAGCAGGATGTCCCAGGGAAGTTAAAATAATTTTTTTTTTGAATGACTGAAGAAGAGGGCACTTTAAAATTTGCAATTTCATTAGATGCGTGTGGATAAGCTGTTTGAGCCTGATAAGGGGCTTCCCAAGAATATTTATGGCCAAATTAATGTATAAACGATGTATTGGACTATTTGAAATAAGGCAATTCTCTGTATGTACACTCACGTGAAAAAGTAAGTACACCCCATGTAAAGTTTTGACTTTTTCAACATATTTCAACATACAGCTATTTGATCTTCATTTCAACAATATTGATAGATAAAGGTGATATAATATAACAAATATCATGAAACATTTACATTTTGTAGTCCATTGTATAATTTAAATAAACATCAATGCAAATTTCGAGGTGCTTTCGAGGTGTTGATCGAGGTGCTTTCTCCACCATTCGAACAATCCTTGGCTGCAATCTACGATCAAGTTTTCTCTTGCGGCCACGTCCAGGGAGGTTGGCTACAGTGCCATGGGCCTTAAACTTCCTGATTTCGAGCAGAATGGCACAGGAACAGGAACATCAAGGTCTCTGGAGATGGACGTGTAGCCTTGAGATTGTCCATACTTGGCTACAATATTGTGTCTGACCTCCTCAGATAATTCTCTGGTTTTCTTTCTTTTCTCCATGCTCATTGTGGTACACACAGTGACACAAAACAGCAGAATACTCCTTTTCTCCTTTCAAACTGGTTGAATGAGTGATTTTTATATTGCAGGCACATTTATTAAGTAAGTGCACCCTTGGCTCTAATAGGTGGTATTGCTCCCTTTGGCAGAAACAACCTCAAGTAGGCGTTTCTTATAACTGTCTACCAGTCTCTGACATCGACTGGGAGAAATTTTTGCCCACTCCTCCATGCAGAATTCTTTCAGCTGTGTGATGTTTGACGGGTTTCTTGCATGCACAGCTCGTTTCAAATCCCCCACAACATCTCGATGGGATTTAGATCCGGGCTTTGACTTGGCCATTCCAGAACCCTCCATTTCTTTCTTTTCAGCCATTCCTTGGTGGATTTACTGGTATGTTTAGGGTCATTGTCATGTTGCAAGGTCCACTTTCGGTTGAGCTTCAACTTTCCGACAGATGGCCTCACATTATCCTCAAGCACCCTCTGGTACAATGAAGAATTCATAGTGGATTCTTTGATGGTGAGCTGCGGTGAGCTGGAACTCCCTGATGCAGCAAAGCTGCCCCAAACCATAATATTTCCACCACCATGCTTTACAGTTGGTATCAGGTTCTTGTGGTCAAATGCTGTCTTTGGTTTTCGCCAAACATGTCTTCTGGTACTGTGGCCAAATAGCTCTACCTTTGACTCATCTGTCCAGAGCACATTGTTCCAGAAGTGCTGGTCTTTGCCTTGGTGTTCATTGGCAAACTTTAGTCTTGCCCTGATGTTCTTTCTGGACAGCAAAGGTTTCCTCCTGGCACACCTCCAATGTAGATCACATTTGTGCAGCCTCTTTCTAATGGTAGACTCGTGCACTTTGACATCAACAGTGGCAAGAGCTACCTGTAGGACCCGTGATGACATTCTGGGGTTCTTAGAGACTTCTTTCAGCATCTTGCCGTCTGCTCTCGGGCTGAACTTACTGGGGCGGCCTGGCCTGAACAAGTTGGCAGTTGTTTGGAATCTTCTCCACTTGTAGTTGATCTTCCGGACAGTCGAATGATTGATTTCAAATTGTTTGGAGATCTTTTTAAATCCCTTCCCAGACTCGTAGGCATCTATAACCTTCTTTCTGAAGGCCTCAGAGAGCTCTTTTAATCTGGCATGGTGACGCCGCACACTTCAACAACAAAGAGCAAACCAAACTAAATGTCTGAGGTTTAAATAAGACAGGTTCCTCCAAGATCCTCTCTAACGATGTTCTAATCATTTGCACCTGTGCTGGTGCACCTGATTCTAATTTTAGGTATTTGAAGTAGTGATAAATGTAGGGGTGTACTTACTTTTTCCACATGCGAAATTTTCATTTATGTTTTTTTAAATTATACAATTGACTACAAAATGTAAATGTTTCATGATATTTGTTGTATTATATTAAAGCGCGGCGTTACGCGCGCTGCTTGCGAGCAAGGAGGAAGCGGACAAGCGGTAACTTATAAGCGTCTTTATTTCAGGAGCTCACTGTAACACTGGCGCGCTCCGGGCTGCGCGCCCGGTGTATATCATGAGGCCACGCCTACCCCTCGGGCGTGGCCACCGCCCACTTGGTGCGCGGAATGATGTCACCACGCCGGTGGGCTTTTGTGTCCGCCACACGCGCCCCCCCAGAATTCCCGCGCACCTGGAGGGCCAGTTTGCGGGGCAGAAGAATGACCCGGCCGAAGCGCCCCCTGGCGATCGGCGGCGTCCGGGGTGCAGGGATGCCAGGTGGGATGCCCCTGGCTGCCCCTGGGATGGGTGCAGGACCGGGGGGCGGCGGGGCCGGGCGGTGCCGGGGGTCCGCCCGCAGGGGGGCGGCCCCGACGTGGGGGTCGGGCCACTGGCGGTGGATGGTCCACGTCGAGGTGGGCCGGCTTGAGGCGGTCTACCGAAACGCGGTCAGGAGTACCGCCGATGTCCAGGGTGAAGTGCTTCGCCCTGGTCTCCAGCACGCGGAAAGGCCCGTCGTACGGGGGCCGCAGTGGTGTCCGGTGGGCATCGTGGCGGACGAAGACGTACTCCGCCGTGCGAAGCTCCGGGGCGACGTGCGTCGGTGGGTGCCCGTGGCATGCCGTTGGCACCGGGGCGAACCTCTGGGCGGTCTCTTGCAGAGCGGAGCGCTGCTGTGCCACGGACCATGGTGCCGTGGAGTCGGGGAGGAACTCGCCCGGCACCCGCAGCGGTTGCCCGAAGACCAACTCCGCCGCGGATGCGCGCAGGTCCTCCTTGGGCGCCGTCCGGAGGCCCAGCAGGACCCAGGGGAGCCTGTCGACCCAGCCGCCGTCGCGGAGGGTGGCCCGGAGCGCGGCCTTCAATGAGCGGTGAAATCACTCACACAGGCCGTTAGCCTGGGGGTGGTAGGCCGTGGTTCGGTGCAGCCGGACCCCGAGCCCCTGCGCGCCCGCCCCCCAGAGCTCCGAGGTGAACTGGGGGCCGCGGTCGGACGAGATGTCTGAGGGGGCGCCGAACCGGGCGACCCAGGTGGCGATGAAAGCCTGCGCGACATCGGCCGCCATTGTCGACGCCAAGGGCACGGCCTCCGGCCACCGGGTGGTGCGGTCCACCATGGTGAGGACGTAGGTGAAACCCCGCGAGGGGGGCAGAGGTCCCACCAGGTCCACGTGGACGTGGTCAAACCGGCGTTCCGGCACCGTGAACGGGGCCAATGGGGCCTGGGTGTGCCGGTGCACCTTGGCGCGCTGGCACGCGAGGCACGTCCTGGCCCAGCCGCGGACGGCCTTCCGGAGGCCATGCCAGACGAACTTGTCGGCGATCAGCCTTTGGGAGGCCCTCGCGCCCGGGTGGGACAGGCCGTGGATGGCGTCAAACACCTGGCGCTGCCAGCCCGCGGGCACGATGGGGCGAGGACGCCCGAGGGAGACGTCGCACAAGAGGGCCGCGCCCGCGCCGTCGAACGCCACCTCGGTGACGCGGAGGCCCGTGACGGCGGTCCGCAAGGCCTGGACGTCGGGGTCAGCGGCCTGGTCCGCTGCCATCCGGGCATAGTCGATGCCGAGGTGGACTGCGTGGGCGACGGCCCGGGAAAGGCAATCCGCCACCGGGTTGTCCTTCCCCGCGACGTGCTGGATGTCCGTCGTGTACTCGGACATGGCCGAGAGGTGACGCTGCTGCCGGGCCGACCACGGCTCGGTGACCTTGCCCATCGCGAAGATCAGCGGCTTGTGGTCGACGAAGGCAGTGAACGCACGGCCCTCGAGCAGATGGCGGAAGTGCCTGACCGCCAAGTGAAGCCCGAGCAACTCGCGGTCGAAGGTACTGTAACGGCGTTCGGGCGGGCGAAGCTGCCGGCTAAAGAACGCCAGCGGTTGCCAAGCTCCACGCACCCATTGGTCGTGCACCGCGCCCACCGCGTAGTCCGAGGCATCGGTGGTGAGGGCGATCGGTGCATCGGGCGCCGGGTGCGCGAGCATGGTGGCGTTAGCCAAGGCGAGCTTCGTGCCCGTGAACGCCGTGTCCATCTGCTCGGTCCAGGTAACGTCGCCTTTGCCCGGCTTACCTCGGAGAGCTTCGTGCAGGGGGCGCAGGAGCTGGGCGATACGGGGCAGGAACCGATGGTAAAAGTTCACCATGCGCAGGAACTCCTGCAGCCCTCTGATCGTGCGGGGGCGCGGAAACCCCTTCACCGCCTCCACCTTGGCCGGCAGGGGGACGGCTCCGTGCCTGGTGACACGGTGCCCCAGAAAATCGATTATGGTAGCGCCGAACCGGCACTTTGCGGGGTTCACAATCAGGCCATGCTGGCCCAGGCGTTCGAAGAGCGTGCGGAGGTGGCGTAGGTGCTCTTCGCGGGACGCGCTGGCGACGAGGATATCGTCCAGGTAGACGTAGACAAAATCCAAGTCACGCAGGACGCTGTCCATCAGTCGCTGGAACGCCTGAGCCGCATTCTTCAGACCGAAGGGCATGCGCAGGAATTCGAAGAGTCCGAATGGCGTGATGACCGCCGTCTTCGGGACGTCCTCCGGCCTGACGGGGACCTGATGGTAGCCGCGTATGAGGTCCACCTTCGAGAAGAAGGACATGCCCGCCAAACGGGCGGAAAAGTCCTGAATGTGGGGGACGGGGTAGCGGTCGGGAGTCGTGGCGTCATTGAGACGGCGATAGTCCCCGCACGGTCGCCATCCCCCGCCGGGCTTCGGCACGATGTGCAGCGGCGACGCCCAAGCGCTCTCTGAGCGCCGAACGATGCCGAGTCGCTCCAGGGTAGCGAACCCCGCTTTTGCCACCGCCAGCTTCGTCGGCTCGAGGCGGCGTGCCCGGGCGTAGACCGGTGGCCCGACGGTGGGGATGTGATGGGCCACCCCGTGCTTGACGGCCCCCGCCGAGAAGGTGGGCCGCGTGAGGGCCGGGAAGCCGGCGAGGAGGCGGGTGAATGCGTCCGCTGCCGGAAGCGTACAGACCAACGTGGCCGGAACCGAACCGTTCGGCAAGCCGCTTGGCAAGCCGCTCGTTGAGCTGGGCAACGCACAAGCGAGCGAGCTGAACGTCTCGGCCTGGACAAGACGTCTGCGCTTGACGTCGACCAGGAGCCCATTAGCACACAGGAAGTCCGCGCCAAGCAGTGCCATGGGCACGTCGGCGGTGACGAACGTCCATCGGAAAACCTGCCCTCCGAACCGCAGAGAGAGGCAGCGTTTTCCGTATGTACGGATGGGCGTCCCGTTCGCGGCAAGCAGCGCGGGGCCCCCACCCGCGGCGTGCTTGTCTGACGTGCCGGCGGGAACGACACTCACCTGCGCTCCCGTTTCGCACAGGTAACGGCGCCCGGAGAAGGTGTCCGTTATGAACAGCAGGCTGCTCGAACGGCCGGCGCTCATCGCCACTATTGAGCCCAGGCGTTTCCCGACCTGTTGAAGGAGTATGGCGGATGACACTGCCGAGCTTCGTGGCCGAACTTGGCGTGGAACCAGCACCAGGTGGTGGAGCTGGAGGAGCGCGGCTGGCTCCGCCAGGCCGGTGGAGTTGGCGGGTTTCCCCGCGGTGGCGGTTTTCGCAGCGGCGGTGGGCGGGGCGTGGCGGCGGTCACGAGGTGCGTATCAGCATGCTGCGTATGCTGTATAAGCTGATGCTGTGGATCAGCAGCATCAGCAGCAGCATCAGCAGCATCAGCCACGAGGGCCGTGACGGCCACGCCGACTCTCGCCCGCGTGTCCGAAGCGGCGAAGTACTTGTCCGCCTCGGCTGCCAATGCTCGGGGTTCCGTTAGCCCGGTCCCGGCCAACGCGAGGCGAACCTGCGCTGGAAGTTGGCGACGGAAAAGCGCCCGGAATAGAGAACCGGGGGCTTCGTCGCCCAACAGTGACAGCATATGGTCCATTCGGACCGACGGGCGCGTGTCACCGAGCTCGGGGAGATCCAGGAGGCGGTCGGCCCGTGCGTCGTCCGTGAGGCCGAACGTGGCTAGGAGTAGCCGCTTGAGTGCCTCGTACTTGTGGCCGTCCGGTGGGTGGCGAAGGACGGACACAACTCGAGCGGCCGTGCCGGGCCCGAGGGAGGCGACGACGTGGCAATAGCGCATGTCATCGCCGGTGAGGCGCCGAAGCTGAAATTGGGCTTCGGCCTGGACGAACCAGACTTCGGCCTGAGCCTCCCAAAATTCGGGAAGTTTGATGAAGTTGGCCATGGCAATGGCGTCGCGTGTGGAAGGATCGCTCCGGCAGATCCAACGTCGAGGGGGTCACCAGTAAAGCGCGGCGTTACGCGCGCTGCTTGCGAGCAAGGAGGAAGCGGACAAGCGGTAACTTATAAGCGTCTTTATTTCAGGAGCTCACTGTAACACTGGCGCGCTCCGGGCTGCGCGCCCGGTGTATATCATGAGGCCACGCCTACCCCTCGGGCGTGGCCACCGCCCACTTGGTGCGCGGAATGATGTCACCACGCCAGTGGGCTTTTGTGGTCCGCCACAATATCACCTTTATCTATCAATATTGTTGAAATGAAGATCAAATAGCTGTATGTTGAAATATGTTGAAAAAGTCAAAACTTTACATGGAGTGTACTTACTTTTTCACGTGACTGTATATACATTGTTTCTTGTTCTTGGAGTGGGTGTTTCTTGTTCGCAAAAAGAGCGACATTTTGGATGCCACCCCACTCCATTCCTTCAGTATTCCCAGTACACTCTCGACCAACCAAAATTCAACCTTCTCCCCTCTCGTCTCACCCCACCACAACGCATTCCTTCAGTATTCCCAGTTCACTCTCATTTGCTTCTGCTTTTCTTCCCCCTGGCTCCCATCTCTTCATCTTACTTCCTAACTGCCATGCATTTCCCAATGATCCCGCCCCACATCTTTTCGATCGTCTCTTTATAATACAGTTGACAAGCAGTGAATAAGCCATTAAGCTTATGGTGAATTAGCTTGAGACATGTATCGGACATTCCTTTAAGGAAATTTGCTTTCCTGGTGAAAGATCCATGTTGCGTTTATTTGATCCATTTGTTTCCATTATTGGGAGTCTTTATTTGTGGTCTGGTTCATGGTCATGGAACCATGATTCATTTACCAGTTACCAGTTGATCAAAAGATGCTCGAACATGCATCATATACAGATAGGTAGTAATGCACCATTTATGTTCATATTGTAACTTTTGGCAGGTATGCTCATAGTTTGGAAAGCTGCAGGTTTGTATATGTATTATACAATAACCAGTGGTCTCTAGGTCACTTATTATAACGAAATAGCTATTTAGAATGACATCATTATACATTATAATAGGTAAAGGTGGTGGGAACAATGATTGGCATGCAGGAGATTGGGGGATCAAACACATGTGAAGAAAACAGTGGATTATTAAGTATTTGCATAGCTGGCAGGATACCCTAGAAGTATGCATACTCACCTCTGAGCTGTCTAACCTGGGTTCGAATCTCATCTCAGCTATAAACTGCCATTCTGGAGTTTCACAGGCAGAGTGATTCATCAATGTGTGTGCCATCCCTCAGATGGACGTTCAACGGGTGTCCCGTCTGTTGCCATCAGTTGGTGGACGTTAAATATCCCATGTTGTCCTTCGTGAGAAGTAGGCGAGCCATCGCCGACACCCTGAAGAAATCATAAGTTATCTCCTGTATTGTGGATAGCAAGTGGTTTGGTGTTCTTGGACGTTTCTTCACACCAGGTTTCTTCACCACTTGTATTTTAGAGTGTGGTCAGCAGCTTCAGCACTATGTACTAATTGATCAGATGGGTCACGTGTTTCATGTGAATGGCCTTCCTCGGATATGAATGGCAAGCTACACTATATTAAGTATTTGTATTCTAAGCTTCTGGAAACTCAGCTAGTCAGTCTCAGAACTGCCAAGTTGCTATTGGATTGTCCTCTGATGGAGTAACGACCTGTCCAGGATTCATTCTCAGTTATGAAAATGCTCATGTCTGGCCATCATGGGCTCTATCTATACTTTTGGAATGAGATATAATGATAATCGTAATATTATTCAGGAGTAACCCAGCCGGCTAATTAAGGACCTTAGGGAAGGAGGAGATCTGCTTGCCCTGTCTAGACTATATGTGGTGCCTGTCATTTGTCACATTTTGTGGTTGATGCTTAATGCAACTTTAATGCAGTGCAACTTTAAAGGGGCATTAAAATGCTACCAATGAAAAAGAAGCATCATCAAAATTCCTTTAACTGGAGGAAAAAGGTTGGGGGTGTTTGTTTGCTGGTGATTCTTTTGGAATGACTTGAACAAGGGGAATATTTGGTAGAAGTATATCTACTCTGGGTTCTTCCTGCATTGGATTCTTCTTCATTTATGGATGGTGCTCTGAGAGTGTTTCTGCTTTTGGCAGACTGCTGGATCACTCTTTTGACGATCATCTATGACTCATGGAGGAACTTGTCCATAACTCAAAGGCAGGACAAGGACATCAGTGGACATCTTTGTACTTTAACATTTTCTACAAGAATATTTGTAGAAAATGTGTGACTATGTATAGTATATTTGGGATTTTGACGCTGGGATCACAAAATCACGAGCGATCGATCAGTCCAGAGGGGAACACTCAACACGTTACTTCACCTGTTAAAACTAACTAGGATGCAACAAAATAAAATGTTACATTTTCCTATTTAGTTATTTATTCGTCCATTTATTTATTACCTCCACCATCAAAGGTGGAAGGAGGTTATGTGTTCACCCCAGTTTGTCTGTCTGTCTGTCTATGAGCAGGATATCTCAAAAGGTAATGGACAGATCCTGACAAGGCTTGGTGAACAGTTTGGGTGTGTGACAAGGACGAATTGATTCTATTTTGATGAAGATCTGGATCGTGATCCGACAATTTATTCAGTAATTCTTCACCAATGAAAGATAGGGACAAAAACGGTATATAGCATGCTATCTCAAAAAGTCTTGGACGGATTGGGAGGAAACCTAGTGGAAAGGTGTCTACTAAGGACGAACTGATTCAATTTTGGAGAAGATCTGGATCTGGGTACGAGAATTTTTGGATTTTTACCTCCGCCATTTAAGGTGTGGACGGAGATTATGTTTTTGCCCCTGTCTGTCAGTTTGTTTGTCTGTGAGAAGGATAGCTCAAACCGTTGCAGACAAATTTGGACGAAATTTGGTGGACAGGTTGTGTGTGTGCCTCGGATTGACTGATGATATTTTGGTGAAGATCCTGATCAGGATCTGGATACGAGAATTTTTTTGTTCATGTGATTCTTCACCATGGAGAGATGGGGCCAAATCAAATACTGTATAGCACGGTATTTGAAAACGTTTTGTATGGATTATAACAAAACTTAGTGGATAAGTTGGGTAGGTGACAAGAACAAGCCGATTAGATTTTGGTTTAGGTCCAGATACAGATCCGGGGAAACAGTGGGATACAAAATTTAAATTGTTCAGCCTGGCGGAGGTATGCACTCCACCAAGTGCCGTTCCAGTTTATTACTGTTTTATTAAAATTAATCTCAAACAATATTTATTTTAATTAAAGAGTCTACTTTATAGCTTATGCTTCCCAGATTGAGTGCCAATCTCTAAGGGAATTGGTCAATTTATCCATCATTTCAACCAAAGACCCATCCATCTTTGTCAGAGTAACATCAATATAAGGCTCAAATAAATTTGGGAAAAAAAATATTGATTTGTAATACTGGTTTTAATTCCTTCACACTACCCTCTCCTTTTGTCCTTCCTCAGAGACATCCACACCGAGCCAGAAAGACTGCTCTGAGGCCCGCTGTGCTGTGCGGTTTTCCGCTCCCTGCCCACGCCACTCGGACCTTATCGAAGGCCTCGTCACACAGGGTGAATGCTGCCCGCTGCCCAGCCGCTGCGCATGCCGACCTCAGGCCACCTGCCCCGCTGCTCTTTGCCCCTCTGGCTCCAAAGCCCTGCGGGTCTCTATGGCAACTGGCGAGCCAGGCAACTGCTGTGATGCGTATGAATGTCGCACGGGTGCGTATCGCAAACGGACGCGCACTTCGCGCTATTCGGAGAACACTAGCGTGCTAGAACGGCCGCGCTCGGAACGGCGGGGTGACTTGGGACAACTCTCTCACAAAGGGTTCCGTCGCACCGGTAAGGAACGAGATGCGATGCATGGAGATCGATGCTGGCGGGCCTTGGATCTCTCGCCGTTTCACTAGCATGGGGTGCTGGGAATTCTGATGCGGATGAAACCTCAAGCGGGTCAGGAGCCTGTTTCTCATGGTTTTGGTTCGTCCTGAGAAAATTCCAATCTGCCTCGCTTCGCTAGTCTCTTGAAATTGCTAAAAAAAAAAAACCCACACTGACATAGTTTGGGGAAATGAAAGCTCCATCTTGAGGACCTATTTTCCCACCCTCGGGAACCAACGCACCATATCCCAGCACTCCAGCCCAGCACGTCCGAGAGCTGCAGCTTTGCAATAGTGTCGCTTACGTAATAATTGCATGATTCTTCATTCCAATCAGCCATTATCATTTCCACCATCAACCGTCTTTTGGCCATCGTCGCATCCCATCTGTATTGCGATTTATTTATTTCGCTTCTTCGGCTGTTTTATCCACTCCTTTTCCTTTGAGCAAATGACTTTGGTCGCATCGCTTTTGTTCATTCACAGGATGAGCTCCATTAGATTTAGCGAAGCGAATGTGGCTTCTGCAGTGAACGATTAGGAAGGCCTTAATCAGAATATTCCTTACAATTTCATTTCACATTGTTCTTTCAGAAAAATCCCACTATAAACCATAAATGCAGTGTGAAGAGAGTGAGGGCAACTATGTTTAAATCGAAAATGAATGAGGCAGGTCACATGATCATTTGCTGTTGTGATGTCACAATGCCACCAATTTTGCTATTTTTATTACCTTGAAGAAGAAGGATGCATAAAAGTATTTTTTTCAGCTTTCTCTTTAATTGTAAGCAGGTTTTGCTAAACATTTGAAGATGTTAAAAAGATATTTATAAAATATCGAGTTCAGGTGTTTGGTGGCTAAGTCATATATTTATTATGCAATGTGGAGGAATTATCGCCCTCTCCTTCCTCCTGCAGCCCTTCCTCCCCCATGCCTCCTCCCTTGCCTCCCAATGCCTATATACCACCTATCATCTCTCCTTTGCTCCCCTTTCTAATTTTACCCCCCTTCATGCATACGTAATAAATAGATGTCTCCTTTTTGTAGACATGGAAACTTTATCTATACTATTCTCCAATGCAATCTGATAGTTTATCAAACCCATATTATTTTTTGGCACCATTACAGTGTGCATAGCAGATATAAGTATCATTTGGGGCCTACTAGTTGGCTTTTTTATTGGAACAATGTGAATTGAAATTGAAGTAAATAAATCTAGCAATTAAGTCTCTGCTTTGAAATTCTGGTTTTCTTTAACCTTTATGAACAATCGTTTGCAACACCATGTAAGGAATCTTAAGTGTTGTTTATCCCACCCGGAATGATGCTGTGATGAGGAATGAGGAGAACCCCCTTGTCGCAATTCCCCAGCACCACTGGAGCCCGGGGGGGAGCCCGCAGGTTGCTTAGCTCGGGGAAAGCTGCGAGGAGAGGGTGCACGCTGGCGAGCAGACCGCTGTACGGTGTGTCGGTGTGTGTCGGGTCAGGCTCGCTGCACCGTGCCAGCGTGCGCGCAACGCTGCGATCGACCGGCACGCCTGCCCGGAGAGTGCTGCCCACGCTGCCGGGGTGAGTGATGGCGTGAGTGTGTACAGGATTGGTGTAAAACTGGTGTGCAAAGCAACTCCATTGGTTTCCAGCCTATTTCAGCCTGGTCTGAGAATTACCTGCATCTAGAGCTGAATTTCCTTTTGAGATTAATTTGGTAACCAATTAAAAACTGCCATTTTGATGTGAGTGAATGCAACAGATGTGCATACATTGTGCAGCATGCTGCACATGACAGAGATGTAAACAAAACTATTCTAACCCTTTGTACTTGCTTGAGGACATTTCTCTTCAACACCAAGCTAAACTATCAGAATTTAAACAAATAATTTGTCAGGCTAAGCCTTACCAACAAATAACATCCATGAAGCAAAGTTCAGACATCTGCATCCTCAGATTCTAGGAAGTTAAAGTATCCTTGGTTAATGATTTCCATGTGTTCTTTTACACTGATACAGTAAATGTCTTTATCTAAACTATTATAACTTTCTACCATATCCAGGAGGATGTTCTAGTCAATGGAGTTACCTTTTTAGCCAATAATAACACATCTAAATTAAATAAACTGTGAGCTTCCTGTAGTCATGGTTTGATAAATTCAGGTATG
>NC_136272.1:93735752-93808252 GCF_964187855.1 Myxine glutinosa
AGATCAAATGTATTCAGGACCCATCTCTGACCCACCTCAGCAGTTGCTGCCTCGGAACGCTTCAGTAGCTCACGAACAACTGCGTTGTCTGTGATCGGTTGGTGGATAGGCGTGCAGTAGTCGACTGTTGATTTGCTGGGTGGGGGAGAACCAGTTGCAGAGGTGAAACCCCCTAGCCCAGGCACAGGCTGCAGGCCATTGCCATGCCATGCAGGCACCAGGCACAGACCGATCACAGACAACGCAGTTGTTCGTGAGCTACTGAAGCGTTCCGAGGCAGCAACTGCTGAGGTGGGTCAGAGATGGGTCCTGAATACATTTGATCTGGGTGTCTGCATGAAAGCCCTTCCCATCATCTGGCGCTGGCCAAATGAATTTGCTAGTCATGTAGTAACGATTGGACCCTTCCACACATCCATGAACTACATCGGGATGCTCACTGGACACAAGATGCGTGGTTCTGGATATGCAGAGATTCTCTTTGAGGCACAACTAGTAACAAGTGGATCTCTCAAAGGTGTTCTCAGTGGAAAGGCCTACGCAAAGTCCCTCTTTTGCCTCAAAACAGTGTGTGAGGCAATGGAGAGGCTGTTGATGGAGAGATTCACTGAGGAGGAGAACATCATGATCTCTGACCCTGCTGTGCTTCTCAGAATGACCCAGTCTTGCAACCGAGAGCACCTCGATGAAGCCCTCAAAGACCCCTCAACTCTACTCCTCATCAAAAATTTGCATAAAATTTGCATAATTTTGCATAAAATTTGCAGCAGTAATTTGCATAAAAATGGTATGTGGGACATTTTTTCAGCTTGGGGCCATAGCTAGTCATTTTCTACACATTTTTTCCAATCTAGAAACACTGATTAGAAGTATATCTCCGGGGGGTGCAGGGGGACCTAGTCTTCCTACTAGACTATGCCAGCAGTTTTAAAGTGGTAGTTCGAGTTGAAGTTAATTTTACAAAACTATTATCAGAGAGTGCGTTGGCACTCTCGACTCGATGTACTAATGTCGGGATGATGCAGATAAAAAAAATTCGGCCCCATCCACTGATACAAAACAATGGTTGGAGTATCTTTTCGTGCTCTCATAGTCGTATATCGAGGACATTTGCAGTTCGAGTATATAATAAGTTTTATTGACACTTCAAGTAAGCAAAACAGTAAAAACCACGAGAGTGTCTTTCATGTCCGGCCATGCATAAATTCCTTGAGAGGCTCCACCCCACCCCTCTTTCACCACCCCAAAGGTTAGAGGGAAACCTTCAAACCACAAAAGTTGTTTTGGGCATTTCTAAGTGCAGGTCCTTGTGTGGCCTGAGGCTGGATGTGGACATTTCTCTTTGAGAAAGGAGCAATAAGACAGAGCTGTAAGATACAGTCAGGGTTACGTAAGACAATATAGGAACACGTGTGCAGTGTTTGACATTGCTGATATCTTGGCACTTTTGCTCCAAGATTGGGTAACCTCTGAGTACCATACCATTGTGTTATTCCACATTGTAAAAAAATTACAGAAACAAGTGAATAAAAAAATTTATGCTAAATTAAAAAGGCAATGTAGGGATGACAAACTACAGTCAAAAAGGTCCTAAACAAGATAGGGATGATGTTGGTTTGGAGAGGAGCTAACAGTATTGCCATCACATAACAATCCCTACATCACTGCCTCATTTACACTTCATCAATTACTGCTTCAAGCTTCTACAAACGCTTCACTGTTTACAACAGTACTTGATTACTCTTGTAGTGTAGCCACATACTGAGACTGTACAAATTAGCAGCCTGAGTACAATGTTATAATATCAGTACATGATCACCAACTTCTTACAAACTGCATGGACATCTCTAATAACAGCATTCTATAATTATCTGCATTTGTGATTGGTTACTCTAAGTTGATAAAAAAAAATAAAAGTAGGAAAGATAACTGAAGCTGCAAGAAGTCCCTGAAATTATATAGGAGCTTCTTATACTTATGCAGAACCCTGGTGTTGGGCTAGCGGCTAGGGTGTCAGCTTAGGATCCTGGGTTCGAAACCCGGTCGATCGCTGAATTAACGCCAGGGGGGTTGACTCAGCCTGTCATCCTTCCGAGGTCGGCTAATTGAGTACCAGTTCACTGGTAATTCCCTGCTTGTCGTTAAAGGCGGCAAAAAGGGTTGGCGTCAGGAAGGGCATCCGGCCGTAAAACATTGCTTCAAAAAGGGGACCGAAAAACAACAACTACCACGGTTCCCGAAAAAGGCCAACCCCCGCTTGCGGGGAAAAATGGCCTCTCAAGGTGGTTTTTTTTTTGTTTTTTTTTATACTTATGCAGAAATGAAATATAAGAGCTTCTCATACTTCTAGCTAGGCCTACCCAAGACAATAATAGTCTGGAGGCAGTGATGTAGGGATTGTTATGTGATGGCAATACTGTTAGCTACTCTCGAAACCAACATCCCTATCTTGTTTAGGACCTTTATAGACTGTAGTTTGTCATCCCTACATTGCCTTTTTAATTTAGCATAAATTTTTTTATTCACTTGTATAAAATAGGTTATGTTAAGACATGAGGGTTTGTAGAACACGATACCCTGCTCAGTGTTCAAGTATATACTTCAATCTAAATAACATAATGATTTGAAGATCATTTTTAAAATCCGGAAGTTTAGCACTACTGAAGCAATATTAAACGTCACCCTTATACACTGTAATAAGACAACATTGAGTCACAGTTTAGGAGATGGAGGCTTTATTAATTACCATATAATGCAGCATCAATTTGCATCATACATAGCTACAGTATATAGGTGGCCTCTTCTTCACCCAGACACTGCACTCTCTCACATGCCATAACTTCACATGCTATATATCGATATATAACATGGTTCCTTGAACTATTATGAAGGCGATTTGTGTTATATAGTCTTCAAGTATATTAATCAATTTAAATAAAGGTGTAAAGAGGTTTAAAAGTTATAAGGCAGCCAGGAAGGCTGCAAAGAAAGAGGCAGCAAAGGCACAGGAGGCATGTAGGAAAATGTTTGGAGAACGCTTGGATTCAGAAGAGGGTCAGAAAGCAGTATTCAGGATTGCAAAGCACATAGCGAAAGAGAGGTGTGATGTGATGGGGGTGAGTTGCTTGAAGGATGAAGTGGGACAAATCGTTGTCGACCCAGATGGAATTAAAGGAAGATGGAAAAGATATATGGAAATGCTGTTGAATACAGAGAATGAATGGGATGGCAACATAGAGAGTAACCCAGTTTTAGGACCGGCAGAGAAGATAACTGAGAAGGAAGTTGAGGAAGCGATAAAAGCAATGAAGAGTGGAAAAGCGGGAGGGCCGACGGGAGTTGTGGGAGATATGTTGAAGGCAGCAGGAAGTTGGGGTGTGAAGAGAATGACATAGATCTGTAATCTGGTGGTGAAAGAAGGCCGCATTCCAGTGAATTGGGAACTGAGTACCCTCGTCCCTCTATACAAGGGGAAAGGTGACCCTCTGGAGTATGGCTCGTACCGAGCGATAAAGTTATTGGAGCATGGAATGAAGGTATTGGAAAGGGTGTTGGAGAGGAGGATAAGGAAGAAAGTGAAGATCGACGAAATGCAGTTTGGATTTATGCCAGGAAGAGGAACGACAGACGCACTTTTCATTGTGAGGCAGTTGCAGGAGAAGTACATGGAGAAGAGGAAGAAGTTGTTTTTTGGGTTTGTTGATCTGGAGAAAGCATTCGATAGGGTTCCACGCAAAGTATTGACATTGGCATTGAGGAAGTTAGGAGTGGAGGAATGGTTGTTCAGAGTAGTGATGGCAATGTACAAAAGAGCGCGCACAGCTGTAAGGACGAAGGACGGAAACAGTGGTGAGTTTGAGGTGAAGGTGGGAGTGCATCAGGGGTCGGTACTAAGTCCACTACTATTTGTAGCTGTGATGGAGGTGCTGGCTCAGAACGTAAAGGAGAGTTTACCGTGGGAGTTGTTGTATGCAGATGATCTGGTGTTGATTGCGGAAAGTATGGATGGACTGAAGGAAAAGATGAACAAGTGGAAGGAATGTATGGAGACAAAATGTCTGAAGGTGAATATCGGAAAGACAAAGGTGATGGCAAGTGGTAAAGCATGTGGTGAGGTGGAAAGAACTGGGAAGTGGCCGTGTGCTGTGTGCAGGAAGAGTGAACTCCATTCAATGTACAATGTGCGCTGAGTGGGTTCATCAAAAATGTAGTAGTCTGAGAGGGTCATTTACCAGTGTGGCAGCTACATTCAAGTGTAAGGTGTGCACAGAGGGAGCTGCAGATGGAGGAAATGTTGAGTTGGATCTTGGAGACGGCATGAAGCTGGAAGGTGTGAAAACATTTTGCTACCTCGGAGACATGCTGAATGGAGAAGGTGGATCAGACTCGGCAACGGTTGCTCGAGTGAGATGTGCATGGAAGAAGTTTCGGGAACTGAGTGGCGTGCTGATGAGGAGGAGAGTGTCGCTGAAGCTGAAGGGAAAGGTGTATGCTGCATGTGTGAGAAGTGTTATGATTTATGGGAGCGAGACATGGGTAATGAACGTAAAGCAGCAACGAAGGCTGGAAAGGGTGGAAATCCTGATAAATCTCACACTCTTACGATGTCTCTCCGAAAAGACCGACTGGACAACCCTCCCATCCACTTTTTTGTTTTTTGTTTTTTGTTTTTTGTATACTGAATCGAGGCTCGTGAAAGAGCTAACATTTATTTCACAAACAAATCAACCAGACAAACAAAATATATGAAAAGAGGGAGCAGAAGACAAGATGGGGAGAGAAGGGGAAGCACACAAACACAACATTTGAGAGCAGGGAGATGTATGGGAGGGAGAGGGCTTGGGGGGAGGAGGCGTGGGAAGGGGGGGGGGAGGGTGTGGGAGAAGTATAAAACACAAGGACACCAAGGACTTCCAGGACAGAAGTTGGTATTTCAAAAAAGTGGATTTGGGGTGAAATTAGCGGGGGTAGAAAATATCAAGGTTTTGGATGGGGGAAGATAAGAGATGGTGGTGAACAGCTGTTTTAAAGACCTGGAGGGTGGAGTGGGATTGAAGAGAGTGAGGGAGTTTGTTCCAGAGGCGGGAGAAAAGAGGAATGAAGGAGTGAAGGTGAGCAGAGAGTCTTGATTTTGGCAGTTTAACCATAAGAGGGTTGCAGGCAGATCTTGTGCGACCTGTAGGAATATTTGGGGGACAGAGCCCAGAGAGAGCTGGGGGGGGCAAGGCCAGAGAGGAGTCGGTAGAAGACGGAAAGACCACCAACCTGCCTGTGGTGAGTGAGTGAAAGGCCCTTGGAGTTAGCTTCATCGCGGGAGATTCCAATGATTCTGAACGCTTTGGTTTCAACAGTGTGAAGACGAGCTAGGTGTGAGGCAGGAGCACCAGCCCAGAGGGGAGAGCAGTATTCAGAGGGGAGAGCAGTAGAGGGGAGAGCAGAGCACTTTCTGAATAATCCTCTCCAAGAAGTTCTGTCACTCAAGCTTTTGGGTCTCACTATTTGCCATGATCTTTCCTGGGAAAACCACATTTCAAATCTGGCCTCCAAAGCCAGTCGCCGACTGGGCATCCTCCGTCGTGCGATGTCCTTCCTTGGCACACCTGAGCTCCTCACCAAATACAAGGCTTTCATCCGCAGCTCTATGGAATACCGCTCTCCCCTCTGGTCTGGTGCTCCTGCCTCACACCTAGCTCGTCTTCACGCTGTTGAAACCAAAGCGTTCAGAATCATTGGAATCTCCCGCGATGAAGCTAACTCCAAAGGCCTTTCACTCACTCACCGCAGGCAGGTTGGTGGTCTTTCCGTCTTCTACCGACTCCTCTGGCCTTGCCCCCCCCAGCTCTCTCTGGGCTCTGTCCCCCAAATATTCCTACAGGTCGCACAAGATCTGCCTGCAACCCTCTTATGGTTAAACTGCCAAAATCAAGACTTTCTGCTCACCTTCACTCCTTCATTCCTCTTTTCTCCCACCTCTGGAACAAACTCCCTCACTCTCTTCAATCCCACTCCACCCTCCAGGTCTTTAAAACAGCTGTTCACCACCATCTCTTATCCTCTCCCTCCCACACTTCTCCCTGCTCTCAAATGTTGTGGTTGTGTGCTTCCCCTTCTCTCCCCATCTTGTCTTCCACTCCCTCTTTTTATATATTTTGTTTGTCTGGTTGATTTGTTTGTGAAATAAATGTTAGCTCTTTCACGAGCTTCGATTCAGTATACAAAAAAAAAAAATACAAAAAAAAAACAATGCGAATGGTTCGATGGATGCGCGGAGTGTCGTTGAGAGAGAGGAAGACAAATGATGAATTGCGAAAGATGATGGGAATATTGCCTGTGATTGATGCTGTGAAGAGGAACAGGTTGAGATGGTTTGGTCATGTGTTGAGGAAGGATAAAAGTGACTGGTTGAGAAGAGTGATGGAAATTAATGTAGAAGGAAGTAGAGGACGGGGAAGACCGAGAAAAACTTGGCTAAAGATGGTGGAAGAACAAATGCGGGCAAGGGGGTTAACAAGGAGAGATGCAGAAAATAGGGCAAAATGGAGAAGATTGTCATGGGGACCGCAAAGCTAACCCCCGCTCTAGCAGGGAAAATGGCCTTATAATGCATGTTGTTGTTGTTGTTGTTGTAAAGAGGTTTAAAGGCATATTTATAAATTAATCGAGCATTCTACCACCCAGAGTCTATTACATCACCCGATCTAACACGTTGTTTTTTTTTTTGTTTTTTTTTTGGTTGTTTTTTTTTGTATACAAGATCGAGGCTCGTGAAAGAGCGAACATTAATCACACAGAAAGACAAACCGACACATAAAACATATAACATCGGGAGCGGTAGACAAGATGGGGAGAGAGGGGGAAGGACACAAACACAACATTTGAGAGCAGGGACCGAGAGACATGGAGACATCGAGAGATCTGAGAGAGGGCGAGGGCTTTGGGGGGGGGGGGCATGGGGGCGGTGGGAGAGGTATAAAACATATGGACACTGCCAGGACTTCCAGGAAAGAAGTTGGAATTTCAAACAAGCTGCATCTGAGGTGAATTAGCGGGGGTAGAAAAGATCAAGGTTTTGGATGGGGGAAGATAAGAGATGGTGGTGAACAGCTGTTTTAAAGACCTGGAGGGAGGAGTGGGATTGAAGGGAGTGAGGGAGTTTGTTCCAGACGCGGGAGAAAAGAGGAATGAAAGAGTGAAGGTGAGCAGAGAGCCGAGATTTCGGCAGTTTAACCATCAGAGGGTTGCTGGCAGATCTTGTGCGACCTGTAGGAATATTTGGGGGACAGAGCACAGAGAGAGCTGGGGGTGCAAGGCCGGAGAGGAGACGGTAGAAGACAGAAAGACCACCTACCTGCCTGCGGTGAGTGAGTGAAAGGCCCTCAGAGATAGCTTCATCGCGGGAGATTCCAATAATTCTGAAAGCTTTGGTTTCAACAGCGTGAAGCCGAGCTAGGTGTGAGGCAGGAGCACCGGCCCATAGGGGAGAACAGTATTCCATTGAGCTGCGGATGAAAGCCTTGTATGTGGTGAGGAGCTCAGGTGTGCCGAGGAAGGACTTCGCACGACGGAGGATGCCCAGTCGGCGACTGGCTTTGGAGGCCAGCTTGGAAATGTGGTTTTCCCAAGAAAGATCATGGCAGATAGTGAGACCCAAAAGCTTGAGCGACAGAACTTCTTGGAGAGGATTGTTGAGAAAGTAGATGGGAGGGTTGTCCAGTCGATCTTTTCGGAGAGACATCGTAAGAGTGTGAGATTTGTCAGGATTGAAAGACGTGTTCCACTTGTTTGACCAGTCTGTGATTTTGTCCAAGTCTTCAGAGAGTGAGGAGGCTGCAGACTGCCGATCTGAGGGAAGAGGAATGGAGCGGCAGAGAGTGGAGTCATCAGCAAAGAGATAGAGAGGATTTTCAAGAGAGTCAGAGAGATCATTGATGAAGACCAGAAAAAGCACGGGGCCCAGAACACTGCCTTGGGGAACTCCAGCCTGAACAGGAAGAGGAGATGAGATAAACCCATTCAGGGCCACACGTTGACGACGACTAGAGAGGAAGTCCGCCAGCCATGCGTGGAGATTTCCATGGATACCAAAGGAGGAGAGTTTGGTGAGCAGAGCAGGGTGCCAGACCGTGTCGAAGGCACGTGATATGTCGAGGGAGACAGCTCTAATTTCCTGTTTGGCATTGAGGACCTCCATCCATTGTTGAGACAGCAGAAGCAGCATGTCCAGAGTAGAGTGACCTGGTCTGAAACCAAATTGATGATCAGAGATCAAGCCATTGGAGAAGAGGAAAGATTTCATATCCGAAGCAATGATGGATTCCATGACTTTGCTGATAATTGGGAGAAGGCTGATTGGTCTGTAGTTGCTAGGATCTGTTTTTGCACCTTTTTTGTGCAAAGCGGTGATGTTGGCTGATTTCCAAGCAGATGGCAGTTGACCTTGAGCAAAAGAGAGGGTGAAGAGAACAGATATTGGGTGAGATAGAGCGGCAGAGCAGGATTTTAGGACCCGTGGGCTGATGCCGTCGGGTCCAGTTGCAGAATCAGAGTCGAGGGTTGACAGAAACTTTTCCACCTTGTCAGGAGGAAAGGACACGGAGTCCAGGAGCAGCAGGGTACGACTGGGTATGGTGGGTACAGAGAGGGATGGGTTTGGGACACAAGATTTAGAGGCAAACACAGAGTTGAGGCATTCAGCTTTTTCACGTGCGGAGTCAGCTGTGTAGCCGTTTGAGGTAAGGGAGGGGATGGAGGGGGAACAAACACCAGAAACAGATTTGACCAGACGCCACCAGGATTTGGAAGAGGGAGACAGATAAGAGAGTTCGGTCTTGAGAACGGAGAGATATTGTTTCCTGGCTCTCCTGAGGGTGGACACACACTTGTTTCGGGCTTTGTGAAAGGAAATGAGATTTCCTTCCGTTGGATTTGCTTTCCAGGAGACGAAGGCAAGTTGTTTCTGGGCAACAGCCTCACCACAAGATTCCGTGTACCATGGACGGGAGGAAGGGTATGACAACTGAAGACGAGATGGGATAAATCTGTGCATGAGAGAGAGCAATTTACTTTGGAAGAATTCCCAGGATGAGTTGATGTCAGAGGTGGTAGAGATGGGAGACCAGTCCAGATGATTGATGGCTGCTTGAAGACCGTGCCAGTTGGCCTGAGTGAAATGCCAGACTCGTCGACGCTGAGCAGGCTCCCTAAGGATGGTCAGAGAGATGTCCACTTTAACAAGGACATGATCAGATGATCCGATTGGAGCAGAAGAAGAGCAGCAGACATTTTCAGGGAAGTTAGTCATAACCAAGTCCAGAAGAGAAGATGTTCCGTTGACTGAGATCCGGGTCGGGAAATTGACAGATTGTGTCAGTCCCAGTGAGTCGCAGAAGTCCTTTGCTGAGGAGCCATGGCTGGTGAGAGAGGTACCCACACCCAGCCAACTGGCATGATGACAGTTGAAATCACCACATATGAGGAAGAGAGAGTTGGGATGAGTAGATAGAAGTTGGTCCATATTATCAGACAGCGAGATGTAGATTGAGTCATCACTGTTTGGTGGACGGTACAACACACATATGAACAAGAGGTGGGAGCGAAGGGGAAGCCGTAGCCAGAGGTATTCCTGGGGGTGAGGTGGAGAGAGTGCAGTGCAGGGCGAGTGAGGAAGAGAGTTTTTGATAAAGATAGCAACCCCGCCTCCAGGACGAGGCTCAGGTCTATCATACCGGAGGAGGGAGTAGCCCGGGAGAGATACTAAGGAATCAGAGACATCATAAAGGAGGAAAGTTTCTGTTAAGCAGATCACGTCTGGTTTGACAGAAGCAACCTGTATGGAGAGATCAGATCAGTTTGAACGAAGGCCCCGGATGTTTGAGGTCCATACCGTTAATGAAGAGGAAGGGGGAGCATCAGATACAGAACAGGGGGGAGGAGGGGTAGGGTAAGATGTGGAAGAGGTGGAAGAGGTAGGGAGAGCTGTTGAAGGTGTGTCAGAGATTTCAGAATAGCTCGGAGAAAGGGAAGGATGGGGCGGACAAAAGGTTTGATGGTGATTGGGTGAGGCACAATGAGGTGTTATTTGAGGAGGGGGAAGAGCGAGGCAGAAGGTTGGGGGAGGTGGAGGTGAGAGTTGGAAGGGGGAAGAAGCGGGGAGGACGCTTTGAGGAGGGGGAGTGAGAGGGGGGAAATTGAGAAGCAATGAGGGTGGGGAGATTTGAAGGGGAGGGGCGAGGGGGGAGTTTGGGAGGGAAGACACAAGGGGAGGGATTTGAAAGGGATGGGATATGGGGGAGATTTGGAGGGGAGGGGTGAGGGAGGAGTCTAGGAGGGGAGGGGCGAGGGGGAGTCTTGGCGGGGAGGGGTGAGGGGGTAGTTTAGGAGGGAGGGGTGAGATTGGATTTTAGAAAGTGTACGATTTATGGGAAACGAACATTTATTGCAAAATGAGTTTCTTGTGACCTTCGAGTTAAAAATACGTTTAAGGACGCTGGATGGAGGATGGAGTGCAGGAGAGTTTAGGGAATGTAGAAAAAAGGCACTATAGGAGATGGATATTTTTTTGGGGATGAATTGATTTGGTGAGCAATTCGAAAGCAGCCTTTTAAAGAAGAAGAAGAAGAAAAAGGTGTTATAATATATGACGGAATACATAACTTGAGGGGAAAGTGTAAACATTGAAGGTTAATAACAGTGAAAACTATCTGGGGAAATGGGGGAGAAACACGTGGTCAAAGAACGAACGAACGAATAAGAATGAATAAACGAATGAGAACAGAGAAGGAAATGTTTTTTTTGTTTTTTTTTTTAGTTGAGATTTACACAAGGAAGTAGGCTATGGGTGAAAAGACTGGGAATACAGAGAACGAAAGTTATTGGATCACAAACGACGGACCGCTGAGAGAAAAACAAAGCCTCAAGGTTGTACAGTGTACAAGGCCTCAAGACACGACACGAATTTACACGATTTTCAATACAGGTATGAAAGATTTGCACCGAAAAATCTTCGTCGGGACACAATATACGTACAACACCATAAATAAATACAGTTTTAACGAAAATACAAATGGGAACAATCACTTAACTTCGATTTCAAATCGTTCGCGACGCGGCAAAGGCCTTGCTCGCGACGCGGCAAACAGACGATCAATTTATGAAAGATAAACACCGAGAAACAACCAAAGTTGCACACAATAACTTCACACACCGAAAGATAAATACAGTTTCGACAAAATACAATTGTGAACAGACTTAACTTCGAAAAACGTGGAGACCGTGTGGAGCTTCGAAAATCCCTGCCACCGTCTCCGAGATCTCGCGAGCAACGTTACATTAGTTCTTCGTGCCTGTTGTTTGTGACATTTATGGCATCCTTAAAAACAGTAAGTTTCTTGTTTGGAATGATTTTCCACTTATATTAGGCCAACAGAGTAAAAGAATTATCTAACTCATCTCTATGTATGTGCGGTCGGGATGAATTAGAGCCAAAGTACGGTAAAACGGCAAACTTGTCTTCCTATTCATGTTCGATTCGTGTTCAAAATATAACATTCGATTTAAAAAAAGTTGTTCCTCGATCATAAACTGATAATACGGACAGATGGACGGATGTACATGAACTAATTGTTTTAACCCCGGTTTTTACTTCGCGTGCGTGGGGTAATAAAATGTTATCATTTGTGACACTGTTACTTGGTCATGTGTTTATTACGTATGCAAATATAGCTGAGTTTTGAAGCAACTTTCTCCCCCACTCATGCATGCCCACACCTTTCCCTTCCTTTACCCAGACTCAGAGCATATGCTCTATAAACCTTAAACTACTGAGTCTGGTGCCAGAGTACTGCTTCCACATTAACACTTTTTCAACGGAATTTGTCTTTCAGTGTCGGTAATCAATAACTATAATCAGGTGTGTCCTGCTTTATACGTGAGATGAATGTCAAGATTGTGGTGACCGAGATCACAAAGAGTACGGAACATTTAATACAGGAATACAGGGTGTTTCAAAAAGAATGATACAACTTTAAACGTTGATTTACAAAGAAACAGAAATCTCAGGAACGTGTACCAAACATTTCTTGAAAGCTTATGACATGGTATTTTCTATCACTGATTGCTATTGCAGTACGTCACTGCTAGAGTTCGTGAGAACCCAAGGTCTGAAATTGGCATTCACGCAAATCCCTGTAATTTACATTCTCTATGTGTGCCCTTCTGCGGTTCAGACAGGCATTGATCCTGACTCCAAAGTTGTGTCCAACTTTCCTGTAGGTCTCAGGTGGTTCTGCACCCCAGAAAATATTGTTGTGGTTGTTGATGGCACCGTTCAAGTGGAAATGGGCTTCATCACTGAGCCACATCAGGACTGAGCCACTCCATCCTGTCGCTGAGCCAATTGCACATATCAAGTCTCCTTCTCATGCCATATTGACTCAGTTTATGCCTAATAGAGATTATGTATGGGGAAAGCTTCAGTTCCTTCGTGAGGATACGCCAGACTGATGTTGGTTTGATGCCCAGCTCCTGGGAGCACCGGCGGTGGGACTTCTTGGGACTGTCCACTGCAGAATCCCGCATGGCGTCAATGTTTTATTGGCTCTTGGTTACTGATGCTAGCCTGCCACTGTTGCCCTTGCTCTGGTTGTACACTGTACCCTTGTGCTCAAAATGTTTCACAATACGTTGAATGGCACCATTTGTGGGTACATCACGTGTTCTGAGGTCGTATTCCCGGCAGAACCTCCGTCAGGTGTCCACATATGATTTCGTCTCATACCACAGAGCCACCACTTTTGTCTTCTGCTCCACTGTCAATAGCATAGTTGAGCTACGGAGCTAGAAATCCTAGAGAACAAATACCACGATAACACACACCACCAAACTCTGAAAAGGAAAACGGTATTGGTCAAAAAACAAAATAAATAGCAGGAAGTCAAAGTTGTATCAATCTTTTTGAAACACCCTGCATATCTGGAAACAGGTTGATCCTGTAGATTCTTCTGTTCTTTGTGAAATTTATACTTTTGATCATTCATGTGGGAGAGTCAATGCAAGCTGGTCTGCCTGAATGTCCAGTCACGGTCTAAAAGAGTCTTAAAGGCCTTAATTCACTGTTGGGGCCCCGACGACGTGTTGTGGAAGACCATTCCAATCAGTGATGATATTTTGACGAAATAATCCTTTTTCTGATGTTTTGCCTATTTCTCTTCTTAAAATACTTCCATTTGTGACCTCTCGTGTGTTGCTCCCATGCCTTTACAAATCAATGTTCTTGAGATATATTGTCGTAGCCGTTTAAACTGTTGAAGACCTGGATCATGTCTCCTCTCTTGCGTTGATAATCCAGAGAGTGCATGCCCAATCTCTTAATCCTTTCTAATGTGAAATTTGAAAAGCTATGAAATTTCTGATTAACATGGAGCATTTGTGCCTTTTCACATTCATAAAGATTGACTGCATAATGTGATTGATATCAGATTGCCTGCTCAAGGTTGGTGATAAAAGTCCAGATCAGGTTTGAACCACCATTGCATAAATTTTATCCAGAATTAAATAATTTACAAGAAATAATTTACATTGAAATAAATCAAACAAATTATAAAAGGAAGGTTGAACTGTATAATTATTTTACCCTACCAATGTGCCTCCTGTTTGTTGTTCAGTCCTCTTAAGGGAAGAAAAGCTTCCCGTTGAAGACGTTTCACTAATACAGATGCTTGACGGTCCTTTTGAGGATCATTTAATGGGAAAAGGCGGATTTCTTACATGACAAAGGCAGGTCGGACGAGCTCGGTGCTATCGTGCGACACAGAAAGCCCCACGAGTCCCAAATGAACCATTTTCCTTATGCCTAACCCATGGTCTCCTCCTAAACTTCTTTCCCTTTTCTCCCCATTACTCCCACATGTCCCTTATCTACTTCCTCTCTCCTATAAATCCTCGCTCGTCCTTTTCTCAATTTTCATTTTCTCATTTAAGCCACCGCACTCCTTGTGCATATGTAATAAATAGATTCCCTCTTACACTAAACAAATGCACAACCACGCATATGACTGGTTTGGGATTCATCCCGCTTGAGCTCGACAAACACCGTTTTAACATAGATCTAAAGCTCTCAATGGAGTTTGTACATAAATCACATGCATGAGTGGACAAGGACATCAGTAGACATCAGTATACTTTGACCTAAATTACACAGAAATTATCACACGATGCACAAATACATGGAACATATTGAGCCTGAGATCCCCCAATTATAAGCCATGGGTTTAGATGGGAATGTGGAAAAAGGCCAACTGGAATTCACACAGGCACAAGACTTTTGTAAAGGACAAACAAGCTGTTAAGAAAGAATGACTGCAGACAGACTGAGAAGTTAAATAGGAAAGAAAAATAAAGAGTGATCGATGTCTGGAGAAAATGATGCATGAAGAGCGATGCAGCCTTCCTCGGCCACATCGCTTCTGCTGTGCTCAAAGCGTCGATCGATGATCCTCGGGGGACAGAGACCATGGTTTGGGCAAAAGGAAAATGGTTCATTTGCAACTCCTTGGGGCTTGCTGTGTCCCACGATAGCGCTAAGCTCGTTCGACCTGCCTTTGTCATATAAGCAACCCTGAAGAAATCCGCCTTTTCCCATTAAATGCTCCTCAAAAGGACCAGGGTAGCTTTATGCTCCATCAAGCGTCTGTATTAGTGAAAAGTCTTGAAAGGGAAGCTGCTCTTCCCTTAAGAATGACAAACAGGAGGCACATTGGTCAGGAAAATATTTAATATTTGTAAATCTGAAAAAAGGGTTTGATGCTCCACTTGAACCAGAAATTTCACAGCTAATCAATGTTCCACACTCTTTGTGATTCCGAATGCCGCCATATTGATTTGCATATCACGTATTAAGCAGCAATACGTGATATGTATTGTATGCGCATGTTCGTGAAACTCATTTTCAATACGTGAAACTCATGCGCATGTTCTGCGCATGCGCAAGATTGGAGGTATCGTCTCTTCAAAGCTGTTCCATGCGCGCTCGCTTTCGAAGTTAAGTAACTTTTCACAATTGTGTTTTGGTCGATACTGTATCTTTCTCTCGGTGTATGTACCTATTGGGGTGTCTTTAATAGTATTCTTGGCGTTGGTTTTTCATACCTGTGTACAGAATCGTCGGTATTTCTTATCGCGTATTCTGAGGCCTAAGTGTAGTACTAGGCTACCGTGTCCGACCTTGTACTGGCTTGAGGCTTTGTTTTTTTGTCTCAGCGGTTCTCCGATCACGCTGCAATTACTTTCCGGTCTCTGTTTTTCACTGTCTTTTCATCCCATACTTCCTTGTTTTAAAATCTCAAAAAAAAACAAAAAAAAAATTTCCTTCTGTTCTTATTCGTTTATTCGTTCTTATTTATTTGTTCGTTCGTTCTTCGACCACGTTGTTTGTGATCACGTGAGCACGTTGTTAAAAAAATGTCTCATCTGACCCCTGAAGACCTGTATTCGGCCATATTCTATAACACCTTTTTCTTCTTCTTCTATAAAAGGATGCTTTCGACTTGCTCACCAAATCATTCATTCCAAAAAAAAATTCCATCTCTTATAGTGCATCTTTCATTCATTCCCTAAACTCTCCAGCACTCCATCCTCCCTCCAGCGTCCTCAAACGTATTTTTGACTCGAATGTCTCAAGAAACTCATTTTGCAATAAATGTTTGTTTCCCATTAATCGTACATTTTTCAAAATCCCATCACCCCAAAATCCCATTTCCCATCACCCCTCCCCTCGAAATCTACCCCCTTGCCCCTCCCCTCCAAATCATCCCCATCACCCATCTCTTTCAAATCTTCCCCCTTGCCCCTCCCCTCCAAATCTTCCCAATCACCCATTCCTTTCAAATCTCCCCCCACACCCCTCCCCTCCGAGACTCTCCCTCGCTCCTCCCCTCCGAGACTCCCCTCTCACCCCTCCTCCTCAAAGCGTCCTCCCCGCTTCTTCCCCCTTCCAACTTTCACCTTCATCTCCCTCAACCTTCTGCCTCGCTCTTCCCCCTCGTCAAATAACACCTCACTGCGCCTCTCCCAATCACCATCAAACCTTTTGTCTGCCCCATTCTTCCCTTTCTCCAAGCTATTCTGTAATCTCCGACACACCTTCAACAACTCTCCCTACCTCTTCCTCCTCTTCCACATTTTACCTTACATCTTACCCTTACCCTACCACTCCCCCCCCCCCCCCCCCCTGTTCTGTATCCGATGCTCCCCCTTCCTCTTCCTTAACAGTATGGACCTCAAACATCCGGGGCCTTCGCTCAAACTTGTCTGATCTCTCCATACAGGTTGCTTCTGACAAACCAGACGTGATCTGCTTAACAGAAACTTTCCTCCTTCATGATGTCTCTGATTCCTTGGTATCTCTCCCAGGTTACTCCCTCCTCCGGTATGATAGACCTGAGCCTCGTCCTGGAGGTGGGGTTGCTATCTTTATAAAAAAACTCTTCCTCACTCGCCCTGCACTGCCCTCTCTCCACCTCACCCCCAGGAATACCTTTGGCTACGGCTTCCCCTTCGCTCCCACCTTTTGTTCATATGTGTGTTGTACCGTCCACCAAACAGTGATGACTCCATCTACATCTCGCTGTCTGAGAATATGGACCACCTTCTATCTACCCATCCCAACTCTCTCTTCCTCATATGTGGTGATTTCAACTGTCACCATGCCAGTTGGCTGGGTGTGGGTACCTCTCTCACCAGCCATGGCTCTTCAGCAAAGGACTTCTGTGACTCACTGGGACTGACACAATCTGTCAATTTCCCGACCCGGATTTCAGTCAACGGAGCATCTTCTCTTCTGGACTTGGTTATGACTAACTTCCCTGAAAATGTCTGCTGCTCTTCTTCTGCTCCAATCGGCTCTTCTGATCAAGTGCTTGTTAAAGTGGACATCTCTCTGACCATTCTCAGAGAGCCTCCTCAGCGTCGGCGAGTCTAGCATTTCACTCAGGCCAACTGGCACGGTCTTCAAGCAGCCATCAATCATCTGGACTGGTCTCCCATCTCTACTGCCTCTGACATAAATTCTTCCTGGGAATTCTTCTAAAGCAAACTGCTCTCTCTCATGCACAGATTTATCCCATCTCATCTTCTATTGTCATACCCTTCCTCCCGTCCATGGTACACGGAATCTTGTGGTGAGGCTATTGCCCAGAAACAACTTGCTTTCGTCTCCTGGAAAGCAAATCCAACGGAAGGAAATCTCATTTCCTTTCACAAAGCCCGAAACAAGTGTGTGTCCACCCTCAGGAGAGCCAGGAAACAATATCTCTCCATTCTCAGGACCGAATCTCCGAATTCTCAGACCGAATTCTCAGATTCTCTCAGGATTCTCAGGACCGATCTGTCTCCCTCTTCCAAATCCTGGTGGCGTCTGGTCAAATCTGTTTCTGGTGTTTGTTACCCCTCCATCCCCTCCCTCACCTCAAATGGCCACACGGCTGACTCCGCACGTGAAAAAGCTGAATGCCTCAACTCTGTGTTTGCCTCTAAATCTTGTGTCCCAAACCCATCCCTCTCTGTACCCACCGTACCCAGTCGTACCCAGCTGCTCCTGGACTCTGTGTCCTTTCCTCCTGACAAGGTGGAAAAGTTTCTGTCAACCCTCGACTCGGATTCTGCAACTGGACCTGACGGCATCAGCCCACGGGTCCTAAAATCCTGTTTTCCGCTCTTTCACTCCCTCTCTCTGTTCTCTTCACCCTCTCTTTTGCTCAAGGTCATCTTCCATCTGCTTGTAAATCTGCCAACATCACCGCTTTGCACAAAAAAGGTGTAAAAACAGATCCCAGCAACTACAGACCAATCAGCCTTCTCCCAATTATCAGCAAAGTCATGGAATCCATCATTGCTTCAGATATGAAATCTTTCCTCTTCTCCAATGGCTTGATCTCTGATCATCAATTTGGTTTCAGACCTGGACACTCTACTCTGGACATGCTGCTTCTGCTTTCTCAACAATGGATGGAGGTCCTCAAAGCCAAACAGGAAATTAGAGCAGTCTCCCTTGACATATCACGTGCCTTCGATACGGTCTGGCACCCCGCTCTGCTCACCAAACTCTCCTCTTTTGGTATCCATGGAAATCTCCACGCATGGCTGGCAGACTTCCTCTCTAGTCGTAGTCAACGTGTGGCCCTGAATGGGTTTCTCTCATCTCCTCTTCCTGTTCAGGCTGGAGTTCCACAAGGCAGTGTTCTGGGCCCTGTGCTTTTTCTGGTCTTCATCAATGATCTCTCTGACTCTCTTGAAAATCCTCTGTATCTCTTTGCTGATGACTCTACTCTCTGTCGCTCCATTCTTCATCCCTCAGATCGGCAGTCTGCAGCCTCCTCACTCTCTGCAGACCTGGACAAAATCACAGACTGGGCAAACAAGTGGAACATGTCTTTCAATCCTGACAAATCTCACACTCTTACGATATCTCTCCGAAAAGACCGACTGGACAACCCTCCCATCCACTTTCTGAATAATCCTCTCCAAGAAGTTCTGTCACTCAAGCTTATGGGTCTCACTATCTGCCATGATCTTTCCTGGGAAAACCACATTTCAAATCTGGCCTCCAAAGCCAGTCGCCGACTGGGCATCCTCCGTCGTGCGAAGTCCTTCCTTGGCACACCTGAGCTCCTCATCACATACAAGGCTTTCATCCGCAGCTCAATGGAATACTGCTCTCCCCTCTGGGCTGGTGCTCCTGCCTCACACCTAGCTCGTCTTCACGCTGTTGAAACCAAAGCATTCAGAATCATTGGAATCTCCCGTGATGAAGCTAACTCCAAGGGCCTCTCACTCACTCACCGCAGGCAGGTTGGTGGTCTTTCCGTCTTCTACCGACTCCTCTCTGGCCTTGCCCCCCCCCCAGCTCTCTCTGGGCTCTGTCCCGCAAATATTCCTACAGGTCGCACAAGATCTGCCTGCAACCCTCTTATGGTCAAACTGCCAAAATCAAGACTTTCTGCTCACCTTCACTCCTTCATTCCTCTTTTCTCCCACCTCTGGAACAAACTCCCTCACTCTCTTCAATCCCACTCCACCCTCCAGGTCTTTAAAACAGCTGTTCACCACCATCTCTTATCTTCCCCCATCCAAAACCTTGATCTTTTCTACCCCCGCTAATTTCACCCCAATTCCACTTTTTTGAAATACCAACTTCTGTCCTGGAAGTCCTTGGTGTCCTTGTGTGTTATACTTCTCCCTCCCCCCCCCCCCCTTCCCACGCCTCCTCCCCCCAAGCCCTCTCCCTTCCACACATCTCCCTGCTCTCAAATGTTGTGTTTGTGTGCTTCCCCTTCTCTCCCCATCTTGTTTTCTGCTCCCTCTTTTTATATATTTTGTTTGTCTGGTTGATTTGTTTGTGAAGTAAATGTTAGCTCTTTCACGAGCCTCGATTCAGTCTACAAAAAAAAAAAAAAAAATTGTGGGAATCGATTATACCAATTCTGTGAAAACGTATTATAAGAGTCCAGGTCAAATTTGAATCACCCTCAATCAATCATACATTGGACTTTTTCACCTCCAACTCCATGTATTATGTGACACTCTTTCTAACCACTGACTGACTGATTGACTGACAGACAAATAAACAGGGGATGCACTGATATAAATGTTTACTACCTTCAAAGTGGCACAGAAAGATGAAATTTTACATACTGCTGCAACTCGAAGCCAATTAAAAAAAAAAAAAAAAACACCTTTAGAGGCCATTTTTCCCCGCAAGCGGGGGTTGGCCTTTTTCGGGAACTGTGGTTGTTGTTGTTTTTCGGTCCCCTTTTTGAAGCAATGTTTTACGGCCGGATGCCCTTCCTGACGCCAACCCTTTTTGCCGCCTTTAACGACAAGCAGGGAATTACCAGTGAACTGGTACTCAAACCAGTACCAGTGAACTCGAAGCCAATATCACAGGAAAATCACAAAACTGTCGGAAATTGTCCGTAAACGGAAATATCTGTGAATAAGAATCGGCCGGTGCAGACTCTGTCTGCTCACTGCTGGTAGACAATGGAGCTGAAACCGGAACTGGTTGCTAGGCAATGATAGCAAACACCGCTTTTGCTTATTTTATAACTTTTGCCGTGTTTAGATTAAAAACGTACTATAGCTACAAACTTTTAAATAAAGAGCTCATTCTAATCACTAATTGTTGATTGATTTAAGTTATTTAGCAACCACAATGGGCTTTTAAAACAGTTGAAGGGGACTGGACTTTCTACATTAGAATGGAAGCAATTAGAAGTGAATCCTATGTCTGTCTCCGATCTATGATATGCTGAAGTATTGTTATTTTTTTTTAATATTGCTAATTGTTGCATAGTTGTAGTAATTACCAATTTGTTGATTACTAAGCAATTCATACACTTTACCCACAGCCTGGTGTTGGCTTTAGCGGTTAGGGTGCAGGCTTGGGATCGTAAGATCCTGAGTTCAAATCCCGGTCGATCGCTGAATTAACGCCACGGGGGTTGACCCAGCCTTCCATCCTTCCGAGGTCGGCAAATTGAGTACCAGCTTGCTGGGATGAATGATCCCGGTGTGTACCCCGATTTAGAATAGGTACACCGTATCCCTGCACATCGGAAGAGGCGACCAAGGGTTGGTGTCAGGAAGGGCATCCGGCCATAAAAACATTGCCTCAAAAAAAAGGGGAACCATGATTGTCATGGGGCCTGCAAGGCTAACCCCTGCTCTAGTGGGGAAAAATGGCCTTG
Source organism: Myxine glutinosa (assembly GCF_964187855.1). NCBI lineage: Eukaryota > Metazoa > Chordata > Myxini > Myxiniformes > Myxinidae > Myxine > Myxine glutinosa. The sequence continues at coordinate 93,756,494 of NC_136272.1, forward strand.
AAACGATCATTCATAAGCAATTGTAGTAATGGTAGCACACCTGAAATATTGCATATTTAATTATATTGCATTATGAGTCACATGACTTACCTTATTTTGTCATTTGATAAAGTTAATGTATATAACTCCTAGAGTGGTGAACGCATCATGGAATGGTCTCCATGCATGGGTAGTGGCAGTAAAGTCAGATAATATCTTTATAATAATAATAATTATAACAACAATAATATGTTGCCCTGCAAGCATAGTCGGCTCGAGAGGAGGCCATTCGGCTCATCAAAGGCTGTGCTAGTATTGGCAACCCATGGTTGTTTGTCCATGCTGTATCCTTTTAAATGCTGAGTGTAATGCAAGGAAGCAACACGTATCGTTTTAAAAGTCGAGCATTAAGATGTTGACACGATTGCACAGGCTTGATGGGCCAACTTAATGGCCTTCTCCTGCGTTGAGGTTCCTTGTGAAGCCCTCCGGTTGCCCCACGTCTTAAAACAGTATGTGATGGTACGACTATAGCAGTAATGCTGAATATACCGGTGGTTCTGCAGGAGCCTCCAATTTCACAGTGATGGCAGACACCTGTGTCACCGCTCCCTGCAACCTGACCACGTCCGACTGTCCCTATGGATTTCCACTGGACGCTGATGGCTGCCGAAAATGCACCTGCCAGAAACGTACGTTGAATATTGACGTGTGTGTATGCCATCAAACACCTGCGAAGGTCTCTGATTTCCTCCTTCACTTCTTTTGTCTACACTTTTACCCACAATTTTGATCAAACATCTGTTTTTTTGGGTTATTCTATTTAGGGGATCAATATGGCACACTGCCTTTCACAAGTAGCATTCACCTATTCCAAGTTCATCTGAAGCATTTAAGAATCGACCACAAAGTGTGGGTGTACACCAGACCAGTTAGGGCAGGCACATTGCATCCTACACAACTGTCACTTGTGAGCTGGCTGGGTTTTTAACTTACATTGCAATGGCGACATGGCAATTCTCCTGGGAATGCCTTGGGATCCCTAAGTCTTTGAATCCAAATCCTTAATTCCGACGCTTTCAGCCACATTTGAACCCGTAACCTCTGGAATGCCCTCACTTTTTTTTCTCTCCTCCTTTCAAAACCCCCTTCCCCCATTGCACTCCCTCCACCACCCCATCCCTTCTCAATTTTCCAACCATACCTTCCTTTTATTTATTTATTTTTTCTCAGTTTACCTGCACTCCCTCCCCCACCTGCATAAGTGCTATTAAATGGATTCTAATTTACGATGCACATAATTCACGTTTGCGTGTGCAGGGAAGGAGTTTTGCACACAAATCGTGTCTGGCTGTTCATTGGTCTGCCCTCATGGTCGACGATTTGGCCCCCATGGCTGCGAGGTCTGTCGGTGCCGCAAGCGGTCCAAAAAGTGTCGGCCTCTAGTTTGCTCCAAACGCTGCCTCCATGGCTTTGTGTAAGTCTCTAATGGGAGAGTAAGCATTCAATGGCGCCTTTGTTTTCGCTGCAGTCCCAGATGAAGGCGGGACATATTCCGGCCTGTATTTATCCTCGTCACAACCGTCGTCGGATATTTCTGCAAAATCCCATCGACGTTTCCTTATTTTAACACCAATGCTTTTGGATGGCTAGCAAGTACAAAACACCATGGCTGACGATAGAAAGTCAATTTTTATTACTTGAAAAATCGAAGATTTTTCAAGTATAGTGGTCGGCTGCGTTTGTGGTTCTGTCTGTCTGTTTGTTACCGGCCTACAGGTCACAATTCAAAACCGATCGTCACAAAACTTTACCAAGTTGTATAGGTCGTCCCAATTAAGAACCCTATTGATTTTGAGGTCAAAGGTCATCTGGAGGTCAAATTTCTAAAATCACCATTTTAAATCAAATTGACCTGAAAATTGAATAGCATTTGTATATTGAATCACTAAATTGGGAAACATACTTTTTTGAGGTCAAAAGGTCAAAGGTCAACTCAAGGTCAAACTTCCACAATCATCACTGTACATCTGAAAAACCATCAATTTTCATCCGAATGACTTGAAAATAGAACAGCATTTGTGTATTGCCTCACTGAATTGGGAAACCAACTATTTTTGAGGTCAAAAGGTCAAAGGTCAACTTAAGGTCAAACTTCTAAAATCATTATTTTTCATCTGAAAAATAGTCACTTTTCATCCTGTTGACCCGAGCTTTGATCAAGATCGTAAATTTTAATCTTCATGAAATGGACAATTTGCTGTATCAATGGAAACTTTTTTGGGGGAGGGGGGGAGGGGATTTTGCAAGTATCGTGCTCCGCATGACGTTTTCTTGTTCTTTTGGTTTTCAATCGCTTTCTTCCTGCATACAAGTCTAGATAAACTGTAAAAATAAAATAAAAACCTCTACACAAAGAGACTAGAAGATGTGGGCAGTTTTTATACTCTACTATCGTTCCTATGTATGTTCCAATGAATAATTGTACTTTGTTAACATATATTTGAATGACAGGTGTGAATGCGGTCAGGTGGTGGACACGTTCATAAATGCCTTATATTATGTTAAAAGGTAGAATGAATGAATGAATGATCGTTTTAAGGCCATTTTTCCCCGCTAGGGCGAGGGTTAGCCTTGCGGGCCCCATGACAATCATGGTTCCCTGTTTGAGGCAATGTTTTTATAGCCGGATGCCCTTCCTGACACCAACCCTTGGTCGCCTCTTACGATGCGCAGGGATACGGTGTACCTTTTTTTTTTTTTTTTTTTTTGTATACTGAATCGAGGCTCGTGAAAGAGCTAACATTTACTTCACAAACAAATCAACCAGACAAACAAAATACCCAAAAAGAGGGAGCGGAAGACAAGATGGGGAGAGAAGGGGAAGCACACAAACACAACATCCGAGAGCAGGGAGATGTGTGGAAGGGAGAGGGCCCGGGGGGAGGAGGCATGGGAAGGGGGGGGGGGGGAGGGAGAAGTATAAAACACAAGGACACCAAGGACTTCCTGGACAGAAGTTGGTATTTCAAAAAAGTGGAATTGGGGTGAAATTAGCGGGGGTAGAAAAGATCAAGGTTTCGGATGGGGGAAGATAAGAGATGGTGGTGAACAGCTGTTTTAAAGACTTGGAGGGTGGAGTGGGATTGAAGAGAGTGAGGGAGTTTGTTCCAGAGGTGGGAGAAAAGAGGAATGAAGGAGTGAAGGTGAGCAGAAAGTCTTGATTTTGGCAGTTTAACCATAAGAGGGTTGCAGGCAGATCTTGTGCGACCTGTAGGAATATTTACGGGACAGAGCCCAGAGAGAGCTGGGGGGGCAAGGCCAGAGAGGAGTCGGTAGAAGACGGAAAGACCACCAACCTGCCTGCGGTGAGTGAGTGAGATGCCCTTGGAGTTAGCTTCATTTATTCTGAGAGTGAGAGGTGAAAGTGAGAGGCCCTTGGAGTTATTTACCTATTCTAAATCGGGGTACCCTGATGGTGTAATATCTTAAAAGGTAGAATGCAACAAAAACAACCGACTAGTCTGGGGCCTAAATGTATACTGGGCAGTCTACAATATGAGCCTCTATATCTATTTATTTTTGTCTACAAAATGTAGATGTGATTTTTCTTTTTGTTTTAAACAATCAATGTAGTTTTACTTTACAGGTGATGTAAAAGTGTGGAGGTTTACATTATCGCTGTGTTTTATTAGCATTCACTGAGGGCCAAGATCACCAAGGTCTGAGCAGTAAATATATCATCCGATCTCAGACATGTTCTTTCGCCCTTTCTTTTCCTGTGACCTGTTCTAATCACAGGAGAAACAGACATGGATGTGATAAATGCCGCTGCCTCAAATGTCCGGCCATGACCTGCTCGAAGCACTGCCCCTCAGGCTACATAACCAGCACCAAAGGCTGCCCCCTTTGCAAATGCAGATGTGAGTTATGAGACTGAGCAGCACCAGCATGTCGTTGGGATTAATCATTTTTGTGGGATTTAAGCCAAATGAATGTTATTTCCAGAAGTGGTGGCCATCGATATATTACATTCACAAAAACGAGAGGAATTTTGAACCTCCTGCCCGATCACCTCACAGGGAAAGTATAAGCATCTGGACAATGAAGTATTCTGCTTGTCACGGAATAAATAAATAAACAAATGAGATACTAATTAATAATCGGCACCAATGGTGTATGTACCATTGACTTCTACAAGGAAAAGTACATGGAAAAGTACTCACTGGTGATGTTACTGCAATGCTGGTAGTTACCTTGTGTGCGAAGTGAAAAGTGAGGTTCAGCAGTTGGTTCACTTTATCTGTTTGTCTGTCTGTCCACAAATGTCAGTTTATTATCGAGGAACAACTTGATTTCAATTAAATGTTATATTCTGAACACGAATCGGAACATGAATCGGAACAACAGCCTGTAGCTCTGAATTCATCCCGGTCACGCATGCGCAGAGAGGAGTGAGATAATCTTTTTACTCTGTCTGCGAGTGGGGCAATCAAACAAAATTTATAGTCATTCCAAACATGAAACTTACTGTTTTTAAGGATGTCATAAAGGACACAAACATGAGGCTCAAAGAACGAGTGGAATGTGTTAAATAAGGTGGTGTAAAAGACGCTGTATCAACGGGCAGTAATTTCCCAGGAAAAAATTTCTACAGCTTTTAAAATCTTTATTTTATTTCAATTGAATTATATTATTGAACACTGTAGAACACAAATCATCTCTTGGTACTTTCAAAACCCTTCCGCTTTGCAGTAATTGGATAAAATATTACGGTATTTCACATCATCTTGATCAATCAAATTTGCTGCTCACAGACCCCGCCCATGTCCTTTTTTCTCAAGACTACACGGGATAAGGTGTTCCATGAACTCTCTCGTTCTTTCTACACAGAGTCTTAAAGAAAAGCCAGCAGAAGAATCCCAGGACAGAAAAGTTTCCATAGATTATATTAGATAAGACCATTGTGTAAATAAATGTGATCTTTATAGTATGAAAAAGTCTACACCGCAGCATTCAATGTATTATGGAGAGTGTTGCCACCTTCCTAACCATGCTTACGATTGTTTACAGAAAAAAAACAAGAGTAATGAGAGGAATTGATTGTTTAACCTAGAATTTGTCATTGTTTATAATTTACTTTTATTCCTGTCGTCTTTCTAATTCGATGAATGGATGGATTGTTGACGTATGAGCATGACATCTGTTCATTTGGTTTGCACTTTTTCTAAACTACATTCTATACTTGGAATGCAAAAAAGCCATTTAACTCTGAAGATATCATGAAACAAAGAGGAAGAAGAAGGAGGAGGAGGAGGGAAAATTACCTTATGAATCATATTTGCAACTAGTATAAAAGTCCGTCAAAAATTATAGGTTGGAACAGTTTATTCGATGGTGCAGCCTTGTGAGCGTGCCAAAGTCTGAAGCCTCGGCCTAGCGTCAGGTGTGCTTTTATCTTCTTTATATATTAGACATCATACGGATGTAAATGAACACTCGTTTTAATCTGTGCATGTTGCCCATCACGTGCAGCGAATTTCACATCCCTGCACTTTGTATTCATTGTTATTTTTTAAAAACGCTTCTTTTCACCGTCCTTGAGGCGCAGTTTGCAAGTCACCGTCTACAATTCTAATAGAAGAGACATAATTACTTATGGGAAATGTTTTTCGAATTTGTTTTATCCTCAAAAGTAGACCGTAGTGAACAAACATTTGTGTTAAAAGATTGACCTTTAAAACCTACCCTTAAGAAGGGGGACAGACATCTGTACAAACACACAAACTGACATTGTGTTTTATATGGTAGATTATTTACATTTCCGCTACCTTGCTGAACCCAGCTCTATTGGAGGTGTCAGTGAATATGCAACAGCCCTCTCCCTACTCAAGGCCCCTCTACATGTATGTAATATATCGATGGCCCCTTATGTGCAATTACAACTTTGTAAGTAATGCTCGAGTGTTTCGGAAATCAATGTATACAACACTAAGTATTATTTTCTTGGGAGAGCTTCTCATCTACCATGAAAAGCATTTATAGAGTACACGGCAGGGATGTGCCGCATCCATCTGTTCATCCCTGACTGTGAAGCTCAGCCTGTGGATATCATTCCAATGGCTACCTTACAATACTGTTTTTGACCTCTTGTCTTCCACCCTTGCCTTAACACAACATGTCAGCTACCAAGGCACCGAGTCGGACATGCAGGGGACGACGTGGACGTTTAATTGCCAATAGAGAAACCTGGCATGATGGCTGCCGGGCATGCCGATGCATTGCGGGCAAAGAAATGTGTGGCCTCATCTCATGCCCTCCACTAACTTGTACCGAGCCTCATCTGCGACCTGGCCACTGCTGTCCATCTTGTCCAGGTATATCACTAACGGAGTTTGGTATTTGCTTCTTTCATATTTCTTGAAATAATGAGTGCAAGTGTTATTAAAGTCATTCTCGATTCCCTCTTTCCATGCACTGGTATCCTATCCCCTTGCATCCTTGTATCCCTCTCTCCAGGCAGTATTCTGGATTGGATCCATTCTGGTTTAAATCTATGACTTTTTCATATCCATTGGCACTACTTTGCTGACAACTACACGCATAGTTTTTCGTTTTCTAGCGTTTCCACCCAAGTCTTTATCTAGCGACCTATAGAAAATCAGAGATTGATAAACCATCTTCAACATTGCCTTCACCCCAATAAATTACACATTCTTACTGTCGCTCAATGAAAATGAGCAACGAATTCCCTTAATGATCTTCTATGGCCAACGGCTTGCCAAGGTCCAGTTACTGGATCTCCTTGACCTCACCATCAGCCAATACCTGTGTTGGGGAAACTACATCCTAATTCTTTCCTTAAGGTTGATGCAATATCAGCATCCTCCATTGGGACAATTAGTCAGCACTCTGCTGATCCTCATGACGCACAAGGCGTAATGGAGAATGGATAACAGATTTGGGCTGGAGTCTCTGCATCCCATTCGCCACTTACTGACACAGTAGAGATCAAAGTCCTGAAGATCACTGACATCTACAAATAGATCTACATCCCAAGGCACAGGTATCATTTCCCTATAATACTGCACAATGGTTGTATCTATATTTTCTACTATCTCTTCTGCTCCCACAACTGTAACTCTCTCGGCCATTCAACAATCTCCATTTTCACTTTATCATACATGTATGTGAGGCAGTCCAAGAGGTATGTGCACTTACCTCTGAGCTTTCCAGCCTGGGTTCGAATCTTGACCAGCTGGAAAATGTCCTCCTGGTCTTTCACAGGCAGGGTGATTCGCCAATGTGTGTGCTGTTCCTCGGATGGACGTTATACTCCTCACAAAATACATGTAGGATCTTTAACATCCACCAAATAATGCTGGCAGGTGGAACACCCTTTGAACATCCATCTGAGGGACATCACACTAAGTGACTATCACATTGTCTTGTGGCCATATTGGATTAAAAATAAAAACGTACAATAAATTTCTCCCGAACCGCTTAACGAATCAATGCAAAACTTTCTATATGTATATATATAAATCGACTAATCGTAGAGAATATAGTTTAAAAATTTTTTCATATTCATCTTCATAATGCAAATTAACCTTAATGTGCACAAAAGCAGTTGTTAAATATCCTAATACATTATCCTAATACATTCTGCTTTGTTACCAATATGAAGTTGCTTAGATTATCACATTTTTCACTCAGGCGAACAAGTCAGAAGACCTTCCATGCCAGCATTGGACCCAACCGTGTGCCTGGGACCATGGGGAGAGAGACACAGCGCCGGAGATGCATGGCAGTTGGAGCCTTGTACTCGCTGCGTATGTTATGGTGGACACACACTGTGCGAGGCCGAGAGATGCCCACCGCTTCCATGCCCAGAACCCATCCAATCACCTTCTACCTGCTGCCCGCTTTGTCCTGGTTGGTTTTTTCTTTCGATCAGACAGTGATCACAAACTGTAAAAAGTGTGTAAGATTTTTCCGTGGTCAAACAATAAATCTCACGGAATTTTCCATTGTTTTTTTGTTTAATTTTTTGATTCTGCTGTGCAACGTTACCCATTCGATCAAGTAATGGGTGTACAGAGAATGTGTATGTGGTTATATGTATTTTATTTATTTACAGTATTCTATTATTTTCAAGAGCCTGGTGTTGGCTTAATGGTTAAGTTGGCTGGCTTAGGATCCTGAGTTTCAAGCCCTGTGATCCCGTTGAATTAACACCACCTGTGTTGACTCAGCTCGTCATCCTTCCGAGGTCGGCAAAATGAGTACCAAGTTACTAGATACTGAGCCATTTGAGTATCCTGCGTCTGAGTAGCGACCTTTCAAGGATTGTGCCCAATACCCTTCACACTGCTTCGGCAACCCCATGCATCTAGTGATACAAAAATGAGTGGCCATCATCATTATTTTCAAGTGTGTGTATATATATATATATATATATATATATATATACTGTATATATATATATATATACTTATATATATACATATAGTATAGTATAGATATATATACTATATGTATATATATATACAGGTATATATATATACATATAGTATAGATATATATACTATATGTATATATATATACAGGTATATATACATATATATATATATATATATATACATATATATATACATATATATATATATATATACATATATATATATATACATATATATATATACTGTATATATATATATATACAGTATATATATATATATATATATATATATATATATATATATATATATATATATATATATATACTGTATATATATATATATATATATATATATATATATATATATATATATATATATATATATATATATATATATATATATATATATATTGCATTCAGAAAGTATTCAGACCCCTTCACTTTTTTCACATTTTGTTATGTTGCAGCCTTATGCTGAAATCGTTTAAATTCATTTTTTCCCTCATCAATCTACACTCAATACCCCATAATGACAAAGAGAAAACAGGATTTTAGAAAGTTTTGCAAATTTATTAAAAATAAAAAACTGAAATATCACATTGACATAAGTATCTGAATACTTAGGTCAATGTGATATTTCAGTTTTTTCTTATTAATAAATTTGCAAAACTTTCTAAAATCCTGTTTTCTCTTTGTCATTATGGGGTATTACATGTAGAGTATTCATACCCTTTGCTATGACACTTGAAATTTAGCTCAGGTGCCTCCCATTTCTCTTGATCATCTTTGAGATGTTTCTACACCTTGATTGGAGTCCACCTGTGGTAAATTCAAATGATTGGACATGATTTGGAAAGGCACACACCTGTCTATATAAGGTCTCACAGCTGACAAAGCATATCGGAGCAAAAACCAAGCCATGAGGTCGAAGGAGCCAAACAATTCAATCTTGGTTTCATCAGACCACAGAATCTTGTTTCTCACAGTCTAAGAGTCCTTTAGGTGCTTTTTTGCAAACTCCAAACGGGCTTTCATGTGTCTTTCACTGAGGAGAGGCTTCCGTCTGGCCACTCTGCCATAAAGCCCAGATCGGTGGAGTGTTGCAGTGATGGTTGTCCTTCTGGAAGTTTCTCCCATCTCCACACAAGATCTCCGGAGCTCAGCCAGAGTGACCATCGGGTTCTTGATCACCTCTCTTACCAAGACCCTTCTCCCCCGATTGCTCAGTTTGGCCAGACGGCCAGCTCTAGGAAGAGTCCGAGTTGTTCCAAACTTCTTCCATTTAAGAATTATGGAGGCCACTGTGCTCTTCGAACCTTCAATGCAGCAGAGATTTTTTTGTAGGCTTCCCCAGATCTGTGCCTCGACACTCCTGTCTGAGCTCTGCAGGCAGTTCCTTCGACCTCATGGCTTGGTTTTTGCTCTGATGTGCATTGTCAGCTGTGAGACCTTATATAGGCAGGTGTGTGCCTTTCCAAATCATGTCCAATCAATTGAATATATATATATTCAATCCTATATATTCCTATATATATATATATTCAAAAGTTCTGCCATCATGCTGAATTTACCACAGGTGGACTCCAATCAAGGTGTAGAAACATCTCAAAGATGATCAAGAGAAATGGGAGGCACCTGAGCTAAATTTCAAGTGTCATAGCAAAGGGTCTGAATACTTATGTCAATGTGATATTTCAGTTTTTTCTTATTAATAAATTTGCAAATGTTTCTAAAATCCTGTTTTCTCTTTGTCATTATGGGGTATTGCGTGTAGATTGATGAGGGAAAAAAATGAATTTAAACGATTTCAGCATAAGGCTGCAACATAACAAAATGTGAAAAAAGTGAAGGGGTCTGAATACTTTCTGAATGGTGTGTGTGTGTGTGTGTGTGTGTGTGTGTGTGTGTGTGTGTGTGTGTGTGTGTGTGTGTGTGTGTGTGTGTGTGTGTGTGTGTGTGTTGTTGTTGGGGGAGGTTATAGGTCTTTCGAAATGTGAACCACTTGTCTGGCCAGCTCCTGGTCATACAAAAGGCATTTTATGTGCAGTGTTGCATATGCTATTGTTTTTTTTAATCCTCCATATTGGAACCAGCACACTTTCTACTCATAATAAACAAGAATGACAGCTTTAAAATCGACTCCCTGGGGAATTTCTCCAACTACTTCACATAATATGGTTTTCCACCCAATTGGTTGAGTTAAAATGGCCTCCATCCAACGATAGTGATTTTAAATGGTGTCCAGTCAATGTCAAGCACCATTAGAAACTAGATGGTGTTCATAGAATACTTACCCTGCGCAGTCAACCTGTTGCAAGCCAACTCTTCTGTTTTTAAAGGGTTTTTTTCTTTGATCCAATATGGCTTCCAGACCGCGTGAGCGATTAAATCATAAATTTATATTCTCTAATATAATTGTTCCGCAGATCACGCTCAATAAATTTCAAACTGATCAGACAAAGTGTTGCCCCTGTCGATTTATGACATCATCATAAAGGCACCAATGACATCATCTTCAACAACACTTATTCCCCACGTGGAGTTCTTTAGAACGAGCCACGTTTCAAATTTTTTCCATGGAGCGGTTTCGGAGATATAGAGGTGCAACGTTTTTCGATTTTTCCATGATGGTGTCTGTACAATGTGACCTATGACATCATAGTTACCATAAAAAAAGTTATACAGGAGGAGGCGCTCCAATGATACAAATTTCGTGTCCATCGGATTAACAGTTGCAGAGAAAAAAAATTCATGCTGATCAGATCAAGCGTTGTAGTTGTCGAATTATGATGTCATAATGAAGGCACAGATGACATCATCAACAACAATATCCTATTTCCCTTGGGGAGTACTTCACAATGAGCCTCGTTTCAATTTTTTCCATTGAGCTGTTTCGGAGATATAGAGGTGTAACTTTTTTCCAAGATTGTGTCCATATCACGTGACCGATGACGTCATAATTATGAATAAAAAAGTGACTGCAATCTAACCTCTTTAATCGCAGATTTATGATCTGCACCAGGCCTCGATTTTGAGGTCCCAATGATAATCCCCATCAAGGACTGAATAGTTAATTTCTCTCAAACAAAGATCAAGTGTCAAACAAACCTGTTGTACAAGGAATGTGTTTCAGAATATTTTATTTGAGGAATAAAAGCTGATAATAATCAAGGTGACCTTTCTTCCCCAAACACCTCAATAGCAGTCAACAACACGGACCAAACTGCCTCCCAGCCATCTCCACCACCATGCCAGACATCAGAAGGTCTGTCCCTGCCGGCCGGTGCAGCTTGGCGCCAAAACGCCTGCACCAGCTGTTCCTGCCATGCCGGGGAGCTCCGCTGTTACACCGCCCGCTGTCCACCAACCTCTTGCTCCCACCCTCTCCTCCGCAAGGATCAATGCTGCCCCTACTGCCCACGTGAGATCCTTTCTTTGCCTTTCTCGCAAGTTCCGTAAGAACATTCTTCCAATTCTCCAGATCCAAGTCTAAAGTTGTTTCATTTAACCACACATGATGCATTGAACCAATCCTTGCCTTCAGAGGCAAGACGAAGCACAACGGTTTCCAGGTGTGTTCAAAGAGCACATGTTTCAATGTCTGGTTTACTTGCCCACCATGCAGGTTTTGACACGAGAAGACTGCAGGCGGATTCCCACCAGGCCTTCAGTGTCATCGAGGCAATGATGGGACACAATACAAGCCATGAGGGGCACAAAGGTACGGGTAATACACGGTGTATATGTGGCCTCTCCGCTATGTGCTATTAATCGAATTAGCAAGGCCAATGTTTTGTCGAAGTTCTTTACAAGGCCTTAAACACGTGACCACCTCTTTATTGAAAGAAAATCTCTAGATTGAGGCAAGAAAACAAACAGGCCGCCTCGGTACGAGCTGCGAGTTCAAGCAGATCGAGATGACGTCATTTTCAGCACAAGAAGCACTTGATATTATAAATACTAATGATAGCACTTTAAAAAAAAAAATCAGACGATTTCTCTTTCACAAGCTCTGCTTGATTTGGAAGGTGAACGAACCTTCCCCCTTCCATGAGCTGAGGTTTTGCACCCAAAGAATACCATCGATTGTTCTACAAAGCCAGCAATTGATATAATCTGTCTTCCGCCAAACGAGAATACAATACCAGGCGCATGTCAAAGCTGAACTCTGACCTTTCCAACCTCCTCCAGGACTTGCTGAAGACTATTTTTGGTGTATGCTGTGCCACTATCTCCTCACTCTCGAGAGCAGTCTGTACTGCATGACAAGACAGAATGTTCAAACTCGATGTTTACTCCTCAAGCAAGAGTCCCCCATTCCATCCCATTCCTTCCTTGTGCTCCCTTGCTCACTCCCACTTGGGCACCATGAATTTTCCAACTTAGATCAAGAAGTTTCTAGTTGACCTTGACATCTCCTCCGCTTTAGGGCCTGATGGCATCAACACCGTGTTCTCAAAACATGCTCTGCTAAACTGACATCTCCGCTCCCTCCCTCTGTATTTTCAGTAGATCCTTCACTTTGATACTGCCATCTGCTTGTAAAGGGGCGAACATTATCTCCATGTATGAGTGCAATGAGGACCCACCGGATTGGAGACCGATCAGCCTGTTTTCCATAATAAGCAATAGAATAGAGTTCAGAATCACTGCTGACATTGTCATTACTTTTCTCCAATGATGTAAGGTAAATATCACTCACCAGTTTGGTTTCCATCCCAGCCATCAAACTTTGGACAGACATGCTGCTTCTTCTCATAGAAGAGTGGATGGAGGCCTTGAACCAGAAAGTCAAGGCTGTGTCTCTTGACATACCCTGTGCCTTCGACACAGCCTGGCACCTGGTTGTCCCCATGCTTTTTGAAAAGAACTAGGGGAGGAGGGGGGAGCATTATCTTTACCTTTTTGCAGATGATTCCAGATTATGTCGAAGAGTTCCTAATCCTACTAACAGAGTGGCATACATCCTTCAACACAGATGTCCAAAAGATCAAAAACTAATCCAACACCTGGAACGTGACTTTTAATCCAGGTGAGACTCAGAGTTTCTTTCCACAAGGATCATCAAACAAACCCATCTCTCCACTTGTGTGAACAACCTTTATAAGATGTTCAGTTCCTTCAACTCTTGTGCCTCACCATCAGTCACGATCTCTCCTGGGCTGACCACGTCTCCCAGCTGGCTCACAATGGCAGGTGGATATGGGCATTCTGAACCAGGCTAAGTCTTCTTGGTTCTGCAGAACTTCTCCTGACCTATAAAGTTTGTTCAAATCACAATGCTGTATTGCTTTCCTTTGCGGACTGATGCACCTGCATGCCACCTCTTGCTCCTCATCCAGGTAAAGCCGTTAAGGCCATGACAGACAAAATAATCAGCAGCACCAATCAAGAGACCGCAGTCTTGCAGGGCGTATTTCTTTCTCAACGAAGATTAATTGGTGATATTTCAATCTTCCACCACCTCTTATTCAATCCTCCACATTTCCCATTTCCATTCCATCACATCTTGCCATAACCTACATTCTCATGTTTCTATGTCCGTTGACTGTCTTCTTATTCTTCCCATGTCAATCAAAGCGTCATTCTATGTGGTTTCCCTTCTCTATAAGCCTAGACTTTCAAATTAAAGGAAAAATAAAAAATTCACTACTGTATTTGATGAATGAATGAATGAATGAATAGTGAAATTAATATAATACTAGGGCATGCCCGTACTATATATAAGCTAGGACGTGCCCGTACGTGGGTGCCCGTTCCTTGCCAAAAAAAAAAAAAAAAAAAAATTTGTGTAGGGGTGTGTGTGTGTAAACATCCTAGGGCGTGCCCGTACGTGGGTGCAAAAAATCATGCGTGCAAACAACAACAACAAAAAAAAACTTTGAAACCACGTGGCAGTAACGACCACAGAACCCCCCCCCCCTCTATTTACATGAATGGTTTGGTCCATTCGCAACGACCACAGAACCCCCCCCCTCTATTTACATGCAATGGTTTGGTCCATTCGCAACGCCAAAGCGAACGGCGAACGGCTAAATCGCCATAGCTCGGTAAGTACTTGTCCGATTAATTTCAAACCTTGAAAAGGCACATCATCGGGTCCCCAGCAATATACCTGGCAAGTTTCAAGTATATCGGACCGGTAGTTGTCGAGAAATCGTTGTCGCATACATACACACACACATACACACAGAGATTACTGGAATTATAGATAGATAAAAGAAAAATACAAATAAAAATTTGGGGAAAATCTCTATTTGAAGAAGAGAGGCCTTCCCTACTGAATGTAGTGTTGAAACGGAGGCATAAAAACCTTGCGTGTGTTTCCACCAGGCACAGAGGCCTCTCCGCAGGGCTCTGTGGCCGAGGCTGCTGCATGGACGCTGACCTCACTTACCTTGGTGGCCGTTATCGTAGCCGCCTTGCTTTATGCACGGCGCAAGGACCCGAGATTGGCAGCACTTTGTAGGCCTGATAAGGTACCATATGCGCATAACTACAACACTTGATATTGTCTTGTTCTTGCTTAGGATGTATAGCGGAACACTTGACTTGGAAATGTAAGTGCACGGGTGATTCTAATGAAAGTTGAACTGGTACATACATTTAGTTCTTCCATGAGCCTCGACTTTGTATACAACAAAAACAACAGAATCAGGTAGAGTATTGTTTCCAGCTACCATCCTTATGGAAAGTTATTGAACAGGGTCTTGCATTTATGCAACAGACCTCCAAGACACGGGTGTTTACTTTCTATATTTGGGGATGCAACTCCAGATGGCGTTCAAGCAGGATCTTCATTATTGTTCATAATGTCATTATCCGATTGCAAGTACTCATCAGCTGTAACTACATTTCTGTGGCAAGACATCACTAAACCATGAATTACAGGAATGTTAACCCCCTTCTTTTATCAAAAACGAATGATTCCATGTATGCTGAAAGCACCAACGACATGATCAGCCGCTTTTGTACACCGCTCCTTTCCTATGCCATCTCCAGACGCTGCATGACGTCATCGCCGGGCACCAAAGGGGGCCCGGTGATGACGTGCACTGAAAGGGAGTACTCAGTTTTCACTCCGGTTTCTTTCTTTCTTGTTTGTTTGTCCGGGCGCTATCTCAGCCATCCTTTGAGCTAGGAAGCTGAAATTTGTGCACAATAATGAACAAGTACTTTGGGAAAAAGTGTTTTTTGTCTTTTCATGAATCGAATAATTGATTGCTTACTTAAGTATTATATCGATGAAGTACTTATTTATTTCCTTTCTCATCTGGGCAATATCTCATGCACCTTTTGAGCTAGGAGTGATGTTAAAGCCTTACCCCCCTCATATGCCTTACCCCCCTCATATGCACCTTACCCCCCTCATGGGGACCGCAAGGCTAACCCCCGCTCCAGCAGGGAAAATGGCCTTAAAATGCATGTTGTTGTTTTTGAGCTAGGAAGCTGATAATGACCAAGTGATTTGGCCATATAAGGTGTTTTTGATTTATTGATTAATCAACTACTTATTCAATTAATTACTCAGTTAATTTTTTTAAAGTTAGATTCAGACGAAACGGGTGGTGGTTTAGGTATGCTATTAACCAATTGATTAAGAAGTTAATTATTTTACGATTATTATTTATTTATTTTAATCACACAATCAATCAATCAATCAATCAATTATTGTATGGTGATGCCGCACACTGGAGGATGTTTTATTTATTTATTTGGCATGGGGGCGGTGTACTTTGAATATATCTCTACCTGTCTTATTTTTAATTAACCAGGCATTTTCACACGAGTCACTAGTAGAGGCATTTACGCCATTTTTACATGAAGGCCAAAATGTGGAGTCATCGTTGTGCCAATTCGAGAGATTATGTAAACACTTTTGTTAATAGTTGTGGAACTTTCACTTGAAGCATCCTCAAACTTTTGGTTTTGGCAAACCCATAATAACCATCCAACACCTGTGTTGGATAATGAGCGTTTACAAACTCACATCAAGTTAGTTAAGGCCCTATAAAATATCTCTTCTAGTGTATAAAGGTCCATAATATTTCTTACCCTTAATCAATGCATGTTATCAAGATGAAAAAAAAAAAAATTTTCTTAGACGATCAAAAAAATCCATGGATCGAATAATTCGAGGTTTCTTATATGCATAGTTCCA
Source organism: Myxine glutinosa (assembly GCF_964187855.1). Taxonomy (NCBI): domain Eukaryota; kingdom Metazoa; phylum Chordata; class Myxini; order Myxiniformes; family Myxinidae; genus Myxine; species Myxine glutinosa. Next base: position 93,773,095 of record NC_136272.1, read on the forward strand.
ATTAGTTGAGGCTCATGGAAAAGCTCATTCTAATACATTGAAAGGATCAGGAAACAACAGGACAAAAGGCACCGTTGAGACAGGGAGGAAACAAACAGCAGAGTTGAAGGCAGACTTGGAGAAACAATTGGTGTGGGGAGGAATGAGAAGCAGAAGAGGATGCATGGGGTGGACAAGATATACACAAAGAATTAAGTTAAGCACCCCCCCCGTTTTTTTACAACCTCGCACATTACAAGTTTGTTGTCGTCAAAACAGTGTAATATACCCATGATATTGCTATATTTTCTGGAGAAGTGATATTATGGTCACATAAAAACATAATCATGCCGTTTTCAATATTTTATTCTGAATAATTTAAGGTGCAAATTTTTTGGGAATTTTAGGCATATTTTCACCTCAATTTAAGTATGGAGCTATAGGTCCATCACGGACAGTGTGGATGACGTTTATGTTTTCTAACGTACAGTCATTGTTCTGAGAAGACCTCTAGCGATCTTTGCGTCAATAACGTGTGTAGGACCCACGTGATCGGATCACTGACTCAACCAATCACTTTTTTTCACTTTGATCACTCAATTTCATCAATGGATAATTGCTAATGTCATACCAATCATTATTTGATCTCACATACCTTAGAATATATGCCAATGTATACATATACACAAAGAATATATATTAGGGGGTGCTTACCTTAATTCGTTGTGTAGGGGTGCTTAACTTAATTCTTTGTGTATAGATACAGAAGGAAACTCTCAGGAGCGAAAACTGGAAATGAAAAAGGAGGGATTTGTATGGGGTTAATGAGGGTAGAAAATATCAACGTTTTGGATTGAGGATGATCTGAGATGGTGGTGAACAGCTGTCTGAAGACCTGGAGGAAAGAATGAGATCGAAGAGAATGTGGAAGTTGGTTCCATGGGCGGGAGAAAAAAGTAACGGATGAGTGGAGGTGAGCATTGATTCTGGATTAAGATAGGGGGTTGATGGTGGACAATGTGAGCACAGCAGAAACATGAGAGGGGGGCTGGAGGGGACAGAGAACACAAAGAGCAAAGGGTGCAAGACCAGAAATGAGGTGGTAGAAGACAGAGACCACAGACCTGTCTGCAGTGGCGAAATGATAGGCCCATAGACAACATCATAGGAGATTCCAATAATGTTGAAGGCCTTGGTTTCCACAATGTCAAGCTGAGCAAGATGTGAGGCAGGGGAGCCAGGCCAGAGGGGAGAGCAGGACTCCATCAAGTTGCAGATGAAGGCCTTGTCGGTGGATAGGAGTTCAGGTGTGTCAAGGAAGGACTTTGTACGATGGAGGATGCCCAGTCGGCAGCTGGCTTCACCATTATTACAGCTGATATAACTTTTTTTTTTAAAATATTTTGATTCACTGCCTTTCATCAACCTCACAATCAGCTATATACAGTATTCCCATTATAATGATCAGATATGTTTCACTAAGTGGTAATTTTATTGAAAATTAGTTATAAATGGGAAGCCCCTCCCCACCCCCACTTTCAAAATAAAAACAGTCATAAATTAATTAATAAATAGTGGAAATGCATTTGAAAAATGGAACGAGGGATTTTTATTTTATTTTATACATAATAAATAAATAGTTCGAGCATTTGGCTTGGCAGTGGCAAAATAAAAGTCTTAATTAAACCACAAAAACGAGTTATTGGGAAAAATAACCCAATCAGGTTATTCATTTCATTCATCGTTGAACCATTTGCCCACGTCAAAGCAACAGTTGTGGAAGGTTAATCACCAGGAATCTTGTATATTGCAACAAATTCATGAATACAAATATTTTTCAATCACCCATTAACAACCTGGGATGCAATCTCTGAGCCACGAAATTGCAATGGCAAAAGATCGGAGGATCTTTTATCGTTTTGCATATGCAATATGTAGACATCCCATTTGAAAGGATGGTCAGAAGCGTGCATTTATATTCCATATCACATCGATCAAGAGGATATTTTGATAAAATAGTGAAATTTACAGAAAGATAATAGTTCCTTTACAAAACCGCATTTGCAGCAAATGTTGAAATAATAAAGAGAAAGCATGAAGTGATTGCATATGATAAATTGGTCCTTAAAATTATAGGTTTTCAAGTCATCAGCATCCATTTTGGTCTCAGAACCTTTCCGCTCCATATTTATTACCTCTGTCACCTAAGGTGTATCTCTGCTCACCTTCACTCCTTCATTCCTCTTTTCTCCCGCCTCTGGAACAAACTCCCTCACTCTCTTCAATCCCACTCCACCCTCCAGGTCTTTAAAACAGCTGTTCACCACCATCTCTTATCTTCCCCCATCCAAAACCTTGATCTTTTCTATCCCCGCTAATTTCACCCCAATTCCACTTTTTTGAAATACCAACTTCTGTCCTGGAAGTCCTTGGTGTCCTTGTGTTTTATACTTCTCCCGCCCCCCCCCCCCCCTTCCCACACCTCCTCCCCCAAAGCCCTCTACCTCCCACACATCTCCCTGCTCTCAAATGTTATGTTTGTGTGCTTTGTGTCCCCTTCTCTCCCCATCTTGTCTTCTGCTCCCTCTTTTTATATATTTTGTTTGTCTGGTTGATTTGTTTGTGAAGTAAATGTCAGCTCTTTCACGAGCCTCGATTCAGTATCCAAAAAAAAAAAAAAAAAACCTTATGCATGGATTCGATCGAAACTTGGTAGACAGGTAGGTATGTGACAACAGCGAATTGATTCGACTTTGGTGAAGATCCGAATCTGGATACGATAATTTTTTCATTTTTCAAGTGATTCTTCACCTTTAAGAGATTGGCCCAAAAACGATATATATAATGATATTTCAAGAAGTTGTTGACGGATTATGATAAAACTTGGTGTATGCGTTGGGTAGGTACAACACCAAGCTGATTTGATTTTGATTCAGGCCCTGATCCAGATCTGGCCTTTCAGTGGAGTACAAAACATAAAGCTGTTCAGCCTGGCCGAGGTATGTGCTCTACCGAAAGCCATTCTAGTTTTATTATTACGTCGACACCAAAGGTGGACAGAGGTTATGTACTCACCCCTGTTTGTCTGTAAGTAGACTATCTCAAAAATTTATGGACGGATTAGGACGAAACTTGGTGGACAGATTGGGTGTGACAAGGACGAATTCATTCAATTTTCATGAAGATCCAGATCCGGATGAGAATTTTTTTAATTTCTAAGTGATTTTTCACCATTGAGATATGGGGCCAAAACGATACATACAAAACGATACATTTCAAAAAGTTGTGGACAGAATATGCGAAAATTGGTGGATGAGTTGAATTGGTGACTGGAACAAAACAAGCATTTAATCAGCCTTAGTGGCTTCACCCTCATTGCAAGGCATAAATAGACTACCATTCAAAATGGCCTCTTCATCAATGTCCAATCTTCTGTGTTTTTCCCCATCCTCTTGAAATCCTTACCCAGGGTGCACGTGAGGCTGGCATGAGAAACACGCAGTCGAGGGAGGCCAGCAGGGTCGAGACTGAGAACTCAACCACTGGTCGGCAAAGTGACACACATGCTACACAAGCTGCCTGCAGTCCCATCACCATCGAGTCTGCGTGACCGTCATGCGTGTGCGTTCAGGTCGTTTTAAACCCACCTTATATAAATCTCCAATCCTTCTGCAAACTAGTGTCACATCATGATAGAGGTGTTTCACAATTTTAGAACTGGCCGAAGAACATTTTAACTTCTTCCTTCGAAACGTATGGAAATCTCAATGTTACTGATCAAATTACTACATGAAACACCGACTACGAAACCGCCATTTTATGCATAATTCAATGAATCGTGACGTTTTTCAACAAATTAATCTGCTTCTCCGACAGGAAGTACAGAATTCCAAGAGTTGAGAGAATTTCATCATCTTGTCTCCATCAAAAGCAAGCCGACGTCACTGGTGGCCAAAACCGAGGCGTTTAAAAGGATGACAATGGAGGCAACAATGATGTCATAATTTTGTAATATACGATGCATTTGAGAAAGTACGAGGTGGTTAAGATGAAGAAAAGTCAAATCCACAATGTTGCATTCACACACAAAATACAGAACTACACATAAAATGCCCCCTACTGCCTTTTTTAATAACCTCGGTTGTGTTTACCTGGTTTCTTTGAAGATCCTTGTTGGCGGTCTAGGCGGTCGAGATACTGCGGCTAAAGAGCACCAGGTTGTTTGTAGAGGAGGATCTTGTGGCACATTCCAATTTCACACGGTATGAAGAAGCCGTGGATTTGAACGCATTGCCGTGTCTAGTGAGCTGTGTCGTAGAGATGTGCACGCGCGATTGTTTAATTTATTTATGTGAAGCTAACTTATTTTTCAGGTGTCTGTCCACTCTGCATGGCAGAGTACAGACAAACAGTAGTGAGAAGATTTTGTATAAACTACTCAGTAACAAGAAGGATTGCGTAGCGTTTTTTGTATTGCCTAGAACTTAATCGTATTTCTACCGGTGATTTTGGGTCCATGCCGGAAATGATGGGATCTACGAGGTCTGCATGCCCAAAGGCCAAATATGTGCCATTTTGTATAAGCCTTGTGAATTCTGTTTATGCGGCATGCGGATGGCAGGTTGTTTTTATCGTATCGTTTTGTTTATTTTGTAGGCCGAAGACGGCACTGGATTCTGTTTCTTTTTCAAGCAGATGCTAGTAATAGTATGTAATAAACAGATGCTTCGAATATTATCCTGGACGAGTTTGTTTCGCAATCATTTGAACAGGTATCGACTTTTTCAAAATACAAACACCGACACGTGACCCAAAAAGGAAATCGAGTTTATTAGTCAACAGTGTCACCACAACGCGGCTACAGACGCTCAACAAAGCCACTGCAGAATTGCATGGTGAACCTCGTGTGAGATGACTAAGGTCGGTGGACACTTGCCAGGCACACCTTCCGCCAAATCAGCATCTGCCGATGACGGATGTCTGGTTTAAAGCGGGCACTTGGGCACGTAGACCTTCCGGACCTCTTTGACAGTGATGACACGGGCAAAGCTGAGGAAAGCTTCACACGAGTTCGTAAACAGAGAAACCGATCAGTCTCGTGGCAAATCGGTTTTGATTTTTTCCTAACACAATTTTCACCACTTTGTTTCCATATTTTAACATGCTTTCCACATTTATCATTATCCACCTGACAGTCTAGCCTGCGCATGCAAATAAAAATTGCCCAAGTGAGCAGCTGCTCTATCGTTAGTAACACTGGAAAAGTGGTTTTACCAAAATTTAACAAGCAATCAAAACAAACGCCCTCCCGGCCCACCCCCTTTCTTTCAAAACCGTTGCTGTAGTATGCTACATCGTCACCGAGGAAGGTACATCCACAAGTACCCACAATGCAGCGCTGCCATGTCTAATGAAAATGTTTCATGCACGCTGTCTCCGGAATCGGCACAAAGATTCATCGGGGAACCATGGGATGTGAAGAATGTCAACTCCTAATCACACCTCGGTGCTGACGAATCGCATTGTCCCCTGGTTGGTGCAAAGTGGCGGCACAATTTTAAAATGGCAGGAGCGGTGGGAGTGGAGTGGAGACGGGGAACTTGGGTTCAATAGGAATTAACTCAACACGGCAGCCATGCTCAGTGCAAATTAATCACATGAAAGCACAACAGCCGTGCAATAATAGCCAGTGCCTGCTATGCAAATTAGCATGACAAACTCGGCACATGGCAAGCCATGCGACGACCCACTGTGAAAATGGATAGAATATAAAGGCCTACGCTCATGAAAAATCGTTTATCTATGGTGCATTCCAAGGAACGAAAAACATCGAATCACACTTTATATCACTGAAACATCGAAATAAATAATTAATAGGGATTCATTGTGCAGTGGAGGAAGACTCTGTTATAAATCCAACATTTCCGATGACGTATGCCCTTCTCATACTTTTAGTCTCGCTCCGAGTCCGCAAGAAACGGCAACATCTGCTATTAAAGTCCCGACAAGAACAGGTCCGGTTTTACCTTCAAGCCACGTATACATACCTAATTCAGAACGTTTTATTTAAAATAAAAAAAACTTTAACCACAAATAAACGGCTCGATTAAATGCGACGACAAAGTTTGCACTCCGATCTGGAAAGCGACGACAATAATGTTAGCAACTTGTACAAAAATATACACATGGTAGGCTACTTAAATAAAGTGCTGTTAAAGGATAGAAAAATAATTTTGAAGCAATTATGAAAGAAAACCACGATGGGAAATGTATTGAGAATGTACAACGAAAGACCGACCGACCATCTGAGAAATGAAATTCTCAAAAACCTTCTGGAGGTTTTACCATGTAACTACTCTAAATGGAGCACTAATTACAATGAAATGTTCTGGAAATACACTTAGTAATAACCTAATGACGAGTCACTGGTTTATTTAAAATTTGAAAATGCCACTAAATAAGAGGCCATCTACATAATGCATACACAAAACTCCTAATTTTTAAACAGGCCTCTCCCCTTCTTTACTCATATCTCCTCCCAATGTCCTCATTTTTCCTTATAAACTCCTCCAATTCTACAACCTCAATTTTCCCCCCAGATTTGAGACCCCATACCTTTCCCCCTCGAATCCTGTCCTATAAATGGTAACCAGACGAGAAGCCAAATGGTTAACTTTTCATGCACTGAGCATATCGCCAAAGTCAATTTATCATTGTACTGGACCCAAGGACACATCGAGGCGTCAACAGGCACAGCAAAAGGTCATGCCCTGGAATTGTGAGAATCCGTTTAAATGCCCAATAGTGTATACAGCAATTCGGGGCAAAGGTTAATTTTTCCATGGAAGACCTCAATGCTAATTTGTACATTGCTTGGACTGAATAATTAATCTCATGTTAAAGTGAATAATTGCATCTACTGCGATTCAAGAGCATCAGTATCAAGAGGAACCATTAGGGAATTGCAAAATACTTCCTTTTGCAAGCCAATTTGATGGCTTAAATTATTTAGTGAATCATACTTGATAAATAGGCAGGTTTGTGGCACTATCGTCATGGGGCGGGCCTTGCAGGGAAGGTTCAAAGAAGAAAAGGGTGCCATTCCATGCATGGCCTCTGTATGGTGTGTGTGTGTGCGTGTGTGTGTGTGTGTGTGTGTGTGTGTGTGTGTGTGTGTGTGTGTGTGTGTGTGTGTGTGTGTGTGTGTGTGTGTGTCAAGATTGTGGTAAGTATAACAAAAGTGTGCTTTTCCTATTCCCCCTCTATACTTTGGATCAAACTAAAGAACCTACAGGAACATGTTCAGAATCTCGGTGATGTGGAGGAAAACCAGACAGGTGTACGAGGTACCAGGTGTAAAAGCAATGTACACTCCATTATGCAGGTTTCAGCGAAACGAAGAATCGAGTCCTTAGGTCCAAACCCAGCAGTCCCTCCATCATGTCGTTTAGGTTGGGCAGAGCACTAAAATATCATAAAAAGAAAGAAAAGTACTTCAACATGTCCTTGTCAACAACATGTAAACAAGAGGGCATGCGACTCTTATATGGCAAATAAGAGTCTATCTATTAATTATGTACGTATGTGCAAGTAGAGAGACAAAGAGAGAGAAACTGATGGATTATGGAGAATGTGAGAGGAGCAGAGATAGAAAGGAAAGAAGTATGGAAAAGGAAAGGATCGTCGATGGCAAGGGGGAATGGGATGGGTGTTAACATTACACCATATTTGCGCACACGAAATGCATGGCTTGGAGAGTAAGTACAATTAACTGCTGAGTGCGTGACTTGATGCAAGTTTTTAATTTCTGAAAACTCTAGCACATGTAACTTCAAATTCCCACCGAAGATCTCACATGATCTTTGGTTTGGTAGAACTATGCATGCAAAAAAAAAAAAAGGATCTTGCCACTTATGCACCTTTGAGGATGTAATCTGTCAGGAGCGTTGGCACCTTCTCACTGTCGTCTTTCATTGCAAACAGGACTGCAAGCAGGAACGCTCGTTTAGATTCGAGACAAATCACCCCTTAAGCACATTCATTGCACAAGATGGCCGGAAAATAATACAAGAATTAGTACAATGCGAGACGAGCAGGAAATAACGGAGGACTCACTTTTTGTTATAGCTTGCAGGTCTTCCACTGAGGGTGGACTGCCCTTCTTCTCATAAGGAATCACCGTCGTAAGGTACTGTGTGAGGTACAGATGTAAAAGCTCGACACAATATGGAAACAACTTCCACAATACAATTTGCTTTCTGTGGCCCCAATGTCAGTTCATTTTCAACATGCGCTCTCCCTCCACCTCCTACCACACACAACTCCTCACTCTTGCACGATCCCCCATGATGTGTACAAAAATAAAATGTCAGACAGAAACCCACACCTGCTTTTCTTCCACGGAGCCACCAAAAGTCTGCCGTAAGCCATTCTGAATAACATTGGAAAGACCTTCCATGCTGAACCTCTGTGGAGATAGAAGAGGATGATTGTACGACAGCAATGGGTAAAAACAATCAAAAGCGACAAGTACGGATCAACAGGATGATGGGCCATACCGACACAGGCATACGGGAGGGCTTGTCGGACTTGTTGTCCCCAGGACCCATACTGCGGCGCTTCTTCTTGCGTTGAATCTCACGTTGCTCCTTTTGCTTGGTCTGCACCTCTATGAGTGCCGAGATGAAGCTGTTTTTCACCTCTTTCTCAAACTCCAGCTCATCGCGCAGGGCTAGCTGTTGGACAAGCTCCCGGGAGAAGTGTTGAACAGCCCCTTCCATTTCTTCCAGGAGATCACACAATTCCTCCGAAGACAAGCACCGCAGGCCTGCAGCAAATATACCCCTGTTGTTAGGCACCCAATTAGAGCTCTTTTCCATCTGCTTTCTGCTTCTGTTAGCATATTGTACCGATTTCAAAACACCTATTCAAACTATAAATTACTAAATGGCAATGTACTCATCTCATCTCGTCTGGGTTAGATTCCACATGGAATCGGATCAGAATATACAGTCATCCTGGTGCTTTACAGACAAGGTGGTGAAACGTTTGCCATTCTTTCGGCATATTGTTCGGACGACCAATGGGGTACAGGTATACCTCAAATCACATTTAAATGTCGATACTTTTTGTCTCAACGGTCATCCAATGGTTAGGTCAGTGGGCTCATCAGTTAGCGCTCGTTTGTTTACGTGAAACTCCTCATGCAAATTTTCAAAAAGAGTAGGCCATTGTGCACTGGTACCCTCCAAAATCCTGCATAACCTCTGGTCAAATCTGATGTCAGGGAGCATCAACAGAACCCAGAAGATGTATTAACCTCTGACTATGATGGCCTAATGACATCGCCAAAGTCCAAACTATGAGGTACAATGGAAACAGTCGGATTATTCATTCTGGAATTATTCACCACAAGGTCACCATTGCTATCTCAAAAATAGCCATTTTATTTTGCCTGGCAGGAAATGGTAAAAGTAAAAAGAAAAAGCAATTGAACATTTATTTTATATTTATTACACAATCAACTCAAGCTTGGCTCATTTTTTTAACGGCACCAGTTGCGAGCGAGGCAATAAATGGCCGGACAAAAATGGCGACCTGCGGCGTTACGGCCGAGCACTTATCAAAAGGATCGCGGCACATGCATTATTTAATATGAACAATGAAGATGGAACATTGATCTGGACAAATTAATATTTCATTGCAAAAAAAACAAAAAAAAACAGAGCAGTACAAAATATTATTTGATTTCGCGATCGATTCAATACTTTCGGGAATATTGCAGGGTAATTCAAACTGCAAAGGTTTCTTGAGGAGTCAAAGTGCAGAATGGATAATGTGTTACAGTGGCAGAACTAGTTTCATTTCATTCGAAAATGTAGAGTGAAGTGAAGAAGAAGCGGAATATAGAGAATATGGAGGATTTAATTATGTGGATCATAGAGATCTGTACTACAATTTTCTACTCCACAATCACCAGACGAAGAAAAAGAAGAACCAGACAATGATTGCAGAGAAAGATTACCCACCAACAATATAATCAGAACAAAAATATCGCCACAAACAGTGTTTAACGACCCTACTTACAGTGGCAACATGGTTGTCAACACGTGCAACATGTGTTCAATATTCGCAAAGTAAAATTATTTTGTGAATATTATCATCCTTTTATAATGCAGATCTGTGATCTGTTGGTTGGTGTGCTAAAATGAATATAAACTTTTATAATTTTTGTTTTCAAATCTCCATTGGCTTATCCTTCCTTCTTAGGCTAGCCCCCGCTCTTGCAGGGAAAATGGCCTTAAAATGCCTGTTGGTTGGTTGGTATTGGCTTATCCTTCTTCATTATATGTAGCACATGGATGCAGTAGCATCATTTGCTAGAAGTGCAGCTGTGGTGCTGATGACGTGCCCCCTGTAGGTTACAGCAGGAATCCGTAATTGGTTCATGGTGCCAGCAGTAACTCGCCTACTCTTCGTGAAGGACACCATGGGATCTTGAACTTCCATCAACTAATGCAAATGGGTCGTCTGCATCAACGTCCATCCAAGGAATGGCACATTCATTGATGCCTCACTCTGCCTGTGAAAAGCTTCTCATTTTGCAGCATGCTGGGCAATGAATGGTGAATGCGGTGGATTGTGTATGTATCTGTATGTATATATATTGTTACGGTTTTTAGAACCTTCACTTTGTAAATTTAGTATTAAATTTCCTGTGTACATTTCCCCTTTTAATTGGCTGTTAATTGAAATGAGTGCACCGTAGCTAGTCCATGTACAAGCACGTAGGCCACCATAGAACCTCTCTATAGTTATTTCTTATTCTATGTTAGTTTAAGGCTCTGTTTCCCATTAATTGACACTGCATTGCACCAGATCAAATAAGATAGATCCCCTACCATATCGCCGTGGCCTCCCAAAGCGCCAGCACCGCGGCGTTCGCCACGTTGCATTGGGTGGGGTTATTGGCATCACCATCGCCCCTTTCAATTGCCAACTGCATTTGCCCTCCATTACGGCGTGCTCTAACTCAGGGAAGAAAGGCGTGTCTCCACCTCGTCATCAGAAGGAGGAGTGAGCCAGCCCCCGATCAACCAACCAAGCATGAGGGGTTTGGCCTGAGAGGGCGGAGGAAAGAAACTTCAGGGAGGTTCAAGAAGATTCTAGGGCGTGGTGATATAACCCGTCACGTGGAGCCCCCACCTCAGTCCAGTTGAGGAGGAGCTGAGAGTCCAGTTGGAGAGAGATGCGCGTAAGAGTTCAGTGGAGGGACTGCTTGGTGAAAGAAGTGAAGGACGAAATCATTGAGGGAGCCAGAGAGTTGAAGCCTAAATAGAGAGCTCTGGGAAGGGAGACGCTGTTCCAACCAGCCTTACCACGACAAGCTCCGACGTGTTGCTGCGAGCATCCCGGCCGTGTGGACCGGAGTGTGGAGAGTCGGCGGCTGCTCGCTCCTGGCCCGGCCGTTCTGCAGTCCCACCTGAACCTTCCGCTCCTTCCAGCCATTCATTCCTGCCTTCATCCCCCACTCGTGTAAGTCTGAATGTCGTCTGTTTGTCTGTGTTGTCCCTGGGAATAAGTTTAGCTTGTATAAGTAGAATTGCACTGTGTCTTCTTCTCCTTCTGTAAATTATTTTCGTATCTTTCCATCTCCTTTGGTTTCTTTGATTGTGTAAATAGTAATTGGTTAATAAATCCTGTTATTTCCTACCTTCGTCTTCTTCTTCATGCTCGTCCGGTCGTCTTTGTGATTTCCCCATTGAACACCTGTGGCACGATTTGGCCAAAGTTTAGGATCGGGTTTAGTACTGCTAATGGTTCGAGCCGCGGGCTGCTAATCCGCTCGGCAAAATAACATCTTGCCCGTGGTCTCGAACGAGGTTGCCCACCTGCCTCGTGGAGGGAGCGGGGCGGCTTCAGGATCGGAGACGGCCAGTGAAAATAAAACGGGGATTAACCCCCCCCCACCCCCCACCTTCCGCTAAGGGGAGTGCCAACGTTTAGGATCGGGTTTAGTACTGCTAATGGTTCGAGCCACGGGCTGCTAATCCGCTCGGCAAAATAACATCTTGCCCGTGGTCTCGAACGAGGTTGCCCACCTGCCTCGTGGAGGGAGCGGGGCGGCTTCAGGATCGGAGACGGCCAGTGAAAATAAAAGGGGGTTTAACCCCCCCCCCCCCCCCCTCCCGCTAAGGGGAGTGCCGTGCTCCGTTTCCGCAACAATATATATATATATATATATATATATATATATATATATGTGTGTGTGTGTGTGTGTGTGTGTGTGTGTGTGTGTGTGTGTGTGTGTGTGTGTGTGTGTGTGTGTGCCATCTTTCCACTCTGCTGCCATGAAGTGTTCGGAGCATTTTCCACCCCAATTCCACATCACTATAGTGCCCATGCCGGGCACAGAGCTGAAGGTGATTGCATTATGAATACACAAATGATTGCATCATGAATACACAGATGATTGCATCATGAATCAAAATGCTGCAACAACGAAACAGCAGCGAGAGATAAAGTGCCAGAGGGAAGGGATTGAAAGGAGGAAAGAAAGAAGTACAGTGCATTCAGAAAGTATTCAGACCCCTTCACTTTTTTCACATTTTATGTTGCAGCCTCATGCTGAAATAGTTTAAATTCATTTTTTCCCTCATCAATCTACACTCAATACCCCATAATGCAAAGAGAAAACAGGACTTTAGAAAGTTTGGCAAATTTATTAAAAAATAAAAAACTGAAATATCACATTCACATAAGTATTCAGACCCTTTGCTATGACACTTGAAATTTAGCTCAGGTGCCTCCCATTTCTCTTGATCATCTTTGAGATGTTTCGACACCTTGATTGGAGTCCACCTGTGGTAAATTCAATGATTTGACATGATTTGGAAAGGCACACACCTGTCTATATAAGGTCTCACAGCTGACAATGCATATCAGAGCAAAAACCAAGTCATGAGGTCGAAGGAACTGCCTGCAGAGCTCAGAGACAGGATTGTGTCGAGGCACAGATCTGGGGAAGCCTACAAAAAAAAATTCTGCCTCATTGAAGGTTCCCAAGAGCACAGTGGCCTCCATAATTCTTAAATGGAAGAAGTTTGGAACAACCAGGACTCTTCCGAGAGCTGGCCGCCTGGCCAAACTGAGCAATCGGGGGAGAAGGGCCTTGGTAAGAGAGGTGACCAGGAACCCGATGGTGACTCTGGCTGAGCTCCAGAGATGCTGTGTGGAGATGGGAGAAACTTCCAGAAGGACAACCATCACTTCAACACTCCACCGATCTGGGCTTTATGGCAGAGTGGCCAGACGGAAGCCAAACACTTCAATCTTGGTTTCATCAGACCACAGAATCTTGTTTCTCACAGTCTGAGAGTCCTTTATGTGCTTTTTTTGCAAACTCCAAGTGGGCTTTCATGTGTCTTTCACTGAGGAGAGGCTTCCATCTGGCCACTCTGCCATAAAGCCCAGATCGGTGGAGTGTTGCAGTGATGGCTGTCCTTCTGGAAGTTTCTCCCATCTCCACACAGGATCTCTGGAGCTCAGCCAGAGTGACCATCGGGTTCTTGGTCACCTCTCTTACCAAGGCCCTTCTCCCCCGATTGCTCAGTTTGGCTGGGCGGCCAGCTCTAGAAAGGGTCCTGGTTGTTCCAAACTTCTTCCATTTAAGAATTATGGAGGCCACTGTGGTCTTGGGAACCTTCAATGCAGCAGAATTTTGTTGTAGGCTTCCCCAGATCTGTGCCTCGACACAATCCTGTCTCTGAGCTCTGCAGGCAGTTCCTTCGACCTCATGGCTTGGTTTTTGCTCTGATATGCATTGTCAGCTGTGAGACCTCTTGGTGTGTGCCTTTCCAAATCATGTCCAATCAATTGAATTTACCCCAGGTGGACTCCAATCAAGGGGTAGAAACATCTCAAAGATGATCAAGAGAAATGGGAGCCACCTGAGCTAAATTTCAAGTGTCATAGCAAAGGGTATGAATACTTACAGTATGTAAATGTGATATTTCAGTTGATTCTTTTTAATAAATTTGCAAAACTTTCTAAAATCCTATTTTCTCTTTGTCATTATGGGGTATCGAGTGTAGATTGATGAGGGAAAAAATGAATTTAAACGATTTCAGCATCAGGCTGCAACATAACAAAATGTGAAAAAAAGTGAAGGGGTCTGAATACTTTCTGAATGCACTGTATATTAATGCTGAGAAAGAACTGTCAGGACGTTAAGCACCACCGAAAGGGCAATTGCGAGATGTACGTCTCGAGGAGAGCTACACATGGAAGGTTAGAGGGTAATGCTTTCGCATTGTGACGATGTGGGATGCAGCATTTTTACAGGAATGCGAGAGCAAAGGGGTTTTGCGTGTACGACGATGGACCGATGCAGCACTGCACCGTTAGCAGCGCCGCCGTGGGATGGAGGGGTTAAAGTAAGTACGTGCATGGCAACAGCGAGACTTGGCCTTGACAGGCCGCAATGCAGGACACTTGAGCCCTATGAGGATTCCTTTTGCCTAAGTCACACATAGGCGGATTTGTCGGCGACTACTGGCGACTGGAAAAATCGCCACCACCCGCCGACAATCGTAATGAAACCGTAATGGACGGTCGTCTGTAGTCGTGGTTATCCTCCCCAGGTCGGCTGCAGTCGGCAAGAGCCGCAAAGGGGCCAAATTTTTTTTTTAATGTTTAAAAACGGCACGCTCAGTCGCACTCGAAAAAAATCCGCCATGCTGTCGTGATGGAACCGCCATGCTGTCGTCGGTATCCGTAATAAGAGCGTAAAGCGGCCGCAACCCAGTCGCTCATAGTCTTCCGCAATCGCCCCACCAGCTAGCACGGCAGAGATGCGAATGCCATACGGCCTTCCTGCGGCATCTTCCCGACTACGGGCCGACACTGTTGCGGCTGCATATCGACTACAGAAGAACTGCCACGTCTCCCCTGGGGCTATGGGAGACTGACGACGACAGCAGTAGGACTAGTGGCGGCCGAGTTACGGCCATTGGCGACAGAGATACGACTGCCTGGCGACTGCATTACGACATACCACGATTCCATGGCAAGACAGGATGGTGTGAGGGTCTCCGTGGAGTGAGGTCCTGTGGTGCCGACAAGGATATGACTTTATTGTTTGGACTTGGGACTTTTGGGAACTTTATTTTTGGGACTTTGGTCCTTTGGAAACTTTATTTATGGGACTTGGGACCAGTGGAAATAATTTGTTGGACTTTATTTCCATTCTCTCTCCCTGCAGAAAAGTTTGATTATTACATTACAATGATACATCTTTATTAACTTTCTTATTGTACATCAAACATCTTTATGCTTCATGTCATACATCATTGAAATGAATAAAGTGAAATGTAAAATAGAGAAATAAAGATTTAAAAAGTTGTGTGAATCGTCTCCAATCGCCGGCGGTCTTATTGCAGTCTTGCGGACGTCGGAGTAAACCGCCACCCGGCCCCAATGCAGTCTCCGCGATCCGCCATCGGTCGTAATCTAGCCGCCAGACCGTCGCCACGCTGCCGCCATGCATCCGCAATGCAGTCGTCGTCGATCTTCAACAGTTGCCATCCCACTCGGGGCGTCGTCGCAATGCAGTCGCAATGTGGCCGCCTGCAGTCGCCATACTGCCGCCTGACCATATTTGACCGCCCGAAATCGCCAGTAGTCGCTGAAAAATCTTGATCGCCGGCAGTCGCCAGTAGTCGCCAAAATATCCGCCTATGTGTGACTTAGGCATTTACGACAGTGCAAGGTGTGCAGTTTCACCTCGATTGTTAGCAAAGGGTGTGTTGAATGAAGATCGTTTCCTATACATACAAGACTTACAATGCACATCTGAACATCTGAACATCAAAAGGTTTTCTATTTTCCCGAACCATGATTTGTTTAAATATTTTGAGTCCACCAAGCACGTTTCTAACTCTTATTGAATCATCATGCAACCATCTGCCTAATATTCAATGTAAGTGCACAACTACCGTCACCCCCATTGCTATCGATTTTCATATTTTTTCGAGCACCATTAACCCAAATTAAACGAAATCTCTAACTTGCAGGTCACTGTTTCTTTCTCCCCTCTCCACTTTTCAGTTCGTATGTTCATTCATTCCCCTAATGCTGTGTCCAACTGCTGCTCTACTGTCAGTACATTGCCTTTTCACTCACCATCACCTCACTCCATGAGCCTCACTGTTGTAAATTAAATATATACTGTATATATATTTTAAATTTCCTGAGGTGTAGAAATACCTGTGACTACTATCAGGATAGCCCGATGGTTTAAACGGAAATCATCTCAAAGAATGTCGAAACCTGTGTCTGTGCCATCCCAGACGTTCTTCCCAATTCAAGACCACCACACCAAATCAATATCCCGAGGGGAATGACAGTTTGACAACCAGTGCTTCGAGTATTTAGAATGAAATTACCAGTCTGTGTTGCCAGTTGGTGTAACTACCTCCCGACCTTGTTGCCGGGCGGACGCCTTCAAAAATCTCCAGCAATGTTTTCAAGCCGCAGCACTTAGGGCTCAAATTAGAAAAGTCCGCATATTAGCAAAGCTATCCAATCGTCACCATATTGTCATGGGTCTGCCTTCTCAGTTTTTCTTCACAGAATGTTGATAGCTCATTCTTACTTTTGCAGAAAGTCTAAGGAACTCAGTGTCATTCACACCTTGCCACAGGAAGTCGAGTCTTCGAGTCTTGTGCTTCTTGCTCACAGTTTTTTCTGCCCCTATTCTGGTCTTCTTCTTCTTCTTCTTCTTCCTCTCAGGCCTCTCAGCAAAATCACTGTCCTTTCAGGTCATACACATTCTACCAGAATCCCTTACCTTGTTACCCTCTCCAAATCTAAATAAAACACCATCCTCCATTCATAGTTCCCTTCTTCTCGCATGCACAACTATCTTCCCAAGTCTCTGGTCTCATGCTCTCCCCTCTGCGGCTTTAAGTCTGCTGCCAAATTCCCACCTCATGGTCTCTTCCATTTCTAGCTCAGAGTTTCATTATATCTGCTGAGAACTCCCCCCCACTCCTCCCCCCCTTTTCACCCAAAGTCCTCTTTGTGTTGTGGTACCCACAAGTGTTTCCCCTTTACTACACTTCGTGCTTGTTAACCATTTCCCCCTTATTGTCCTGCTCTTCCATGGGCCTCAACACATGGATATGAAAAGCTACTTTGAATTAATGAATGAATGAATGATCGTTTTAAGGCCATTTTTCCCGCCAGAGCGGGGGTTAGCCTTGCGGGCCCCATGACAATCATGGTTCCCTGTTTGAGGCAATGTTTTTATGGCCGGATGCCCTTCCTGACGCCAACCTTTGGTCACGCTCTTACGATGTGCAGGGATACGGTGTACCTATTCTAAACCGGGGTATACACCGTGATCATTCATCCCAGCAAGCTGGTACTCAATTTGCCGACCTCGGAAGGATGACAGGCTGAGTCAACCCCCCTGGCCTTAATTCAGCGATCGACCGGGATTTGAACCCAGGATCCTGGGATCCCAAGCCGGCACCCTAACCGCTAAGCCAAGACCAGGCTCAACATCAACACCAGCCAACTTTGAATGTCGAGTGCAAAATCATTTTCTGGACCTATCACTTGGTTCAAGGCAAAAAAAAGGCATTTTGAGCAATACAGACCAAACTGTGATGGCATCAATCATCACAAACTGTGATGTGTTGATATCCATCAAAACTCCATCAGAAACACGATTTGTGCTGTGATGCAATTCAACACTCAAGGTCAACTATGCACATGCTAAGTGAATTGGTGATTTTAGGATTGAAAAAAAATACTCAGAGATGAAAGGATGACAACTAACCGTGGAGGATTAATAGAAGGTTGTGAAAGCCAATTAGGACAGGAAGAGAAAGAAAATGGAAGGCAATAAAAATAATGAGGTGTAAATAATGTTTATGCAGCCTCACAAACAAGCAATGGACGCACCATCCTCACAGGCCTTCGCTATGTTTGAGCGCTTGAGGGCACCGAGTTCTTGAGAGAGCAGCGACATGTGATCCGACTTGCTGGTGATCTCGCCTTCTTCCCCTTCTGGCGACTCGTGCATCATCATCATTTCTTCAATCTCCTCGATAACCTGTTTGCAGAATGGGAGAGGGAGCGGAGTTTTAATGTCTTACACCTGACGGACCTGTTCTGACTATTATTACCAAACTTGTATACGGCATCTTCTTGTATGCTGTAACCATGACTTCCACACCCTGTGTCATCATTTTTTAAAGTGTATCATGGACAAACAATTATTAATAGAAAACATGTAATTGCTTACAGAATAAAAGTGCAAAGTCCTACTTCTGCCCCCTTAACACGATGAACTGTTCCTGTTCTGCAAAACCTTAAGCACCACCTTCTCTACCTAAATACCAACTTTCATGAGCATACCTACCCCCTGCCTTCAGCCAGGCCTTCAGTGTTCCTGGAGGGATGCTTTCACAACCTTATCTTCTTGAGTCAATGCCGTCACAATTCCCAGCCCCATTAACATTGAGGAAGACAATTTGCAGATGCAGCAAATTCCCCATATTGACGTTCTTTCGAGATTGAAGACGTACTGGTGCTATGGGAAATACACAGGCTGAATTAGCATCAAGTTCGAGCAATTAAGGGTGTTCGTTCACATTTCAGAATACAGTGGTTGTTATCCAAGGGTGTGCGTGCTCTCAGAAGCAATGTCAGGATAAAAGGCTGTAACTGAAATGTGCATACAAGCAAGCCAGTACTAAGAGGGAATTGATGACATCCTTAGGAACAGACTTGGAATGGTTTGTCATGTGTACATACAGTTTGAAGGTCACCTACAGCCCCATCTATATTATAATATATGAAGGGTGGACGGGGGTCGATCCTTTCACAGTTAAAGGCTTTTTCCACGAACGCTTACACCCCCCCTCCCCCCCCCCCCCCCCCCCTCTCAAGTCGGACGCGGGATGTCGTTCCATGGTACAAACCACTCATCGATTTCCCCATTGCCATCGTCCTCATCAATAAGAATGCCAAATTTGGTCTCCAGGTCTTCAGGCCCCATCAGCTCAAAAAGGGGGGGGGGCGTTTCAAAAAGGGGAGAACGTTTCAAAAAGGGGGGAACGTTTCGAAAAGGGGGGAACGTTTCGAAAAGGGGGGAACGTTTCGAAAAGGGGGGAACGTTTCGAAAAGGGGGGAAGGTTTCGAAAATGGGGGAACGTTTCGAAAAGTGGGAAACGTTTCAAAAGGGGGGAACGTTTCAAAAGGGGGGAACGTTTCAAAAGGGGGGAACGTTTCAAAAGGGGGGAACGATTCAAAAGCGGGGAACGTTTCTAAAGCGGGGAACGTTTCTAAAGCGGGGAACGTTCCAAAAGCGGGGAACGTTTCAAAAAGGGGGGGAACGTTTAAAAAAGGGGGGAACGTTTCAAAAAGGGGGGGAATGTTTCAAAAAGGGGGAGAACGTTTCAAAAAAGGGGAGAACGTTTCAAAAAAGGGGAGAACGTTTCAAAAAAGGGGTGAACGTTTCAAAAAAGGGAAGTATGTTTCAAAAAAGGGGGGAACATTTCAAAAAAGGGGGGAACATTTCAAAAAGGGGGGGAACATTTCAAAAAAGGGGTGAACGTTTCAAAAAAGGGAAGTACGTTTCAAAAAAGGGGGGAACATTTCAAAAAGGTGGGAACATTTCAAAAAGGGGTGGAACATTTCAAAAAAGGGGGGAACGTTTCAAAAAAAGGGACAACATTTTGAAAACGAGAGAATGTTTCGTAAATGTGAGAATTTGAAAAGGTGGGGGGAGGAGAGGACGGGTTTAAAAGGGGCAAATTTCGGCTCCCCTCATGGAAGCTAATTGCTGGGCATTTAAGTCTGACTCCAATTGTTAATATAATTGTAGAAAACAAGTCATTAGAAATTGCAAAATAAAATATAATTGCATGTTGATAATGAATGTGGAGAGATTAGTACACTGAAGGTGGTCTTGTTAAAGCATAAGGAAGTGGAACTTGTGGGAAAGAAAAAGGGAGGGAATCGACACGACGTTGATTGTGGTATGCTAAAGGTGATAGGAATAAAGGAGAAACTTATGTTTCAGGTGTAAACCCTTCAATGGAGCAAAATAAAATGAACGGTTAACACCAGAAACGTCAGCTTCTTGCACCAGCTGCGGGTTGGCATACCTCAATCAATATCCTGTCAACTTCATCCTTTGTTCTGCATGTCCACGATGCAGATCTACACTAGCCTCCACGGCAAGACTAGTTATTCAAACTTGCACTCACTTTTATCAACATTTGTGGAGTTTCACACCAACCATTTGCTTTCAACACATGTTGCCCTTTTTAATATAGGATCACTTTATATAGGACTCACATCTTGCCCATGAGTCCCCTTTTTAATTAATTCCAGAGAAAATCCTTTGTTCTGCTCTTCTATGAACCATCACCAAATAGTGTGTTATAGCACTTTGATTTAACTATGGGGGTGAGAGAAATCTAGGCAGGAAGGACTCAAAGTTTGAAAGGCCGCAATTCTGTTTTATATTTTAAAAAAGAAAAGAAACTAGTTTCTCTCTTGCAGCATCTTCTGCATACTTAATTGGTTTAAATTTGTTTGCTATAATGTTGAGATATTTCAAGTCCAGCCAAGCAAGTGACAAGAACTGCAGGATAGCAATATTTGCCTTTGAGCTGTTGAGTCAAAGCTCAATATCAAACAGAATACGATGAGAACATAAGCTCTTTCCCTGCCGCATTATGGATAGGGCATTGCATCACCAAGTACAGCATTATATCAAGAGTGGTCATTGAGCTAGCTGTCACATGTGCCAACACCTCACATCCCCCACCCCCCCCCCCCCCCCCCCCCACAATACCACCTTTAGAGGCCATTTTTCCCCGCAAAGCGGGGGTTGGCCTTTTTTCGGGAACCGTGGTTGTTGTTGTTTTTCGGTCCCCTTTTTGAAGCAATGTTTTACGGCCAGATGCCCTTCCTGACGCCAACCCTTTTTGCCGCCTTTAACGACAAACAGGGAATTACCAGTGAACTGGTACTCAATTATCCGACCTCGGAAGGATGACAGGCTGAGTCAACCCCCCTGGTGTTAATTCAGCGATTGACCGGGATTCGAACCCAGGATCCTAGGATCCTAAGCCGGCACCCTAGCCGCTAGCCCAACACCAGGGTTCAACCCCCCCACAATAACCCTTTTAAATAGGTTGGCTCTGGTTTGTCGATTCCACAATAAAATTTCGAATTTCTAGCATGCTTGAGCAGCATCCCATGATGATGAAGAAGAAACGCATGCATCCAGGGTTAATTATCAGCTATGAAACGCTCACTACTTGGCCGGGGCAGTCTGATGCCTTGCGGAGGGTGTCTAGTGGTGGGGGGAGCGGGGGGAGAGAGGGGAAGGGGGTATGAAATATATAGAAGCAAGCAACATGGTGTCTAGTTGTTAAATTAGCAGGCAGCATGTCCAGACGATAAAATGCAGGACAAGCAAGTTTGCAGGCACATCTTTAAAAAAAAAAAAGTACATTCTGTCCTGGCAGCTACCCATATGCGGCATAATAGAGCTTGTCCCGCTGTATGGGCATTCATCGTGGATCTTTGAGGAAAAGCCCAAAGCTCCAATGGAAATGGACCACCCACCTCAATCCTATCATTTCCAAACCACCACTCCGCCTAACATTTCACCGTAACTACTCTCAAAACTCGCAGTCAAAACATAAGACAGATGTTTCCCAAAAGCTCTTAGGAAAATGAAACGCCAAGCAAAGACACTCCATGCCTAGCACATTTCAAAATGACCTTGTGGGGAACAGTCGTGCCAGGTAAAGGCAAAAAGAGAGGAAAAACAAAGCAAGTTCCATATTACAAGCAAAGACTGAGGTGGCCCTTAAAAAGTATGCATGACTATGGATGACAGTTCATGATAAAATTACTGGGAATGTCAAGCAATCCATGAATGAATATGTAAAGCAGAATTTTAACGTGCAATGCATACGAGGCATGGCTGCCGAGGGGAACGGGAGGAGGAGGAGGAAGGGGTAAAAACCATGGGTGAAATGCTCCCAAGCATGACAGGTTGACATTTGCTACAAAAGTCCAGACCGCTCGTTAGACATAAACCAGCGGAACAGCATGGCAGCAACGAACGAGCAGATGGTCACCTGCTCAGCAGTCAATATGGGCTCGTCGCTGATGCAGGACACAATTATGGAATGCATATCGAGCTGTTCGGACAACTCCTCCTCGTCGCAAGGTGCAGCGTTGTTGTCTTCATCCGGCACCTGGAAACGCCATCCAGAGGAACAACTCAAAACGATCGGATAAAGAGCTACCAACACCACGACCGATTGTCTATTTTGAACAATCTATCCTACGTGCAGCAAGGACATTTAAACATTGAAAGCCCAATTAAGCCATTTTCACAGAAAGCAGGATGTAATGGCTATTCCGCCCATGGTGAGAAAGGCATCTTGAAGCCCCTCAGTTTCGTCAGGGATTGATTTTAATTTTATTCACTATTTTTCACTATTATAATCAGGGATTTGATTTTATTCACTATTTTTCACTATTATAATCAGGGATTTGATTTTATTTACTATTTTTCACTATTATAATCACGGATTTGATTTTATTCACTATTTTTCACTATTATATTTAGGGATTTAATTTTATTCACTATTTTTCACTATTATAATCAAGGATTTGATTTTATTCACTATTTTCACTATGATAATCACGGATTTGATTTTATTCACTATTATAATCAGGGATTTGATTTTATTCACTATTTTTCACTATTATAATCAGGGATTTGATTTTATTCACTATTTTTCACTATTATAATCAGGGATTTAATTTTATTCACTATTTTTCACTATTATAATCAGGGATTTGATTTTATTCACTATTTTTCACTATTATAATCAGGGATTTGATTTTATTCACTATTTTTCACTATTATAATCAGGGATTTGCTTTTATTCACTATTTTTCACTATTATAATCAGGGATTTGATTATATTCACTATTGTTCACTATTATAATCACGGATTTGATTTTATTCACTATTTTTCACTATTATAATCAGGGATTTAATTTTATTTACTATTTTTCACTATTATAATCAGGGATTTGATTTTATTCACTATTTTTCACTATTATAATCAGGGATTTGATTTTATTCACTATTTTTCACTATTATAATCACGGATTTGATTTTATTCACTATTTTTCACTATTATAATCAGGGATTTGATTTTATTCACTATTTTTCACTATTATAATCAGGGATTTGATTTTATTCACTATTTTTCACTAT
The DNA here is from genome assembly GCF_964187855.1 of Myxine glutinosa. Classification (NCBI taxonomy): domain Eukaryota; kingdom Metazoa; phylum Chordata; class Myxini; order Myxiniformes; family Myxinidae; genus Myxine; species Myxine glutinosa. Next base: position 93,796,406 of record NC_136272.1, read on the forward strand.
TATAATCACGGATTTGATTTTATTCACTATTTTTCACTATTATAATCAGGGATTTAATTTTATTCACTATTTTTCACTATTATAATCAGGGATTTAATTTTATTCACTATTTTTCACTATTATAATCAGGGATTTAATTTTATTCACTATTTTTCACTATTATAATCAGGGATTTAATTTTATTCACTATTTTTCACTATTATAATCAGGGATTTGATTTTATTTACTATTTTTCACTATTATAATCACGGATTTGATTTTATTCACTATTTTTCACTATTATAATCAGGGATTTGATTTTATTCACTATTTTTCACTATTATAATCAGGGATTTAATTTTATTCACTATTCTTCACTATTATAATCAGGGATTTAATTTTATTCACTATTTTTCACTATTATAATCAGGGATTTAATTTTATTCACTATTTTTCACTATTATAATCAGGGATTTGATTTTATTTACTATTTTTCACTATTATAATCATGGATTTGATTTGATTCACTATTTTTCACTATTATAATCAGGGATTTGATTTTATTCACTATTTTTCACTATTATAATCAGGGATTTAATTTTATTCACTATTTTTCACTATTATAATCAGGGATTTAATTTTATTCACTATTTTTCACTATTATAATCAGGGATTTGATTTTATTCACTATTTTTCACTATTATAATCAGGGATTTGATTTTATTTACTATTTTTCACTATTATAATCACGGATTTGATTTTATTCACTATTTTTCACTATTATAATCAGGGATTTGATTTTATTCACTATTTTTCACTATTATAATCAGGGATTTGATTTTATTCACTATTTTTCACTATTATAATCAGGGATTTGATTTTATTCACTATTTATCACTATTATAATCACAGATTTGATTTTATTCACTATTTTTCACTATTATAATCAGGGAATTAATTTTATTCACTATTTTTCACTATTATAATCAGGGATTTGATTTTATTCACTATTTTTCACTATTATAATCAGGGATTTGATTTTATTCACTATTTTTCACTATTATATAATCAGGGATTTGCTTTTATTCATTATTTTTCACTATTATAATCAGGGATTTGATTTTATTCACTATTGTTCACTATTATAATCACGGATTTGATTTTATTCACTATTTTTCACTATTATAATCAGGGATTTGATTTTATTCACTATTTTTCACTATTATAATCAGGGATTTGATTTTATTCACTATTTTTCACTATTATAATCAGGGATTTGATTTTATTCACTATTTTTCACTATTATAATCACGGATTTGATTTTATTCACTATTTTTCACTATTATAATCAGGGATTTGATTTTATTCACTCTTTTTCACTATTATAATCAGGGATTTGATTTTATTCACTATTTTTCACTATTATAATCACGGATTTGATTTTATTCACTATTTTTCACTATTATAATCAGGGATTTAATTTTATTCACTATTTTTCACTATTATAATCAGGGATTTGATTTTATTCACTATTTTTCACTATTATAATCATGGATTTGATTTTATTCACTATTTTTCACTATTATAATCAGGGATTTGATTTTATTCACTATTTTTCACTATTATAATCAGGGATTTTATTTTATTCACTATTGTTCACTATTATAATCACGGATTTGATTTTATTCATTATTTTTCACTATTATAATCAGGGATTTAATTTTATTCACTATTTTTCACTATTATAATCAGGGATTTGATTTTATTCACTATTTTTCACTACTATAATCAGGGATTTGATTTTATTCACTATTTTTTCACTATTATAATCAGGGATTTAATTTTATTCACTATTTTTCACTATTATAATCAGGGATTTGATTTTATTCACTATTTTTCACTATTATAATCAGGGATTTGATTTTACTCACTATTATAATCCCACATAAGGTTCGAATATCCTGTCGGGGACTCATATCGGCCCTTCCTCATCAGAGGGAAGAGCGTGAAGAGGCTTCGTCGATAATCCCACGATAACAATCAGAAAGCAAACACCAAAATATAAAACTGTATTAAATAAATAACTAAATATATTTTTAAGCAAAGGAAAGTCAGTAATTGGAAAGGAAATGATGACAAAAGCCCTGACCTATTGTGGATTGTGGAATATATGTATATTAACATTCCTCAGGCCTTTCTGCTTCAACAGTGATGTAATGCTTTTATCACCATGGTAACCACACAGAATAGCCCTCCCTCCTAAGAGAAATGGAATAGTGGGGATGCAGACAGTCTTGTCTTTGTGTGGCACTTGGAGGCCTCAGGACAAAAAAAAAAAAAAAAAATCACAAAAACGGATCATACAAAACTGGCTGGATCTCAAAAATATATAAAGGAACCCGAATAAAAGCCTCACTAAAATGACTACTCTTTTATCAATGTGCTCTTGTTTACAAATGCCCAATGATAGATATTTCTTGCAAAAGGTTAAAGTTGTGACCGTTGATGGATACAATCAATAATTTCCATTAATCGAAAGGAGAAAACAAACATCCTCAATGATCATTTTCAAATCATGAAATAATATTGACCTAGCCAGAGGAAATGTCAATGAAAGCATTGTTGGTGTTCATCTTAAGATGGTTCCATCACTATGAGCATCCCTCAAGAGGTTTAAATCGGAGCCCGCACTAAAAAATCCCAAACATTTTAATTACTATACAAGCAGTCTACACATTATCTGGTTTCGGGAAAAGGAAGAAGGAATCAACGGTGGGAGAGATTAGGGAAAGGAGGTTGGGAGGAGGGAGAGCAGTCCAATGGATTCCACAATTTTGCATACGTAATTTATAGATGAGCCCTGCTCATAGCAATCTTTGCTTTCCACATGTAGTGCGAGAGGAGCGCTGTGAGAGGAAAATACAGTAGGCAACACTCACAGGTTTATCTTGCAGGTCCAGCGATGAGATTTGGAGATCACGAGCATGTGAAGAATTCCACTCGAGTGAGGGAGCATTTCCAAAGTTGTCCGTCACTGTATTCCAAACCCTACCAAAGAGCACAGCAATATGGAATTATTAACAGTGGTAGTGTGGCCAGCAGTGGTAGTTTCAATTTCCTTGGTTGTATTCAATGTCCAACTGAACCCAATTTAACAACTTCTATTTTTTTAACAACAACTAACAAGGCTTCCTGGTTCCTGATGCTGCAGCAGAGGTACATCATCCTATTTAAAGAGGGATCAAGCTTGCTACCTCCTCGGCTAACACTTTAGCACTTACTTGTATACATTAACAATCTAATGATTCCTTTCATAACGGAAGGTTGAGGATGGGAGATTGCAGGGACAAAGGGATGGAGGTTGCCCCAATTCCCCCCAGCTTTTTCAATGTTCACACAGGCCATCTTGTAGGAATTGCAATCTGCCCCCTCTCAAAAGGAATGGTCCACCATCTCCACATCACCTGATAGGGCTGGAAGGATGGGCTAGAGGTATGCACACTCACCCCTATGCTGTCTAGCCCGAGTTGGAATATTGGCCCAGCTATAAACTACCATACTGGCATGCTGTCCCTTGGAAGGTTGTTAAACCAAGCGTCCCGCCTGCCTGCATTAGTTAATGGATGCTAAATATCCCAGAGGTGTCTTTCCTGAAGAGTAGGCAAGCTATCGCCGGCACGGTGAACAATTTCCAAATGTTTGCCCTAACCTACACGGGGTGCTGCATCAGCGGCACAGCCACACCCTCAGCCAATGGTGCTACCCCACACTCTTGTGCTGCATACAAAAGAATAAGAATCACCAGCTGTTCATTCCACCTGGGAATACTTTCACAAAACCTATTTTCATGCATCGTTTTATCCCATCCAATCTGAAGTTAAATGAACCATCCTCTAGGGTCGAGAGTCTAGACCCTGGTACACTGAATCCTGTAGGGAGGTGGTTGCAGTCGAGCTGCCTGCTTTCTCAGCATAGAAAGCTAACCAGACCGAGGGAAACCTTTGTTTATTCTATAGTGCTCCTTCCACTTTTGTGATTGAGAATTTGTGGCTGTATCCCCTCGGTGTTGAGAGCACGGGGCTCCATCCCCTCTGTGTTGAGCACGGGGCTCCATCCCCTCTGTGTTGAGAGCACGGGGCTCCATCCCCTCTGTGTTGAGAGCACGGGGCTCCATCCCCTCTGTGTTGAGAGCACGGGGCTCCATCCCCTCTGTGTTGAGAGCACGGGGCTCCATCCCCTCTGTGTTGAGAGCACGGGGCTCCATCCCCTCTGTGTTGAGAGCACGGGGCTCCATCCCCTCTGTGTTGAGAGCACGGGGCTCCATCCCCTCTGTGTTGAGAGCACGGGGCTCCATCCCCTCTGTGTTGAGAGCACGGGGCTCCATCCCCTCTGTGTTGAGAGCACGGGGCTCCATCCCCTCTGTGTTGAGCACGGGGCTCTATGCCCTCTGTGTTGAGAGCACGGGGCTCTATCCCCTCTGTGTTGAGCACGGGGCTCTATCCCCTCTGTGTTGAGAGCATGGGGCTCTATCCCCTCTGTGTTGAGAGCATGGGGCTCTATCCCCTCTGTGTTGAGAGCATGGGGCTCTATCCCCTCTGTGTTGAGAGCATGGGGCTCTATCCCCTCTGTGTTGAGAGCATGGGGCTCTATCCCCTCTGTGGAGAGCATGGGGCTCTATCCCCTCTGTGTTGAGAGCATGGGGCTCTATCCCCTCTGTGTTGAGAGCATGGGGCTCTATCACCTCTGTGTTGAGAGCATGGGGCTCTATCCCCTCTGTGTTGAGAGCATGGGGCTCTATCCCCTCTGTGTTGAGAGCATGGGGCTCTATCCCCTCTGTGTTGAGAGCATGGGGCTCTATCCCCTCTGTGTTGAGAGCATGGGGCTCTATCCCCTCTGTGTTGAGCACGGGGCTCTATCCCCTCTGTGTTGAGAGCACGGGGCTCTATCCCCTCTGTGTTGAGAGCACGGGGCTCTATCCCCTCTGTGTTGAGAGCACGGGGCTCTATCCCCTCTGTGTTGAGAGCACGGGGCTCTATCCCCTCTGTGTTGAGAGCACGGGGCTCTATCCCCTCTGTGTTGAGAGCACGGGGCTCTATCCCCTCTGTGTTGAGAGCACGGGGCTCTATCCCCTCTGTGTTGAGCACGGGGCTCTATCCCCTCTGTGTTGAGAGCATGGGGCTCTATCCCCTCTGTGTTGAGAGCATGGGGCTCTATCCCCTCTGTGTTGAGAGCATGGGGCTCTATCCCCTCTGTGTTGAGAGCATGGGGCTCTATCCCCTCTGTGTTGAGAGCATGGGGCTCTATCCCCTCTGTGTTGAGAGCATGGGGCTCTATCCCCTCTGTGTTGAGAGCATGGGGCTCTATCCCCTCTGTGTTGAGAGCATGGGGCTCTATCCCCTCTGTGTTGAGAGCATGGGGCTCTATCACCTCTGTGTTGAGAGCATGGGGCTCTATCCCCTCTGTGTTGAGAGCATGGGGCTCTATCCCCTCTGTGTTGAGAGCATGGGGCTCTATCCCCTCTGTGTTGAGAGCATGGGGCTCTATACCCTCTGTGTTGAGAGTTTGGGGCTGCATCCCCTCAGTGTTGAAAATTTGGGGCTGTATGCCCTCAGTGTTGGGAGTTTGAGGCTGTATCACCTCAGTGTTTTCCCCTTGCCCCCATTCTTCCCCACATCCCTCATTTCTACAAGTCTACCTGTATTTTGTCCCTCAACCCAGAGTGACGAGGTCGGGGGGGGGGGGGGGGGGGAGGAGGGAATGCATGAAACTCAGGCATGGGTCAAGCGGGCTGACGCAAGGCCCCATTGTAACTGTTATTGTGGGAAGTGTACTTTTATAAATTTTATTTTGTATATTCATAATCTTCAAATTGTAGGATTTTGAATGTATGCTTTCATATCACCAAGATCTGTACGAATAAATGTTACGAAATAAAAATGAAATATAACAACAACAACAGGCATTTCAAGGCCATTTTCCCTGCTAGAGCGGGGGTTAGCCTTGCGGGCCTCATGACAATCTTCTCCATTTTGCCCTATTTTCTACATCTCCCCTTGTTAACCCCCCTGCCCGCATTTCTTCTTCCACCACCTTTTGCCAAGTCTTTCTCAGTCTTCCCCTTCCTCTACTTCCTACTACATTCATTTCCATCACTCTTCTCAACCAGTCACTTTCATCCTTCCTCAACACATGACCAAACCATCCCAACCTGTTTCTCTTCATAGCATCAATCACAGGCTCTAGTCCCATCATCCTTCGCAATTCATCATTTGTCTTCCTCTCTCTCAACGATACTCCGCACATCCACCGAACCATTCGCATTTCCACCCTTTCCAGCCTTCGTTGCTGCTCTACGTTCATTACCCATGTCTCGCTCCCATAAATCATAACACTTCTCACACATGCAGCATACACCTTTCCCTTCAGCTTCAACGACACTCCCCTCCTCATCAGCACGCCACTCAGTTCCCGAAACTTATTCCATGCACATCTCACTCTTGCAACCGTTGCTGAGTCTGATCCACCTTCTCCATTCAGCATGTCTCCATATTCATATTCATAAAATTCACATGTCCATAAAATAAAAATGAAATGTAAATTGCTAAAAGTACAGGATTATTGTTTGTACAGTTTTGACGACTATATGCAATCATCACTTTTTCCACAGACACTTAAAAGCCAATTAGCAAATAATAAAATTAAAGCAATTAAACATATTTTGTAACGTTTATATCACTCCCATGAAATCAGTCCCATGATGCCATTGTCGGGTTTCAGACTACTGCCTGATCTTATTGACGGTATACTCTTGCCATGATGAAGGTGAGGTGTATGCGCCGATGCTACATGCAGTCTTTCAGTTTTCAAATATTGTTCACAGTGTGAACAAATGATGAAACGGAACAAATGGCATCCTGGGAAGGGATGAAATGGGATGCAGGACATTCGAGCAAAAAAACAGGACACCAGGGGTGTGTTCCAATAGCAAAGCCTGCTCCCAATCATCAGTAAAGTCATGGAATCCATCATTGCTTCGGATATCAAATCCTTCCTCTTCTCCAATGGCTTGATCTCTGATCATCAATTTGGATTCAGACCAGGTCACTCTACTCTGGACATGCTGCTTCTGCTGTCTCAACAATGTATGGAGGTCCTCAATGTCAAACAGGAATTTAGAGCTGTCTCCCTTGATACAACAGGTGCCTTCGATACGGTCTGGCACCCCGCTCTGCTCACCAAACTCTCCTATGATATCCATGGAAATCTCCACACATGGCTTGCGGACTTCCTCTCTGCTCGTAGTCAACGTGTGGCCCTGAATGGATTTCTCGCATCTCCCCTTCCTGTTCAGGCTGGAGTTCCCCAAGGCAGTGTTCTGGGCCCTGTGCTTTTTCTGGTCTTCATCAATGATCTCTCCTGGTGTTGGGCACGCGGCTAGGGTGCCGGCTTTAGGATCCTAGGATCCTGGGTTCGAATCCTGGTCGATCGCTGAATTAACGCCAGGGGGGTTGACTCAGCCTGTCATCCTTCCGAGGTCGGCAAATTGAGAACCAGTTCACTGGTAATTCCCAGTTTGTCGTAAAAGGCGACAAAAAGGGTTGGCGTCAGGAAGGGCATCCGGCCGTAAAACATTGCTTCAAAAAGGGGACCAAAAAACAACAACAACCATGGTTCCCGAAAAAGGCCAACCCCTGCTTGCGGGGAAAAATGGCCTCTAAAAGGTGGGTTTTTTTTATCAATGATCTCTCCAACTCTCTGGAAAATCCTCTCTATCTCTTTGCTGATAACTCCACTCTCTGCCGCTCCATACGTCATCACACAGATCGGCAGTCCGCAGCCTCCTCACTCTCTGCAGACCTGGTCAAAATAACAGACTGGTCAAACAAGTGGAACATGTCTTTCAATCCTGACAAATCTCACACTCTTACTATGTCTCTCCGAAAAGACCGTCTGGACAACCCTCCCATCTACTTTCTGAACAATCCTCTCCAAAAAGTTCTGTCACTCAATCTCTTGGGTCTCACAATCTGCCATAATCTTTCCTGGGAAAACCCATTTCCAAGCTGGCCTCCAAAGCCAGTCGTCGACTGGGCATTCTCCATCTTGCGAAGTCCTTCCTTGGCACACCTGAGCTCCTCACCACATACAAAACTTTCATCCGCAGCTCAATGGAATACCGCTCTCCCCTCTGGGCTGGTGCTCCTGCCTCACACCTCGCTCGACTTCATGCTGTTGAAACCAAAACTTTCAGAATCATTGGAATCTCCCGCGATGAAGCCGATTGTGAGGGCCTTTCACTTACTCACCGCAGGCAGGTTGGTGGCCTTTCTGTCTTCTACCGACTCCTCTGTGGCCTAGCCCCCCCCCCCCCCCAGCCCTGTCTGTGCTCTGTCCCCCAAGTACTCCGACAGGTCGCACAAGATCTGCCTGCAATCCTCTTCTGGTGAAACTGCCAAAATCAATACTCTCTGCTCAACTTCACTCTTTCATTCCTCTTTTCTCCCACCTCTGGAACAAACTCCCTCTCTCTCTTCAATCCCACTCATCCCTGTAGGTCTTTAAAACAGCTGTTCACCACCATCTCTTATCTTCCCCCATCCAAAACCTTGATCTTTTCTACCCCTGTTAATTCACCCCAGATTCACTTTTCTGAAATACCAACTTCTTTCCTGGAAGTCCTAGCAGTGTCCATGTGTTTTATACCTCTCCCACCCGCCACCCCCCTACCCATGCCTCCTCCGCCCAAGCCCTCTCCCTCCCACAGATCTCCCGATGTCCCTGCTCTCAAATGTTGTACTTGTGTGCTTCCCTCTCTCCTCTCCTTCCCTCTCTCCTGCTTGCCAAGCCAGCCATTCATTATCAGCAACTTAGGAAGTTATTAAGGGAGGTACATAGCGAGCAGTAAACAAGGTGCTTGTAAAAAGAACTCTCCCACTTCGGATAGCAAAGATGGCTGTAGTACAACAACAACAACAACAACAACAGGCATTTTAAGGCCATTTTCCCTGCTAGAGCGGGGGTTAGCCTTGCGGGCCCCATGACGATGTTCTCTATTTTGTAGTAGTCAAAGCTGCAGTCGTCAAATTCAAAACGATTGGTGGCTATTTTTTCAATTTTGCTATCACAGAGGATGATAATTAAACATGCATTTCTTTTTTTTTTTTTGGACCTCTACCTTTCATCCAAATTCTTCAAAATGTACAACATATAATTCCCTTCCACACCCTCCCCAGAAGGCACATTGCAAGGGTCCATAGATAAGCTTTGGAGGGTGCTCTTCCTTCTGACTCCCCATTTATTCATCTTTCTTTCCCTCTTCCTCATACTCTGTAGCTGCTGCTAACAAAATTAATTTGTTTGGAGAAAATGAAACTGAAAGATCGAGTAAAACTGAAAACGACAGCCCAGACAGCTTTTACTCGAGAATAACAATAGCATCATTTACATGGAAACTGACATGTTGTTAAGCAATGCCGAGCACTTGGTTCCATTGAAGTGCTTGCTACTGTACTGTGTCTTTCTCACCCAAGAAGGTCGAGAAAGTTCTGTCCAGCATTGCTCTTGCTTCAACGACGAGCCCAGATGGCATCAGTGTCCATGTTCTCAAATCCTGCTCCGCCTTTCTTTGCTTCCACTTTGTCTGCCATATTCAGTCTGCCCTCCTTTTGTGCCCTCCCCTCGGCCTGGAAGTCAGAAAACATCACCCCCATCTACAAGAAGGTTGCAAAATTAGATCACTATCAACTTGTTCTTTCTTCTTTCATATATGGATGTGCAGAAGCGATCCTCAGTTTTAGTTGCAAGTCCCCTAACCAGTCCAATTCCCTGGGGGAGAGGGAGTTCAACTCCAAGATGTCACCCTGATACTTGTGTCGGGAACAGGATGTTATGATGTGCCCCATTCTTTGGTGAGCGTTTCCACAGTCACAGCCAGGCTAGGTTCAGGTGCCACTTGTGCATCAGGTGGCCATATTGGCCATGTTCAGTTCCTATCTTGTATTCGGATTACATCTATTTGTGTTGCTGGGTTCCGCCGCATGAAAGGGGGGGGGGGGGGAAGGGGGGGAGGTGGGGTGATGTTGGGAAGGCCAAAGCTATCCTATCAACTATAGACCAGTGGGCTTACTTACGGTTATAAGCAGTCATAGAATTCCTCATTGCTGCCGATGTCAAATCTCTCCAGTTTTCAAAAACCTGATTTCCGACCATCAGTTTGGATTCCATACGAGTCGCTGAACTCTCGACATCCTGATGCTCCTCTCCCAGCAAAGGTTGGAGGCTATACATCTCAATGAAGAGGTTAGGACGGTCTTCTTGGACACAGCTTGGGCATTCGGCACATCCTGCTTTGCTTGCCAAGCTCTAAACCTATGGCATACAAGGCTGCTTTTATGATTTTATGATTTATGATTTACACATTCAGTCAATGAGTTGCTATAAATAGAACCATCTCCCAGTGGAGGCTGGAGATCCCCAAGGCAGTGTCTTTGGTCAACTCTTGTTCCTCACCTACATCTACCTCTACTTAAATGACCTCACTAATTTCCTAGAAAACCTCTTCATTATTGCAGAAAACTTCACATTGTGTTATACAGTACCCCATCCCACTTGAACTGTGTAACTCTGCTGATATGGAATTGATTAGACTCTGGTCTGATATTATGGAACCTGTCCTTCAATCCTGGAAAAATCTCTGTCTCACCCTGTCACTCCAAAAGGATCATCAAACTAATCCAACTGCCTATTCGCATGGTCAGCCACTGGAAGAGGGTCAGTCTCTTGAACATCTAGGCCTCACTATCAGCCATGACCTCTCTTGGGCCAACCATATAGCAAAGCTGGGCTCCAAGAAAGCCACAGATTGGGAATCCTCCATTTATCAAAGTCTTTCCTTGGAAAACAAAACAAAAAAACACAGAAAAAGGTCAATAAAGCCTATGTCCATATCTCAGTGTAATAGTGCTCTCCTCTATGTGCTCTCGCCACAGCATCACACCAGTCTCTCCTGGGTTCTGTGGAATATAAAGCTCTCGACATGATTGGAATTTCTCATGATGATGCCGAATCACAAGGTGTGTTGCTTTCACAGCACACCAGGTCGGCTGTCGCCCGATTCTTCGCTGATATTGCTCCCTCTGCTCTGTCAGTCCCACAACCCTCCCCAGGATGCAAGTGTTCTTCCAGTAACCCTTCCTGGTAAAACTTCAAAATCCAGATTGACTGCACACCTCAACTCTTATTCCTCGCTTCTCCCGTTGATGAAACCATCTTCCAGAGGCCATTCTTTCCCACTCTACCAAGCAAGCAGTGCACTGCCACCCAATGTCATCCCTAATATCAGTACAACCTTTCGCTTCCTTAAGCCTCACTCTTGTAAAGAAAAAAAATAATGTAATGACTTTAGTCATGTTTTACAATACTGAACTCGAGACAGAACAAGGTCACCATTAATGGGATTGAAGTGTTTATCCCAAATATTGTTCAATCAACTGGGCTTTTCAAAAAACAATTACGTTAACACAGAGAACCTCCAAACTCATGCAGGTCTTGCATAGTTCTTAAGGCATAAGGCAAAAGCTTCTCTGCATTTTGTTTCCACCTTTTGTCAACTTTCACCTGCTTTCCATTATCCTCAACACTTTGAAACATTTGCCAAAGCATTTATTTTTCGCCATTCGTCACAGATGTCAATGGGTGTTGACAATGCCGCGAGAGAAAGTGTTCGAAAGATGGGAATGAATGACTGCAGTTGTCCTTAAAGCTCAAAGCTAAACATTCTAGACCATTGACATATCAGGGAAAAAAAGTGCAAACACTGCAAACAAATCCCCCAAAAGCATTGCACTTCCAATAGCAAGTATGCTTCAT
>NC_136272.1:93813252-93825288 GCF_964187855.1 Myxine glutinosa
GATGTAATGGGTTTTTGACCGTCAACGCCATGAACCGTCATGAACCGTCATGAACCGTCAACCGCCATGAACCGCCATGAACCGTCAACCGCCATGAACCGCCATGAACCGTCAACGCCATGAACCGCTAACACTCAAAAGCCCATTTATCGCGCCTTATAAAGCAAAACGCAAACCGAAAGCCATGCCTCTCAAGCGAGGCGTGCTTCCGTGGTCACGTGATCCACAGGTGTAGCTCATTATACCCGCACGCGCGACACGCTTTGGCGGTCACGTGACCAGCCACTCTGGAGGCGGGGATCCCCGCCGATGACGTCACCGGCTGGAGCAAGGAGATTCCTCGCTCATGTATTTCGACGATTGCGTGTTTTATATCCAAGCAGAGATGCTTTCACGGCAAGATAACCGCGTGACCGGAACCGGAAGCCACAACCGGAAAATTCAAAAAAATAAATTTTTGAGCTCGTACATCGGATCTCGGCTCGTATCCCAAAGCAACAAACCGCCCGAGCGACGGCTCGTATCCCGAAAAACTCGTACGTTGGGGCACTCGTAAGCCGAGGTACCACTGTATATATATACATATATATATACATATATATATACATATATATATACATATATATATACATATATATATACATATATATATACATATATATATACATATATATATACATATATATATATATATATATATATATATATAATTATATATATATATATATATATATATATAATTATATATATATATATATAATTATATATATATATATATATAATTATATATATATATATATAATTATATATATATATATATATATATATATATATATATATATATATATATATATATATATATATATATTGTTACGGACACGACTTAGATGTTGCTTGACCGAGCGGAATGGCCGCCGTGTTCGCACAAGTTACCCGATTACACTCGAACGTTGGCCGAATCGCGCTATGCTAAATCAATGAAGGAAAGGACACAACGGCTGGGATTAAGGCAACGACACAAGGGGTACAGTTCTCAAGACCTCCGGAGGAGGATATAATATTGGTTATGCAGAACGGTTAGATTACACGGCAAGAGGTAAAGCACAGAAAGATAAGCACTTAGACACAGTCTTATCTTATTCCCGACAGACCACAGACAAACGGGACAAGACTGACTCACACAGGGATTGATGGCTGGGAAGGACAGGCAGTCGATAGCTCAAGGTGCACCTTGGCTCAGGGGCAGAATCCACACGGTCCGGTCCAGAGATGCGGGGAGGTATCGTCGCGCTCGGAAGGTGGCGTCCTTTTCTCTCCAAGCTGAGGCGCATCTGACGTCACCTCCGTCTTCCTGCGCATGTCCAGCGGGGAGTGACACGCCCTCGGCTCGTTAGCTCCACCCCAGATGGAATCGGTCCGCCGCTTCTTATTGGGTGCGGGGGGTTACCGGGCTCCGCCCTTGACGAGGAGCTGACAGTGAGCCCCTGCGTGGTAACCCCGTCGGAGCACATGTTCAATGGCGGCTAACCAAGCCGGAGTGAGGACGCACACTCCCCGCGCCGCCGCCGCGCCGCCGCCGCTGTGGTTGTTGTTGGTGTTGTTGTTCCATGAGGAAGAGATGCGGGGAGGTATTGGGAGGTCCTAAACTTACTAATGGTGCCATACAATCACATTCTGGTGCAACGAAGAGTCAGAATTAATGGAAACGAGTCCTTAACTGACATAGACTAAGAATAACTAGCAAGATGTCCTATAGTTGTCTACGTGAGATGCGGTGAACCTGGGTACGACATTTAATGGGGGAAAAAGGGAAGGTCAGTTCTACAGAGTGTTGTTTACAGACAATGGGACTAGGGAATGGGGGATTGGGGATAGTTGGGGAGTATTGGGGAAATAGGGGAATATTTACAAGCGGATATGGATGGAGGCCAAATCCCATATCCGCAACATTGCACCCTTCTCTACCTCGGGGCGTCCCAACCCGATAAATCTTTACCTACGTTAGTGTGGCACTCAGATGTAGTTCCCTCTACTATTAACTCAACCCTGAGTGCGACAGTTTTACAGATGTTCACAAATGAGTAAATATGTCCCCCTGCGACGTTGCACCCTTCTCCTCACAGAACCACACCCACAGGATAACCGAATCGCGGAAAGAATCCTCAAACTAAACATACAGCCGGTAGGGAGCATTATTTACACAAGACTACACTGATATTTACACTACGATCCAGGACCTGTTTTTGGAGGAACACATGCAGATGTTATGCATAGAGAGAGAGCACGCATGCCAGCATCGATACACCAACCCACGAGTGCTCTGTGGCCTTACGGCCTTTAATAATGTGCAGAGCACCCCATCCAAGCACCAAAAGCACCACCCCATAACACAGTCAGCACCATCCGGTGCACCAATAAAGTGTTCGATAGTCACCGGTGGTGTCGCAGCCGGCCGATGTTCTGCCGCTGGTCTTGCCTTCATGTGGTGTACTTGGCCTTCTGGCTTCTTTAAAAATAAAGAAAGGCGCCAACCGCGTCCATTTCTAAATTGTGGCCGTCAGGGGCCAACTATTAGTGGTTCACCTGTATGGCATAGGTGCCACGTTGACCCATAGGTCCATCAACGGGTGGTGCTTGCCCGCAAGAGAACTGCGGTCCAGGGTGGGCGGCCACAAAAATTGCGGTCCATATGGTGTATCGATCCAGGCAGCAAGCAGCGAAAGTACAGGCCCACAACTGCGGAGCCAGCACCTCTCTCTCCTCTCTCTCTGCCCCAAAGCCAGATCCTCGGAGGTGGGAGACAAAAGAAGACAACAAGTGAGTAAGGTGGTAAGGGCGCAAAAGTGCACGCAATACAAGATGATGCACACTGGGGGCACATGGGAACCAGGTGAGACAGGTACGTTCCTACCGTACGCCCCCCCCCCCCCCCCCACCAGGTAACCTACATTGCCCCTCCCTTACCCCTTACTGTATCCACAAAACACAACACGACCCATACACATCTACTTTACACATCAACAAACGTCCCTACTGTCTTCCCCGTTCCTCCCATAAACCAAATTCGTCTTCTCTCCCTCCTAACCAATCAAATTTGCCATTTCCAACTCTCATCACAATTTGCCATCTCCAACTCAACAGCAAAATTTGCCATCACCAATTCATCATCAGTCCCTCCTAAGGAGGGAGAGATGGAATCACCCCAATGTCTCATCCACGTCGTGATGCGTCTCACCAATCCACACAGCAATTCTCATTTCCTGCACACAGAACAAAGAAAACACAGGTGTGGAGTCATCATCATCACCACAGGTAAGTGGCTGCGTATGGTGCGACAGGTTCATCAATCCTAACTATTTCCTAAATGACTTTAACAACTTTACATTACCCGGGGTCTTTCCCTGCCAATCCATTGGCCAACTTACACTATGGGTTCTAAAAACCAATTCCCATTGGCCAAACTGTGGTGCCTCTCAATTTGGGGTCTCACTCCCCCGATTCATCTCCCGGTGCCTCGCACAATTTCTGGGCGGTGACATGTAGCTCTCCCAGCAGGTCTACCCACCTGCACACCTCCACCACTGTAGTTGCCACCCGAGCTTACCTGCTCCTCACCCTAACCTAACTAACTGGGGAAGGCCCTTTCGCTCTCTCACCCCCTCAGTGCCCTCTCTGGCATGGGCTGCCCGATCCACACCCGGGATCCTCAGGCACCCACTGACACTAACGGCTCCCAGAGCCCACCTGCGGCCTCACCTGGCCGACATCCTCACAGTGGTGGTGGAGCGCCCAACCAACTACACACACTAACAGGCTACACGCCCAGCCATTTACAACACTAATGCACCCATCCACAATACCATTCTGCAACCGCACCACAAATGCCAATATCCAACCACAATTTACCTATACCCTCTACCTAACACTTACACTACCCGCCCCGGATACTCGTGAAAAGGGGTCCACTCTTCCCCCATCCACACCTTCGCACCATGCACACCACTCCGTACCACTTACTCCATGTGTTCCACACACCTGTACTTGCACACCTGTGCTCTCACACCTGGTGCCACCTGCACCCTTCTCTCCCCAAGCGCATTCGCGCTGATCCACAACACTCACTACTCATACACTGCTCCACACTGCTCCACACTGCTCCACACTGCTCCACACTGCTCCACACACCTGTCCAGTTCTCACACAGCATCATCTCATCTAACTACTCCCCTCTGAAACTTGCGCTTCCCAGTCGTCCCTTTAAACTATTGCGCTCCCTAGTCATTATAATCCACACTAATCTACCTGCGTCCCCACTACAGGTATCAGTCACTAACTAACCTTAACGTTACCTAATGTCATCTTCTAGGTCCCTATCAATATCCTAACCCACCCGGGCTAGTTTTCACTGCCATACACCCCATAAACTATTGCGCATTTGCCCCACCATGGGAAGGGTGGCAGGGATGCCACCCTTACCCACCGGGCCCATCGCTCATCAATCCCCCAGTCCTCTGGCACTAATAAGCCCCCCTTATTCAGAGGTACTGGGTCCCGCCTCGGCATCTAAAGCCGAGGCAATCCACGGGGGCGCCTGCTCGCCGGTGTAAGGCCTTATCCGGTCGGCGTGGACGATCCGAGGGAGGGCTCGTGGCCCCATTTTGATTTTTACTACCACGTCACAGACTTGCGACAGGACGACCCCCGGGCCTTGCCAGGGAGAGGTGAGTTTCGGGCACCTACCCTTCCTCCTCCGGGGATTGAAGAACCAAATCTTCATCCCCGGAGTGTACTGACTCCCCTGGCTCCGGTGGTCGTACCTGCGCTTCATCTTTTCCCCCGCCAGATGGAGTTGGCGGCGGGCGAAGGCATGGACTAGCTCCATGCCTTCCTCTAGGTGACGTGCGTACCCCTCCCTCGGCGGGTTAACCACTGTGTCTGGCACGGGACCGCATAGCAAGTCGGCGGGAGCCCGTAACTCCCGCCCATACATAAGCAACGCTGGACTGCATGCGGTGGCCCCGTGCTGGCTGGTTCGGTAGGCCATGAGCAAATAAGGGAGATGTTCGTCCCAGTCATCCTGACGGGTGGCGGTGAACAGTGCCAGTTGTTGGATTAGAGTTCGGTTGAATCTCTCCACCATCCCGTCAGATTGAGGTCTTAAAGGCGTTGTTCTTGTTTTCCGAATCGACAGGAGACTGCACACATCTTTTAGCAATTTGCTCTCAAAATTTCGTCCCTGGTCGGTGTGCAACTCCTGTGGAATCTCATGCCGGCACACAAATCCTTCCACGAAGGCCTGCGCTACCACCCCTGCTTCTTGGTTGGGGAGGGCGTAGGCCTCCGGCCACTTGGTGAAGTAGTCCATCACAACAAGGATGTACTTATTACCTAGGCGGGTGCGGGGTAGTGGGCCGAGGATATCCATGGCCACCCGCTCTAGGGGGGCCCCCACCTGGTGTAATTGAAGGGGGGCCCTCATCCTCCGTGCTGGTCCCTTTTTGGCAGTACAGGCGTCGCATCTCCGACACCAGTCCTGTATGTCGCGCCCCATATTCACCCAATAAAACCTCCGGCGTACCTGCGATGTCGTCTTTGTCCTGCCCAAATGGCCGCCGGGGTGGGTACCATGCACCTGTTGCAATATATCGGTCTTAAATTTATTTGGGACTACCACCAGCCAGGAAGTTTTATCAGAGGGAACCTCCACCCACTTGCGATACAAGATGTTATCCTTCAATTCCAGGGTTTTCCACTGAGCCCAATACGCCTTGGTCTGTGCCCCGAGGGGGGTGACCTCTTCCCCATTAGGTCTTTGCCCCAATCTCACCCATTCGTGCACCGGCCCCAGTACGGGGTCCTCCCGCTGGGCCGCGCTCCAAGCCAAAGTTCCGAATTCCTCATCTGCGGTTAGTGGAAAAATTGGCCCTCTCACCCGGGTTGCCCGGACAACGAGGGTCGGGTCCGAATCGCCCAATTGTTCCCTCTCCTCATGTCTCGCACAAAATTTGCAGTTTTCCCCCAGACAAGGACGCCGAGAGAGTGCGTCCGCATTACCATGGGCCTTCCCGGCCCTATGGGCCACATCAAAATCGTACTGCTGCAACTTTTCCAACCACCTTGCAATTTGGCCCTCTGGTTCCTTGAACCGAAGGAGCCATTGCAAGGAGGAATGGTCAGTTCTAACCAAAAATTTCTGCCCGTACAAGTACGGGTGGAAATGGTTCATGGCAGCCAGCATAGCCAATAACTCTTTGCGAGTGACGCAATAATTTCGCTCGGGCCTACTTAAGGCCCGACTATAGTAACCAATCACTCTCTCCACGCCCTCCTGTGTCTGAGACAAAACTGCGCCCAATCCTTCCTGGCTCGCATCCGTGTCCAGGGTAAATGCCCCGTTGCTAGTGGGGTAAGCTAGAAGGGGTGCGGATGTTAGACACCCCTTCAATTTTTGGAAGGCCTCGTGGCACTCCCGCGTCCAATTAAATCGCGTCCCCTTCTCCGTAAGCCGGTGGAGGGGACGGGCCAACTCCGCAAATTTCGCCACAAAGCGCCGGTAGTAGGAGCAGAGTCCCAAAAATCCCTGCACCTCTTTGATGGTACGTGGTGCGGGCCACTCCTCTACCGCTTTAATTTTGTCTGGGTCCGTTTTTACCCCCTCGCAACCGATGACGTGGCCTAAATAGGCCACCTCCTTGGCAAACAAGGTGCACTTACTCGGGTTCAGCTTCAACCCTGCCTGTCTGAGGCACCCGAACACCTGGTCCAAATTAGCTACTGCCTGGGGGAACGTTTTGGCATGTACTAGGACGTCATCCAGGTACACCAGGCATGATTGCCATGGCATGCCGCCTAGTACATGTTCCATCAATCTTTCAAAGGTGGCGGGGGCGTTACACAAACCAAACGGCATCACAGTAAACTGATACAGTCCCTTACCTGTGGAGAATGCCGTTTTCTCCTTCCCTGCCCTATCCATCTCCACCTGCCAATACCCACTCTTGAGGTCCAAAGTTGAGAACCAATTTGAGCCCGCAACGGCATCGAGGGTGTCATCAATCCTTGGCAGGGGATATGAGTCCTTGAGTGTCACGTTGTTTAGCTGCCGATAGTCCACGCAGAACCGCGTGGTCCCATCCTTCTTTTTGACCAGCACAACAGGTGACATCCAAGGACTTCCCGAGGGCTCGATCACGCCTGCGTCGAGCATTTTTTCAACCTGCTCGTCAGCTTCCGCCCTCTTGCTCCAAGGGAGCCGTCGGGCGGCCTGACGAATAGGCCAGGCCTCACCGGTGTGGATCTGATGTTTCACCAGGCCCGTACGTCCAATATCCTCGGTGGACAGGGAGAAGAGGTCCAAATGGGACCCAACCAGTTTGTGTAAGGCCTCCCTCTGGGTACCTCCCAACTCTACGCTACTACGATTTACCATCTCGCAAATGGGATCGGGCCAATTCCTACTTCTTATTGAAGGCTCCCCCCGGGGCCGGCTCGGCTGGACGTTCTCGCCCCTCACTGTCGCGACTTCCTCAACTGGGGTGCAGCCAGCTACCCTCGTGCCCCTTACTATAGTGCATGGTTCTGTACTTATATTTATTACTCGGACGGCCACTACCGGTCCGTCCGTTTTTACAAGGGTGCGGCCCACGATTAAACCCGGTATGGACTGCGCTGCCACCGGTTCGACCAGGCCGCAGGACTCCTGCCATGTTGGGCGAGCTGCCCACCGGGCCGGCACTATCGCCTCGGCCCTTGGGGGAATGGTCACGGCCTCGGAAGCCTCCAGCTCCGCTCTCTCGGCCGTGCTCACTCCCCCTAACGGCAGCTCTTCTACTCCCACCTGCAGGATCCCCCGGCACAAGTCGATTTTACAACCGCTGGCAGTCAACAAATCCAACCCTATTAAACATGGGTCGCACACCTCCGCCACCCAAACATCTATCTCCCTCCTTACCGACCCTAACTTGAGGGTCACAGAACCACGCCCTATGATCGGGGCCGTTACCCTGGTAGCGAGTTGCAAACTATAATTTTGCAGGCGCTGGATCTTATCCCAGCCACCTGCGCTCGAATCAAGGACCACAGGGCTGATGATCGTGGCGCTAGCTCCTGTGTCCACTACGGCGTCTACCCCCACGCCGGTAATTTTGCATCTGATTGTCAGGCTACCGGTTCCAATCTGGCCACAATAAATGACCTGTCGCGTCAATGAGGGCTCTCCTCCATCCTCTTCTGCCGAACACCGCCCTACGTGCCCGACACCTTCTAGTTTCCCGGGGTCTGGCGGGGGGGTGTCTGGGGTCGGCTAACCCGCTCCCCCCTGGGCGGAGTTGAGGACCTCAACCGCCGGGGATCATCCCGGCGCGTGGCTCGACAGTGCCGTGCCAGGTGACCCAGACGGTTGCAAGTATAGCACCTCACCTGATAAGGTGCTTGTCTCCGGAATTCCAAATTTCCCCCCCTGAAGGTCCGAATTGGATTACCCGCTCGTGGTCCACCGCGGGCCACCTCCGGGGCCGCCTGCCATGGTCCAGGTCCCGCCAGGCGCTGGTCCACCAGCCTCCGGACCATGCCCGCCAGGTCAGGACTCACGTCGGGGGCGGGCCCCCTAAGGGGTCCGCCCTCCATCGGAGGTCCCACCTGGCGGACCGCCATTGCGTGACGCTCGCTCCCCCGGGCCAGGGGCCTCGCTGCTTCCCAACGGGCCGCAGCGTCAGCCGCCTGGCTCACAGTCTGCGGGCGCCACATGGCGAGCTGTTGCCGGAGCTCAATATCCGGGAGGGCCTGGATAAAATGGTCCAGCGCCAGGCTTTCCCGGGAATCCGCTGCCATGCTAGCATGTGCGATCCCCACTGCGCGGCGAATGTCGTGGGCAAGTTCCCCGATGGCTTCCTGGGGCTTGCGTTTTCGCAGCGCGAGCTGAGCTTTAACAAGCTCGCTCTGCTGTTCAATGCCGAATCGATTAATTAGGGCGTCGCGGAGGGCTGGCAGGGTGAGAGCACCCGCTGGTAATGCCGTCAGCACCTCCGCCGCCGCGCCGAGCAATGCGGCCACCAGGTGTACTCCACCTTCGTCCTCACCCCAACCGTTGCCCTTACACACACAGTCAAACTGCGCCAGGTACGCGCGTAGATCACTCTTGCCGTCATACGGCGCGATTGGGACCTTGTGGGACCACCTCGTATGCGAGTCGTTGCCCGCCTGCCGGACCCCGTGCGTCGCCCCTTGCGGGGTCAGCGCGGGGCCGAACCGGCCGGGCCCCCACAGTACATTACCCCCAAGGGGCTCTCGTGCCTCCCCTGTCCCTCTAACAACTACCCCTGTTGGTGTCGATGCATGGGTCACACTTCCGCAACCCGCTACCCATTCCATACCACCACAACCTTGCTCACCCACACCTCGCACCTCTCGTTCCATACCCTCCGGACCAGCCATACACCTCACTCTTGGCCTCTCACGAACATCCGGGTCTATCTCGACCCCCAAGCTTATTAAATCACCTGGCGCATCATACGCACGACCATATTGGTCACCACTTACACCGGGTCCTCTTTCTCTTCGCTTCTCCTCCATCACCTGCGAATCCCTCATCCGGTTAATGAGCACATCATCACGATCCGAACACAGACTTTGGACCAATTCTTTTACTTCCTCCTTTATCTCTTTCTTATCCTCTCTCCGTCGCTTCTTAATTTCGCTCACCCCTTCTTCCACTTCTTCTAATTTCTGCTTCACCTCCTTCATCTCCTCGTGCGCCCCTTTAAGTTCTTCCTCTAACTCCACTTAATTTTTTTCTATGTGCTCCCGCACCTCCCGCTCTTTAACCTCCATCACCTCTACCACCTTGTCCATTTTCCTCGTCAGGTCCTCATGTACCGTCTGACACTCTTTTTTAATTACCCCTACGTCCTTTTTCATCTCCTTCTGTGTCGATTTTAAACCCTCTATTACCGCTGTGTTCTTCTTTACCTGGTCCCCCAACTCCTTTTGTCCCACTGTCAGTTGTTCTACTCCCAGCGTCAACTCCTCTATACCACCTTGCAATTTTACAGTCCCCTTTCTCACCTCCTTCTCCATGCGCTCCTTACAGTGCCTCACCTCCTCGCGCACTCCTCCGACCTCCTCACTCACACCTCTTCTGATCTCTTCTCCCATCACTTGCCTCTCCTGCCCAGATGCCACCCTCATCTGCTCCATTTCCTCCCTGTGAGCATCCAGTTTGGTTTCTACCCCCATTCTGACCCCCTCTCTATCTGCTGCCCCATTTGTTTAACTTCCCTTTCCGCTTGGTCCCTCATGTCCCTCAATTTGCCTTCCATACTGTTTTCTAACCCCTCTAACCCCTTTTGCATCCCTTCCATTTGATTCTCTTGAGCGGCCATTCTGTTTTCTACCCCCATTAACCCCTCCTGTATTTCCCCTAATCTACTCCCTAACCCTCCGATCTGGGCCCCCATGTCCTCCCTCAATTTCTCGCTATTGGACCCCATTTGGCCCTCCAATCGCTCACCCTGAGCATCCATCCGGTTCCCCATTACCCCCATTTGGCCCTCCAATCGCTCACTATCAGCCCTCATTTCCTCCCTCATTTTCTCGCTATTCTGGGCCATAAGGGCCTTCATTTGTATGAAAAAAAGGTCCAAATCTACCAGCGGCACTACTACGGTCGCGGGCGCGGTCGCCGTGGCCATGTGCGGGGCGCCATTTTGCGCGCCCGTAACCTCGTGCGCGAGGACGCGATTTTGCGACCCTGCCACCCTCACTGCTTCGCTCTCCTCATGTCCCTCAATTTGGTCCTGGATCGACCCTGCCTCACTCTCCTCTACCGGAACCCAGCCGTCTTGATCCGCCATAGCGCGACTTTCAAAATTCGGGTTTTTATTTTCGTAAAACAAAATCAAATTTCGCCGTTAACAATTTCGAGCGCGTGAAACGCGCTCCGGGTCCAATCCCACTTCCCGACACCAATTGTTACGGACACGACTTAGATGTTGCTTGACCGAGCGGAATGGCCGCCGTGTTCGCACAAGTTACCCGATTACACTCGAACGTTGGCTGAATCGCGCTATGCTAAATCAATGAAGGAAAGGACACAACGGCTGGGATTAAGGCAACGACACAAGGGGTACAGTTCTCAAGACCTCCGGAGGAGGATATAATATTGGTTATGCAGAACGGTTAGATTACACGGCAAGAGGTAAAGCACAGAAAGATAAGCACTTAGACACAGTCTTATCTTAAATCCCGACAGACCACAGACAAACGGGACAAGGACTGACTCACACAGGGATTGATGGCTGGGAAGGACAGGCAGTCGATAGCTCAAGGTGCACCTTGGCTCAGGGGCAGAATCCACACGGTCCGGTCCAGAGATGCGGGGAGGTATCGTCGCGCTCAGAAGGTGGCGTCCTTTTCTCTCCAAGCTGAGGCGCATCTGACGTCACCTCCGTCTTCCTGCGCATGTCCAGCGGGGAGTGACACGCCCTCGGCTCGTTAGCTCCGCCCCAGATGGAATCGGTCCGCCGCTTCTTATTGGGTGCGGGGGGTTACCGGGCTCCGCCCTTGACGAGGAGCTGACAGTGAGCCCCTGCGTGGTAACCCCGTCGGAGCACATGTTCAATGGCGGCTAACCAAGCCGGAGTGAGGACGCACACTCCCCGCGCCGCCGCCGCGCCGCCGCCGCTGTGGTTGTTGTTGGTGTTGTTGTTCCATGAGGAAGAGATGCGGGGAGGTATTGGGAGGTCCTAAACTTACTAATGGTGCCATACAATCACATTCTGGTGCAACGAAGAGTCAGAATTAATGGAAACGAGTCCTTAACTGACATACACTAAGAATAACTAGCAAGATGTCCTATAGTTGTCTACGTGAGATGCGGTGAACCTGGGTACGACATTTAATTGGGGAAAAAGGGGAAGGTCGGTTCTACAGAGTGTTGTTTACAGACAATGGGACTAGGGAATGGGGGATTGGGGATAGTTGGGGAGTATTGGGGAAATAGGGGAATATTTACAAGCGGATATGGATGGAGGCCAAATC
>NC_136272.1:93830488-94312988 GCF_964187855.1 Myxine glutinosa
AATCAATAGGGAAACCACACCAATGGTTATCAACAAACAAATATTGTATTTAAAAAATCACACAAGAATAACGATACAACAATAATAGCAATCAAAAGTACAATCAACACATCTTATGATGGTACCATCAGCTAGTATAGGATAACTCACTGTGCTCCAAGTGAGTGAAAAAAAAACATTCCCCAATGTCTCTATAGCTCAAAGTTGATCCCCTCCAGTGATCATTAGAGCGATGTCGAATCGAAACCCGAACCCCGTTCAGATGACGGGCCCGGTCACACCGCCAAAACAGCAGAAAGGCGTATGCGGCCGAAGCGGCGCAAAGAGTCACGTGGTCCAAAACTGCGTAAAGCAAACTCAAGGCGAATGGGAAATCCAAAGGCGCCACTGCGTAAGGCAAACTCAAGGCGAATGGGAAATCCAAAGGCGCCCTCCAGGTCTGAACTTTCACGGCTCAGGTTTCACGGTTTCACGGTTTGCTTTACCAGGTCGAACCGCAAGTTAATCTTCCAAAAGCCACGGTGCACACACACACACACACACACACACACACACACACACACACACACACACACACACACACACACACACACACACACACACATCAGATACGTCTGAAAGCGGTGGAAATAGCTGACGAAGCAAATACCTTGCTTGACGCACGAAGCGCACGAATCAAAATGGCCGACGGCTCGTTCCCGAGTCGCAACGACCCGGCGATGATTCTTCAGAATCCCAACGCCAAACCTGACACCCAGGTTGATCAGTCACAGCGATAACACTATCGCAGGAATTCCTATCCAGGAAATTCAAAGTTCACTCGTGACTCTTGCTCGACAACGTTCGATCCAGAACGCAAAGCAACCAGCTTCTTGTCCGACTTTTCGCTCCTTTCTTTTCTCTCACCTCCTCTTCTTCTTCGTCTTCCGGTTCCCGATCTGGTTTCCCGTTTCATTTAACATTAACCTTTTTACCTTTTTACAATAATAATGGCTATTTCTCTCAAACAATAATAATAATAATACATAGAACCAGAAATGTTTCAAGTGGATGAAAACCACAACACCGGAAGTGACGAATCCGTAACACTTCCCCCCCTCAAGAAAGAAAGTTTGAACATTGTGAAAACTTTCTTTGTAGGCAAAACTCTCCCAACAAACAAAAGTAAACTCACACCCAAATCATCAATTCCCGTGAGCAACGATAATCAATATTTCCCAAAAATAAAGCAACAAAACTTCAAACAACCTACAGAGATTTCCAAAGTTAATTCACTCTGGACAAAGCATCAGCAACGACATTGTCCCTGCCCTTTACATGCTCAATTTCCCAGTTTAACTCCTGCAAAGCCAAACTACATCTCATCAACCTCTGATTTTTATTTTTATTTTCTTTTGAATGAAGGTTAAGGGGTTGTGATCAAAAATCCAAAGTCAAGCAAATCTATAGCACTTTTTCCGGGAGGCTGAGCTGAGAGCCAGGTTCCATGGTGGTTGGGTGGTGAGGCCTGGAAGTATTCACTACATGGACGCCTTTAGGAACGTGGAGTTCACGGTTAATCCGTGTAGGAAAGTTCACTACATGGACGCCTTTAGGAACGTGGAGTTCACGGTTAATCCGTGTTGGAAAGTTCACTACATGGACGCCTTTAGGAACGTGGCGTTCACGGTTAATCCGTGTAGGAATCTTGGCTCAGCTGCTCCGCAGCATTCAGTGCTTCAACTCTTCCTAACTTTCATAATAATAACAGTTGGACCGCTTGTCGCTGTAGTCACGTGAATAGCGGTCTCCTTCTCGGCCACTACCCTGATAATAATCATCCCTTCGGGAGCTGCCGTAACCCTGGGAGCCTCCATAGTAATATCGACTGCGGCCACCACCAAAACTACTACTCCCACCCTGGGAGCCATAGCCACCCCTGAAACTACCTCCATGTTTTCCTCCTCTGTAGCCCCCTCGACGCCTATGGCCTGCCTTCTCTACTGTTATGGTCCGACCATCCAAATCCTTGCCATTCAAATACTTTTCTGCATCTTTGGCGTCCTTTGTGTTTTCAAATGTGACAAAGCCAAATCCTCTTGACTTTTGCGTCTCCCTGTCTTTTATCAGCAGCACTTCCAAGAGCGGTCCATATTTGCCGAAGACAGGATCCAGAACATCTTCCCTTGGGTTGAAGTTCAGCCCACCTACAAAGAGCTTGCTAACATTGCTTCCATCCCTGACTTGTGTGTGCTGACACTTAGTTTCAGGGTACTTCCTCTTCTCTTCAGGGTGCTTCCTACCCATAGCACAAGTCACGGTACAGGATGGAAAGATACCCGGAATCTCCTGCTCTACCTGTGCGGTGTTATTTTCCATACTAGGCTTTTCAACAAACATCGGGTTGTACCAGAAACTTGACCACTGGCCAAATCATTCCCGATAACAAAAGATACTCTCTCTACAGGAAGAGTGGCTTGTAAACCTATGGTGACCGGTCCTGACACCAAATCAGACTGCAAATGGATGACATGAAGTGGAGCTTTAACATAGCCACCAACCCCCTGTAAATGAACACTAACACCAGTTGCCGTCTTCTCTGACAATGGCAAAATGCTTTCAAGCATCAAAGATTGATGTGCTCCTGTGTCCCTCAATACCCTAACCGGTCTCTGGTTAGTCAAGTCTCCATCCAGTGACCCAACCCCCTCTGAAATAAAAGGTTTGTAACCCTCTTGAACAAGGTCGTTCTGAGATGCCGGAACTTTGGCATGGGAACCTTCACAAGACTCTGTCCTCCAAGGACGATTTCTCACATTTGCCAATGCATTCGGAGTTGTACTAGTCTGACTCCGCTCCTGATTTTTCCTTTCCAGGGCATAGCATTGGGACATCAAATGTCCAGGTTTCTTGCAAAAAGTGCAAGTAGGCCCGGAGGAAAAACTCGTGGTCTGCCTCGAGCCCCCCGGAAGATAAGTCTGTCTTGGAACTGTAGACTTCTGATCCCTAAGAGTTGCGGTATCAGATCTGTCCTCAGTCCTCTCTAGGCCGCCCCCATGAATCTTCGTTCTCCGCACCGGATGTACCATAACTCCCCGGGCGAACTCTAGGCGGGAAATTAGGTTTGTGGAACCCCATCCTGTGTGTCAAGGCACCGTCATCTGCCATGGTGGCTGCCTCATACAACTCTGGTACCTTCTTTTCCTCCAGATGTACTTTAATGTCCTCGTGGACACACTGTTTTAATTCCTCCACCAAGATCAATTGTCGCAACAGTTTGAAGTCTTTCCCAACCCCTTTCGAATCACACCACTGATCAAACATGGTTTCCTTCATTCTGGCAAACTCCACATGGGTCTCACTCTCCCTCTTCCTGGCATTCTGGCATTTTTGCCGGTAAGCTTCAGGGACCAATTCATAGTGTTATGAATTTGGTAGAGCAACATCTAGAGCTAGGTAGATCTGAATAGGTAGGTATTCGGCTGTCGTGACAGGGACTCTACATGTAATAAGTTCTTGATGTTTAGGCGTTTGTCGGGGGAAGATGTATGATTGTGGATCTACCTGGAGGTTCGAGTGTTAAATAGTGAGGGATTAAAGGTAACGCCCCTGTGAGTTTCACCTAGTAGTCAAACCTTTGTCCATTATGGCACTGCAAACCACATAAACATTAGTTAGGTCCTTAGCGCAACATTAAATAATTCCTTTCCCTGACAATGACTTCGGAACAAATGGACGGGAAACCAGGCCAAAAACACCGCCACAATTGGCCGCCACCGTTTACACCTCCAAGGCCTACAAACCTCGCCTGGCACGTGTTATAACACAAGGACCGCGGGGTCGGGGACGGGGCGGGAGAGTGGAGCGATGCCGCAGAGGGCGTGACCTGGGCGAGCCGGCGAGTTGGGAGGCTATTATTGGCTGAGGAGTGCGCCAATGTGACGTCATCGGCGAGAGATATATTCGACGGTCGGACGCCATTTTGGGAGAGAGTTCGTTGGAGAGAGAGTTCGTTGGAGTTGGGAGTTGGCAGTTGGCACTCAGCAGTTGGCACTGAACAGTTGGCACTGAACAGTTGGACTTGGCTGCCAGCACTCCCGAAGAGAGTCGAGTCGAGTCAAGTGGAGTTCGTTTGCTTTGTGCAGCCCTGCGTTGGACCGTTGGAGCAAAGGAGCTCGTGGTGTGGGTGGGCCGTTGAACCGACGAGGCCTGGTGGTGCTTGGAGGCGGACGGAGAGGGCCGCGGGGCCGTGGAACTTGGAGTGAGGCGTGCCGCGGGACGAAAGGAGCCGGGTGTTGGACGGCGGTCACCAAGACGACAAGGACGAGATAAGGCCGTACCCGCGAATACACTTTGCATAAAACTAAAAGACGTGTTATTTTCGTATTCACCTCCCTCGTATCGTGTTTGATATCTGTTGTGTGTGGGATCCCAATTTAGGCTTATTCGAGTTATTAGTATTACCGGCGCGGGCTTTTTCACTGTCTTTACTTATAAATAATAAATCCTTATATTATTTTCTGTATATATGTGAACGCAGTTTTCCTGGGTGTTTCATTTTAATAGATAGGGCTGCGGAGCTTGCTGTGTCTGCCCTTCCGCGCATTTAACTTTGTGTTGAGTTTGAATCCGCCATTGAGTTTTCGCCTCGGGAGTGTAAAGTCTCGCAATCGGCCATCCGTAACTGTGGTGTTAATCACGGTTGCGTGACAAGTGGTGTCAGGAGTGTAGGATCCGAACCCGTCGGACAAATTTTTTTGTCCGCGGCGAGACATCGACACGGTCGGGCGTGCATTGCGCCCGACATTCGAACGCAAAATTTTTATAGTCGAGGCGGAGAAATTTAATAATCAATTGGGCATACGGAGCGCGATATCGCGTCTTCGTCAAATTTAAATTGTGTTACTGGAATTAAAAGAAATACGCGCGCGGGAAACAATCTTCCGGAAGGCGGATGTCGGAGATGGACGAAATGGAGGTACGCAGCGAGGCCTCCGTCAGCGTCGGGAGTGAGCCAGAAATAGGGGAATTAGATGTCGAGGTGAGCCTTGGAACCTCCCCCGTCCCGAGCACCAACTTATCCCCCTCCCCCACCGGGGAGTCGGGAGCAGTAGGAACGGCCCCGACAACCGACCAGATGTTGGGTCAATTGCTTCGAAAAATGGAAGGGATGGAAAATAACATTTAAAAAAATATGGGAGACATGAACGCACAGAGTGAGCGAGCCAGTCGGGGAATAAATGATAAAATTGACGGGCTGGAAAATAAAATGAGTAAGGAGATGGGAGGAATGGAAAGAAAAATGGACTCCCAGGGGAAGGAATGTAGGGAAGGAATGAAGGGAATGAGTGATCGATTGGAGGAACAAATTGAAGGGATGGAAAATAAAATGGAGTCGCAGGGGAAGGAATGGAGGGAAGGACTGAAGGACATGAGTGACCAAATTAATGGATTGAAAGGGGAAATGAATGCTCAGAACGAGCAATTGGAGAACAAAATGAATGCCCAAACAAAAAACATGGAGGGGCAAATGGGTAGATTAGAGGAGGGTTTGAAAGAACAGATCAAAGGGATGGACAGCAAAATTGAGGGATTGGAGGGAAAAGTGAATGAACAAATGAAAGAGAGGAATGAAAAATTGGAAGGAAAAATTGGGGAAATGGCACAACAGCTGGGGGAACGAATTGATGGCATAGAAGGGAGTGTGCAAAACCAAATTACGGGCAGGCTGGGGGAATTGGAGGATAAAGTAGAAACTAGAGGGGGGGAGATGGAAAAAGCCATAGGGGTGGCAAGTGAATCGATACGGACAGAACTAATGTCAAAAATAGAGGAGGGCGTGACCCAGGCTGTCCGAAGGGGGGAAGCGTTGGAGGGTCGAATTGATAAAGCAAATGGGGACCTGGAAGGCTATCGGGGCCGGGTGGATGCCAGAATGCTACAGCAGAGTGAGGAATGGGGACGGCTCAACCGACAGGGGGGCAAATTGGCCGAGGAGGTGAGGGGGTTGGAAACCCGCATAAAAGAGCAGGAGCAAGGGTTAATTGAGAAAGGCCTGTGGGGGCCACTAATGGATAATGAAAGGGTGAGTGATTTTGTGCAGGAGCGACTGGAGATCTGGGACAATACCATCAAGAAGGAGGTTGGCCGGGTTCAAGAGAGCCTGAAGGAAGAGGTGAGTAGGTCGGTTAAACATCTTCAGGACCAGATTAAGGTGACCCAGGAGACCCTCACCACGAGCCACATTTGGACACCAGAGGCTCCGAAACGGAATACCCAGTTGGGGGGGTGTTTTGGCCCCGGACTGGATTTGGACAGAGAGGAATCGGGGAATAGAGTCTCTGGAAAAACAATCCCCCTCGTACATTTTGACGGATCAGGGAGCCTCGAGGCTTTCCTGACACAATTTGAGTGCGTGTCTCAGCTCAATGGTTGGGGAGAGCGGGAGCGCATGGGGAATCTGGTGGCGACACTGCGGGGGTCAGCCGCCGACGTGTTAAACGTAGTCCCAGAGGGAATATTGACCAGCAAGGCCATTTGTGAGGCCTTGAATAACAGGTACGGGACAGGCGCAAGGTGCGACCTGGTCAGGGCACAGCTGCTGCATCGCAGGCAAAAGCCTAATGAGACGTTGCAGGAGCTGGCCCAGGATATATACCAATCTGTGAGGATAGCATACAGGGACCTACCAGCACAGGCGTGGGACAAGCTGGCGATAGAAAAATTTATGGCGGCTCTCCCTGATCCTGAGGTCCGGACGTTGGTGGAGTTACAGGACCCACCCACGGTGCACCGGGCAGCGGAATGCGCGGCGAGACTGACCTTTTTGAGAAGGTCGAACCGCGCATCGGAGAGGGCACCTGTGACGGTACGGCAGGCCGAGGTGCGGGATCAGGAAAAGCCAGAGGATGACATCGGGCGAATGTTAAGGGGAATCAGCCGCCAGCTGACAAATTTGATGGGGGGACAATTTGCAGGGAGCGAGTCATGACAGGGTGGTCCAGGTTGGCCATCGGGACGGCCTGATTTTTATCGGGCTGGGCCGGGAGAAAGGGGGGCTCCGCCTGGCTACCAGAGGGGTCCGTTCTTGGGGACTTGTTTTAGATGTGGGAGAAGAGGGCACAGTCAGAGGAATTGTCGGCAACCATATGGGCCCCCACCTCCTGACAGGCTTCGCAGTCCAGAAAGGAGGGGGCCCCCAGTAGGTCCACAGGTGCCAGACAGAGGACCACCACCTCCGCCTGGGCCAATAGCGGTAGAGTGTGCGGGAAACTAGAACGAGCCGAGCATACGGGGCCATGCTCGGCTGGCAAGTGTGTGGAGAAGCGCCCTCCTTTGGTGGAAGTAGTGAATTGCGGACAAATTGGCACAGGTAATCTAAGGGTTAGATGCAAAATTGAGGGAGAATTTTGTGAGGCTGTGGTGGACACTGGAGCCAGTGACACCATTATCAATCCGGGTGTGCTAGACCAGAGTGTTGGAGGCTGGGACAAAATTGATAGGGTAGAAGGACACAGCCTTCAACTGGCTACGGGGGCAACGGCACCAATATTGGGACGCGGAGTGGTGAGGATGGAGTTGGGTGGCCTGGAGGTCAGCGTGGTTGTGTGGGTGGCGGGGGTGTGCGATCAGTGTCTGTTGGGACTGAGTTTCCTGGTGGAACATGACTGCCAATTAGACCTTGGGCGTGGTCATATGTGGTTGGGCACCGAGAGGCTGCAGTTAATGGGACTGGGGGATGACGAGGAGGTGCAGGGGACGTGGCTGGAGGTGCCGCGCACTGTGACCGTGCCTCCCAGGTCCGAGAGAGTCGTGATGGCAGAGTTAGCAGCAGGTGCTCAACCCATTGGCCAGCTGGGGCTAGTGGAGTCGTGGTCCTCGCAGGGGACGGAGGAATTAATGGTGGGTCGCACCCTCGTAGACACCCGTGGGCCTATGCTGGCAGTCAGGCTGCTCAACTTGTCCGACAGCCCCCGCACTATAAGGGGCGGAGCCATCGTAGCCAAATGCAGTAGTGTAGTAGAGGTCACCGGAAGAGGTGGATCCACATGCTTGCCAGTACAGCCGGAAGGAGGGCAAAATTTGGGGAAATGTGATTGGTCAGAGGGAGTGCGGGACATGATGACACGCTCTGAAGAGGGCCTAACATCGGAGCAGGTAGAGACGTTGCACAATTTGGTTGGTAAGAACTTGGGTGTTTTTTTCTCTCTCCCCCGAGGATGTTGGACGCACGAGTCTCGTCAGGCACAAAATTAGTACTGGCGAGGCTCGGCCTGTTCGCCAACCGCCGAGGCGGCTCCCTTTCGCTAAGAAAGAGGAGGCAGAGGAACAGGTGAGCAAAATGGAAAGAGCCGGATTTATCGAGCCCTCGGTGAGTCCTTGGGTGTCACCCATTGTGCTGGTGAAGAAGAAGGAAGGGGGTGTGCCCAAAACTCACTTCACCTTGGAAGGGCCCTGGGGTGGTGCTTCGGCAGGTGACTGATGTGGTGTTCAAAATTCAGATGGGCCCGCATACCCTTCCACAGATAGTTCACGGGGATAGATTGAGCTCCTACATGGGTCGGGAGGCTCCGGAGTGGATTGGAAGGGTGAGGGGGAAATTAGGTGTGGTGGATGACACTCTTGAACCTGACCAACCTGCAACTACCTGCACTTGAGGTGAGTGTTTTGAGGAGTACTGTCCCAGGCTTCAGGACTTGCTTTGGAAATTGGGGACATGTAAATTGGAGTTGGGAGGCGGGTGAGAGTGATGACATGGCCGGTGAGGGGATGGAATGTGAGCCACAGTGTCTTGTGGGTGGCGTATGTTTTTGTATTGTGGTTAGGTGTTTTGATGTGGTCGTGAGAGTGGAACCTGGTGAGTGAGTGATGATTATTGGAGATAATGAGGGGCGATACTTGTGCTTTTGGAAATGTGCTTTTGGAAATGTGTGATGGTTTAAATGTGAACTGGGGGATTTCACATGTGGCAGGCCATGGCAAGCCTTGTAACACCTTTTACACCAAGAATTGTACTGAATTGTGCTGAGTTGTGTGGAGAATTGAATGGCAGCGGGGGAGGAAGTGTGTTTTGGGGTCTTGTGGGTGGGGAAGGTGTGTGTGTCAGCAGGTACAGAGCAAGCTCTGAGGAGCGATGCCTGCGGGCCCCCCTCTGCGGCAATTACCCCTGGCAGCCGGTGGTAACTGGAAATTGGAGCTCGTCGGTGGAGGGTCTGGTTGGGCGCCGCGGGGTGAGGAAGTCCCCCGGTGACCCGTGTTGCTGCGCGAAAGCAGGAGGCAAAGGAGCCTGGTGTGTGTGGAGACCCTCACCGGCGAGGTAACGGCGGAAAGGGGCTGTTGGGCTGTCACGGGGCCAAGAGGTAAAAGGGGGGGGGGGGGGGCAATGAACTTGTAAGTCGGTTGACTTGGTTTTGGGACTGCGGGCACCACAGCCTGATGCGCCCCCACCATCTTTTTGTGCGGTACCTCCCCGCTGCCTAGTTGAGGAATGCACACACACGTGAATGACATCAATGCCATGGTCCTGCAGGGGGTGTATTGAAATAAGTGCTTTGTT
The DNA here is from genome assembly GCF_964187855.1 of Myxine glutinosa. Taxonomy (NCBI): domain Eukaryota; kingdom Metazoa; phylum Chordata; class Myxini; order Myxiniformes; family Myxinidae; genus Myxine; species Myxine glutinosa. Next base: position 93,840,024 of record NC_136272.1, read on the forward strand.
GATTTTTGAAATGCCTTGATGACCTATGGAATGAGAATGAGTGGTAAAGGGGTCTGTGTTGCATGAATGTGGGCGAAATCCACCGAGCCATGTCACTCACCTGTAACATCTGGACAGGGCCCGTGGAAATTTAGGGGGATGCATTGGGGATGGCCCCGCAGGTAAGGTTGTGTCTTGTGGCATCCACCGGGAGACGCGGTCTGTAGACCGGGGTATGTACAAAGGTTAGAGTTTTGAGTTTTGGAAAGATGGTTAAGTTTTGTGGTTAAGTTAGTGTTGTGTGTTGTTTGTTTCCTCCCTCCACAGGAACAACGAAGAAAATGTACATACTTGCATGATGGTTAAGGGGTTCAGCATGTTAAGGAAGTGTAGGTAGGTAGTCCGACTCACTTCCCACAGCCCTTCCTGATTTATTTCATAGGTTAATTAAGTGTGTGACAGTAAGTGTTAAGGCTGGAATGGTAGCGCCTGCGGTGAACCTTGCAGGAGCTACGGTTCCAGGGGGGGGGGCTGTGTTATGAATTTGGTAGAGCAACATCTAGAGCTAGGTAGATCTGAATAGGTAGGTATTCGGCTGTCGTGACAGGGACTCTACATGTAATAAGTTCTTGATGTTTAGGCGTTTGTCGGGGGAAGATGTATGATTGTGGATCTACCTGGAGGTTCGAGTGTTAAATAGTGAGGGATTAAAGGTAACGCCCCTGTGAGTTTCACCTAGTAGTCAAACCTTTGTCCATTATGGCACTGCAAACCACATAAACATTAGTTAGGTCCTTAGCGCAACATTAAATAATTCCTTTCCCTGACAATGACTTCGGAACAAATGGACGGGAAACCAGGCCAAAAACACCGCCACAATTGGCCGCCACCGTTTACACCTCCAAGGCCTACAAACCTCGCCTGGCACGTGTTATAACACAAGGACCGCGGGGTCGGGGACGGGGCGGGAGAGTGGAGCGATGCCGCAGAGGGCGTGACCTGGGCGAGCCGGCGAGTTGGGAGGCTATTATTGGCTGAGGAGTGCGCCAATGTGACGTCATCGGCGAGAGATATATTCGACGGTCGGACGCCATTTTGGGAGAGAGTTCGTTGGAGAGAGAGTTCGTTGGAGTTGGGAGTTGGCAGTTGGCACTCAGCAGTTGGCACTGAACAGTTGGCACTGAACAGTTGGACTTGGCTGCCAGCACTCCCGAAGAGAGTCGAGTTGAGTCAAGTGGAGTTCGTTTGCTTTGTGCAGCCCTGCGTTGGACCGTTGGAGCAAAGGAGCTCGTGGTGTGGGTGGGCCGTTGAACCGACGAGGCCTGGTGGCGCTTGGAGGCGGACGGAGAGGGCCGCGGGGCCGTGGAACTTGGAGTGAGGCGTGCCGCGGGACGAAAGGAGCCGGGTGTTGGACGGCGGTCACCAAGACGACAAGGACGAGATAAGGCCGTACCCGCGAATACACTTTGCATAAAACTAAAAGACGTGTTATTTTCGTATTCACCTCCCTCGTATCGTGTTTGATATCTGTTGTGTGTGGGATCCCAATTTAGGCTTATTCGAGTTATTAGTATTACCGGCGCGGGCTTTTTCACTGTCTTTACTTATAAATAATAAATCCTTATATTATTTTCTGTATATATCTGAACGCAGTTTTCCTGGGTGTTTCATTTTAATAGATAGGGCTGCGGAGCTTGCTGTGTCTGCCCTTCCGCGCGTTTAACTTTGTGTTGAGTTTGAATCCGCCATTGAGTTTTCGCCTCGGGAGTGTAAAGTCTCGCAATCGGCCATCCGTAACTGTGGTGTTAATCACGGTTGCGTGACAATAGGCTTTGAGAATGGTTTTCTTCACTATCTCATAATCTGCACATTGGTCAATCGGTAAAGCCGAAAATATATCTTGAGCTTTACCCACCAGAACACTTTGCACTAACATAGTCCAGGACTCCACAGGCCATTTTAGCATTTGAGCCACTTTCTCAAAGTGTAAAAACAACTTGGCTACCTCCTTTTCATTGAAGGGTGGAACCAGCCTCACATGCCTACCAACATCCCAAGTGTTCTGACTAGTTGTCGAACTAGCCGGCATGGATGCTACCTCTCCCCGTTCTTCCATTATTTGCAGCTCCTTGAGTTTAAGTTCCCTCTGACACTCCATGTCACGTTCCTTTAACTCCCTTTCGGCTCTTCTTTCTTCTGCTCTTTCCTTTTCTCTTCTTTCTTCGAGTTCCCTTTCAACTCTCCTTTCCTCGAGTTATCTTGCAGCTCTCCTTTCCTCTGCTTTTTCCTCTGCTCTTCTCTCCTCGAGTTCTCGTTCCTGTCCTGCTCTGCTCTTTCCTTTTCTGCCTTCCTTTCCTCTGCTTTTAACCTTTCCTGGCTCTGCAGTTGCATCTCCAGTTTCCGGAGCTCCACATTTTCTGTTTCTTCGGGTAACCAATCCAAGGATACCTCTGTCCATGTGCCCTGTCCCACCAGAGATTCTACCACCAATGTCTGCATCTCTACTTTCTTTATATGAGTTCGGACCTCCAAGTTAAAATGTTTGGCCAATCTCAAGAGTTCCGATCTTTTTAACGCTAGGAACTGTGCCTCATTAGGGGACGCCACAAACTTTCCTGCGTCAAACACCATCGTGACTATCAGTTAACACCTATTAACCTTCACACAAAAAAATTTCAATTTTTTTTGAAAAATTTGGGAATGTTAGAAAAAATTCCAAATTTGGGAATTTTGGAAATGTTAGGGAATTCTTTCCCAGATGAAATTTAGGGAATTTTATCCCAGACGAAGACCCAATTTCGAGCCCCCGAGTCAATTGGACGAGCCCCCAATTTCTGTTACGTGCTCCTCCCCGACCCCCTGGTCACGGTGTACCTCCGAGCCCCGAGAGGAGCCACGGCAGAAAAATATGTTATTCTGTGTCAAAATCAATAGGGAAACCACACCAATGGTTATCAACAAACATATTGTATTAAAAAATCACACAAGAATAATGATACAACAATAATAGCAATCAAAAGAACAATCAACACATCTTATGATGGTACCATCAACTAGTATAGGATAACTCACTGTGCTCCAAGTGAGTGAAAAAAAAACATTCCCCAATGTCTCTATAGCTCAAAGTTGATCCCCTCCAGTGATCATTAGAGCGATGTCGAATCGAAACCTGAACCCCGTTCAGATGACGGGCCCGGTCACACCGCCCAAACAGCAGAAAGGCGTATGCGGCCGAAGCAGCGCAAAGAGTCACGTGGTACAAAACTGCGTAAAGCAAACTCAAGGCGAATGGGAAATCCAAAGGCACCCTCCAGGTCTGAACTTTCACGGCGCAGTCGGCGAACCGCAAATTAATCTTCCAAAAGCCACGGTGCACACACACACACACACACACATCAGATACGTCTGAAAGCGGTGGAAATGGCTGACGAAGCAAATACCTTGCCTGACGCGCGAAGCGCACGAATCAAAATGGCCGACGGCTCGTTCTCGAGTCGCAACGACCCGGCGATGATTCTTCAGAATCCCAACACCAAACCTGACACCCAGGTTGATCAGTCACAGCGATAACCCCTATCGCAGGAATTCCTATCCAGGAAATTCAAAGTTCACTCGTGACTCTTGCTCGACAACGTTCGATCCAGAACGCAAAGCAACCAGCTTCTTGTCCGACTTTTCACTCCTTTCTTTTCTCTCACCTCCTCTTCTTCTTCGTCTTCCGGTTACCCAGCCCGGTTTCCTGTTTCATTTAACATTAACCTTTTTACCTTTTGACAATAATAATGGCTATTTCCCTCAAACAATAATAATAATAATAATAATAATAATACATAGAACCAGAAATGTTTCAAGTGGATGAAAACCACAACACCGGAAGTGACGAATCCGTAACACTATACAAGCAGCCAAAACGTTTTTTTTTTTTCGAGGCGAATGCAGGCCTTAGTAAAGTGCTGGAAAAAATGCATTGAACGCAATGGAGATTATGTTGAAAAATAACCCAGTTGTTGCACACATACATGCAATAAAGAAGTTGTGAAAAATATTTTAAGGTTACTTATTGACTGCCCCTCGTACTTGAAAAATCTTCGATTTTGCAAGTAACAAGAAAACAGAGTGAAAACTGAGTACTCCCTTTCAGCGTGTGTCATTGCCAGGCCCCTGTCGGTGCCTGGCAATGACATTAGGCAGCACCTGGATATGGCATCGGAAAGGAGCGGTGTACAATATTGTCCAATCAAGGTGTGCAAAGTTGGTAGAGACCTATCCCACAAGACTCACAGCTATAATTGCTGTCAACGGTGCTTCCACCAAGTATCAAATCAGTAGCTTTGTATTTATTTTTATTTTTTTTAATTAGTGGATTTATTTTTCACTTGGAAGTTGTGGGTTATGATCTACTATATAAGAGAGCGATTGGTCTGTTTGTGTGTGTTGCCATTTTTCTCAGAGATGGCTGAACAGATCTTCGTCAAACTTTCAAAGGTTCATCAGTGAGTGCCTGGGAGTGTTTTATGGGGGGGAAAAAAAATTTGGGAAAAAAAGAAAAAGTTGGTTTTTTTGGATTAAAAAAAAACAATAATAAAAATAAAATAATAATAATAATATTATTGCTCTGTAGTGCCTAAGCCTTTTTGATTAATGACAGTTATATACAAGTACACATTCGCATAAATAAATACGAAACAATCACCAGACATTTTAACAAATAAAAATTCCAGAAGCGGTCGAAGTTGGCAATAAGGCTTCTTCTTCCTCCTGAACGTCATCATACTTAACTCAGAAACGCGATGACCGGCATATTAACCAGCATATATTCAACGAAAAGGTAAAATGATGATTTGATATTTGTGATGGATTCTGATTTGGATGTAATTGCTTTTCCATTATATTTGCCCTCATTTCAAATATGTTAATGTTTCTTTTTCGCTTGAGCAACGCCGGGTACTCCAGCTATAAACGCTTTATGTACTTTACTCGGGGTACAAATACAAATACAACTTTAATATCTGGGGGGGTAACATTGGCTATGTGGCCGCGGCTTCATTCGGGGATGTGGGGGATCGGGATAGGGGCTTAAATTCCCTATGTAAATGTGTACCGGGTAGCGCCACCTGGTGATGGTGAGGGAGGGTATTATAATTTCATTTTCTACCTGGGCAACACTCAGGTTATGAGGCACTCGTTGCACGAGATAATTTTTCCTCCTCCCCCCCCCCCCCCCCCCAAACGGAGGAGCCTGTCAAAGCCAACCCCCCCTCCCAAACCCCCCCCAAAAAGATGTATGCAGCATATCTTTCCCCTCCCTCTCACCTCACCATCCCCTCCCCTCCCCATCCAATCCACTCCACTCCCCATCCACTTCCTTCCCCACCCCTCCCTCTCTTGCCCACCCCTCCCTCGGCCAAATTCCAAATTCCAAATTCCTGCCCTAACTAGTCGATCGTCAGGCCTGTCAGCCAGTTTGTGAAGACTCTGGCCAAGCTTCCCATGGCCAACCCTACAAGAAAGGTGGGATAATGGTGGCCGTTGAAGAAGAAAAAAGTTCTATATCAAAACTAGAATGGCACTCGTTAGAGCACATACCACTGCCAGGCTGAACAGTTTACGTTTTGTAGCCTACTGATATGTCAGATCTGCATCTGGACCTTAACAAAACTATCACCATCGATCAGATTTTCATCCAATTACATTCCTTCAAAATACCAATTAACTTTCAATTAAATTATGAATGGGATGCCTTTTGTATCCCTAATCCTTGCATATATATTTAGTCTCAACAGTTAAGGTAAGGGTTAGGGTTAGATCATATGGAGTAGTCAGGAGAAGGAATTGCAATTTGGGTGTGTCTGTGTGCATGTGTCCGCATGCAGACCAACTTAAATGTTGATCCTCCAGGCCTTAAAATGGCTTGACAAAGATGCTTAATGTACAACCACAACAGTGAATGAATGAATGAATGATCGTTTTAAGGCCATTTTCCCCGCTAGAGCGGGGGTTAGCCTTGTGAGCCCCATGACAATCATGGTTCCCTGTTTTGAGGCAATGTTTTTATGGCCGGGTGCCCTTCCTGACGCCAACCCTTGGTCGCCTCTTACGATGCGCAGGGATACGGTGTACCTATTCTAAACCGGGGTACACACCGTGATCATTCATCCCAGCAAGCTGGTACTCAATTTGCCGACCTCGGAAGGATGACAGGCTGAGTCAACCCCCCTGGCGTTAATTCAGCGATCGACCGGGATTCGAACCCAGGATCCTCAGATCCCAAGCCAGCACCCTAACCGCTAAGACAACACCAGGTGTGTACCCCGGTTGTTGTACCCCCTTTCGCTGAACAGTGCTATGTCTAATTTCACCACAAGTTCATTTTATACCTTGAATGTGCATTAGGTCAAATTTAGAGGATTAATCCTGTGTTAAATAATTTGTGTGGGCCCTTCACCATGTGTCTGTGCATCGGCATGTTGTTGTCAGGGTCCATACTTTTCATATCTCTTCTCCTTGTAGAGGAGGTTTGGATGTGTGACCAGGGCATCCTGCTGGTTCACACACACAAGATAATTATCAAAAACAGGACCACAGCTCCTGAAGATCACAGGGATCAGGAGCAGCAACAATGATGTCATAAATAAAAATATCGAAATTTTGGTCATGCACAGAATATGGTCACGTGATTGGTTGAATGGAAACCCTCTTGACATGTTTAGGTGATACATGGACAGAGACAGTCAAACATGGTAGAGACATTGAAACATGTTCATGGGTCGTGTTTTTACAGGTTACAGGTCATGTTTTTGGCTGAGGGCATATGGCTGTGCTGCTGATGCAACACCCCCTGTAGGTTAGGGCAGGAAGCTTTAGCGTTTTGATCTTATGTAAACCTATTGATGAGAAAAGCATTTGATGGTCAATACACCTTCATTAGGCATCATCGATATGAAGCTTGTAACCAGGTTTCATTCATCAAATTTGTGTTTGGTTCAAGCAATAATGACTGGTGTTTTACACACATATATATGTATGTATGTATGTATGTATGTGTATATATATATATATATATATATATATAGTTGCAGAAATGAGGATTGTGTTTTTTTGATTGTGTTGTATTGTATTGTAAATTGTTATGAATTATTGTTTAGTCTGAGCCCTCCTTGCTCCAGTGTGTATAAAGGTCAAAGGGCGTTCCGGTAGTTAATTCCATAAAGCATACATTGAAGGACACTATAATATCCCTGTTCAGTAGTTTATTTCCTTATTATGTGCATCAGGGTAAGGCCTTGTCTTCCATTAAAATGACACTCCATTGCACCAAGTGAAATAAATAGATTCCTTTCATTCCCCATTCCCACTCCCAAAACTTCCATTGCCAAGCCTCAATTTCCAGCTACATCCCCTCCAAGTCTCCATTGCCAACTGCACTGGGCAGTTTGCCAGTTTGTTACAGCTGCGGGTTGTTTTCGCCCCAAAGCCGCCATTGAACATGTGCTCGGGTCGGGGAAGAAAGGCGTGCCCGCCCGTCGTCATCAAGGGCGGAGCCAGAGGGTCGCACGACCAACCATGGCCGAGGTGAGCACACCGATGGGCGTGTCCTGAAGGCCGGCGGCTTCATCGCCGGAGGCGCTATAAAGGCGCGCGCGCAAGAAGTTGCGAAGAGCTGAGTTGTGTGGTTTTGGTCAGAGCTGGGTTGGTCGTCAGTGGTGGTCAGTGGTTGCGTTGAGTTGTCGGTGGTGAGGAGTGATTGGACTAAGCAAGAGAGAAAGAGTCCTGGAGTTAGTGAGAGAGGGAGAGAGAACCCGTCACGCCAGACCCCCCCCCCACCAGCAGCGTTGGCTTGGCTCCACCAAGCAGCTCCGACCCATTACCCCGCGCACACGACAGGATCGGTGGCATCGGCGGCCGTCGAGGTCCAGCCCGACGTCCCATGCGGGATCAAGCTCCAGCCAGCTCCATGCCTTCCTCCAGCCACCCACCTCCTGTCATTCCTGCCTGAAATTTCCATCCTTTTGGTGTACGTGAGTTTGTTCTGTTTGTTTTGTCCCTGGGTAGTTAATTAAGCTCGTATAAGCTAGCGATTTTCACTGTGTCCTTCTGGTCCGTCCTTCTGTATATTATTTTCTTATCTTTCCTTCTCTTTGGTTATTTTGAGCCTGTAAATAGTAAATAAATTTAGTAGTATTTGCCAATCTTTTCGTCTCCTCCTTCTTCTTCACATCCGTGTCGCTTTTGTCTTTTCCCTATTGAACATCTGTGGCGCGATACGGCCAACGTTCGGGTGAATCGGGGAAACTGTTAGGTCGCGGTGCCATCCGCTCGGCAAACATAACATCCTTAACCGCAACAATATATATATATATATATATATATATATATATATATATATTACACACACACACACACACACACACACACACACACACACACACACACACACACACACACACACACACACACACACACACACACACACACACACACACACACACACACACATTTTGGGACCTTGCACTTTTTTCAAATAACTCACAATTTTCTCTAAAAATAAGTTGAAATTAATAAAAGTTTTTGGTCTCCACAATTCTTTATTTCACTGTTAATATTACAGAACCTTTGTTTTTGATTCAGAACTTAATATATCCTTTTAAATCAGGAAATAAAAAGAAATGGCATTGACAAAATTATTGACACCCTCAACTAAATATTTGGTAGCCAGCCTATGGACAAAATAACTGTAGGCAAGCACTTCCTATAGCCATGAATGAGCTTCCTCCACCTCTCTACTGGCAGTTTGACCCAACTGCTGTTTTCTCCTAACTGCTGTTTTCAGATCTCCCCACAGGCGTTCAATGGCATTTAGATCTGGACTCATTGCTGACCACTTCAGAACAGTCCAGCATTTTGTCTTGAACCATTCATTGTCTTTGAACCTTGAACATTGTCTTTTTGAAATGTGTTTGGGGTCATTGTCCTGCTGCATTGTCCTGCCCATGACCTTCGACGGAGACCCAGCTTTCAACACTAGGTTGAACATTGCGCTCCAAAATGCCTTGGTAATCTCCTGATTTAATGATGCCATGCACACATTCAAGGCACCCAGTGCCAGAGGCAGCACAGCAACCCCAAAACATCACTGAACCTCCTCCGTGTTTGACTGTAGGGAAGGTGTTCTTTTTTTTGAAGGCTTCGTTTTGTTTTCTGTAAACATAGAGATGATGTGCTTTCAAAAAAGCTCTAATTTGGTCTCACCTGTCCACAGGACATTCTTCCAGAAGGATTTCGGCTTATTCAGGTGTGTTTTGTCAAACTTCAGTCGGGCTTTCTTATGTCTCTCTCTCTCTCTCAGCAATGGGCTCCTACCATAGAACCCCCTTTCGTCGAGTTGGCGACGGTTGGTGCGAGTTGAAACTGTCACACTTTGTGTCTGAAGGTCAGCTTGAATCTTTTTAGCAGTTGAATGAGGTGCTTTCTCCACCATTCGAACAATCCTTCGCTGCAATCTTCGATCAACTTTTCTCTTACGGCCATGTCCAGGGAGGTTGGCTACAGTGCCATGGGCCTTAAACTTCCTGATAACATTGCGTACAGTGGACACAGGAACATCAAGGTCTCTGGAGATGGACTTGTCGCCTTGAGATTGTCCATTCTTGGCTACAATCTTGTGTCTGACCACCTCCGAATATTCTCTGGTTTTCTTTATTTTCTCCATGCTCATTGCGGTACACAGTGACACAAAACAACAGAATGACTCCTTTTCTCCATTCAAACTGGTTGAAGGAGTGATTTTTATATTGCAGGCATCTGCAACTCACCACAGGTGAGTTCAATTCCAAAGTAAAGGAGAATCTCCTGCTTGAAATCTAATTATTTCTAACAACGTCGAAAAGGTGTCAATAATATTGTCTAGGCCATTTTAGGATTTCTGTGTGGAATAAGATAAGATTTAGTAGTTTTTTCAGCTTTTTTGTTTTGCTCCACGGCAAACCAAAGAAATACATATGTGGCTACCAAAATATTTTTTTAATTTCAACAATTTTCTGGAAGAAATTGGTGCATTATTTGAAAAAAGTGCAAGGGTGCCAATATTTTGGGCCACGACTGTATATATATATATATATATATATATATATATATATATATATATATATATATATATATATATATATATATATATATATATATATACATATGTGTATATATTATACTGTTGCAGTTTTTAGAACCTTCACTTTATCAAATTTAGTATTAAAATTCCTTATAAATAACCCCTGTGTACATTTCCCCTTAATTGGCTGTTAATTGAAATGAGTGCACCTTAGTTGGTCCATGTACAAGCACGTAGCCAATCATAGAACCTCTCTATAGTTATATCGTTATTCTGTGTTCTAGTTAAGACTGTGTGTCCTATAGTCGATCTTACGTTGCACCAAATCAAATAAGATAGATCCCCCTATCGATTGCCCCAAAGCCTACATTGCCAGCAGCATGCGCCTACATTTCCAACAGCATTCGCCTCCATTGCGCACGTGGTCAGCTCGAAGAAGAAGGGCATTGCCCGCCCATCGTCATCAGAAGGTGGAGCCAGAATAGTGGGGCAGATATGTGAAAAAGATGTTCATTTCCGGCAGAAAGTGTGAAATTTCGCATACAGGGGTATTTTGGGGCGCTGATTTCAAAAATTGGCGGATCCAAGAGATCTAACCAATGGACCGGCCGCCATCTTGAATTCCAATATGGCCGCCAAGACGAAATGTTGAAATTCCCTATCTTGGGTTCTAAATGACCTGTGGCGCTGAAATTTGGTACACAAGGGTATGTTGACATGCTGAGTTCAATAATGCAATAATTTGAAATGTCTGACAAACGGTATGGCCGCCATTTTAAATTCCAATATGGCTGCCAAGACAAACATCGATGTTTTAATTGCTTTAATAGCACAGTGTACGGTAATGTCATAATGTTAAATCATTTGAGCATTATTATGATAACTGGAAAATTGTTGCATCTCAAATCTACTGATGGGTTTGTAATTTTGTCGAAGGCAGTAGAAATTTGGGAAATTCAGCGCCCCAAAATACCCCTGTATGTGAAATTTAACACTTTCTGCCGGAACTGAACATTCACATGACATTCCAATAATTTATTTTTTTAATGTTTTTTCTCTTTCAGATCCAATGTCGAAATCAAAGAAAACATCGTCAACAATTCCAATGCCAACAGACTGGAACATTTGCGCTCTTTGCCAGAAACGTTCTGAAAATGAACCACTAAGAGATGCACGTAAGGGCAGCAATCAGTCGTGTCTAGACGTCTACGAGAATCTTGCTCAAAATCTCAAGGCATTGAATGATTTAGGTGCCTTGCCTTGCGGGATAAACATTTCCCGACTAGATGATGGTTGCGGTATTGCAGAAACCCTAGCTGCGCATGCTGCCAAATGGCACAAAAACTGTTATGTGCAGTGCAGCAGCTCTCGTGTGGCCAGGGCTGAATCAAGGGAAAGAAAGCAAAGTTCAGACCTTAAACTTGGTGAAGAAACTTACTCGCCTGTTAAGAAAAGACTCAGAACAAGTTTCAAATCTCCATCCGTTGAACAGAGTACTGCTAGCACATGTTTCTTTTGTGATAGCATTATCAGTAATGAAGAAATAGTCCACAGAGCGGCAACAAAAAATGTAGATTCCAATGTTCGATTGATGGCAACAGAATTGAGGGATACAAAACTCCTGGCTAGATTGTCTGTAGGTGATATGACGGCATCAGATGCTGTTTATCACAAGAAGTGCATGACTGTTCTCCACACTCGATACAGATCATTTGTAAGAAAGAATGAGGAAGCCAGTTCAAGTGAAAATATGCCACCAGAATCAGTAGCTTTGGCCGAATTGATAGCCTATTTGGAAGAAATGAAGTGTACAGATGACAGTTACACTTTCAAGTTAGCCGATCTCACAAAGCTTTATACAGAACGTCTGGCACAACTGGGAGGTGATATCTCAAAGAGGATTAATTCAACTCACCTTAAGGACAAGCTTCTCAGACACCTTCCGCAACTTGAGGCACATAAGAGCAACCATGAAGTGGCACTGTCATTCAAAGAGGACATTGGTGAAGCTTTATTGCATGCTTGTAGACAAAGCTCTGACAACGACGCGGTCATTCTCATGAGAGCTGCCCAGATTGTGCGCAAAGATATTTTGCAAAAGCAATACCAATTCAATGGATCCCTAGTTAACGAATCATATAACAACTCACCACCATCATTGGCAGCGTTGATGGAAATGATTCTTGCTGGTACAAACATACAAAAACAAAACGCAAACAACAAGGGAGGCGTCTCTGTGCAATCCTTAACTCAACTTGTAACATTCAACACTATGAAACGAGGAAGGTTGGAAACTACAGCAGTACGTCACAATTTGAAACGTGAAACATCACTGCCACTTTACCTGGGTCTTCTCATTCATAGCAAAACAAGGAAACGGGATCTCGTTGACGTTCTTTTTCAACATGGTTTGTGTGTTTCCTATGATCGCATACTGGAGGTATCCACAGATGAGGCCAACAGAGTCATAGAAATATACAAACATGACGGCGTTGTGTGTCCAACAAAATTGCGAAGTGGAATATTCACAACAGGCAACCTAGACAACATAGATCACAACCCATCATCAGCATCAGCACAAAGTTCATTTCATGGAACTGCGTTATCACTGACACAACATGTTTCACATGACAAAAGTGGCAGCATTCGAAATCATGAGAATGTCACCGAGAATGAGAACAAACAGCGCTCCAAAACCATAGCCGCCCTTCCTGCATCTTACAGTGATGTGCCTCCTGAAACATTTCCAACTAATAATCCCATTCCAAGAAAACCAAAAGGTCCATCCACTCCAAGTGTGTCCTCCGGAATACAGGACAAAGAAAGTCAGTGGCTTTCGTTTGTACAAAGTCTGCAGGAGAAGGAAGGTCTTGAGAGTGAAGATAATATCTCCTGGTCAGCATACATGGCAAATCTGCAGGTTGAAGTTCCTCGGCCTCCTGCAATTACAGGACTGCTACCTCTGTTCCGTGAGAGTGCTCACACATTGGCAATGGTGAAGCATGGAATGAATTTAATCAAGCAGGCGACAGAACTAGTAAACCCCGGACAAGTTCCAGTTCTGACCGTTGATCAACCACTCTATGCAATTGCAAAGAAGATTCAATGGACTTGGCCAGGTATATATGGTGAAGACAAGTTTGTTGTGATGATGGGAGGACTTCATGTAGAGATGGCCTTGTTGAAAGCGATCGGCAGCTTCCTGGAGGGGAGTGGCTGGGCAAGTGTAATGACCAGTGCTGGTGTAACAACAGAGGGAAGAGCAGATAGTCTTCACAAAGGTTCGCAAATATCGAGGTCACAATGGGCACACCAAGTCACAGTAGCGGCGTTGTACGCTCTGCAGCGAAAGGCATACGATGACTACCGGAAAACATGTGAAACTGAAGATTTACAATCATTTGATCTTTGGAGCAAGAAGATGGCTACAAAGTACCCCCAGTTTTGCTACTAGAATAAAGTCCTGCAGTTGGAGTGTCTTCTCTTGGCATTCATAAGATCACAACGGGAAGCCCACTACACGCTCTATGTGGAGACTCTCACGGCAATCATTCCGTGGATGTTTGCCATGGACCATTACCATTACGCCAGATGGTTGACAGTGCATGTAACAGACCTTCAGGAACTTTCAAACGATTCCATGGATATCCATCGTGAATTTGTCAAGGGGAACTTTGTCACTCAGAAGTCATCACACAAGTTCTCTGCTATGGCACACGATCAGATACACGAACAGCAGAACGCTTATGTGAAAGGTGATGGTGGAGTCATTGGAATTACTGAGAATGAAGGGGCGCTTCGCCGGTGGATGGTAGCTGGTGCAGAAATAGCCAGAATCCTGAATGAGTTTGAGGACCAGTTTCAAAGACAGAGGCAAACTGATGTCCGCCACCACGAACAATTGCCTAGTGTCCAGAAATCCTTTGCATCAGATCTCAATAATGCAATCAGTTCCTTTGAAAAACTTGGAAACCCGTTTGCGGAAGACAGTAATGACTTGTATGTGCTTGACACAAAGGTCATCATGCCTGATGAAGTAATAGCCGCAGTGCGATCCATGGAGGACACTGGCAAAACACAATTTGACGGATTTGTGGGGCAGCGAATCAAGGATCCTTCTGACAATTTCTATGATAGCATTTCAAAGAACAATCTGCCACTGTTGAAATCGAAGCCCAAGAAAACACCTGGAAAGTCTGAGGCGAAGATTACACGTATGAAAAGTAATGTGGAGCTCTTCTCACGAATGTACATTTCTTGCCAAACTAGAGATGGTGATCTTAACACATTTTATGAATATGAGTGTCATGGGTGGCCACCTGCATTGGCTGAAGGTATCAATACAATGCGGCCACCAACCGGCAAGGCTGATCTTTTGCCCTGTTTGGAAGCTTTAGCACAACGTCCTCATGAAGCGCCCAAAGGAGAAGTTCGTATTTTCGATGGGGCTGCCTTAGTCCATCATTTGGAGCCTAAGAAGTGCAACAGTGTGATCAGGACATTTGGTGACTATGCACAGAAACAGGTCCTTCCGTACATTGCCCGAAAGTTAAATGAGGGGACTGTGATGCGTGTTGATGTGGTGTGGGACACCTACAGAACAGACAGTCTCAAAGAAGGCACCAGGCTTGGTCGTGGCACTGGCATACCACTCCATGTGACTGAACAGACATCCGTGCCACAAAACTGGAGCAGCTTCCTTCGTGTAGATTCCAACAAAAAGACATTATTCAGTTTCCTTGCTGATTCCCTGCAAACGATGCCTATTCCAGAGGGAAAAACACTTCTTACAACCTTAGAAGAAGAGGTTAAATCAAAGCCCCCTTCTGATGTTTCTCAAATTCAACCATGTACGCATGAAGAGGCTGATTCACGAATGATGCTACATGCTTGGCATGCATATCAGCAGGTGTACAGAAGTATCGTCATTCATGCAACAGACACGGATGTGGTTGTGTTGGCTATCGCGATGGCAAGCATTATGGACGGTTGTGCAATGTGGTTGGCATTTGGACATGGAAACTATTTCAGGCACATTGCTGCTCACACTATTGCGACTCACATTGGCCCTGAACGCTCATGGGGGCTTCTATTCCTGCATACTGTTTCCGGATGCGATACTGTTTCTGCCATATGTGGGATTGGCAAAAAGACTGTGTGGAGCATATGGAATTCCATGCCAAACTTGGGGGAGGTCTTCAATCATCTCTCACATGCACCAGCGGAAGTAACAGATGATGACATGGACAACATAGAGAGGTTCTTCGTTGTTCTGTACAGTAGAACTTCCCCTCTGAAGAAAGTGAACGAAGCACGCAAGCAGCTGTTTGCTCAGGGAAATCGGCAATTGGAAAATATTCCACTGACAAAAGAGGCACTGCGTCAACATGTGAAGAGGGCAGTCTTTCAGGCCGGTCACATCTGGGGACAGTCCCAAATTGCTAACCCAGAGCTGCCTTCACCTGCAGATTGGGGATGGGCTAAAAATGCAGATGATGTCTGGCATCCATTTTGGACAGTAATGCCAGAGGCGTCAAAAGGGTGCCGAGAGCTGATCAAGTGCAAGTGTAAAAAACGGTGTGCTGGAAATTGCAAATGTTCTGCTGCTAATCTACCATGCACAGAACTATGTTTCTGCTCTGGACAATGCTTCCGAGATGAGCAGTAGGAGAAGTAAAACGGATGGAAAAAAGCTTGCAGCATGTTACGGCTGCCAACTGGTACGAAATATACTTTGAAATGAGCTCTTTGACTTGTTATATGATTTGTCAACTAGGGATCCATTGAATTGGTATTGCTTTTGCAAAGAACCCGGGATTTTCAACATTTCGTCTTGGTGGCCATATTGGAATTCAAAATGGCGGCCATACCATTTGTCAGACATTTCAAATTATTGCCTTATTGAACTCAGCATGTCAACATACCCTTGTGTACAAAATTCGAGCACCACAGGTCATTTAGAACCCAAGATAGGGATTATCAACATTTCGTCTTGGCAGCCATATTGGAATTCAAGATGGCGGCCTGTCCATTGGTCAGACCTCTTGGATCCGCCAATTTTTGAACTCAGCATGTCAAAATACCCCTGTATGCAAAATTTCAAACTTTCTGCCGGATGTGAACATCTCGTGCAATTTTTGTTACATATCTGCCCCACGAGAAAGCCCTTGCCGACCAACCAATAATCAGCGGGTTTGGCTTGAGAGGGCGTGGAGCGAAAGATCGAGCAGGTTCGTGAAGGTTCCAGGGCGTGGCTATATAACCCGTTACGGGAGCCCACACCGCCAGATGAGCGAGGGAGCCAGATGAGTGAGGGACCGCAGATGAGTGAGGGAGCACACATTGAGAACGCATGAGGCAGAGCGCGCATGAGGCAGAGTTTTTGAGGGAGGTGCACTGGACAAGTTCTGTGGAGTGAGGTACGAGAGAGAGATGCTGCTTCAAACAGCCCCTGCCGCGCGCAGCTTTGACGCGCTGCCGCGAAGCAACGCCGCCGTGTGAACCAGAGTGCGGGGAGTCGGCGGCCGCTCACCTCCAGCCCTGCCGTTTGCACGGACCTGAACCTTGTCCTTCCAGCCCTGTGGTCCCACCTTCTCATCCCTCCATCCAATTCCTGCCTGCAATTTCCCTATTCGTGTGAGTCTGTTTGTGTTGTGTTGTGTTGTCTGGGTATAAGTAAGACTGTCTAAGCTAAGGATTGCACTGTGTATCTGCTTTTTCTGTAAATAACTTCGTTCTCCTTCTTCTTTGGGTTTTGGTGTAAATAATAATAAATATCTGTTCTTTCTTACCCTTTGGTTTCTTCTTTCTCATCCGATCACTTTAGAGATTTCCCCATTGAGTTCCTGTGGTGCGATTTCGGCCAACGCTTTATGAATCGGGGTAGTCTTTGCTAACGGCTCGGATTTCGGATTGCTAAACCGCTCGGCAAACTCCATCTTGTCCGGGATTCGAGCGGAGTTACCCACCTGCCTTGTGGAGGGACTGGCGGAGATGTACGGGAATCCCTAGACCAATCACCTTGGCCAATCCCACCCCACAGGGGAGCGGGGTAGCTTCAGGATCGGAGACGGCCAGTGCAAAACACAAGCAGGATTAACCCCCCCCCCCCGCCCCCCCCCCCCCCCTTTGGTCAGGCAGGGGAGCGCCGTCCCCGTTTCCGTAACAATACACTCCTCACAATAAGTTAGGGATATTGGCAGGTTCTTCGCTGTGGTTGATTTTGTGTATTAATTATGTTGAAAAAAGTTGTCTGTCCTAATTCTATGGTTATTAATGAGTGTGAAACAAGAAAAAAATGACCACAGTGTGGTCACCAGCTGCGACGCGTAGAATCATGAGGATATCCGTTGCAATATGTTCTTACCTCATACCAACGCACATCCGAGTGTATGCGCATGCGCTATTCAACAAGAGAAAAATTATGACAGTGTGGTCACCAGCTGCAACAACAACAACATGCATTTTAAGGCCATTTTCCCTGCTAGAGCGGGGGCTAGCCTTGCGGTCCCCATGACAATCTTCTCCATTTTGCCCTATTTTCTGCATCTCTCCTTGTTAACCCCCTTGCCCGCATTTCTTCTTCCACCATCTTTAGCCAAGTCTTTCTCTGTCTTCCCCGTCCTCTACTTCCTTCTACATTAACTTCCATCACTCTTCTCAACCAGTCACTTTCATCCTTCCTCAACACATGACCAAACCATCTCAACCTGTTCCTCTTCACAGCATCAATCACAGGCAATATTCCCATCATCTTTCGCAATTCATCATTTGTCTTCCTCTCTCTCAACGATACTCCGCACATCCATCGAACCATTCGCATTTCCACCCTTTCCAGCCTTCGTTGCTGCTCTACATTCATTACCCATGTCTCGTTCCCATAAATCATAACACTTCTCACACATGCAGCATACACCTTTCCCTTCAGCGTCAGCGACACTCTCCTCCTCATCAGCACGCCACTCAGTTCCCGAAACTTCTTCCATGCACATCTCACTCGAGCAACCGTTGCCGAGTCTGATCCACCTTCTCCATTCAGCATGTCTCCGAGGTAGCAAAATGTTTTCACACCTTCCAGCTTCACGCCGTCTCCAAGATCCAACTCAACATTTCCTCCATCTGCAGCTCCCTCTGTGCACACCTTACATTTGAATGTAGCTGCCACACTGGTAAATGACCCTCTCAGACCACTACATTTTAGATGAACCCACTCAGCGCACATTGTACATTGAATGGAGTTCACTCCGACACCCTTCCTGCACACAGCACACGGCCACTTCCCAGTTCTTTCCACCTCACCACATGCTTTACCACTGGCCATCACCTTCGTCTTTCCGATATTCACCTTCAGACCTTTTGTCTCCATACATTCCTTCCACTTGTTCATCTTTTCCTTCAGTCCATCCATACTTTCCGCAATCAACACCAGATCATCTGCATACAACAACTCCCACAGTAAACCCTCCTTTACGTTCTGAGCCAGCACCTCCATCACAGCAACAAATAGTAGTGGACTCAGTACCAACCCCTGATGCACTCCCACCTTCACCTCAAACTCACCACTGTTCCCGTCCTTCGTCCTTACAGCTGTGCGCGCTCTTTTGTACATTGCCATCACTACTCTGATCAACCATTCCTCCACTCCTAACTTCCTCAATGCCCATGTCAATACTTTGCGTGGAACCCTATCGAATGCTTTCTCCAGATCAACAAACCCAAAAAACAACTTCTTCCTCTTCTCCATGTACTTCTCCTGCAACTGCCTCACAATGAAAAGCGCATCTGTCGTTCCTCTTCCTGGCATAAATCCAAACTGCATTTCGTCGATCTTCACTTTCTTCCTTATCCTCCTCTCCATCACCCTTTCCAATACCTTCATTCCATGCTCCAATAACTTTATCGCTCGGTACGAGCCACACTCCAGAGGGTCACCTTTCCCCTTGTATAGAGGGACGAGGGTACTCAGTTCCCAATCCACTGGAATGCGGCCTTCTTTCACCACCAGATTACAGATCTCTGTCATTCTCTTCACACCCCAACTTCCTGCTACCTTCAACATATCTCCCACAACTCCCGTCGGCCCTCCCGCTTTTCCACTCTTCATTGCTTTTATCGCTTCCTCAACTTCCTTCTCAGTTATCTTCTCTGCCGGTCCTAAAACTGGGTTACTCTCTATGTTGCCATCCCATTCATTCTCTGTATTCAACAGCATTTCCATATATCTTTTCCATCTTCCTTTAATTCCATCTGGGTCGACAACGATTTGTCCCACTTCATCCTTCAAGCAGCTCACCCCCATCACATCACACCTCTCTTTCGCTATGTGCTTTGCAATCCTGAATACTGCTTTTTTTTTTTCTTTTTTGTATACTGAATCGAGGCTCGTGAAAGAGCTAACATTTACTTCACAAACAAATCAACCAGACAAACAAAATACCCAAAAAGAGGGAGCGGAAGACAAGATGGGGAGAGAAGGGGAAGCACACAAACACAACATCCGAGAGCAGGGAGATGTGTGGAAGGGGGAGGGCCCGGGGGGAGGAGGCATGGGAAGGGGGGGTGGGGGGGGAAGGGAGAAGTATAAAACACAAGGACACCAAGGACTTCCTGGACAGAAGTTGGTATTTCAAAAAAGTGGAATTGGGGTGAAATTAGCGGGGGTAGAAAAGATCAAGGTTTTGAATGGGGGAAGATAAGAGATGGTGGTGAACAGCTGTTTTAAAGAACAGCTGCTTTCTGACCCTCTTCCGAATCCAAGCGTTCTCCGAACATTTTCCTCCATGCCTCCTGCGCCTTTGCTACCTCTTTCTTTGCAGCCTTCCTGGCTGCCTTATAACTTTCATGCTCTGCTGTTTCTGCTCCCGTACCCTTCGCCTTCTGCCACTCCTTGAACTTCTTCCTCTTCTCGTCAATCCTCTTTCCAACTTCAACATCCCACCACCATGTTTCCGAGTGCCTCGGTGGTCCTTTTGTCCATCCACATACCTCACCAACGGCTCCCAACAGACTAGCTTTCATTGACATCCAACCACTTTCAAGCTCAACCACATCATCCACTACCCTACTCAGCCTCTCTTTTAATGCCTCCCTTACTATCACCTCTTTCAACCTCCACACCTTCATTCTCGGTTGGTACTTCACCCGCCGAGCTCTCCTCGCACCTTTCACCCTTATGTCGCAGACAACCAAGTGGTGCTGTGAAACAGCCTCCTCCCCCAGGATAACCTTTGTGTCCCGGAGGTGCCCCCTATCTCGCATACGCACCATCAGGTAGTCAACGGTTGTCGTCGACCCACCTGACGTGTATGTAACAAGCTTATTATCCTCTTTCTGGAACTGAGTATTACATATCAACAAATCAGCTCCATCAGCAAACTCCAAAATCCTTTCACCTTCTCCATTTCTCACACCATATCCGTAACCCCCATGAACCCCCTCAAAACCATCCATACTCCTTCCCACATGTCCATTCAGGTCTCCTCCCACCACAACAACTTCCTCATCTTTCACGTTTTCCATCAGCTTCTCTATCGCACACCAGAACTTGTCCTTCTCTTCATCGCTTCGACCAACCTGCGGAGCATGAGCTTTCCAATAATCATTTTCACCATCATCAACCTATCAGTCACTCTAGTCACACTCACCACACTGTCTACAAACTCCTCAGAAAACAGGACACCAACACCATTCACGCCCTCCGGGCACCCTTGCCACACAAACTTGTATTTCTGTCCCTGCCTACCCTTCACCATTCTCACACCACTTCCCTTCCATCTCGTCTCTTGCACACAACATATGTCCACTCTTCTTCTGACCAATACTTCCACCACTTCTCCTGATCTCCCTGTCATTGTCCCTACATTCCATGTCCCAAACCTCAGAAACCGATCTCCACTTCGGGCTGCACCCTGCCCATATGTACTTGTAATTGTCATGGTTCTCTTTTTGAGGCAATGTTTTTATGGCCGGATGCCCTTCCTGACGCCAGGTCACCAGCTGCGATGTGTAGAATCATGAGGATATCCGTTGCAATATGTTCTTATCTCATACCAACGCACGTCCGAGTGTATGCGCATGCGCTATTCAAAAAGGCACCCCAACAACAAGAACAACAACGCGGTCCTCTCATAGAGCTGCTCGTCACAGCTAAAAATGCACCCCAACAACAAGAACAACAACGGGGTCCTCTCAGAGCTGCTCGTCGCAGCTAAAAACACAGCATTCTTGATTTCAATACCATAACCCTAACCCCTCTAAAAAAAATAAACTCACCCCCACAATATCCCTCACTTATTGTGAGTAGTGTATCGTTGTGGTTATGCCTCCTATAGGATAAATAAAAGAATGAATCTATACTATAGTTATAGTTATTCCTAAAGTATCTGTTCAGTTAAGTATATTGTAATAGATGTGGGTAGATAGGTGTTGCATATGTATTAGATAGATGGTCTTTCCCCACATTAGTGTTTCTTTTCCAAGTTCGTATCCCTTTCCTTCTTCCTCTCTCTTTCTCTTGGAATCGATTCAAACGGGCTGGTTTGCCACCGTGGGCAGCACCGTGGATCAGAAACGGTACATACCCATGTAGCCCAGAGCCAATCGGGGTAAGGAGACAAGTAGCGGGGCTCGTGAACCCTCAAGAGGGAAAGGCTTCCCAAAGCCATCACTCCAGGTTAGAGGGGTCCAATTTTTCTCTGCCCAATCTGTCTCTGTCTTTGCCTGATGAATGCAAGCCCAATTTTAGATCGTTAAGTGAATGTGAATATCTGATCATCCCGAAGTTGCGAGTGTACGAGTAGTGTGTAATATGGGGAATTGTTGTTCTGCTTGTAAATATGCGCCATTTCTTTTAATACATGTATAAAACGATTGGTCTCTTGATTCATCGTGCTCACATAATGACGGTGGCGAATGGCGGCTCAGAAAGGAATCCAATTGATTTAACGAATTGGCAAATAGATAAGACCGTGGTCATGTGACTTGGTTCACTCAGCCAAATAATAAGATCCGTCACATAACTGCCTACCGGCACAACACTCGCTCGTACCAGGAACTTAAATCTGTATGGTAGCATGGCTCTTGACGTGGGATCCGGGCAGGAAGTTCTGTGGACGACTACCTATCGTGGTCGTTTATCTGGCGGGGGCGGGGATGGGACCATAATAAAACACATACATAAATGGTGAGAGCGCCCGCACTGGATCTGAGAGTTCAGTGGTTCAAAGCGCAGCCAAGTCAACCAAAGACTTAAAATAAATAAATAAATAAATGGTACGTGCTGCTTCCTTCGTGAAAACTAAGCATTTAAAAAGGATAGGGCACAGACAAACAATGCTGTGATGGCAATGGTAAACTACCTAGTATACCCTTTGCCAAGAAACCGCTTCAGTTGTACCAATGCTCTGTAAAGAGTACATAAAAATCCAGTTGAAGAAACTGCGCTCCAACGCGAGTCGAAAGAATTGACGCGACCAAAGACGGAATTCGTCCGAGTTGCTTTATTGAAACAAAACAGCTCAGGTATTCTGACAAGCCCGTTTATCGGGCAGCAATATATATACACATTTATGTCGGGAAGTTTGCCCGGCAAAAGCTATACCGGGCATGCCCGGGTGTCAAGGGCGAGCCTTGGAAAGGCGAGTCTGGACCTGCCCGGGCGTGTTTAGCTGCGGCCTGGCAAGTCGAGGCTGGGCGTGCCCGGGCGCTCTGGGCGAGCCCTGGAAAGGCGATAGCGGGCATGCCCGGACGCTCTGGGCGAGCCCTGGAAAGGCGATAGCGGGCATGCCCAGACGCTCTGGGCGAGCCCTGAAAAGGCGATAGCGGGCATGCCCGGACGCTCTGGGCGAGCCCTGGAAAGGCGAGAGCGGGCATGCCCGGGAAAGACGAGACCGGGCGTGCCCGGGAGGTTCGGGCGTCCCCGGGAACAGTGAGTCCGGGCATGCCCGGGAGAGGCGCGTCTGGCCGTGTTCTGGCCGGTGCAAGGCGATTGTGTGCATCCAGCGGTAACCGCTACACACGCCCCTCCAGAATCGACCTGCACCGGCAGGGTCAATTTAAGGGGGGTCCGGATGACCCGGCCGAAGCGACCCCTGGAGGGTCGTGGGGAGGGGTCCGACGTGGTGGTGGGTGGTCGAGCGGGGGAAACTGTGGACGGGCGGCGGCCTCGCCGCGGAGGAAGGGCCAACCGTGGTGGTCGGTCGACGTCCATGCGCGCCGGTTTGAGGCGGTCCACAGAAATCCGGTCCGGCCGGCCGCCGAAGTCGACGATGAAAGACTTGTCGCCCCGTCGCAGGACCCGGAAGGGCCCGTCGTACGGCGGCCGGAGTGGCCCCCGGTGCGCGTCATGACGCACAAAGACGTACTCCGCTGTGCGAAGCGCCGGGGGGACGTAGGACTGGGGGCCACCGTGGCGGGACGTCGGCATGGGGGCAAATCGTCGGGCGGCCTCCTGGAGGTCCGAGCGCTGGCGAGCGGCGGACCAGGGACTGGTAGCGTCGGGCACGAATTCGCCCGGGACGCGGAGCGGCTGGCCGTAGACGAGCTCGGCGGCGGACGCCTGGAGGTCTTCCTTGGGGGCCGTGCGAAGGCCCAAAAGGACCCACGGCAGCCGGTCGGCCCAACCGTCGTCCTGAAGGCCGGCCATGAGTGCGGCCTTCATGGAGCGGTGAAACCACTCGCACAACCCATTGGCTTGGGGGTGGTAGGCCGTGGTGCGGTGCAGCGTGACCCCCAACGAACGGGCGACCGCGCCCCAAAGCTCAGACGTGAACTGTGGGCCGCGGTCGGACGAGATGTCCGCTGGTGCGCCGAAGCACGCGACCCAGGTGGCGATGAACGCCTGCGCCACGTCGGCGGTGGTGGTGGAGGCGAGGGGCACAGCCTCCGGCCACCTGGTGGTCCTGTCCACCATGGTGAGCAGGTGGGTGAACCCCCGCAAGGGGGGCAGGGGACCCACCAGGTCCACGTGGACGTGGTCGAAACGCCGTTCAGGCACGGCGAAAGGTGCCAGCGGGGCCTGGGTGTGGCGGTGGACCTTGACCCGCTGGCAGGCCGTGCAGGCGTTGGCCCAGTCGCGGATGTTTCGTCGAAGGCCGTGCCAGACGAAACGCGCCGACACCAGCTTCTGAGAAGCTTTCCGGCCCGGGTGAGAAAGGCCGTGGATGGAGGCGAAGATGCGGGGCTGCCAGGAAACGGGCACGATGGGGCGAGGCTGGCCCTGGGAGACGTCGCAGAGCAGGACGGTGCCCGCAAAGGGAATGTCGGCCAGGCGGAGGCCCGTGTCCGCCGCACGGAGTGCCTGCACCGAGGCGTCGGTGGTCTGGTCGGCCGCCATGAGCGCGAAGTCCACACCGAGGTGGACCGCGTTCGCGCTGGCCCGAGAAAGACAGTCGGCCACGGCGTTGTCTTTGCCGGCGACGTGCCGGATGTCCGTGGTGAACTCCGACACGGCGGAGAGGTGGCGCTGCTGGCGGGCCGACCACGGCTCCGTGACCTTAGCCATTGCGTAGACCAACGGCTTGTGGTCGACGAAAGCCGTGAACGGGCGGCCCTCCAGGAGGTGTCGGAAATGGCGAACGGCCAGGAATAGCCCGAGCAGCTCGCGGTCGAACGTGCTGTAGTTTAACTCGTTCGGCCGGAGTTGCCGGCTGAAAAAAGGCGAGTGGCTGCCAAACCCCGTCCACCCATTGCTCATGGACGGCGCCCACCGCGTAGTTGGAGGCGTCCGTAGTGAGGCCGATGGCCGCGTTGAGCACCGGGTGAGCCAGCAGCATTGCGTCGGCGAGGGCCCGTTTGGCGCTGGCGAAGGCCGCGTCCATGGCCGCGGACCAAACAATGTCATGCTTGGCCGGCTTGCCCCGGAGGGCCTCGTAAAGGGGCCGCATGAGCTGAGCAGCGCGGGGCACGAATCGGTGATAAAAATTCACCATGCCGAGGAACTCTTGGAGGGCCTTGATGGAACGGGG
Organism: Myxine glutinosa; assembly: GCF_964187855.1. Classification (NCBI taxonomy): domain Eukaryota; kingdom Metazoa; phylum Chordata; class Myxini; order Myxiniformes; family Myxinidae; genus Myxine; species Myxine glutinosa. Next base: position 93,865,071 of record NC_136272.1, read on the forward strand.
ACGCGGGAACGTGGTGATGGCCTCGACCTTGGTCGGCAGCGGCACGGCCCCGGTCTTGGTGATGCGGTGGCCCAAAAAGTCAACGGTCGTCGCGCCGAAGTGGCATTTGACCGGGTTGACAATTAAGCCGTGCTCGCTGAGGCGACCGAACAGTGTTCGGAGGTGGAGGAGGTGCTCGGCGTGGGACGTGCTGGCGACGAGGATATCGTCCAGATAGACGAAAAGAAACGGCAGGTCGCGCAGCACGCCGTCCATCAAGCGCTGGAACGCCTGGGCCGCGTTCTTGAGGCCAAACGGCATCCGCAAAAATTCGAACAGGCCGAACGGCGTGATGACGGCCGTCTTCGGGACGTCGGCCGCCCGGACAGGTACCTGGTGGTAGCCCCGTATCAGGTCAATTTTCGAAAAGATGACCCGTCCCACCAAACGGGCGGAAAAGTCCTGAATATGCAGTATCGGGTACCTGTCGGGGGTGGTAGCGTCGTTGAGACGGCGGTAGTCACCACACGGGCGCCATCCACCCCCCGGCTTTGGCACGATGTGCAGTGGCGAGGCCCACGCGCTATCGGAGCGCCGCACGATGCCGAGGTGCTCCAACGCGTCGAACTCGGCCTTCGCCACGGCGAGCTTGGCCGGGTCGAGGCGGCGGGCCCTGGCGTAGACCGGCGGGCCCGTAGTGGGTATGTGGTGCTCGATCCCGTGCCGCACCGCGACGGCCGAAAACGTCGGCCGCGTGAGGGCCGGGAATTCCGCGAGCAGGCGAGCGAACCCGTTCGCTGCCAGGAGGGCGCACACCAGTTCGGTCGGCGCGGAGCTGCTCATCGTGCACGCCAGGGAGCTGAAGGTCTCGGCGTTGACAAGGCGACGACGTTTGACGTCGACCAGCAGCCCGTGCGCGCAGAGGAAGTCGGCGCCCAGCAAAGCCATGGGGACGCAGGCGGTCACAAAAGTCCAGTGAAAACGCTGGCTGCCGAAGCAGAGGGTGACGACGCGTGGGCCGAAAGTGCATATGGCCGAGCCATTAGCAGCGACCAAAGAGGGGCCGCAAACGGCGTCCCGCCTGTCCTGCTCGGAGGCGGGTATGACGCTCAGTTGGGCGCCGGTGTCACACAGGAAACACCGCCCAGACGCTTTGTCCCGAATAAACAGCAAATTGCCCGAGTGGCCGGCGCTCATGGCTGGGAATGAACGCCGGCCCGGCCGTTTCCCGACCTGCCGAAAGTGCACGGGGGCCGGCATGTTCGAGCCTTGTGTCCGAACCTGGCGTGGTAATAACACCACGCACGGTCAGGTGGAGGCCCCGGCCGTCGTGTCGGAAGCGGGCGGTGCGGCGTGGCGGCCGCCAGTTGCACCGCCAATTCGGCCTCCAACCGCGCAGGGCGCTCGGGCGTCGTGGGCATCGCCTCGGACGGCGGCAGGCTCCAGGTAACCGCGCCGATGTACTGGCCCGCCGAGGAGATCTTATCGGCTTCCCTGGCGAGGGCGCGGGAATCCGTGATCAACGTGCCAGCCAGGGCGAGGCGTACCGGGTGAGGCAGCTGGCGAAGGAACAGCTCGCGGAACAGAAAATCCGGAGAGTGCTCACCGAGCAACGAGAGCATATAGTCCATGCGCTCTGACGGGTGCGTGTCGCCGAGCTCGGGCAGAGCGAGCAGGCGCCGTGCGCGTGCTGCCGGTGAGAGGGCGAAAGCGTCGAGGAGGAGTGTCTTCAGCGCGTCGTATTTGTCAGCAGCCGGCGGGTGCTCGAGGAGGCTCAAGGCGCAGGCCGCGGTGGCGGAACCGAGCGCCGCCACAACATGGTGGAAGTGGGTGTCGTCCGCGGTGATGCCTCGCAGGGCGAACTGAGAGTCCGCCTGAGCGAACCAAACAGCCACGTGAGCCTCCCAGAAGGTAAGCAGTTTAAGCGTCACTGCCGTATCCATGTCGGTAGGTCACCAATGAAGAAACTGCGCTCCAACGCGAGTCGAAAGAATTGACGCGACCAAAGACGGAATTCGTCCGAGTTGCTTTATTGAAACAAAACAGCTCAGGTATTCTGACAAGCCCGTTTATCGGGCAACAATATATATACACATTTATGTCGGGAAGTTTGCCCGGCAAAAGCTATACCGGGCATGCCCGGGTGTCAAGGGCGAGCCTTGGAAAGGCGAGTCTGGACCTGCCCGGGCGTGTTTGGCTGCGGCCTGGCAAGTCGAGGCTGGGCGTGCCCGGGCGCTCTGGGCGAGCCCTGGAAAGGCGATAGCGGGCATGCCCGGACGCTCTGGCCGAGCCCTGGAAAGGCGATAGCGGGCATGCCCGGACGCTCTGGGCGAGCCCTGGAAAGGCGAGAGCGGGCATGCCCGGGAAAGACGAGACCGGGCGTGCCCGGGAGGTTCGGGCGTGCCCGGGAACAGTGAGTCCGGGCATGCCCGGGAGAGGCGCGTCTGGCCGTGTTCTGGCCGGTGCAAGGCGATTGTGTGCATCCAGCGGTAACCGCTACACAGTATACAAAAATATACATATATGAATGTGGTAATTTACTGTGTGACTTGCTACCCTCGCACATTCCTGAAGAAACACAAAGAGCTATTTTAACAGTGCTGTGTGCAAGCGAATGAGTGCGCACTGGTTCTCAGATCTACTGTAATCTATATATCCAGTGCGGAGCACTTCATTGTTAAATGCTCCCTCTTGTTCATCAACGAAAATATCCAGCAGTGGTACTTGGAGGGACTACATGATCAGACAAAGATCTGCAAGGACAGTAGTACCGGAAAGTTTGATTTTTTTTTTTTTTTTTTTAATTCCCTCAAATCTGTACAAGGATAACAATTACTTGTCATAAATCCAAAATACATTTTTTGTGATAAAAGCCTCCCAAGTAAACATTTCCGTCTGAAAGTTCAAAACCAAAAACAATGAGATAAAAAGAAAGTTTTCTTTTTATAATTACCAATAACTTTGTGGTAGTTTTGCTTCACATGCGCACCATAAAATCGTTTTGGGATATGGGAATGTTTTTCAGCCCGCACAGCTTTTGTCGCGACTGAACGGATCAACCAAAACCCTAAGGGAGTTTACACAAGCAACAACAAGCTCTAACAACTCTGATTAATGCCATCATCTTGTGGGATCGGCCAGGGCTGAGGTGTTGGTCCAAGTCTTTCACGAACTGGCTGTTTGGGCCTGGCGTGCGACTAGATTCAATTTGGGCAGGAATTTGTAATTTATCCAGCATGCAGGTGATAACTCTCTGACTCTTCATCAAAAGATATCCTGAGGGATGGCACGCTCGGCGATGCAACTCTCAACCTGTGAAGCACCAATGAGAATCCAACCCAGATTCAACCACCACAAATAGGTAACTGCGCTACCTCTGCAAATTCATGTTGGACATTGGACTAATACTTCAACTTTGTTTACATGACTGTAGCATGTTATACTCTCCTGAAATTTGCATATTTGTCCTGACCTGCAATACATCACATATAAGGATTTGCCTAAACTGTGCACCGAATAAGCCTAGGTAAGCTTTCCAACTTGCCCACCGTGGGCTCTTGCAAAATGGATGCTCATTAAGAAAGGTAATTACAGCAAAGCAGAATGGAAACACTTGGTTAGCATGAATAAAATGATTGTGTGTTTCCTCAATTCCATGCAGAATAACCATTATCACACATGAGATTGTAAAGCTTCCAATATCATCCCTCACCCATCATCATATCCCATCCAATCATCATAACCTATCATCATAACCTATCATCATAACCTATCCCATTCCTCACCCATCATCATATCCCATCCAATCCTTCACCCATTACATCCCATACCAATCATGGCACCCCAACACATACTTCACCCATCATTCTCATCCTCACCCATCATTACATCTTATCCCTCACCCATCATTACATCTTATCCCTCACCCATCATTACATGTTATCCCTCACCGATTATTATCTCGCCCATCACTACATCTTATCCATCACCAATCATCTCACCCATCATTACATCTCATCCTCACCCATCATTACATCTCATCCCTCACCCATCATTACATGTCATCCCTCACCCATCATTATCTCATCCCTCACCCATCATTATCTCATCCCTCACCCATCATTACATCTCATCCCTCACCCATCATTATCTCATTCCCTCACCGATCATTATCTCACCCATCATTACATGTTATCCCTCACCCATCATTATCTCATTCCCTCACCCATCATTATCTCATTCCCTCACCCATCATTATCTCACCCATCATTACATGTTATCCCTCACCCATCATTATCTCACCCATCATTACATCTCATCCCTCACCCATCATTACATCTTATCCCTCACCCATCATTATCTCCTCCCTCACCCATCATTATCTCCTCCCTCACCCATCATTATCTCCTCCCTCACCCATCATTATCTCATCCCTCACCCATCATTACATCTCATCCCTCACCCATCATTTCATCTCATCCCTCACCCATCATTACATCTCATCCCTCACCCATAATTTTCTAATCCCTCACCCATCATTACATCTCATATTATCCAAATCACTTTCCTCGCACATCACCTCATCCGATTCTGCATTCATATTCCATATCACTCATCACCTCTCATGTCATTCCCTATTACTCTCCCATCAATCAATCCATCATCACCTCCCATGTCATTCCCTATTACTCTCCCATCAATCAATCCATCATCACCTCCCATGTCATTCCCTATTACTCTCCCATCAATCAATCCATCATCACCTCCCATGTCATTCCCTATTACTCTCCCATCAATCAATCCATCATCACCTCCCATGTCATTCCCTATTACTCTCCCATCAATCAATCCATCATCACCTCCCATGTCATTCCCTATTACTCTCCCATCAATCAATCAATCCATCATCACCTCCCATGTCATTCCCTATTACTCTCCCATCAATCAATCCATCATCACCTCCCATGTCATTCCCCATTACTCTCCCATCAATCAATCCATCATCACCTCCCATGTCATTCCCTATTACTCTCCCATCAATCAATCAATCCATCATCACCTCCCATGTCATTCCCTATTACTCTCCCATCAATCAATCCATCATCACCTCCCATGTCATTCCCTATTACTCTCCCATCAATCAATCAATCCATCATCACCTCCCATGTCATTCCCTATTACTCTCCCATCAATCAAACCATCCATCATCACCTCCCATGTCATTCCCTATTACTCTCCCATTAATCAATCAATCCATCATCACCTCCCATGTCATTCCCTGTTACTCTCCCATCAATCAATCAATCCATCATCACCTCCCATGTCATTCCCTATTACTCTCCTATCAATCAATCCAGCATCACCTCCCATGTCATTCCCTATTACTCCTCCATCAATCAATCCATCATCACCTCCCATGTCATTCCCTATTACTCTCCCATCAATCAATCCATCATCACCTCCCATGTCATTCCCTATTACTCTCCCATCAATCAATCAACCCATCATCACCTCCCATGTCATTCCCTATTACTCCTCCATCCATCAATCAATCCATCATCACCTCCCATGTCATTCCCTATTACTCTCCCATCAATCAATCAATCCATCATCACCTCCCATGTCATTTCCTATTACTCTCCCATCAATCAATCCATCATCACCTCCCATGTCATTCCCTATTACTCCTCCATCAATCAATCCATCCATCATCACCTCCCATGTCATTCCCCTATTACTCTCCCATCAATCAATCCATCATCACCTCCCATGTCATTCCATATTACTCCTCCATCAATCAATCAATCCATCATCACCTCCCATGTCATTCCCTATTACTCTCCCATCAATCAATCAATCCATCATCACCTCCCATGTCATTCCCTATTACTCTCCCATCAATCAATCAATCAATCCATCATCACCTCCCATGTCATTCCCTATTACTCTCCCATAAATCAATCCATCATCACCTCCCATGTCATTCCCTATTACTCCTCCATCAATCAATCCATCATCACCTCCCATGTCATTCCCTATTACTCTCCCATCAATCAATCCATCATCACCTCCCATGTCATTCCCTATTACTCTCCCATCAATCAATCAATCCATCATCACCTCCCATGTCATTCCCTATTACACCTCCATCAATCAATCAATCCATCATCACCTCCCATGTCATTCCCTATTACTCTCCCATCAATCAATCCATCATCACCTCCAATGTCATTCCCTATTACTCCTCCATCAATCAATCCATCATCACCTCCCATGTCATTCCCTATTACTCACCCATCAATCAATCCATCATCACCTCCCATGTCATTCCCTATTACTCTCCCATCAATCAATCAATCCATCATCACCTCCCATGTCATTCCCTATTACTCCTCCATCAATCAATCAATCCATCCATCATCACCTCCCATGTCATTCCCTATTACTCCTCCATCAATCAATCCATCATCACCTCCCATGTCATTTCCTATTACTCCTCCATCAATCAATCCATCCATCATCACCTCCCATGTCATTCCCTATTACTCCTCCATCAATCAATCAATCCATCATCACCTCCCATGTCATTCCCTATTACTCTCCCATCAATCAATCAATCCATCATCACCTCCCATGTCATTCCCTATTACTCCTCCATCAATCAATCAATCCATCATCACCTCCCATGTCATTCCCTATTACTCTCCCATCAATCAATCAATCCATCATCACCTCCCATGTCATTCCCTATTACTCCTCCATCAATCAATCAATCCATCATCACCTCCCATGTCATTCCCTATTACTCCTCCATCAATCAATCAATCAATCCATCATCACCTCCCATGTCATTCCCTATTACTCTCCCATCAATCAATCAATCCATCATCACCTCCCATGTCATTCCCTATTACTCCTCCATCAATCAATCAATCCATCATCACCTCCCATGTCATTCCCTATTACTCCTCCATCAATCAATCAATCCATCATCACCTCCCATGTCGTTTTCTATTACTATTAGTATTACTCACCCATCATCACCTCCCATCCCGTTCCCGACTACTATTAGTATTAGTATTCGTATTACTCACCCATCATCACCTCCCATCCCGTTCCCGACTACTATTAGTATTAGTATTCGTATTACTCACCCATCATCACCTCCCATCCCGTTCCCTACTACTATTAGTATTAGTATTACTCACCCATCATCACCTCCCATCCCGTTCCCGACTACTATTAGTATTAGTATTCGTATTGCTCACCCATCATCACCTCCCATCCCATTCCCTACTACTATTAGTATTCGTATTACTCACCCATCATCACCTCCCATCCCGTTCCCTACTACTATTAGTATTAGTATTACTCACCCATCATCGCCTCCCATCCCGTTCCCGACTACTATTAGTATTAGTATTACTCACCCATCATCACCTCCCATCCCGTTCCCTACTACTATTAGTATTAGTAATAGTATTAGTATTCGTATTACTCACCCATCATCACCTCCCATCCCGTTCCCTACTACTATTAGTATTAGTATTAGTATTCGTATTACTCACCCATCATCACCTCCCATCCCGTTCCCGACTACTATTAGTATTCGTATTACTCGCCCATCATCACCTCCCATCCCGTTCCCGACTACTATTAGTATTAGTATTACTCACCCATCATCACCTCCCATCCCGTTCCCGACTACTATTAGTATTAGTATTCGTATTACTCACCCATCATCACCTCCCATCCCGTTCCCGACTACTATTAGTATTAGTATTACTCACCCATCATCACCTCCCATCCCGTTCCCGACTACTATTACTATTAGTATTAGTATTCGTATTACTCGCCCATCATCACCTCCCATCCCGTTCCCGACTACTATTAGTATTAGTATTACTCACCCATCATCACCTCCCATCCCGTTCCCGACTACTAATACTATTAGTATTAGTATTAGTATTCGTATTACTCACCCATCATCACCTCCTATCCCGTTCCCGACGACTATTAGTATTAGTATTCTTATTACTCACCCATCATCACCTCCCATCCCGTTCCCTACTACTATTAGTATTAGTATTAGTATTCGTATTACTCACCCATCATCACCTCCCATCCCGTTCCCTACTACTATTAGTATTAGTATTAGTATTCGTATTACTCACCCATCATCACCTCCCATCCCGTTCCCGACTACTATTAGTATTCGTATTACTCACCCATCATCACCTCCCATCCCGTTCCCTACTACTATTAGTATTACTCACCCATCATCACCTCCCATCCCGTTCCCTACTACTATTAGTATTAATATTAGTATTAGTATTACTCACCCATCATCACCTCCCATCCCGTTCCCTACTACTATTAGTATTAATATTAGTATTAGTATTAGTATTACTCACCCATCATCACCTCCCATCCCGTTCCCTACTACTATTAGTATTAATATTTGTATTACTATTAGTATTAGTATTAGTATTAGTATTACTCACCCATCCTCCCGTGACACGTTCTCCTCCACCAGCGCCTTCACTGGTGCAATGTGTCCCGTATCCGAATCCAGATTATGGAAACACACGGTGAGCTTTTCATCGAAACCGTTCACCAGATCTTCCATGGATTTGAAGCTCACGATCTCTCCAGAGAAGCCGTCCAACTCTGCCAAATCCTCCAAGCCGATAGCATCCTGTCCGCCCTGCAGTGCGGAATCGGACCGCAGCGCCTTCGTGTTGTCGATGGCCTTCGACCGGGGACGAAGCTCGTACAGATCCTGCCATTCTTCATCGAAATCTGCCAGTGGAGCTGCCATACCGAGGTCATCCTCCTTTTCCTTCATTTTGAACAGTTTTCACTACAGTATATCCGTGCGACGGACGTAACCTCAAGCCGCTTACGGTTCTGCTCGAGAGCGCCACGCCCGCCTAAACCTCGCGACCAATCCGTTCCCAGCATCGCGGGAGGGGGCGGTACCAGAGGCGAAAGATGATTCCATATAATTGAATGAGGAACGAACTATATAAATAAATGAATAAATATAAATATAGAGATAAGGAAATTAATAATGGTTCGAGATAGGAACGATTTTTTTTGAGGTACCTGTTTCTACAACCGAACATTGCGTCGAATATTTATATATGTATCCTCATGGGAGAAGATGTGATAATTGGATGACAATTCATTATCCAATGGACGAGGAGCATCTATATTTAATCGTGCATTTATTTATGAACCGAAACGTGGCTGCATTGACATCTTAGGGTCTTGACTCTTGAGTTCGAGCTCCTGGTCGTAGTTAAATGAATACCAAGTGGGTTGATTCAGGCTGTCATCCTATTGCATTGGGAAGAGGGGGCACTGTACCAGCGGCACAGCTGCGCTTCCAGAAAATGACGTAACAATGATGAAACAACAACAATATTTAGAAACCATATCCATATACAGTAGGCATATATATATATATATATATATATATATATATATATATATATATATATATATATATATATATATATATATATATATATATAAATGGAGGAGAGAAGTTGGAAGATGTAGTATCAATCCGAGTGATATTTCAACATCATCAGAGGATGTGTGATAATGTCACGTGACAGTTTATGTAAACGCTCCCGCCCCGCCCCCCCCCCCCCCCCCCAGCCTAATTCCACCACCTTCCCCTCTACCGCTCATATATATATATATATATATATATATATATATGTATATATAAAACACAGTGTGTGTGTGTGTGTGTGTGTGTGTGTGTGTGTGTGTGTGTGTGTGTGTGTGTGTGTGTGTGTGTGTGTGTGTGTGTGTGTGTGTGTGTGATGTTACCGATAGACTCCTAAACGGTGAGGCTTACGTGCTTGATATTTGGCATAGACATGGCCATTGAGCCTGGGACGAACATGGCCGAACTCAAAATATTTGACGATCCATATTTTTTATACATATTTACCTCAGCGCATTTCAGGATTTTCAGCGCACGGATTCAATGGAATCAGAGCAGGTGGGCGCTGATTCGCTCAGAGCGATCACGTGATGACGCGATGACGCTATGAACGCTATGACGCTATGAACGATATGTCGCTATGAACGATATGACGCTATGAAAAAAAAAAATCGCTATGACGCTATGACGCTGTGAACGATATGACGCTATGACAAAAAAAATCGCTCGCTTTGCCAAGGGGCTCGCTTCCCCCCCCCCCACCCCCCCCCCCCCGTTCCCCTCCCCTCCCCCTCCCCTCCCCCGCCCGGCAATGCCGGGTACTTCTGCTAGTATATATATATATATATATATATATATATATATATATGTGGCGGACACAAAAGCCCACTGGCGTGGTGACATCATTCCACGCACCGAGTGGGCGGTGGCCACGCCCGAGGGGTAGGCGTGGCCTCATGATATACCCCGGGCGACCAGCCCGGAGGAGTTGAGTGTTACAGTGTAGTCTTACAATAAAGACGTTTATATGTTACCGCTTGTCCGCTTCCTCCTTGCTCACAAGCAGCGCGCGTAACGCCGCGCTTTACTGGTGACCCTCGACGTTGGATCTGCCGGAGCGATCCTTCCACACGCGACGCCATCGCCATGGCCGCCTTCGTCAAACTTCCGGAATTTTGGGAGGCTCAGGCCGAAGTCTGGTTCGTCCAAGCCGAAGCCCAATTTCAGCTTCGGCACCTCACCGGCGATGACACGCGCTACTGCCACGTCGTCGCCTCCCTCGGGCCCGGCACGGCCGCTCGAGTTGTGTCCGTCCTTCGCCACCCACCGGACGGCCACAAGTACGAGGCACTCAAGCGGCTACTCCTAGCCACGTTCAGCCTCACGGACGACGCACGGGCCAACCGCCTCCTGGATCTCCCCGAGCTCGGTGAGACGCGCCCGTCGGTCCGAATGGACCATATGCTGTCACTGTTGGGCGACGAAGCCCCCGGTTCGCTATTCCGGGCGCTTTTCCGTCGCCAACTTCCAGCGCAGGTTCGCCTCGCGTTGGCCGGGACCGGGCTAACGGAACCCCGAGCATTGGCGGCCGAGGCGGACAAGTACTTCGCCGCTTCGGACACGCGGGCGAGCGTTGGCGTGGCCGTCACGGCCTTCGACGCTGATGTTCCACAGCATCATCTTCTACAGCACGCTGATGTTCCACAGCATCATCTTCTACAGCACGCTGATGTTCCACAGCATCATCTTCTACAGCACGCTGATGTTCCACAGCATCATCTTCTACAGCACGCTGTGGTTCAGCAGCATGCTGATACGCACCTCGTGAACGCCGCCACGCCCCGCCCACCGCCGCGGCGAAAACCGCCACCGCGGGGAAACCCGTCGACTCCACCGGCCTGGCGGAGCCAGCCGCACTCCTCCAGCTCCACCACCTGGTGCTGGTTCCACGCCAAGTTCGGCCACGAAGCTCGGCGGTGTCATCCGCCGTGCTCCTTCAACGGGTCGGGAAACGCCCGGGCCGGCGCTCAATTGTGGCGATGAGCGCCGGCCGTTCGAGCAGCCTGCTGTTCATAACGGACACCTTCTCCGGGAGCCGTTACCTGTGCGACACGGGAGCACAGGTGAGTGTCATTCCCGCCGGCACGTCAGACAAGCACGCCGCGGGTGGGGGGCCCCGCGCTGCTTGCCGCGAACGGGACGCCCATCCGTACGTACGGAAAACGCTGCCTCTCTCTGCGGTTTGGAGGGCAGGTTTTCCGATGGACGTTCGTCACCGCCGACGTGCCCATGGCACTGCTTGGCGCGGACTTCCTGTGCGCTAATGGGCTCCTGGTCGACGTCAAGCGCAGACGGCTTGTCCAGGCCGAGACGTTCAGCTCGCTCGCATGTGCGTTGCCCAGCTCAACGAGCGGCTTGCCAAGCGGCTTGCCGAACGATTCGGTTCCGGCCACGTTGGTCTGTACGCTTCCGGCAGCGGACGCATTCACCCGCCTCCTCGCCGGCTTCCCGGCCCTCACGCGGCCCACCTTCTCGGCGGGGGCCGTCAAGCACGGGGTGGCCCATCACATCCCCACCGTCGGGCCACCGGTCTACGCCCGGGCACGCCGCCTCGAGCCGACGAAGCTGGCGGTGGCAAAAGCGGCGTTCGCTACCCTGGAGCGACTCGGCATCGTTCGGCGCTCAGAGAGCGCTTGGGCGTCGCCGCTGCACATCGTGCCGAAGCCCGGCGGGGGATGGCGACCGTGCGGGGACTATCGCCGTCTCAATGACGCCACGACTCCCGACCGCTACCCCGTCCCCCACATTCAGGACTTTTCCGCCCGTTTGGCGGGCAGGTCCTTCTTCTCGAAGGTGGACCTCATACGCGGCTACCATCAGGTCCCCGTCAGGCCGGAGGACGTCCCGAAGACGGCGGTCATCACGCCATTCGGACTCTTCGAGTTCCTGCGCATGCCCTTCGGTCTGAAGAATGCGGCTCAGGCATTCCAGCGACTGATGGACAGCGTCCTGCGCGACTTGGATTTTGTCTACGTCTACCTGGACGATATCCTCGTCGCCAGCGCGTCCCGCGAAGAGCACCTACGCCACCTCCGCACACTCTTCGAACGCCTGGGCCAGCATGGCCTGATTGTGAACCCCGCAAAGTGCCGGTTCGGCGCCGCCACAATCGATTTTCTGGGGCACCGTGTCACCAGGCACGGCGCCGTCCCCCTGCCGGCCAAGGTGGAGGCGGTGAAGGGGTTTCCGCGCCCCCGCACGATCAGAGGGCTGCAGGAGTTCCTGGGCATGGTGAACTTTTACCATCGGTTCCTGCCCCGTATCGCCCAGCTCCTGCGCCCCCTGCACGAAGCTCTCCGAGGTAAGCCGGGCAAAGGCGACGTTACCTGGACCGAGCAGATGGACACGGCGTTCACGGGTGCGAAGCTCGCCTTGGCTAACGCCACCATGCTCGCGCACCCGGCGCCCGATGCACCGATCGCCCTCACCACCGATGCCTCGGACTACGCGGTGGGCGCGGTGCACGAGCAATGGGTGCGTGGAGCTTGGCAACCGCTGGCATTCTTTAGCCGGCAGCTTCGCCCGCCCGAACGCCGTTACAGTACCTTCGACCGCGAGTTGCTCGGACTTCACTTGGCGGTCAGGCACTTCCGCCATCTGCTCGAGGGCCGGGCGTTCACTGCCTTCGTCGACCACAAGCCGCTGATCTTCGCGATGGGCAAGGTCACCGAGCCGTGGTCGGCCCGGCAGCAGCGTCACCTCTCGGCCGTGTCCGAGTACACGACGGACATCCAGCACGTCGCGGGGAAGGACAACCCGGTGGCGGATTGCCTTTCCCGGGCCGTCGCCCACGCAGTCCACCTCGGCATCGACTATGCCCGGATGGCAGCGGACCAGGCCGCTGACCCCGACGTCCAGGCCTTGCGGACCGCCGTCACGGGCCTCCGCGTCACCGAGGTGCCGTTCGACGGCGCGGGCGCGGCTCTCTTGTGCGACGTCTCCCTCGGGCGTCCTCGCCCCATTGTGCCCGCGGGCTGGCAGCGCCAGGTGTTTGACGCCATCCACGGCCTGTCCCACCCGGGCGCGAGGGCCTCCCAAAGGCTGATCGCCGACAAGTTCGTCTGGCATGGCCTCCGGAAGGCCGTCCGCGGCTGGGCCAGGACGTGCCTCGCGTGCCAGCGCGCCAAGGTGCACCGGCACACCCAGGCCCCGTTGGCCCCGTTCACGGTGCCGGAACGCCGGTTTGACCACGTCCACGTGGACCTGGTGGGACCTCTGCCCCCCTCGCGGGGTTTCACCTACGTCCTCACCATGGTGGACCGCACCACCCGGTGGCCGGAGGCCGTGCCCTTGGCGTCGACAACGGCGGCCGATGTCGCGCAGGCTTTCATCGCCACCTGGGTTGCCCGGTTCGGCGCCCCCTCAGACATCTCATCCGACCGCGGCCCCCAGTTCACCTCGGAGCTCTGGGGGGCGGTTGCGCAGGGGCTCGGGGTCCGGCTGCACCGAACCACGGCCTACCACCCCCAGGCTAACGGCCTGTGTGAGCGATTTCACCGCTCATTGAAGGCCGCGCTCCGGGCCACCCTCCGCGACGGCGGCTGGGTCGACAGGCTCCCCTGGGTCCTGCTGGGCCTCCGGACGGCGCCCAAGGAGGACCTGCGCGCATCCGCGGCGGAGTTGGTCTTCGGGCAACCGCTGCGGGTGCCGGGCGAGTTCCTCCCCGACTCCACGGCACCATGGTCCGCGGCACAGCAGCGCTCCGCTCTGCAAGAGACCGCCCAGAGGTTCGCCCCGGTGCCAACGGCATGCCACGGGCACCCACCGACGCACGTCGCCCCGGAGCTTCGCACGGCGGAGTACGTCTTCGTCCGCCACGATGCCCATCGGACACCACTGCGGCCCCCGTACGACGGGCCTTTGCGCGTGCTGGAGACCGGGGCGAAGCACTTCACCCTGGACATCGGCGGTACTCCTGACCGCGTTTCGGTAGACCGCCTCAAGCCGGCCCACCTCGATGTGGACCATCCACCGCCAGTGGCCCGACCCCCACGTCGGGGCCGCCCTCCTGCGGGCGGACCCCCGGCACCGCCCAACCCCGCCGCCACGGCGCCCCCCGGTCCTGCACCCATCCCAGGGGCAGCCAGGGGCATCCCACCTGGTATCCCTGCACCCCGGACGCCGCCGATCGCCAGGGGGCGCTTCGGCCGGGTCATTCGTCTGCCCCGCAAACTGGCCCTCCAGGTGCGCGGGAATTCTGGGGGGGCGCGTGTGGCGGACACAAAAGCCCACTGGCGTGGTGACATCATTCCACGCACCGAGTGGGCGGTGGCCACGCCCGAGGGGTAGGCGTGGCCTCATGATATACCCCGGGCGACCAGCCCGGAGGAGTTGAGTGTTACAGTGTAGTCTTACAATAAAGACGTTTATATGTTACCGCTTGTCCGCTTCCTCCTTGCTCACAAGCAGCGCGCGTAACGCCGCGCTATATATATATATATATATATATATATATATATATATATATATATATATATATATATATATATATATATATATATATATATATATATATATATATATATATATATATATGTCAAGTAGTAGATTTGTTATTTCCTAAAGTTCAGTTATAGACGTTGGGTGCTAATGTGTTATGATTTATATGATGTCTAAAAATGCTATTTCATAAAGTAAATAAAGGGTTTTTGCTTCGTTTTAGTTTTGGATGAGGAAAGGCTTAAAATGAGGTCATGCTGAACAAATTGTATACGTGTGCTTTTTTCGAGGCTGGTCGTAAAACCACGCCCACATGCGCTTGTTTTAGCGTAATGCTAGTAGAATGACATGATCGTTAACCATATATATTTTGTTTTAATCTCAGCAACGCATGACTCTGTATAAACATGCTTTGGATTACTCATGTACACAAACCCATAAAATATATGGGTTTGTTTGGCTAAGCATACACTCTCCTCATTGTGAGTTACATTTCTGTTTTCTCGGAGCCCAGAGAAACATTTGGTCCAAATGATAAGGACGGGCTGACTCCCCCGAATGATAACGGTGGGAGGAACCTCTCCCAGTGTTGTTTGTTCCCTCGGAGATTTCCTGATAAAACGTGTCCCTATATAAATGGACTGGGAATCAATGTGTTTTCAGGAAGGCTTGACGTGGCATGAGACTGGCTCTTGCTATAGATGTCTTGGCCTCCTCCGGATCTGTATAAGTTGGTTATTAATAAAGCTGCGCCATTCCAGGCTATTGTGGACTTCTTTTGCAAACGAAGAGCTGATTCTTCACAGATGGTACCAGGAGTGGGGTGTCAACAGACGCGGAGGACGGGAAACGGAGCCCGATGGACAGGAGGAAGGCTGACCTGAGGCCGGCGCCGGCACGTTGATTTGATTAAAGGTGGGAGTTGTTTTATATCAGAGGGCTATTATTCCAAATTCGTACCTTCCTCCTTCGAGCGGGTTCAGTCTCCTTGTCTTCCGCGCTGTCTGCACTCGAACAGAAATTGTAAGTAGAGGCTCATTTAGGCCTCAGAATGACGTAGCTTTGTTAAAGCCAGGATAAACAAGTAAGGATAAACCAGTAAGGACTTAACAGTAAGCTTAAAGTTACAGTTAGCACCAGGAGGGGAAAATGAGGTCGGACAGCCATATAGGTTGAAACCAGGTGGCCAAGATTTTTCCAGGAAGGAACAGCCCAGAGACAAGATGGGGTATGCCATTGCATGCCAGGGAACGAAGGGCTGTGGCTAACTTAGGTAGAACTTAAGAGGGCCATAGGAACATGGCCAGTAAAAGGATTTGCGCAGGATATCGGTGAAGATATCGGTGAAGATAACGTTCGGTAAGGGTAACGTTATAACTTAACAAGGGAGAGGGGAAAATGAGGTCGGACAGCCATATAGGTTGAAACCAGGTGGCCAAGATTTTTCCAGGAAGGAACAGCCCAGAGACAAGATGGGGTATGCCATTGCATGCCAGGGAACGAAGGGCTGTGGCTAAACTTAGACGGCCAAAGGGACATGGCCAGGAAGGGTGAAATGCGTAGGTACCAGGTAGGTTTGACAAGAAGGTAGTGACAACTACGAGGTCAAGCCAGGAAGCTCTAGACTAAGTTCTAGACAAGAGGTCCAGATAAAGCAGGCCAGGACCTGGTGGACAAGAGAAAATAAATAAGCTCACAGGAAATGGGCCAGGTGGCCACAGGGTGAGAAGGACAGGTTAGGTTTTGAAATATTGAAAATTGAAGCAGGAGCTGCATTGTAGGAATTTGAAGCTTCAGAGCCAAAGGAAGCAAGTTCAGGAAGCAAAGTTCAGGACAAAACAATTAAGGAGGTAGTTAAACAAGTAAAACAGCGAGTGATGCCGCTGGACCAGATACCAGACCAAGACCCCCCACCCCCCCCAAGACCTGAGCTCAGTCCCGGGGCTCTAGGCAACACCCCAACACCCCACCCTGCCTTCCCTTTTTTTCACCTCAACCCACCCCCCGTCCAAACCCGTCCCAAAAAATCCTTTTCCTTGAATGAGAGACGTAACATGAATGAGGAATGAATGTATATTGGGATGTTAATTGACGTGTGTGTCTGGCCAATGTGTTTGTCTGTGTGTCATGTGCAAAGCAGAGGGTTTCGGTGTGAAACTTTGTAAGCGATCTGCTCGACTTGGGGGAAATTCAGGCCGGGAATGTCCATTTTAGCGTCTATCCGAGAGAACAGGCGAGGTCCTGAACTGAGTCCGGATTTTCATCTGTTTGGGAGTTGTTTGGGAAGCGAATTGATATAAATCGGGTCAGGAAAGCACCCGGAGTGCCCTTGTCGATCTACTGTTGATATGAAGCGGTTTCTTGGAGATGGTTGCAGAATTCGAATCAATATGTGTGTTTTACTTGAATTGAAGAGTTCATTCAATGGCAGATATTGTGGATTGTATGTGTGGGATGTATCGCTGAGGCAGCTCACCTTTGAAATTGGTGTCATATAGTGCATTTTGGGGTCGGGTGCGATGAGGTTGCTCAGAGTGCCGGCGATAACTCGCCCACTCTCAGAGGAAGTGTGTGCCCAAATGCATTGTGGGTCATTTCGACTTTGCTGGATGTCGGACGTTCACATGTCAGTATCTTGTCAGAATCTTCTTCTTCATGTCATGTCCTTCATCCTTCATCTTCTTGTCAGAATTAGACATGAGTCATGAGCCATGTCGGAATAGTGGCCGGCTGCGACATATATGCCAGGCAATGTCACAGGACGAATACGTTATTTAAGATGGATTTATAAGATGGATAGATGGATGGATTTATTTAAGATGGCTAAAATAAACGATTTCAAGACAGAGTAATTAATTTCCGGAGTCAAGTTCCAACAGGAAGTCTTGTTCATACAGTAAGGTACAGTGCGGAGTGGCGGCTGGAAGATGCATCGATGCATTTGTGTTGATCGATGCGGACACAGATTTAGTATGCTGGTAAGGTTGTTATTAAAACACATATGGGTCTGAGGGCAGATAATGTGGGACAAGCTGCCTCACGGGCGCTGCAGGGAGAGTATTTGGAAATTCAATAATTTGAGCAGAAATGTCACGTTTTCAACAGAACGCTGATCCGAGGAAGGAGGACGGTCGAGGTTTCAACTGTCGGTATGTGGTGTGGCTTGTGCCAAGGTGTGGACGCGAGGAGGTGCGTTGATGAAGCGTTGTGCGAACGAGGAAGGATGTGCGATGGGCATTGTGAAGCACGCCTCGTACGGAAGGTCCTTGGACGAAGTGTGACGGTTGTTGGATTCGTAGAAGTTAGCATTATGCTATGTAGAGCCACATTAATGGTCATTTGTCCATTGTCGCCGGACTTGCATTACTTGTGGGATAATAAAGCGCTGGTTACCCCAATTCGAAGTTTGACCTTTTAAAGTTTAGTTGACCTTTGTTCGAGATATGCAAGGGAAAGGTCAGAGGTAATTCACTAACCTTGGAAGAACGACAGGCGGAGTCAGTCTACAGGGTGTTGCTTTAACGATAGGATATATAGGACTTAAATCTGGAGAATATCGGGACATTATATTGTGGGTAAAACCAAAATCATGTACATAATTAGTGGACAGAGAATATCGAGTTTTTTGTTGTTGTGGAAGCGTCAGTCAGGTACAGTACGCTTGGAATTTAATTTAACCGGGCCGAGCGGTGGGGATTTGAGATGGATTTGAGTCACGTTAAATGGAGGACATTTGTGAGGATGAAGAGATGCAAGTAACGTGGATTAAATTGTGGTATCACGAGTTGGGTGCCAGAGATATTGTGGTTATTATAACTCACTGATTATAGGGGGCGCCGGGCGCACCGAGTACAGATCGGGTTGCATGATGGAGCACGCATGCATGGATTTTGGCTTTGCGAGGCTCCGGATCGAAATTGGCATTTCGATGCTGTGGATTATATTATGCCTGCCCGGAAAGGGGATGTCCTGTGCTGGGGCTGGCGACATGCCTCTGTTATTTGTCTGTCTGTCGGTCTGATTGTAAGTCTTTGGTACTGGGAGGGCTAATTGAGTGCTCAGGCGTCATTGTTCCATGGAGGCAGGAGCTGTGAGTCACAAAATGTAAATGTAACACAGAGAGATGAACAGGACAACAACGGAGTTTATATGGACGGGTTTGGGGATGCAACTTCGTCCGGGGGTTTTGGTCCAGCCTGCAAGGAGTCCAGGGGCTTGTTTTAGGGCTGGGTCGCCAAAAATGGGATGCTGTGCCCATCTGGATGTAAAATTATCCATCAAGGACGGGGAATAATGTGCAGTGTGATTGGGTAAGAGGTAAAGGCCATAAAACACCAACCCCATGAGGAACGAAATAAATGGAGAGATGTTGGGATCACATGATGGTTGGGATTGAAGAACAACCTACTGGGATTTCAAACCTGTGTTTGGGTCTGGGGCAACTGGGTGATGGGCAACAGTGTATGAGTGAGTAATTATGATCTGATTAAGTGTAAGAGGCGGTGGAGAAGAAAGGGGTGATGAAAAGTTATTTGTTTAGTGTGAAGTAGGTTGGTTGCTTATTTGTCACAGTAAGATGAGAGTTGTGTTTTTAAGCTTGGTCTTTGAATGAATTGTTGCTTGGAATGTGTTGATTGGAAAAGTGATTTCTGATCGCTGATCCGATCTGGTTTTGAATTGTTGATTTAATTTTGAATTGATTGGAGGTAATAAGGATTTGTGTTGATTTCCTGATTTGAGTTGATCTGGAAACAAAGACAGATGGGATTAATGTGTATATCAGGAACATTTTGGAAAAGAAATATGGATATATGACATTACTAAAATATAACCAAGCAATTGAGAGTTCTTGGGTTAATGGGATATAAATAAATGCATCTACAAGTTGATGGTTTATAAAAATTTAGGTCTGGATGATACTTAAACGATGAACAATGTTGGCAATATACAAAGAATGTGACTTGTTTTTTGGGGGGAAAACATGTGGTTTAAATTTGGTTGGCTAAGTTTTAAAGATGGAGATGTTTCGCAGAACTCTTATGATTATTTACATGAGTGGTGGACTATTCCATGGCGAAGCATTTTTCAGTTTTTATGATTAAGGTTTAAGGTCTTTATGATCTGTTTAGTGTATTTTTCAAAGGAGAGGGTTTTGGTCAATGATGATGCCAAGATTCCGGATGTGGATACTGGGAAACCATCGATGTTGGGGGGAATGAAGATTAATTCAGATTTAGCGTAGTTAAGTTCGAGGAAGCTGATCTGAAGCTAGAATTTTATTTCAGTTAGGCAGTTTGTCAGGATAGAGTGGGTGGTGGTGGAGCACGATTTGGTGGAGATGAAAAAGCTGGATGTCATCGGTGAAGCAGTGGAATTGGAGACCATGGTGCATTGGCTATGGTGCATGACGGATTAAGTGACCAAGGGGGGATAGGTACAGGACGAAGAGGAGGGGGCCAAGAACTGAACCTTGGGGGACACCTTAAGGGGGAGTGAATTGTGGTGATTAAGCTGTTGTAGATGCTGTCAATTTTGCTTTGGATGAATGGTCCAGGAAGGAAGGAGGGTGCAGGTGGCACCAGGTGTGAGTGCACAGGTGTGCACCAACAGGTGTGTGGAGAAAAGGTGGTATCCAGGGAGCTGAGGAGTTTGTTCACGTTGTAAAGTTTGTTTATTTAGTTTGTTTATTGTAGAGAAGAGTGCTTTTGGGATTCCGGAGCCAGAGTGGATAATTTGAGGGTAGTAGGTGGAGTAGAGGACATCTTTGCAGTGCTGTAGGTGGTCCTTGTAGGCTTGGGGGTGAACTAATTTGGGTTTAATAGGCACAAGCTGGTCTAAACAGGGTGAGGAGGATGGTGTGATTGATGATGTCAAAGGAGGCGTTGAGGTGAGGAGGATGAAAATGTTGAGGTTGCCGGCATCAGAGGAGAGAAAAGGTCGCTGGTGATTTTGAGGAGAGCAGTTTCAGTACTGTGGCTGGAGCAGAATCCGGATTGGGATGTTTCATACAGGTTATTGGCAGAGTGGTGATGTTTGAGTTGAGTGGCCACAGCACGTTCCAAAACTTTTGACAGAAAGGGTAGATTGGAGATGGGTCTGAAGTTATTTAGGGTGTCAGGGTTTAGTCCAGGGTTTTTCCAGAATGGGGGTGAAGTTTCACGAGTTTTTGGGGAAATCGGTATGTGAAGCTGGATTAAGTTGGAACTGCTTGATGAGCCATGGAGATGGATTGGGTTTTGTTGTTGGTTGTCTGGGAGTTCGGTTGTTGCATTGCCAAAGGTTTCTGTGTGGTGGACACACTCGTTGGCTGTTGTCTTGTGTGACGTGGATGGAGATGTATGTGGCTGCGTGTGGCTGCCTGGAGGGGAAGGCGGCTACAGTGGTTGATATTGGTTGTGGGTTGTCCGGGGTGCTTCGATTTGCATAAAGGGTGAAGATTGGGATATTACATTATTTTAAGTAAGTATTGGTATGAGTAATTACAGAAGTAATTATGAGTTATTATGAGTAATTAGTGGTATGAGTATTAGTTATGAGTTCCAGGTGTTGAGCTAGTTATGCTAGTTATCCAGCTAGTTATGAGTAAGTGATTATTTTAGTAAAATTACATGTTTCGCTGTGTTGTTGATCTGGGGACAAGCTAGTTTGATGGGTACCCTGGGGTCTTCAGCGTGTCTATGTGTTTGTCTGGCTGTTACACTAGACTCTGGGATGTGTTTTCATGAGACGAATTTCAGAATTGATGACAATTCAGTGAGTATGGTGGACAACGTGAAGTGGCTGGTGTGAAGGAAGGGGTTGGGAAAGATGGACCCCCTTCACGAATACCCAGTAGGGTAGCTTAATTTCAGACATAACAGTGAGAATCTATTGTGAGCGAATCACAGTGGGTGAGGAAAACATTGTGTGTGACCAGACACCAGAACTGACCAGAATTGAAATTGGAAGTAGACCAGGTTATTTCTATTATTTGTTTATTCGTGAAAATAAATAAATAATAGGGGGAGGTTCACGGAGGTTAATGGTGGTTTGTTTGTATTAATCGAGGTTAATGGTGGTTTGTGTTTGTGTTAATGGAGGTTAAAGGTGGTTGGTTTGTGGTAATTCTAGTTGAAACTCTCGCTGAAGTAATTTTCGTTTATTTTTATTTTTTGATTCGATTTGAGAGTTGAGATGATTGATTTTTTATTAATTTTATAATTTTATTTTTATTGATGTTGGAAACAGGTAATGGGATGCTGAGAGAAGGATTGAATTTAATTTGAATTGGACTGGATTAAATGGGATTGAATTTTAAAAAATTGAATATTGGATAAAATTGGATCCACTTGAAAAAAGTGGATTAGGAAATTGGAGACCTGTAGACCAGGCGCTCCCAGGAGACTTGTGGACCAGGTGTTCCACCAGAGGAAAAAGACCAGGTGTTCGTGGAGCACTTCACCTGCAAGAACGCCTTGGAACCAAGGTGGAAGGGACCAGTCCAGGTGTTGCTGACTACACCAACGGCAGTCTTTTGCGAGGGCAAGACTTCGTGGATCCACGCCACGCACTGTAAGTTGGCCATACAAGCACCAGACACCACACCCCCAGAACACAGTAAGGATGGGCCTAATCATAGGTACAATACTATTGATAGCGACAGCAGCTAGGGGAAATTCCGATTCCAATAGATGCGAAAACGAAACCCGACACCTCACCGTAACATGGGGACAAAGAGTATCACCACCATGTTTCGAACAGAAAGCCCTGCACACAAATTGGGTGAACATAAATTGGCTAGCACTGTCGGCAGGGCCTGGACGCATTGGCATGATACTACAAAAGCAACGAGAGTTCCGGGAAGACGGGCAAGCTAGCATTAAGACCTTGGCCCAACCAGGATACTAATGGGGAACCCCTGATTTTAAGCTACAAACACGCACACGCCTAGGGAAAGACATGACCATGCAGGTCCGGTGCAGCGTCTGGACCCCTGGCGCGGCCGGTGGCGAAAGGAACTACATACCATGCATCGAATACATACTCACGCCACAACCCCAGAATAAGGCCCCAAAGAAGGGTGAAAACACATATCGGAAAGTGGCCAGGGAGGTGGCAACAATTCAAAATAGGACACACTGCTGGTCGTGCATGCGCTTTCCCCAAGCAGGCACCACAGGAATACACATGATAGTGCTACCTCTGTCCCTCAATGACCTCTGCTCACAACCTATCGATTCCCCATGTTTAGTCACCACGCTGGAAAGAGAAGGGGTTGACAACGGCAAGAGTTGCAATCGACAATTTAATTATCGCCCGTCAATGATTGCCCATGTGGCCGAGAGGCCTGCCCCCGTCTGGGTCAAACCACAGAAAGGGAAGGTCTGCCTCCAGGGTTCCGGCCACTTGCGTATGGGAGAATCAGAATGCGCCTACACTCTCCCCGGAAAGCTGGGACAAGGGAGCTCGGGGATTACATTACGAATAGTACTGCAAGATAAACACAACCACAACATAACGGCTATAACATTCTCTAGGGGGGTTAGTAGGATTAATGGGGTGGTAAAGGGACTCCAGTGCTTATCCACCCACCTGGTCCCACCCCATGGGACAATGTTTATATGCGGCGACAAGGCTTACCCCTATTTACCAAATAATTGGGGGGGCACATGTTATCTGGGTTCAGTTCTTCCTGACATTGAGATACTGGATGAGCTAGACCCAAAGTCCTTGGACAGGCGTTATAAGAGGTCAGTCATGAACGAAGATGGAACCACTAAACTACACGGGAGCCTATGGGAAAAGGTGTTTGGTTTCTTCTTCCCAGGAGCGGGCACAGTCATGGATAGTTTCCAGATAGACAAATTGGCTTTGGCCCTAGAAAAGGTGGCAAACGACACCGCTACGGCCCATGACATACTATTGGATCGATCGGATCGCGCGCGAAAATTCTTATACATTTAGCTGGCTCACTGACTGGTTCCAGGGATGGACGGGCACCATAGTGAAGTGGTTATTGACCGCACTGGCTGTGATAATCGGGGTAGTAATTTGGGGGGCACTAATGAAATCTCTAGTCCTCCTCTGTATGAGAAAGTATTTTACAGGATGGAAAGTGAAAAAGCCGCCGACAACGACTATGGCTCTGACCACAGAGGCCGTCGACCTGAACGGGTCCTTCAACAAGGCAGTTGCGACCGGCGCTCCAGAAAATTGCATTGAATTTTGTGGCAACTGTGATACTTGTGTGGATCCCATGTGGGAACTGGCTGCTGCCTGTAACGGTGTATGTGATGACTGTGATACTTGTGCTATAAACCCCTTGCGTGTACTGGCTAACGCTGCTTATGTATTACAAGCTGACAGCTGCACGCCCCCTTCCGACCCAACTATGGATCTGATTGCGACACTGGGTCTGGCGGTTGAGGGACCCGACGCGGATGTCCTAGACCCGCAAGCCGACCAGGCGCCCATGGGAGACTTTGACATAAAGGAAGTCCCTCTCTTTTCTTCAAATGTTTCGGATCTCTTTGATCCAAATGTTTCGGATCTCTTTGATCCACATGTTGCGGATCTCTTTGCTTCAAGTGATTCGGATTCGGATTTTTACGCTCTGTACCCTGACCAGGAAATTGAGACACAAGATACTGACGACATTTTGTATTCCCCAGAACAGCAACACGTGAGGGACCTCATGGGCATGACCGTTGATTAACTTCGAAGATCTGCAAGGACTGCGTCTGCAAAGGGTGGGGGGAGCCAGTTCCGCAGGGGAAGTGATGCACCCTCTGGCGGAGCAGAACCTCATCTGGACCAGACGTCTTCGTTGTGGATCCGAAACGTTAATGAACTTTCATGTTTTGAGCCCTCAGGCTCCGAGCACGCACCACACGACACGTTCGCCAAATGCACGGGCGAGGCGCTTTGGGCGCACGATATGCCCTTGGGAGATACCCGCATTACACAATTATTTTTTCAATACCCGCATTACACAATTATTTTTCAATAAAGCCCGATGTGGCACGTTGTCTCTTAAGATACTTTGTCTCGACGAGACAAGAGGAAGGAATGTCAAGTAGTACATTTGTTATTTCCTAAAGTTCAGTTATAGACGTTGGGTGCTAATGTGTTATGATTTATATGATGTCTAAAAATGCTATTTCATAAAGTAAATAAAGGGTTTTTGCTTCGTTTTAGTTTTGGATGAGGAAAGGCTTAAAATGAGGTCATGCTGAACAAATTGTATACGTGTGCTTTTTTCGAGGCTGGTCGTAAAACCACGCCCACATGCGCTTGTTTTAGCGTAATGCTAGTAGAATGACATGATCGTTAACCATATATATTTTGTTTTAATCTCAGCAACGCATGACTCTGTATAAACATGCTTTGGATTACTCATGTACACAAACCCATAAAATATATGGGTTTGTTTGGCTAAGCATACACTCTCCTCATTGTGAGTTACATTTCTGTTTTCTCGGAGCCCAGAGAAACATTTGGTCCAAATGATAAGGACGGGCTGACTCCCCCGAATGATAACGGTGGGAGGAACCTCTCCCAGTGTTGTTTGTTCCCTCGGAGATTTCCTGATAAAACGTGTCCCTATATAAATGGACTGGGAATCAATGTGTTTTCAGGAAGGCTTGACGTGGCATGAGACTGGCTCTTGCTATAGATGTCTTGGCCTCCTCCGGATCTGTATAAGTTGGTTATTAATAAAGCTGCGCCATTCCAGGCTATTGTGGACTTCTTTTGCAAACGAAGAGCTGATTCTTCACATATATATATATGAAGGAACTGCGCTCCAACGCGAGTCGAAAGAATTGACGCGACCAAAGACGGAATTCGTCCGAGTTGCTTTATTGAAACAAAACAGCTCAGGTATTCTGACAAGCCCGTTTATCGGGCAGCAATATATATACACATTTATGTCGGGAAGTTTGCCCGGCAAAAGCTATACCGGGCATGCCCGGGTGTCAAGGGCGAGCCTTGGAAAGGCGAGTCTGGACCTGCCCGGGCGTGTTTGGCTGCGGCCTGGCAAGTCGAGGCTGGGCGTGCCCGGGCGCTCTGGGCGAGCCCTGGAAAGGCGATAGCGGGCATGCCCGGACGCTCTGGGCGAGCCCTGGAAAGGCGATAGCGGGCATGCCCGGACGCTCTGGGCGAGCCCTGAAAAGGCGATAGCGGGCATGCCCGGACGCTCTGGGCGAGCCCTGAAAAGGCGATAGCGGGCATGCCCGGACGCTCTGGGCGAGCCCTGGAAAGGCGATAGCGGGCATGCCCGGGAAAGACGAGACCGGGCGTGCCCGGGAGGTTCGGGCGTGCCCGGGAACAGTGAGTCCGGGCATGCCCGGGAGAGGCGCGTCTGGCCGTGTTCTGGCCGGTGCAAGGTCGATTGTGTGCATCCAGCGGTAACCGCTACACACGCCCCTCCAGAATCGACCTGCACCGGCAGGGTCAATTTAAGGGGGGTCCGGATGACCCGGCCGAAGCGACCCCTGGAGGGTCGTGGGGAGGGGTCCGACGTGGTGGTGGGTGGTCGAGCGGGGGGAACTGTGGACGGGGGGCGGCCTCGCCGCGGAGGAAGGGCCAACCGTGGTGGTCGGTCGACGTCCATGTGCGCCGGTTTGAGGCGGTCCACAGAAATCCGGTCCGGCCGGCCGCCAAAGTCGACGATGAAAGACTTGTCGCCCCGTCGCAGGACCCGGAAGGGCCCGTCGTACGGCGGCCGGAGTGGCCCCCGGTGCGCGTCATGACGCACAAAGACGTACTCCGCTGTGCGAAGCGCCGGGGGGACGTAGGACTGGGGGCCACCGTGGCGGGACGTCGGCACGGGGTCAAATCGTCGGGCGGCCTCCTGGAGGTCCGAGCGCTGGCGAGCGGCGGACCAGGGACTGGTAGCATCGGGCACGAATTCGCCCGGGACGCGGAGCGGCTGGCCGTAGACAAGCTCGGCGGCGGACGCCTGGAGGTCTTCCTTGGGGGCCGTGCGAAGGCCCAAAAGGACCCACGGCAGCCGGTCGGCCCAACCGTCGTCCTGAAGGCCGGCCATGAGTGCCGCCTTCATGGAGCGGTGAAACCGCTCGCACAACCCGTTGGCTTGGGGGTGGTAGGCCGTGGTGCGGTGCAGCGTGACCCCCAACGAAAGGGCGACCGCGCCCCAAAGCTCAGACGTAAACTGTGGGCCGCGGTCGGACGAGATGTCCGCTGGTGCGCCGAAGCGCGCGACCCAGGTGGCGATGAACGCCTGTGCCACGTCGGCGGTGGTGGTGGAGGCGAGGGGCACAGCCTCCGGCCACCTGGTGGTCCTGTCCACCATGGTAAGCAGGTGGGTGAACCCCCGCGAGGTGGGCAGGGGACCCACCAGGTCCACGTGGACGTGGTCGAAACGCTGTTCAGGCACGGCGAAAGGTGCCAGCGGGGCCTGGGTGTGGCGGTGGACCTTGACCCGCTGGCAGGCCGTGCAGGCGTTGGCCCAGTCGCGGATGTTTCGTCGAAGGCCGTGCCAGACGAAACGCGCCGACACCAGCTTCTGAGAAGCTTTCCGGCCCGGGTGAGAAAGGCCGTGGATGGAGGCGAAGATGCGGCGCTGCCAGGAAACGGGCACGATGGGGCGAGGCTGGCCCTGGGAGACGTCGCAGAGCAGGACGGTGCCCGCGAAGGGAATGTCGGCCAGGCGGAGGCCCGTGTCCGCCGCACGGAGTGCCTGCACCGAGGCGTCGGTGGTCTGGTCGGCCGCCATGAGCGCGAAGTCCACGCCGAGGTGGACCGCGTTCGCGCTGGCCCGAGAAAGACAGTCGGCCACGGCGTTGTCTTTGCCGGCGACGTGCCGGATGTCTGTGGTGAACTCCGACACGGCGGAGAGGTGGCGCTGCTGGCGGGCCGACCACGGCTCCGTGACCTTAGCCATTGCATAGACCAACGGCTTGTGGTCGACGAAAGCCGTGAACGGGCGGCCCTCCAGGAGGTGTCGGAAATGGCGAACGGCTAGGAATAGCCCGAGCAGCTCGCGGTCGAACGTGCTGTAGTTTAACTCGTTCGGCCGGAGTTGCCGGCTGAAAAAAGCGAGTGGCTGCCAAACCCCGTCCACCCATTGCTCATGGACGGCGCCCACGCGTAGTTGGAGGCGTCCGTAGTGAGGGCAATGGGCGCGTTGAGCACCGGGTGAGCCAGCAGCGTTGCGTCGGCGAGGGCCAGTTTGGCGCTGGCGAAGGCCGTGTCCATGGCCGCGGACCAAACAATGTCATGCTTGGCCGGCTTGCCCCAGAGGGCCTCCTAAAGGGGCCGCATGAGCTGAGCAGCGCGGGGCACGAATCGGTGATAAAAATTCACCATGCCGAGGAACTCTTGGAGGGCCTTGATGGAACGGGGACGCGGGAACGTGGTGATGGCCTCGACCTTGGTCGGCAGCGGCACGGCCCCGGTCTTGGTGATGCGGTGGCCCAAAAAGTCAACGGTCGTCGCGCCGAAGTGGCATTTGACCGGGTTGACAATTAAGCCGTGCTCGCTGAGGCGACCGAACAGTGTTCGGAGGTGGAGGAGGTGCTCAGCGTGGGACGTGCTGGCGACGAGGATATCGTCCAGATAGACGAAAAGAAACGGCAGGTCGCACAGCACGCCGTCCATCAAGCGCTGGAACGCCTGGGCCGCGTTCTTGATGCCAAACGGCATCCGCAAAAATTCGAACAGGCCGAACGGCGTGATGACGGCCGTCTTCGGGACGTCGGCCGCCCGGACAGGTACCTGGTGGTAGCCCCGTATCAGGTCAATTTTCGAAAAGATGACCCGTCCCGCCAAACGGGCGGAAAAGTCCTGAATATGCGGGATCGGGTACCTGGCGGGGGTGGTAGCGTCATTGAGACGGTGGTAGTCACCACACGGGCGCCATCCACCCCCCGGCTTTGGCACGATGTGCAGTGGCGAGGCCCACGCGCTATCGGAGCGCCGCACGATGCCGAGGTGCTCCAACGCGTCGAACTCGGCCTTCGCCACGGCGAGCTTGGCCGGGTCGAGGCGGCGGGCCCTGGCGTAGACCGGCGGGCCCGTAGTGGGTATGTGGTGCTCGATCCCGTGCCGCACCGCGACGGCCGAAAACGTCGGCCGCGTGAGGGCCGGGAATTCCGTGAGCAGGCGAGCGAACTCGTTCGCTGCCAGGAGGGCGCACGCCAGTTCGGTCGGCGCGGAGCTGCTCATCGTGCACGCCAGGGAGCTGAAGGTCTCGGCGTTGACAAGGCGACGACGTTTGACGTCGACCAGCAGCCCGTGCGCGCAGAGGAAGTCGGCGCCCAGCAAAGCCATGGGGACGCAGGCGGTCACAAAAGTCCATTGAAAACGCTGGCTGCCGAAGCAGAGGGTGACGACGCGTGGGCTGAAAGTGCGTATGGCCGAGCCATTAGCAGCGACCAAAGAGGGGCCGCAAACGGCGTCCCGCCTGTCCTGCTCGGAGGCGGGTATGACGCTCAGTTGGGCGCCGGTGTCACACAGGAAACGCCGCCCAGACGCTTTGTCCCGAATAAACAGCAAGTTGCCCAAGTGGCCGGCGCTCATGGCTGGGAATGAACGCCGGCCCGGCCGTTTCCCGACCTGCCGAAAGTGCACGGGGGCCGGCACGTTCGAGCCTTGTGTCCGAACCTGGCGTGGTAATAACACCACGCACGGTCAGGTGGAGGCCCCGGCCGTCGTGTCGGAAGCGGGCAGTGCGGCGTGGCGGCCGCCAGTTGCACCGGCAGTTCGGCCTCCAACCGCGCAGGGCGCTCGGGCGTCGTGGGCGTCGCCTCGGATGGTGGCGGGCTCCAGGTAACCACGCCGATGTGCTGGCCCGCCGAGGAGATCTTATCGGCTTCCCTGGCGAGGGCGCGGGAATCCGTGATCAACGTGCCAGCCAGGGCGAGGCATACCAGGTGAGGCAGCTGGCGAAGGAACAGCTCGCGTAACAGAAAATCCGGAGAGTGCTCACCGAGCAACGAGAGCATATAGTCCATGCGCTCTGACAGGCGCGTGTCGCCGAGCTCGGGCAGAGCGAGCAGGCGCCATGCGCGTGCTGCCGGTGAGAGGGCGAAAGCATCGAGGAGGAGTGTCTTCAGCGCGTCGTATTTGTCAGCAGCCGGCGGGTGCTCGAGGAGGCTCAAGGCGTGGGCCGCGGTGGCGGAACCGAGCGCCGCCACAACATGGTGGAAGCGGGTGTCGTCCGCGGTGATGCCTCGCAGGGCGAACTGAGAGTCCGCCTGAGTGAACCAAACAGCGGCGTGAGCCTCCCAGAAGGTAGGCAGTTTAAGTGTCACTGCCGTATCCATGTCGGTAGGTCACCAATGAAGGAACTGCGCTCCAACGCGAGTCGAAAGAATTGACGCGACCAAAGACGGAATTCGTCCGAGTTGCTTTATTGAAACAAAACAGCTCAGGTATTCTGACAAGCCCGTTTATCGGGCAGCAATATATATACACATTTATGTCGGGAAGTTTGCCCGGCAAAAGCTATACCGGGCATGCCCGGGTGTCAAGGGCGAGCCTTGGAAAGGCGAGTCTGGACCTGCCCGGGCGTGTTTGGCTGCGGCCTGGCAAGTCGAGGCTGGGCGTGCCCGGGCGCTCTGGGCGAGCCCTGGAAAGGCGATAGCGGGCATGCCCGGACGCTCTGGGCGAGCCCTGGAAAGGCGATAGCGGGCATGCCCGGACGCTCTGGGCGAGCCCTGAAAAGGCGATAGCGGGCATGCCCGGACGCTCTGGGCGAGCCCTGAAAAGGCGATAGCAGGCATGCCCGGACGCTCTGGGCGAGCCCTGGAAAGGCGATAGCGGGCATGCCCGGGAAAGACGAGACCGGGCGTGCCCGGGAGGTTCGGGTGTGCCCGGGAACAGTGAGTCCGGGCATGCCCGGGAGAGGCGCGTCTGGCCGTGTTCTGGCCGGTGCAAGGCGATTGTGTGCATCCAGCGGTAACCGCTACATATATATATATATATATATATATATATATATATATATATATATATATATATATATATATATGTCAGAAACCACCTTTTCTGATCGAAGTAGAGTTCCACCAACAGGCTTGAGAATGACGAGACCTTTATTAAAATAACACTTTATACGGATCCGGAGGAGACAGACATCTACAGCAAGCTACAGCAAGAACATGCCAAGTCAAGCCTTCCTGAAAACACATTGATTCTCATTCATTTATATATGAATACGATTATCAGAAAATCTCCGAGAGAACAAAGCGACTGGCGAGAGTCCCTCCCCGTCATTCCTAGCCCCCACCGTTATCCGCTCTGTCATTCGGGGGAGTGCAGCACGCACCTTATCATTCGGACCAGATGTGATTTCAAAACTCCGACGAGGCAGAAAATATAACTCATTAAAGGGAGGGTGCATTCTTGGCTTCGACAAACCCATAAAGTATATGGGTTTGTTCAAAATGAGTAATTCAGAGCATGTTTATACAGAGTCAAGCGTCGCTGTGATTAATACAAAATATATATGGTTCACGATAGGTTTTATGTCTGCAACCTAAACATTCTGCTAGTGTTACGCAAAATCACGCGCATGTGAGCGTTCTCCTGCCCGCGGCTCGAGGCGCCGTCTGAGAATCATGATAGGGATTTTACGACCGGCCTTATCTAGCCTCGAAAGTGCACACGTATACAATTTGTCCAACACGACTGAAGCGAGCCTTTCCTCATTTTAAATGAAAGCGAAGCAAAAACCTCATTGTAACTCAGGCGTCACTGTCATTAAACAAAACAGTTAATGTTTTTGGCAATTTATCAAAGGATTTATGTCTATGATTCAAGCAGCCTACCTAAGGTTCGAATACATTTTATTAACTCATGAAATAACATTATAGAACAGCATTTTATAACATAGCTTACGTGGTAATACGTCAGTCAACCGGCATTTATAATTGAGCATTAAGCAGTAACAAATCTGAGACCTGACATTCCTTCCTCTTGTCTCGTCGAGACAAAGTATCTCAAGAGACAACGTGCCACATCGGGCTTTATTGAAAGACCATCGTGTAATGCGGGTATCTCCCAAGGGCATACCGTGCGCCCATAGCGCCTCGCCCGTGCATTTGGGGAACGTGTCGTGTGGTGCGTGCTTGGAGCCTGAGGGCTCAAAACATGAAAGTTCATTAACGTTTCGGATCCACAACGAAGACGTCTGGTCCAGATGAGGTTCTGCTCCGCCAGAGGGTGCATCACTTCCCCTGCGGAACTGGCTCCCCCCACCCTTTGCAGACGCAGTCCTTGCAGATCTTCGAAGTTAATCAACGGTCATGCCCATGAGGTCCCTCACGTGTTGCTGTTCTGGGGAATACAAAATGTCGTCAGTATCTTGTGTCTCAATTTCCTGGTCAGGGTACAGAGCGTAAAAATCCGAATCCGAATCACTTGAAGCAAAGAGATCCGCAACATGTGGATCAAAGAGATCCGAAACATTTGAAGAAAAGAGAGGGACTTCCTTTATGTCAAAGTCTCCCATGGGCGCCTGGTCGGCTTGCGGGTCTAGGACATCCGCGTCGGGTCCCTCAACCGCCAGACCCAGCGTCGCAATCAGATCCATAGTTGGGTCAGAAGGGGGCGTGCAGCTGTCAGCTTGTAATACATAAGAGGCGTTAGCCAGTACACGCAAGGGGTTTATAGCACAAGTATCACAGTCATCACAGACACCGTTACAGGCAGCAGCCAGTTCCCACATGGGATCAACACAAGTATCACAGTCATTACAAAATTCAATGCAATTTTCTGGAGCGCCGGTCACGTCTGCCTTGTTGAAGGACCCGTTCAGGTCGACGGCCTCTGTGGTCAGAACCATAGTCGTTGTCGGCGGCTTCTTCAATTTCCATCCTGTAAAATACTTTCTCATACAGAGGAGGACTAGAGATTTCATTAGTGCCCCCCAAATTACTACCCCGATTATCACAGCCAGTGCGGTCAATAACCACTTCACTATGGTGCCCGTCCATCCCTGGAACCAGTCAGTGAGCCAGCTAAATGTATAAGAATTTTCGCGCGCGATCCGATCGATCGTCAGGGCGTGGCTAGTTTCCCTTAGTCTCACTATTGCGGCTGACACTCCTTCAGATGGATCGGGTATGTAAGTGCAACATTTTCCCTCTATTATTCCGCATACCCCTCCTTTCTCTGCCAAGAGCATGTCCAAAGCCACCCGATTCTGCATCACCATTGTACGCATGTGAATCACCGTATCCAATAGTATGTCATGAGCCGTAGCGGTGTCGTTTGCCACCTTTTCTAGGGCCAAAGCCAATTTATCTATCCGGAAACTATCCATGACTGTGCCCGCTCCTGGGAAGAAGAAACCAAACACCTTTTCCCATAGGCTCCCGTGTAGTTTAGTGGTTCCATCTTCGTTCATGACTGACCTCTTATAACGCCTGTCCAAGGACTTTGGGTCTAGCTCATCCAGTATCTCAACGTCAGGAAGGACTGAACCCAGATAACATGTGCCCCCCCAATTATTTGGTAAATAGGGGTAAGCCTTGTCGCCGCATATAAACATTGTCCCATGGGGTGGGACCAGGTGGGTGGATAAGCACTGGGTTCCCCTTACCACCCCATTAATCCTACTAACCCCCCTAGAGAATGTTATAGCCGTTATGTTGTGGTTGTGTTTATCTTGCAGTACTATTCGTAGTGTAATCCCCGAGCTCCCTTGTCCCAGCTTCCCGGGGAGAGTGTAGGCGCATTCTGATTCTCCCATACGCAAGTGGCCGGAACCCTGGAGGCAGACCGTCCCTTTCTGTGGTTTGACCCAGACGGGGGCAGGCCTCTCGGCCACATGGGCAATCATTGACGGGCGATAATTAAATTGTCGATTGCAACTCTTGCCGTTGTCAACCCCTTCTCTTTCCAGCGTGGTGACTAAACATGGGGAATCGATAGGTTGTGAGCAGAGGTCATTGAGGGACAGAGGTAGCACTATCATGTGTATTCCTGTGGTGCCTGCTTGGGGAAAGTGCATGCACGACCAGCAGTGTGTCCTATTTTGAATTGTTGCCACCTCCCTGGCCACTTTCCAATATGTGTTTTCCCCCTTCTTTGGGGCCTTATTCTGGGGGTGTGGCGTGAGTATGTATTCGATGCATGGTGTGTATTTAGTTTCGCCCCTGGCCGCGCCAGGGGTCCAGACGCTGCACCGGACCTGCATGGTCATGTCTTTCCCTAGGCGTGTGCGTGTTTGTAGCTTAAAATCAGGGGTTCCCCATTGGTATCCTGGTTGGGCCAAGGTCTTAATTCTAGCTTGCCCGTCTTCCCGGAACTCTCGTTGCTTTTGTAGTACCATGCCAACGCGTCCAGGCCCTGCCGACAGTGCTAGCCAATTTATGTTCACCCAATTTGTGTGCAGGGCTTTCTGTTCGAAACATGGTAGTGATACTCTTTGTCCCCATGTTACGGTGAGGTGTCGGGTTTCGTTTTCGCATCTATTGGAATCGGAGTTTCCCCTAGCTGCTGTCGCTATCAATAGTATTGTACCTATGATTAGGCCCATCCTTACTGTGGTTGCTGTGGTGTAGTGTCTGGTGCTTGTATGGCCAACTTACAGTGCGTGGCGTGGATCCACGAAGTCTTGCCCTCGCAAAAGACTGCCGTTGGTGTAGTCAGCAACACCTGGACTGGTCCCTTCCACCTTGGTTCCAAGGCGTTCTTGCAGGTGAAGTGCTCCACGAACACCTGGTCTTTTTCCTCTGGTGGAACACCTGGTCCACAAGTCTCCTGGGAGCGCCTGGTCTACAGGTCTCCTGGGAGCGCCTGGTCTACAGGTCTCCAATTCATAGATTCAATTCATTCAATTCATAGTTTCATAGAACACCTTTTCTCCAATTTCCTAATCCACTTTTTTTCAAGTGGATCCAATTTTATCCAATATTCAATTTTTAAATTCAATCCCATTTAATCCAGTCCAATTCAAATTAAATTCAATCCTTCTCTCAGCATCCCATTACCTGTTTCCAACATCAATAAAAATAAAATTATAAAATTAATAAAAAATCAATCATCTCAACTCTCAAATCGAATCAAAAAATAAAATAAACGAAAATTACTTCAGCGAGAGTTTCAACTAGAATTAACACAAACCAACCACCTTTAACCTCCATTAACACAAACACAAACCACCATTAACCTCGATTAATACAAACAAACCACCATTAACCTCCCCCTATTATTTATTTATTTTCACGAATAAACAAATAATAGAAATAACCTGGTCTACTTCCAATTTCAATTCTGGTCAGTTCTGGTGTCTGGTCACACACAATGTTTTCCTCACCCACTGTGATTCGCTCAAAATAGATTCTCACTGTTATGTCTGAAATTCGTCTCATGAAAACCCATTCAAGAGTCCGGTGTGACAGACAGCCAAACACATAGACACGCCGAAGACCCCAGGGTACCCATCAAACTAGCTTGTCCCCAGATCCACAACACAGCGAAACATGTAATTTTACTAAAATAATCACTTACTCATAACTAGCTGGATAACTAGCATAACTAGCTCAACACCTGGAACTCATAACTAATACTCATACCACTAATTACTCATAATAACTCATAATTACTTCTGTAATTACTCATGCCAATACTTACTCAAAATAATGTAATATCCCAATCTTCACCCTTTATGCAAATCGAAGCACCCCGGACAACCCACAACCAATATCAACCACTGTAGCCGCCTTCCCCTCCAGGCAGCCACACACAGCCACATACATCTCCACCCACGTCACACAAGACAACAGCCAACGAGTGTGTCCACCACACAGAAACCTTTGGCAATGCAACAACCGAACTCCCAGACAACCAACAACAAAACCCAATCCATCTCCATGGCTCATCAAGCAGTTCCAACTTAATCCAGCTTCACATACCGATTTCCCCAAAAACTCGTGAAACTTCACCCCCATTCTGGAAAAACCCTGGACTAAACCCTGACACCCTAAATAACTTCAGACCCATCTCCAATCTACCCTTTCTGTCAAAAGTTTTGGAACGTGCTGTGGCCACTCAACTCAAACATCACCACTCTGCCAATAACCTGTATGAAACATCCCAATCCGGATTCTGCTCCAGCCACAGTACTGAAACTGTTCTCCTCAAAATCACCAGCGACCTTTTCTCTCCTCTGATGCCGGCAACCTCAACATTTTCATCCTCCTCACCTCAACGCCTCCTTTGACATCATCAATCACACCATCCTCCTCACCCTGTTTAGACCAGCTTGTGCCTATTAAACCCAAATCAGTTCACTCCCAAGCTTCACATGGACCACCTACTACTCTCAAATTATCCACTCTGGCTCCGGAATCCCAAAAGCACTCTTCTCTACAATAAACAAACTAAATAAACAAACTTTACAACGTGAACAAACTCCTCAGCGCCCTGGATACCGCCACCTGTCATTCAGAGTAGACAACAGCATCTCCTTTCTGGCTTTCAGCATCTCCTTTCTCCTTTCTGGCATCCAAATAAAATTCTGGCTTCAAATCAACTTCCTCGAACTTAACTATGATAAATCTAAATTAATCTTCGTTTGCCCCAAACCCACTCACCAAATTCACCCATAACTTTGCCCCCAACATCGATGGTCATTTGAACACAAATTGAACAAAATTAATCGAACAAAACACTTCCATTAACTCGACATTCTTTTCACAGCACCAAGTTCACTTGAACATCTTTTCCTGGATACTCCCTCTTATCCAACTTTCAATAAACTGGAAAATGCTTCGCCATGGAATAGTCCACCACTCATGTAAATAATCATAAGAGTTCTGCGAAACATCTCCATCTTTAAAACTTAGCCAACCAAATTTAAACCACATGTTTTCCCCCCAAAAAACAAGTCACATTCTTTGTATATTGCCAACATTGTTCATCGTTTAAGTATCATCCAGAACTAAATTTTTATAAACCATCAACTTGTAGATGCATTTATTTATATCCCATTAACCCAAGAACTCTCAATTGCTTGGTTATATTTTAGTAATGTCATATATCCATATTTCTTTTCCAAAATGTTCCTGATATACACATTAATCCCATCTGTCTTTGTTTCCAGATCAACTCAAATCAGGAAATCAACACAAATCCTTATTACCTCCAATCAATTCAAAATTAAATCAACAATTCAAAACCAGATCGGATCAGCGATCAGAAATCACTTTTCCAATCAACAATTCATTCAAAGACCAAGCTTAAAAACACAACTCTCATCTTACTGTGACAAGTAAGCAACCAACCTACTTCACACTAAAACAAATAACTTTTCATCACCCCTTCCTTGATGGAAAAACTTGATGATTACACAAAGTTCCCGTTTACATTTTGTGACTCACAGCTCCTGCCTCCATGGAACAATGACGCCTGAGCACTCAATTAGCCCTCCCAGTACCAAAGACTTACAATCAGACCGACAGACAGACAAATAACAGAGGCATGTCGCCAGCCCCAGCACAGGACATCCCCTTTCCGGGCAGGCATAATATAATCCACAGCATCGAAATGCCAATTTCTATCCGGAGCCTCGCAAAGCCAAAATCCATGCATGCGTGCTCCATCATGCAACCCGATCTGTACTCGGTGCGCCCGGCACCCCCTATAATCAGTGAGTTATAATAACCACAATATCTCTGGCACCCAACTCGTGATACCACAATTTAATCCACGTTACTTGCATCTCTTCATCCTCACAAATGTCCTCCATTTAACGTGACTCAAATCCATCTCAAATCCCCACAGCTCGATCGAACACGTTACTGTACTCGACCCGGTTAAATTAAATTCCAAGCGTACTGTACCTGACTGACGCTTCCACAACAACAAAAAACTCGATATTCTCTGTCCACTAATTATGTACATGATTTTGGTTTTACCCACAATATAATGTCCCGATATTCTCCAGATTTAAGTCCTATATATCCTGTCGTTAAAGCAACACCCTGTAGACTGACTCCGCCTGTCGTTCTTCCAAGGTTAGTGAATTACCTCTGACCTTTCCCTTGCATATCTCGAACAAAGGTCAACTAAACTTTAAAAGGTCAAACTTCGAATTGGTCAACACAAATGCATCGATGCATCTTCCAGCCGCCACTCCGCACTGTACCTTACTGTATGAACAAGACTTCCTGTTGGAACTTGGCTCCGGAAATTAATTACTCTGTCTTGAAATCGTTTATTTTAGCCATCTTGAATAAATCCATCCATCTATCCATCTTATAAATCCATCTTAAATAAAAATCCATCTTATAAGTAACGTATTCGTCCTGTGACATTGCCTGGCATATATGTCGCAGCCGGCCACTATTCCGACATGGCTCGTCTGACATGAACGTCCGACATCCAGCAAAGTCGAAATGACCCACAATGCATTTGGGCACACATCCTCCTCTGAGAGTGGGCGAGTTATCGCCGGCACTCTGAGCAAATCTCATACAGCACACCCGTGACCCGCGGCTCGCTCGGCTCCTGTCTGAACGCACAATATCCCTCTACCCAAACTTCCACGGAGCCGCACGGCGGAAACACAGGTTTGTACCACACTTTAGTTAAACGAACATTGCCAGGATTCTCGGATAGACGTTTAATTTCACAACACACATGACAAAAATCCGATTTAAATTCAGAGATCGCCGATCGACCTGGCACAACCATCTCAACGCGACGACGCCACGCCGCCCTCCGTCTTGGCGCGCACCCTCGTGCCTCCACACGAATCCCAACACTCCCTGCACGCCGCTCTATTCGCGTTCGCGGCGGGGTTTACCTCGCGTTGGGACATGCAGTCGGCTGTCATAACAAAGTGCGAAAAGCTGTCATAACAAATCTGCGACCTGACATGTGAGCTGTCAGAACATTGAGCTGTCAGAACTCATCCCTAGCTAACAGGATCTCCGACGCTTGACCTTTCTGACCCAAAATGCACTATATGACACCAATTCCAAAGGTGAGCTGCCTCAGCGATACATCCCACACATACAATACACAATATCTGCCATTGAATGAACTCTTCAATTCAAGTAAAACACACATATTGATTCAAATTCTGCAACCATCTCCAAGAAACCGCTTCATATCAACAGTAGATCGACAAGGGCACTCCGGGTGCTTTCCTGACCCGATTTATATCAATTCGCTTCCCAAACAACTCCCAAACAGATGAAAATCCGGACTCAGTTCAGGACCTCGCCTGTTCTCTCGGATAGACGTTAAAATGGACATTCCCGGCCTGAATTTCCCCCAAGTCGAGCAGATCGCTTACAAAGTTTCACACCGAAACCCTCTGCTTTGCACATGACACACAGACAAACACATTGGCCAGACACACACGTCAATTAACATCCCAATATACATTCATTCCTCATTCATATACGAGTGAGTCTCCCATTCTTCGCGCGAAACTCAGATCGACTCAAATCATGCCTTTCTCCAGCCACTCCCAAACAATCTTTGCTCATTCATGTTACGTCTCTCATTCAAGGAAAAGGATTTTTGGGACTGGTTGGACGGGGGGTGGGTTGAGGTGAAAAAAAAAAAGGGAAGGCAGGGCGGGGTGTTGGGGTGTTGCCTAGAGCCCTGGGACTGAGCTCAGGTCTTGGGGGGGTGGGGGGTCTTGGTCTGGTATCTGGTCCAGCGGCATCACTCGCTGATTTACTTGTTTAACTACCTCCTTAATTGTTTTGTCCTGAACTTTGCTTCCTGAACTTGCTTCCTTTGGCTCTGAAGCTTCAAATTCCTACAATGCAGCTCCTGCTTCAATTTTCAATATTTCAAAACCTAACCTGTCCTTCTCACCCTGTGGCCACCTGGCCCATTTCCTGTGAGCTTATTTATTTTCTCTTGTCCACCAGATCCTGGCCTGCTTTATCTGGACCTCTTGTCTAGAACTTAGTCTAGAG
The DNA here is from genome assembly GCF_964187855.1 of Myxine glutinosa. Lineage (NCBI taxonomy): Eukaryota > Metazoa > Chordata > Myxini > Myxiniformes > Myxinidae > Myxine > Myxine glutinosa. The sequence continues at coordinate 93,904,905 of NC_136272.1, forward strand.
CTTCCTGGCTTGACCTCGTAGTTGTCACTACCTTCTTGTCAAACCTACCTGGTACCTACGCATTTCACCCTTCCTGGCCATGTCCCTTTGGCCGTCTAAGTTAACCACAGCCCTCCTTCCCTGGCATGCAATGGCATACCCCATCTTGTCTCTGGGCTGTTCCTTCCTGGAAAGTTCTCGGCCTACTCAACCTTTACGGCTGTCCGACCTCACTTTCCCCCTCGTCCTTGTTAATTATTACGTTACCCTTAAATAATATCCAGCGCAAATATTGTAACGTTACTCTTAAATAATATCCAGCGCTAAATCTATCCTTAGCTTTACTCTTAATGTTTATCCAGCGCAAATATTGTAACGTTACTCTTAAATGATATCCAGGTGATTTCAACAAAGACACGTCATTCTGTGGCCTGAAATGAGCCTCTACTTACAATTTCTGTTCGGAGAGCAGGCAGAGCAGAAGGCAGAAAGGAATGGGCTGAACCCGCTCCAGGAAGGAAGGTACGACGTGCCGGCGTCCCGGCGTTCGGACAGCCTTCCTTCTGTCGCTCGGGGTCCGCTCTCTCTGTCCTCTGTCTGCTGCAATCCGAGTCACGGCACCAAATGTCAGAACTCATTAAAGGGAGGGTGCATTCTTGGCTTCGACAAACCCATAAAGTATATGGGTTTGTTCAAAATGAGTAATTCAGAGCATGTTTATACAGAGTCAAGCGTCGCTGTGATTAATACAAAATATATATGGTTCACGATAGGTTTTATGTCTGCAACCTAAACATTCTGCTAGTGTTACGCAAAATCACGCGCATGTGAGCGTTCTCCTGCCCGCGGCTCGAGGCGCCGTCTGAGAATCATGATAGGGATTTTACGACCGGCCTTATCTAGCCTCGAAAGTGCACACGTATACAATTTGTCCAACACGACTGAAGCGAGCCTTTCCTCATTTTAAATGAAAGCGAAGCAAAAACCTCATTGTAACTCAGGCGTCACTGTCATTAAACAAAACAGTTAATGTTTTTGGCAATTTATCAAAGGATTTATGTCTATGATTCAAGCAGCCTACCTAAGGTTCGAATACATTTTATTAACTCATGAAATAACATTATAGAACAGCATTTTATAACATAGCTTACGTGGTAATACGTCAGTCAACCGGCATTTATAATTGAGCATTAAGCAGTAACAAATCTGAGACCTGACATATATATATAACTGTGAGAAATAGTATAAACTCCACAGCAGGGCGTCTCATTTGCATTGAATAAATAATCGGGAGATTAAATCAGACGCGGACGTCGCTTGAGGACTTCGATCTTTAATTTGACAAGCTTTCGACCAACAAAGGTCTTCTTCTGAGTCGGCCCCAAGTTCAACGGAACCTACCTACACACCCCTTCCGTTGAACTTGGGGCTGACTCAGAAGAAGACCTTTGTTGGTCGAAAGCTTGTCAAATTAAAGATCGAAGTCCTCAAGCTACGTCCGCGTCTGATTTAATCTCCCGATAATATATATATATATGTATATATATATATATACTGTATATATATATATATATATATATATATATATATATATATATATATATATATATGTATATATATATATATATATATATATATATATATATATATATATATATATATATATATATATATATATATATATATGTAGGGAGCTGTTATGCCCCTCCCCCTTTGTTAATTCTTGCTGCTTTACCAATTACCAAGTATAACCAATTATATGTTTTGTTTTGACTGATTGCTGTACTCTTTTATAATACTTAGTCCTTTCTTGTGCATTGAGGATGTGTAATATCCTAATAAGGAGTTCTGTGCTTGTGAGCTCTTGGCCTGTGTGGGCACAATCTCTTGTTCCCCTTCCTGGCCTTGGTTGCAGCTGCTATCTCTCTGCCTCCTTCTTAACTTTGCCAATATACTGTGGGCTGACACATTTATGAGTGGCCCCTCCTTTTTCACTTTCCCAACCAAGGTCTCTATACAGAAAGTTGTAAACATGTTGCCACATATGGCTGACCATCTCCTTATCTGAGCTAACCTATGAGTGGCCTTGGATGAGCTTCCTCTAACTAACTGAACAACAGGATGGGACTATGGTGGGAGGGCCAATGAGCCCATTCTGTCTCTGTATCTTGTGAGCTAAAACCACACCCGATATTCCTTATATAAAGCAAGTTTTAATCGAATTATTTCAGAGCATCTTGTTGTAGTGTTGGTCATTTCATGTGAGCTTCCTGCGACTTCCTGCTTCTCCGCAAGCTTGTGTATCGAGTTCTAATAAATATATCCGTTGCTCCTTTCTCTGAGTCTTCTGAGTCCCAAGTTCTAAGTCCCAATCCGACAAGTGGTGGCAGCGGTGGGATCAGTCTGTGCAGTCCGGGACGCGGTCCCAGGCAAGTGAGTGGTGAGACCAGCTGGCAATTGATCCGGGTCAGGTGAGCTGTGGTTTTCTTTTGTTTTTCCTTTATAGCCTGGGGGTCAGTCCAAATTGTAACCCACTCTCTTGCTCGGGTGCCGTTTGTTCCGTTCCCTGCTCAAACCTGATCCACGAACCTAAATTTTAATACGGACCGCTTGGGTCCCGGAGCAACTGACTGTTTATGGACTCGTCAGGGTAACGTTACGTAAGGGAAAGTGCCCCACGTTGGGCGCCTGAGGGTAAGGAGTAATAGATCTCTGGGTAGTGAGGGTAAGGATAAGGGCGGCGTCCCGATCCGAGGCCTACCCGGGAGACGTTGGAATTATAAGTAAGGTTAGAAGTATTATAAGGGCGTAGGACGCCAGGAGAGTATAGTAAGGGTAGGTTAGACGGCTGAGTAGGCGGGCGAACCTCTCAGGAGAGTAGGTAGCGTGGCTGTACCGCGAGGCGGGCGATCCTCACGGGTACAAGGCTGCGAGCCTCTCAAGAGTTAGGTAGACGGCAGTACCGCGAGGCGGGCGATCCTCACGGGTACAAGGCTACGTCGGTAAACTAAATTTTCCTAGGATGGGGAACAGGATGGGTAATAAGACTGTAAAGGCAGGTGAACCGCTTAGAAATACCCCAGCATTTTTCATGTTTCGGAGGTATGGCTATGATGCTGCGAGACCAGGGAAGTCATGGGTTGCGCTGACTAAGGATTTAGGTGAACCGTGGCCCGAAGGAGGGTCTTTTGCGCTGGAAAAATTGGACGTGTTGTATGAGGCATTAGAAAAGTTGGAACAGGCCACGAAACACTTCCTGCCTGACTATTGGAAAGTCTTTGGTTGGTGGAAGGAAGAAGCGATGAAGCGGCACGCAAAGTCGAAACAGGCCAGCTTGGCCGGTGAGGTAACAAAACTCAAGGGTCTGAGGAAACAGGCAACTAAAATACAGGATGAAGCGATTAAAGAATTAGAGAGGCAGGCCAACGCGCGACTGATGTCGCTCGTTGAAAACCCAGACCCCGCGGTAGGGGAAGTAGTGACCAATCTACCCTCCCCAGCCCCAGACCTAAGCCCTGTCCCGGGGCTTCAGGCACCACCTATCCTTTCTGCGCTCCCGCCACCACCTCCCTGTAACCCCGCTACCATCGCGCCCCAGATACCCCAGAACCACCCGAGCCAGGGAAGTCCGTTTGCACAACTCGGGGCTAACGGGATAGATAACGGGACCGACATCGCAGGGTTCCCACCACCGATAGGACAGGATGGGTTGTATCCCTCACTGGTAGGCTGTAATGGGAACGAGACCCCCCGAACCACCGGAATGTCTAGTTTATACCCCCCATTGAAGGAATGCCCTGGATTAACAGAGGGAGGAAAATTGTGCCCCCTACAAGTTATCGGAATTGATGCAGCAGGTCATGGGGTTCGAGAAAGGGTACCATGGAAGGAATCCGCCTTAACGGTGATGCGGGAAAGGATTCAACATTTGCTCATCGAGGACCCACGACAGATAGCTCCGACCATAGCGAATTGGATCACATGCGAGCATGGCGATTGTGACTTTCGAGATATAACCCATATGGGCACTTCTGTGCTCCCACCCAAGGTATGGGAGAAGGCTAAGCAATGAGCACACTGGCCGGTGGCAGACCCAAGGGCGGGTGCAAACCCCCAGATAACACAAGCGCAATGGGGTGATCTAAAGGTCCTGCTGCTAGAGTCTATTGAGCAGGCGCTGTTGCCAGCAAGAGGTCCGGATTGGGAAAAGATCGGGGCTATAAAACAAAAGGCAGGAGAATCAATTGGGGATTACCGGGAAAGGTTGGAAAGGGCCATCGCACGCTGGGGAGGGCTGGGCCCGATGCTGTTGACAGAACTACCCCAACCATTGGTAAATCAATATTTAATAGAGGGGCTTCGGCCAGCATTAAAGAAACAGGTACAGTTAGTCCTTTTCGGCTGGAAAGGAATGACAACCAACGAGTTATGCGACAAGCTGGAACAATGCCCGGGCTCCTCCCTAGAGGAGAAGAAGGATATTAAGGAGGAAATATTGCAAATGTTTGTCCAGGAGAAACGGGCTCAATTTAATCAAAATAAAAAGGGGGATCAGAGTCAGAACTACATACGCGAACAGTGCCAGAAGTGGGGGCCTGACCGGGGTTATGAGGACCACGGGAGGAGCGGTTTGCCTTTCTATAGGGGCCAATTCCCCAACGGAGAGTGGATCCACCGCGAAGGTAACGACTGCGAAGGTTGTACTGCTGAGGACTTTGGACTAATTAATATGGACGAGATAAGACAGCAATGGACAATACCACCCCCTCTTCCCCCTCCTCCTCAAAACCCTCAAACTTGGACCGTGCAAGGGCCCCCTCCCCAAAATTGGTACCCACCAAGACCCCTTCTCCAAACCCCTGGACCACCCCCCAATAGTGGGATGCAGAATGGACCAAGGGGGAACTGGGCCCCGCCTCGGGGTCCGCCGCAATGGCAACCAGTAAACCAGTCACAGTGGGGGCCGCCAGAACGCCGGCTGGGCGGAAGGGACGCTGTAGAGGGACGACCTATGCCCTCCGCACCACCGGTTCCGCAGGAACCGTGCTTTTATTGCAAGCAAATGGGACACTGGAGACGTGATTGCCCAAGTGCTCGTAAGGGGTTTCCGCCCCAATACAATAGAGGGGCCTATTGACGGGACGCTGGCGGGTCGCCCAAGGAGTGTCCTCTCTTGACCATGACACCGACAGAGGAACCGACCTTGACGTTGGACGTGGAGGGAAGACAATTAGAATTTCTCGTCGATACGGGTGCGACTCGCAGCACAATTAACAAGGGGCAATTGCCCTCTTTGCGCCCCACGGCGAGGAACGTTCAAATACTGGGTGTTTCGGGCTTACCCCAAGCGCTTCCTATTTCGGAGGAAGTGCGAGTAACATGCAGCCCGCTGGAGGCTAAACATGCGTTCTTGATGACCACTACCGCCCCGACAAATTTGTTGGGACGGGACTTGTTGTGCCGATTGGGCTGTCAAATCTCATGTACAGAGGAGGGAGTTTTCGTAGACGTCGCGGAATCTAAACGCGACTTGGTAATGACGGCATTGTCTCGGCCCGGCCCCACCGCGTATTGGTGGCGCTTGGATGAAGGGGCTCTGGCTACTTGGACGCATATCATAGATAATGTGTGTTTGGACAGTTCAGTTCTGCGAGATTGGCTACAACTGCACCAAATTTCGATAAAAAAAACTTAAAGGATAATCCACCCCATTGCACTGCGTACTATGATGCAACGGGCGAGGATGAGAATTATCGAGAGAAGGTTAAGGAAAAGCTGGGCGAGCGCACGCCTCTACACTTATCACGGATATGGATCAGCCGTGAGGGAATAGGAATCGAGGCAGTCCTAACCTCGAGTCAGCGTGCGTTGACCCAATACCCCGAAGGAGCGGCCGCCCATGTTACCCTCACTACTGCCAAGGGGTGGCCGCCGGAAAGTGTAGGTTGGATGGTGGGGCGGTTACGAGAAGTTCCCTTACAAGGTTATCGGTGTAAGAAAGGCCGCTGGACTTTGAAACGGCTCCAAAATGGCGAAGGGTTCTCAATTGACTTCAAGACACAACGGAGGGATGGAGTGTTCGAAGTAGCAGAGTTGCCCCCTAAGGGCACCTATGCCATGAGGGCAGTGCTAACGGACCCGGGTGAGTCGGATTACCTCCTAGCGGAGGTGCCAGACAATTTATGGCCTCAGAACGATGATGAGGTTGGACGGATGCGAGACGCCGAACCTCTAGTGATATCAGTGCAGCCGGGGATGCGCTTGCCAAATGTAAAACAGTATAAGCTACGACCTGAGGCCGACGTAGGCATAGCACCAGTAATTCAATCCCTAGTGGAACAGAAAATTATCGTGGAAACTAACAGCCCATGTAATACACCAATTTTGCCAGTAAAAAAGCCGTCGAAGGACAAATGGAGGTTTGTACAGGATTTAAGGGAGGTGAACAAGGTGATACAGGGCATACACCCACTAGTGCCAAATGGAGAAACCCTCATGATGTCAATCCCGCCGGACGCAACATACTTCACAGTTATCGACCTTTGTTCTGCGTTTTTCTCTGTGCCCATCGCAGCTGAGTCACAATACTTGTTCGCTTTCACCCATAGGGGGCGCCAGTATACTTGGACAGTACTACCTCAGGGGTTTTCAGATAGCCCCACTCTGTTTTCCCGGGCGCTGCACCGCGACCTGGCGGATGTGGAATTGAAGGGAGGGTCAGTGTTGTTGCAATACGTTGACGATTTGTTGATTTGCTCCCCTTCTAAGGAGGCGTGCGAAATGGATTCGTTGGCCCTATTAAAGGCCTTGGCGGCCAAAGGCCACAAAGTAGGCAGACCAAAACTTCAGTTTGTGCGGAAGGTTGTAACTTACTTGGGACACGCCATTTCGCACGGAAAACGAGAATTGGATGCTGGACGGGTGACCGCTATCATGGAGCTGCCTCGCCCTCGCTCGCAACGGCAAATGCTGCGCTTCCTAGGTATGACGGGATATTGCCGCACTTGGATACTTGATTTTGCGCTGCTGGCTAAGCCACTGTACGAGGCGACCAAATCAAACGCCCCGGACGAATTGGTATGGACGGAGGAATTGAGGCGATGTTTTGACGGGCTGAAAAAGGCGTTGGTCACGGCACCGTCATTAGGACTCCCGGATTATGCGAAACCATTTACCCTTTACACTCACGCCGTGGGAGGTTTCGCCCAGTCAGTTTTGACACAGACCCATGGGGATAAGGAGTGGCCGGTAGCCTACTTTAGTAAAAAGTTAGACCCGGTCGAACGAGGGTTTCCGGTGTGCCTGCAAGCCGTGGCAGCGGCCAGGTACGCAGTAGAAAGAACAGCGGACATCGTTATGGGACACCCACTAACGCTACGGGTACTGCATTGCGTCACTTCGCTGTTGTTACAGCGAAGCACACAACATTTGTCTAACACTAGATTAATGCAATACGAATCCACACTGATCACTGCAGCCAACATCACGATCGAACGATGCACGACACTCAACCCAGCCTCACTGATGCCCACCCCTGAGGAGGGCGAACCCCATGTGTGCGCCGACGTTGTGCAGCTAGTCTCCACGGTGCGATCGGATTTAAAGGACAATCCCCTAGAATACCCCGACTGTACATATTATGTCGATGGATCAGCTAGGCGCGCATGGGACGGGTCCCTGTTGTCCGGGTACGCCGTGTGCTCGGATAGCGAAACGGTAGAAAGCGGGCGTCTTCCACCTACATTTTCCGCACAGCAGGCGGAGCTATGCGCCTTGACCAGAGCGTGCAGCTTGGCGGAAGGCCTTGCCGTCAACATTTACACAGATTCGGCTTACGCTCACGGCGTAGTCCACGATAAAGGGGCCATCTGGAAGATGAGAGGTTTTCTCACATCTGCCGGTTCAGTGATAAAAAATGGCGCGTTGGTAGAAGGGCTCCTCCGAAGTATTTTACTTCCCCGCGCTATCACGGTAATTAAATGTCGTGGCCACCAAAGGGCGGACACTGACGTTGCCCGGGGCAATGCAAGGGCGGACGAGGCGGCAGGAAAGGCCGCCAACCAACAGATAGAACGCAACATGCCGATGGTAACACGAGCAAAGAAGACATCCGCACAGATTGCTGACATACCGACTGTGGGACCACCCGCCACACCAACTAAGGACGATATCATAAATTTGCAGAACGCTGCACTGACGGCCGAACACGAGGACTGGCTCAAGCGAGGGGCGATACGCCTTGGGCCAGGAGAAATATGGACCCTTGAGGGGAAACCTATAGCACCCCAGGCCTTACTGCCTTGGCTGGCACGCATGGCTCATCAGAATGGTCATGTGTGCCAGAGGGGGGTGATGGGACAGATAAACTACACTTGGGCAGCGCCAGGACTGTCACGGATTGTATCCGAAGTGTGCCGATCATGCGTGGTCTGCCAGCAACACAATAGAGGGGCGCCGCCGAGACATGCACATGACGGGGGACGGCCCCCGCCTAGTGGGCCGTTCGCAACTATTGAGTTCGATTTTACAGAATTGGAACCAAGCATGTCGTTTCGCTATGTGTTGGTAATCGTAGATACGTTCACCAAATGGGTCGAAGCTTACCCATGCGTCAAGTCCGATGCCCCGACAGTAGTGAAGCGCCTTGTGCGGGATTTTATGTGCAGATTTGGCATCCCCCAGATAATTTCGTCAGATCAAGGGGGTCATTTCACGGCGCAGGTGGTCAAGGGCATCCTGAAGGCGTTGGGCGTTAAACAGTCCTTCCATTGCGTTTACCACCCACAGTCATCGGGACTTGTGGAACGAACGAATAAGACTTTAAAGAATAAACTAGCGAAACTTTGCGCAGACACAGGCTTGAGGTGGCCAGAGGCCCTCCCGCTTGCGTTGATGAGCATCCGTTCCACCCCGGGTCGCACTACGGGCCTTTCCCCCCACGAAATATTAATGGGACGACCTATGAGCTTGCCCGTTTCAGCACCAACGGACATGTCCACCCTTGCTTTGCCAGTAATGGATGACATGCTTTTGAGATTTTGCATAGGCTTGTCCAATGTGGCACGCAGCATCCATGCTCGAGTACGAGAGGCGCTGCCTGAACCAATAGGCCACGCCATCCACGACTTCCAGGCCGGCGACTGGGTGCTTGTAAAGCACTTCACCCGCAAGGCTGCTTTGGAGCCACGGTGGAAGGGACCATTCCAGGTGCTACTGGTCACACCGACGGCAGTCTTCTGCAAGGGTAAACCTTCGTGGATCCACGCCACCCATTGTAAGTTGTCCATCCCCGCACCACAAGCCACACAAGACACCGCACCTCACACTGCTGAAGACAATGCACCGTCTAGGGCACTACAGTCTCCTAAGGGCGGCGATGACGGTCATGATGATGGGAATTCTGGGTAGCTGCCGCAAACCCCCTGCCAAAGATAGGCTCTTGCACTTTGAGCTATCGAGAAAGGACCTCCCCAAGTACCCAGGACCCGACAACTATTCAGCATTTCCCCTCTACCCCGTCAAGTATATAACGGCTCGCTGGGGAGACAAAATAGCGGTGAATTGCTGTAACTTGGAAACAAGCTTTAAGTGGTTATCTGTAAGATGGGTGGAAGCTATAGTGGTACACAATAAGACACCACAGGCACGCATGACAAGACCACGCCTAGTCCTGACTAAGGTTAGGAAAGTGGAAAATGGAACATACACTGGGGACATAAGCAGCCGATATGCCCCAGGATATCGATGGGGCAAGGGCATTGAGAATACTACCCTCTTGTTGCATTATACCCCCATTGGCCCGGATACAACAATGATACTTGAATGTGGAATATGGCCCCCTCGCACGATAATCCCAAAGGGAACTGCACCCTACTTACGACCTAGTTGCGCCGCTTACGTCATTAAAACCCCGCCTGCCCAGGAAGTAAGAAGAAAGCCAGAGGAGAACACATACTGGAAGGTCGCACGGCATATGGCCACCTTACAGAATAGGACACGGTGTTGGATGTGTATGCACCTTCCCCGCACCAGCACAGCAGGAATACCAATGGTAGTGTTACCCCTATCACTCAATGATTTGTGCTCGAAGCCACTAGACACCAAATGCCTTAGTACAACCCTGACAAGCCAAGGTTCTGACGGAACCGCGTGTAAACGAGTTTTCCAGTACTCCCCCCCCATCCAGTCCCGACACTTTGAGGAACGTCCGGCGCCGGTTTGGGTTAAGCCGGCTAAGGGGGCCCTCTGCTTAGAAGGAAAGGGCCAAATAATGGTAGGTAAATCCGTGTGTAGAGATACCCTCCTCGCGGACCCTAGGAAAGGGAAACACATGCTGTTCGTAAATGTTACAAGTTCGCCTTTACATAACCTCACACACCTCCAGTTGGCATGGGAAGGGGAAAACGGAACAAATACTATCCCAGACCTTCGCACTTGTATGACCACTCATTTAGTGGCTCCACACGGGACCATGTTTGTATGCGGGAACAAAGCTTACCCGTATTTACCTGATAATTGGGGAGGAATTTGCTATTTAGGATCAGTTTTCCCAGAAATGGAAATGCGACAACACTTGCATAATACCCCTGCACTCATAAGGACACAACGAAGCACCTATTGGCACGACGACGGCACCACCACCTTACATGGCGCTGATTGGGAGAAAGCCGTTAGTTTCTTCTTCCCATGGGCTGGGACGGTCATGAGCAGTTACCGCATTGACAAAATTGCGTTAATCTTAGAAAGTGTGGCCAACGCCACCGCTACAGCACATGACGAAATGTTGGACACAGTTGTCCACCTGCGTACAATGGTTATGCAAAATAGGGTTGCGTTAGATATGCTACTGGCAGAACGAGGAGGGGTATGTGGGATAATTGAGGGTAGATGTTGCACTTTTATTCCTGATCCTTCACAGGGGGTCAGTGCTGCTATTATAAGGTTAAGGGAAAGTGCTCATATATTGACAAGGGATCGAATGGATCGAGAAGCCTCCCACCAGTGGCTTACCGACTGGTTCAAAGGGTGGACAGGTACGATAGTAAAGTGGGTATTGCCCGCCTTGGCAATAGACCTTGGAATCGTGGTCAGTTGTGTAATAATCAAGGCTTTAGTCCTTGCGTGTGTGAGAAAGTTTTCCACAGGATGGACACTGAAGACGACAACAGAAAAGGCCATGGTGATGATCGATAAGCTGATTGCGGGTCCAGATGACACACCGGCCGTCGACGTGACTGCAGACCGCGGATCCTGGAACGACGACCCGAACGAGTCACTGGGCCGCGACAATGAGATCTCCGCTTCCGAAGATTGTTCTTCCATTGTTGATATTACCGATAATGATTTTGATTACACAGTTGCGGACCTCAGAGCATTTCAGGCTGCCAGGAGGCCGATTACTCTGGACCCCAACATGTCGCATGCAGACGCCAACGAGTTCCTAAGGGACTCCTCTCGTTTCTTCTCGATGTGTAAGGCTATGACTGTTGCTGGCCGCCGACGCCGCAGGCCTACGCCACCTGAGAATAATGTTACTGATGATGTTACCAATGATGATGTGGGCCACTTGCAAGGGTCCCCGACTGATGTTTATGTCTCAATGCAGGCCTTGCCTCTTTACGTTTCACGAGCTCACCTTTATGTCTCACAAGCTCACAGTGAGTCAAACGTCACTGACCCAGTCCGGGATTTGGACCCAACTGCAAACCCAAGCCCGGATGGAGAGGAACTCAATCGTGGAGATACTCTGAGTTCCGAATCTGATTGTTTTACGAATTCGTCCAGGGATAGCAGCGATGGAAGCAGCATCGCCTCGGACGATCTCGACTTTGACCCAAAGGAAGTTGCTCTCCCTCCTTTGGACCGTTATGCTTTGTTTTATGGCCATAGGTTTGAGCCACCTGATACTGATGATGTTGTGTCTTCCCCAGATCACCAGCATGTAAGAGACCTCATGAACATGAATATCGATTGAGCGCCGAAGATCTCCAAGGATTTCACCTGGGGAAGCCTGGGCGAGCTCCAGTCGGGGAGGAGTCCTGGCCGCACCTCTGTGGACCAAGGGTGGGTCGGGAGATCTTCCTGGGTGTGGACCCCGGCGGAACCAGAGGTCTTCGTTGTGGATTTGATGCGCTATTCGATCTTCATGCCTCTACGGTCTCACCTCATACACCCATCTACACCTGACCTACATCATACACTCACATACACCAACATACACCCACATACCCGCGGATCATCCTGCTGAGTGCTATGTGTGGTACTTGGGTACGGGACATGCTCACTGGGCTGCATCCGCGTGGCATGTTTAGTGACACTGTCTATCTCACCTCTCTTGGAGGATTTTTTATGCCATTTGATCACCCTGCTTTTACGGACTTGCATTGCATACTCACATACAGACGCGAATCATCCTGCTGAGTGCTATGTGTGGTACTTTGGGTACGGGACATGCTCACTGGGCTGCCTTCGCGGGATATGTTGAATGACTTTCCTGATTGGTTTTGTTTCTGCTTTGTTTGAAATAAAGGCCTTTAATTGGCTCGTAGATAACTTTGTATCTTAGATCCAAAAGGGCGGTATGTAGGGAGCTGTTATGCCCCTCCCCCTTTGTTAATTCTTGCTGCTTTACCAATTACCAAGTATAACCAATTATATGTTTTGTTTTGACTGATTGCTGTACTCTTTTATAATACTTAGTCCTTTCTTGTGCATTGAGGATGTGTAATATCCTAATAAGGAGTTCTGTGCTTGTGAGCTCTTGGCCTGTGTGGGCACAATCTCTTGTTCCCCTTCCTGGCCTTGGTTGCAGCTGCTATCTCTCTGCCTCCTTCTTAACTTTGCCAATATACTGTGGGCTGACACATTTATGAGTGTCCCCTCCTTTTTCACTTTCCCAACCAAGGTCTCTATACAGAAAGTTGTAAACATGTTGCCACATATGGCTGACCATCTCCTTATCTGAGCTAACCTATGAGTGGCCTTGGATGAGCTTCCTCTAACTAACTGAACAACAGGATGGGACTATGGTGGGAGGGCCAATGAGCCCATTCTGTCTCTGTATCTTGTGAGCTAAAACCACACCCGATATTCCTTATATAAAGCAAGTTTTAATCGAATTATTTCAGAGCATCTTGTTGTAGTGTTGGTCATTTCATGTGAGCTTCCTGCGACTTCCTGCTTCTCCGCAAGCTTGTGTATCGAGTTCTAATAAATATATCCGTTGCTCCTTTCTCTGAGTCTTCTGAGTCCCAAGTTCTAAGTCCCAATCCGACATATATATATATATATATATATATATATATATATATATATATATATATATATATATATATATATATATATATATATATATATATATATATATATATATATACATATATATATATATATACATATATATATACATATATATATATATATACATATAGATATATATACAGTATATATATATACACAGTATATATATATACACAGTATATACTATATATATATATACAGTATATATATATACAGTATATATATATACAGTATATATATATACAGTATATATATATATATATATATATATATATATTGTTACGGACCGCGGATAAGATGTTGGTTTGCCGAGCGGATGGCCCCGCGGCCCTAACAGCTACCCCGACTAACCCGATTCCCGAACGTTGGCCGGATCGCGCCACAGGTATTCAATAGGGAATAGACAAAGGCGACACGGATGTGAAGAAGAAGAAGAAGAAGACAAAAAGGTTGGAAATACTACTAAATTTATTCCTACTATTTACACGCTCAAAGTAACCAAGGAGAAGGAAGGATAATAAAATAATATACAGAAGAATCAGAGACACAGTGCAATTATTAGCTTACCTACAGTCTTAATTATTACCCAGGGACAGAACAAACAAAGACAGACTCACGCGGGGAATGATGATAGGAATGGCAGGAGGTGGATGGCTGGAGGGGGAGGAAGGTTCAGCTGGACCCGCAGCATGGTCGGGTCGGGGATTAGCAGCCGCCGCCCCTTTCTCGATCGGCGCGTTTAGCAGCCGCCGTTCCTTCGCGGCCCCATTCGAAACTGCCGTCAAGGCCCCGAAGCTGCTGTGGCTGAAGCTACTGTGGCTGCTGCTGCTGTGGCTGAAGCTGCTGTGGCTGAACTTGCGGTGGCTGGAGCTGCTCTTTCCGGGATCCCTTACTCAACTCTTCTCAACTCAACTCAACTCTTCTCGTACTCAACTCCTGCTCAGTCCAACCACGTCTCTTTGCACGTCTCCCTTTTGGTCCAACCACGTCTCTTTGCACGTCTCCCTTTTGGTCCAACCACACTCTTTGCACGTCTCCCTTTTGGTCCAACCATGTCTCTTTGCACGTCTCCCTTTTGGTCCAACCACACACTCGGTTCTTGCGCGCACGCTTTTATAGCGCCTCAGGCGATCAAGCCGCCGGCCTTCAGGACACGCCCCTCGGTGAGCTCGCTTCGGGCCTGATTGGTGGGCACAGGCCCTCTGACTCCACCCTTGATGACGATGGGCGGGCCCGCCCTTCTTCCCTGAGCTGAGCACATGCTTAATGGTGGTTTTGGGGCGAAATCAACAACCCACAGCTGTAGCAAACCTGACAATCATAGTTAAGTTTGAGGAAGTCGATTTGAAGCCAGGATTTTCTTTCAGTAATGCAGTTTGTCAGGAGCTCAATTTGGTGGAGATGAAAGCTGGATGTCATCGGTGAAGCAGTGGAATTGGAGACCATGGTGCATTGGCCATGGTGCACGACGGATTAAGTGACCGAGGGGGGATAGGTACAGGATGAAGAGGAGCGTTTTGGGCCAAGAACTGAACCTTGAGGGGGAGCGAATTGTGGTGATTAAGCTGGTGTAGATGCTGTCAATTTTGCTTTGGATGAATGAAAGGAAGGATATGCAGTTTCTACTGTAAAGGACTGGTGGTGGTATCCAGGGCGCTGAGGAGTTTGTTCGTAGTTATATTTGAGGTTGTTTGTTCACGTTGTAGAGTTTGTTTATTTATTTGTTTGTTTATTTAGTTTGTTTATTGTAGAGAAGAGTGCTTTTGGGTTTTCCAGAGCCAGAGTGGATAATTTGAGAGTAGCAGGCGGAGCGGAAGAGGGCATCTTTGTAGTACTGAAGGTGGTCCTTGTAGGCTTGGGAGTGAATTGTGAGACCTGTTTTATTGCGGAGTCTTTCAAGTTGGCGAGCACGAGTTTTCATCAGGCGGAGTTTCAGGGGTAAACCAGCAAAGAAGATGACAACTGCAAGAAAGCAAATAGCCAGCAGAGGGAGCCGAAGAGCAAGAGACCACCAGCAGGGTTAGGGTTTGTTTGGTTATTTTTATTATTGAACTGCAGTGACTGTGCACCGATTGGTGCTTGAGGGTGCATTGGTGCGTTTTTGGGTGCTTCATGGTGCATCGATGCAGGGCAGACTGTCTCCCCCCCCAAAAGAACAATCACAGGTCCTGGGTTACGTTTTGTAAATAAAAGTAGAGTCATTGTAAATAATGCGCCCCCACCGTAAATGTATAGTTTGAAGACCATTCCGCAATTCGGTTAGCTGTGGGCGTGAATCTGTTAGGCAGGGTGCAATGGAGCAGCGGGACATATTTATTTATGTTTTAAAACTGTCGCACTCAGGGTCAGGTTAAATGTAGAGGGAACTACACCTACGTGCCACACTAAGGTAAAAGTTCATAGGCACGGGACGTTCCTAAGGGGAGGAGGGTGCAGTGTTGTGGATATGAGAATGTTGTTTTTTTTTATTGTTGTATAGTGAGTTGTAAAATGTCACCCTCCTTCCTGCAATTGTTATTGTATAAAGATCAAAGGGCGTTCCCGTAGTTAATTCCATAAAGCATACACGAAGGACACCATATATCCCTGTTCAGTAGTTTATTTCCTTATTCTGTGTGTTAGGTTAAGGCTTTGTCTTCCATTAATTAATACTCCATTGCACCGAATTCAAATAGATAGATCCCCTTTCATTCCCATTCCCAAAACCTCTACTGCCAACTGCATTTGCCGCCATTACGGCGTGGTCAGCTCGGGGAAGAAGGGCGTGCCCGCCTATCGTCATCAAGGGCGGAGCCAGAGGGCCGTGCCGACCAATTAGGGCCGAGGCGAGCTGCCCGATGGGCGTGTCCTGGACACCAGCGGCTTGATCGCCTGAGGCGCTATAAAGCGCACGCGCGAAAGCCGAAAATTTGTTGTTGGACTAAGCAAGAGAGGGAGAGGTGAATTACAAGAGTTGCGCCAAAGGTTCCAAGAAAGAGTTGCGCCAAAGGTTCCAAAAAGGAGTTGCGCCAGAGAGGTTCCAAGAAAGAGTTGAGCCAGAGAACCAGCAGCTTTGGGCTCCACAAGCAGCGTTGACTCCACCAGGCAGCGTCGACCCGTTACCCCGCGGGAGCCAGATTGCGGTGGCATCGGTGGCCGTCGAGGTCCAGCCCGACGTCCCGTACGGGATCAAGCCCGAACCATCTGCCCCAGCTGAACCTTCCCATTCCTCCTTCCAGCATTCATTCCTGCCATTCTATCCTTCTTGTGTACGTGAGTTTGTTTTGTTTGTCTTGTCCCTGGGTTAAGTTAAGCTTGTATAGTTAAGCTAGTATTTTCACTGTGTCACCTGCTTTTTCCATTTTCCCTGTATATAACCTTGACTGCTCCTTTTGCTTTAGTGTGTGTAAATAATAAATCCTGTTATTCTTCTGTACGTCTTCTTCTTCCTCTTTACATTCGGTCGCTTTAGAGGTTTCCATATTGAATATCTGTGGCGCGATTTTGGCCAACGTCCAGGAATCGGGTTAGTCGGGGTAACTGTTAGGGCCGCGGCGCCATCCGCTCGGCAAAACAACATCCTATCCGCGGTCCGTAACAATATATATATATATATATATATACATATACATATATATATATATATATATATTGTTACGGACCGCGGATAAGATGTTAATTTGCCGAGCGGATGGCGCCGCGGCCCGAACTGTTTTTACAATGACTAGACCCGATCCCTTAAACGTGGGCCAAATCGTGCCACAGATATTCAATGGGGAAAAGACAAAGGCGACACGGATGTGAAGAAGAGGAAGACAGAAGTAGGGAATACAAATATAATTTATTTGCTATTTACAACCAAAAGTAACCAAGGACAAGGAAGGATAATAAAATAAATTACAGAAGAAATCAAAGAGACACAGTGAAAATCGCTAGCTTATCTAAACAGGCTTAATTAATACCCTGGACAGAACAAACAAAGACGGACTCATACGGGGAATTGCAGAGTGGATTGGCTGGAAGGAGGTGGGTGGCTGGAGGGGGAGGAAGGCACGGAGCTGGCTGGAGCTTGATCCCGCACGGGACGTCGGGCTGGACCTCGACGGCCGCCGATGCCACCGATCCTGTCGTGTGCGTAGGGTAACAGGTCGGAGCTGCTTGGTGGAGCCAACGCTGCTGGTGGGGGGTCTGGCGTGACGGGTTCTCTCTCCCTCTCTCACAAACTCCAGGACTCTCTTCAGGCTTGTCTGTGATCTGATCTCCTCCCTCCTCGACTCTCCTGGGGGCGTCTGCCGCGGGTTATATAAGCCTCACCCTTGACCCTTTTGCGAACCTCCCCCAAACGTTCTCTCTCCGCCCCCTAAAGCCAACCCCTCGTTCTGGGTTGGTCAGCAAGGGCTGGTTCACTCCTCCCCTCTATGACGAGGTGGAGACACGCCCTTCTTCCCCGACCTTACCTCGTGGCCAATGGTGGTTTTGGGGCGATTCGAGCTAGCCCCAGCCAAAGGGCAGCAATGGCGAATGAAGAAAACCGCCCAAATGCAGTTGGCAATTGCAGAAAACCTGGCAAACCTGGCACTTTGAAGATGCCATGTCGGAGGGATCTACTTTATTTAATGCAGTGCAATGGAGTGTCAAATTAATGGAAGACAAATCCTTAGCCTAATACACAGAATAGGGAAATAACTGTCAACAAGGGGGAAATCTATTATTGGCTAACATGAGTGCTTATGAACTAATTACGGGACGCACTTTGACCTTTATACATAACTGGAGTAAGGAGGGCGATATTTTTACAACAATTTACACAACAACAACAAACAAAAAAACATTCTCATATCCACAACACTGCACCCTCCTCCTCTTAGGCACGTCCTGGGCCTCTTACCTTGACTTTTAGTGTGGCACGTAGGTGTAGTTCCCTCTACATTTAACCTGACCCTGAGTGTGACAGTTTTAAAACATAAATAAATATGTCCCGCTGCTCCATTGCACCCTGCCTAACAGATTCACGCCCACAGCTAACCGAATTGCGGAATGGTCTTCAAACTATACATTTACGGTGGGGGGCGCATTATTTACAATGACTCTACTTTTATTTACAATACTAACCCAGGACCTGTGATCGTTCTTTTGGGGGGGGGGGAGACAGTCTGCCCTGCATCGATGCACCATGAAGCACCCAAAATGCACCAAAACACCCTCAAGTACCAATCGGTGCACAGTCATCATAGTTCATTAAAAAATAAACCGACAAACCCTGCTGGTGGTCTCTTGCTCTTCGGCTCCCTCTGCTGGCTAATGCTATCTTCCAGGTGTTGTCATCTTCTTTGCTGGCGGCCTATTTGCAATAAAACTTGCACAAAACGTGTCCATTTCTTTTATTTATGGCCCACAGGGGCCGACTATGTATGGTTCACCTGTGGGGCATCGGTGCCCTGTGGCCAAGGTCCGCCAGCAAGATCTCGGGCCTTCACGGCCGGTTCCAGCAGAGGGGCCATGCCCCAACCCATGGGGTCCATAAGTGGTGCTCAGCCACAGACATGTGGTCCATAAGGTGGTGCATCGATGCAGACAGCTGGTTCTGGGAGTTCCGGGCGCACAATGGCGGACTCCCGCACGCTCCCCTCGGCGCCCAGTGGCGCACAGTCCTCATGTGGGAGACAAGGGGGGAAAAGACAGATGAGCGAGGGGTAAGGTCTCAAGGGTACACATCAAACAAGGCAATGCAAGGCGAAGTGCGTACGGAGAGCGAAGTGAGAAAGCTCGTCCCTACCATACGTCATCCCCCGTCACCTACTCTACCCTTGCCCTTACCCCATATTTACAAAATCTACACCTTTACAAATTCGTCACTACTGTCACGTCTCCCCATATCTCTTCTATACCAAATTCGTCACCACAATCCCTCTAGCCAAAATTTGCCATCACCAATTCATCATCAATCCTCATAAGGAGGAAGAGATGGAACAACAAAGCACAATGTCACACCCACGTCATGATGCGTCTCACATTCCAAACATTTGCATCAATAAAAATAATAAAACAACCTGGCATGGTGTGGAGGTACGTCATCCCAGGTGAGTGGATGTAGATGGTGCGAGGAGACTTCAATCCGAACTATCCTCTAAATGACTTTAACACACTTTACACTACCCGGGGTCTTTCCCTGCCAATCCATTGGCCAACTTACACTATGGGTTCTAAAAACCAATTCCCATTGACCAAACTGTGGTGCTTCTCAATTTGGGGTCTCACTCCCCCAATGCAACTCCCTGTGCCCTTGCACACTTACAGGACTGGGGCGTGTAGCTCTCCCAGCAGGCCTACCCACCTACACACCTCCACCACTGCAGTTGCCACCCGAGCTTACCTAGCTCCTCACCCTAACCTATCTAATTGGGGAAGGCCCCTCCTGGCTCTGTCACCCCTTGGTGCCCTCTGGCACTGGGCTACCCGGGTCCGTCCTCCGGATCCTCGGGCCCCATCCACAACAACTCTACCGGCTCCCAGAGCCCACCTGCGGCCTCACCTGGCCGACATCCTCACAGTGGTGGAGTGCCCAAACAAACTACACACACTAACAGGCCACACGCCCAGCCATTTCCACAACACTAATGCACCCATCCAAATACCATTCTTTCACCACGCACCACAGATGCCAATATCCAACCACAATTTACCTATACCCTCTACCTAACACTTACACTACTCTCCCCGGGTATTCGTGATGGGGGTCCATCCTTCCCCCATTCACACCTTCGCACCATCCACTCCACTCCATAGTTTCCATCCTACTCATTCCATGACCATCCATTCCAATACTCCATATATTCCACACTCCATATATTCCACACAACCATTCTCCATACACCTGTTGTTGCACACCTGTGCAATCACTCCTGGTGCCACCTGCACCCTCCTTCCTTCCTGGACCATTTGGTCAACACAGCACACATCACTATCACTCACTCAAACACTGCTCCATACACCTGTCCAGTTGCACACCTGTGCAATCACACCTGTTCCTCACACACGGCATCATCTAATCTACCTGTTGCCCTGCTAACTTAGTGCTCCCCGTCTCCCCTTTAAACTAAGCACATACCATGTCATTATCATCCACACTAATCTACCTGCGTCCCCACTACAGGTATCATTGTCACTACCGAACCTTAACGTTACCTAAGGTCATCTTCTAGGTCCCTACACATTATCCAAACCCTCCTTCGGCGAGCTTACACTGCCATAAACCCCATAACTAGTGCTCCTTTGCCCCCGGCTGTGAGAGATGGCAGAGTTGCCATCCCACCACATCGGGTATCTTCCACTACCAATTTTGCACACCAAATTTCAGCCAATCAAAAATTTGCCAATCCTCTGCCAATCATCACTGCCAATCCTCAAATTTTGCTTTGCAATTTCGGGTCCAAACCACTATCCTCGTCATCAGTCTACTCACTAGCGCCTCTCGGTGCGCCAATTCACTTCTAAAGCTCGGCTTCGTACAGCCGAGCAATGAATGCGGGTTCTTTGGTGCCGGCGGTTGGATGCGTCCGGCACTCGGTGCAGGGAAGGACGCTTACCCGGGCCGAGATCCCACGCACCATCTCGGCACAGAGCCGTCCAATGGCCCGATCTCGACCTGCCGGAACGCCTCAACAAAAAGGGGTCACCATGACGACCCTTCCTATCGGGCTGCCCGCTCCGCCTAGTGGAGCACGGACGCGGCCGTTCAAAGCGCGGCCCGGCGTGGATCGCGTACGGCGGTTCTTTCGAAACCGCCGTGGTTCGGATCCCCGCTGGTCCTCGCGGCACGCGAAGCTGCCCGGCGCGCACCGAGGGCCCGATTCGGCTATAAGTCACTCTAACCGCTAACCCGGTTACCGTCGATGCTTCACCTGCATGCTCACACGCATACGCTACCCCTTTCACCTTCACCGAGCTCGGTGCTCCAGCGCCGCCCGTACACCCCGCGTACTTCGCTATTGCACTCGTTCTTTCGCTCACAGACTTGGTCACACACCTGACCACCGCACACCTTTGCACACACTCGTCGTTCGCACACCTCACCAACACACCTCTTCGCGCCCCCTTCTCGGTCACCTCCTCCGTGACAACCACAGATGTGCTCTCACTTGCACACCCAACCACGTGCCTCACTACTAATTCCAGCGTGCATTCCCATACGTGCTCTACCATTCCAGGTGTGCATCCTTCCATTCCAGGTGTACATCCTCTCTCACCTGCCACAACCAACTTACGCTCCGTGTCACTCTTACTACTTTTACCACCACACTCGGTCGCGCATTCACCCTCACTCTCGCCAGCGCACTCTTTCCTTATGCCCCCATCCGTTACACACCTTTCTCGCTCATCCTCTTGCACACACACTCTCGTTACTCCCTCCGTAACACTCACCACAGGTGTACACTCTCTCGTTACATCCTCTGTAACACTCCCTACGACGCGCTTCCATGTGCTCCCTCGCACACGCGCTACGACCAACTCACTCTCGACAGCACACTCACTCCTCGGCGCGCACTTTTTCCTCACACACCCCATGGTCGGACATTCTCGCACACCTCTTCCTTCACACACCGTACCTGTCGCACACTTCACCAACGGCCTCTCACGAACACCCGGATCCAAATCAACCCCCAAGCCGACTGAAGCTCTCCTCACATCATATGCATTTCCGAATATATCTCCACTCACCTTGGCACCTCGTCTCCGCACCTCCTTCGCCACCTGCAAACTCTATTTGGTTAGCGAGCACACCATCACGATTTGAGCACCGACCTTGCACATATTCCATCACCTCCTCCTGTATTTCTCTCTTAGTTTCCCTCCGTCTCTTCTTAATTTCACTCACCTCGTCTTCCACTTCCTCTAACTTTTGCTTCACCTCTTTTATTTCCCGGTGCGTCTCCTCTATCTCGTCCTCTAAGGCTACCTTAACCGTTTCTATGTGCGTCCTCACCTCCCGGTCCTTCGTCTCCATTACCTCCGTCACCTCGTCCAACCTCGTTGTCAGTCCCTCCCGTACCATCTGACATTGCCTCTTCGTCGCTATCAAGTCGTCCTTGATGTCTCTTTGTGTCGCTTTTAACCCTCCTAGTACCGCAGTATTCTTTTCTACTTGATCCACTAGTTCTTTTTGTCCCACCGTCAGCTGCTCTATTTCCTGCGTCAGGTCCTCCATGCCCCCTTGTAACCTAGCCGTTCCATTCCTCACCTCTTTCTCCATACGCTTTTCACCTCGCTTTACCTCTTCGCGTACCCCCGAGACCTCCTCGCTTACACCTCGTCGTATCTCCTCAGATGGTACGGGAGACCTCCTCGCTTACACCTCGTCGTATCTCCTCCTTCATCTCCTCCCTCTCTTTTGTAGATGCCACCTTCATCTGTCCAAATTCATCCCTCTGAGCATCCAATTTACCTTCTAACCCGATTTTCACCTCCTCTATCTGGTTCCCCATCCGTTTGATTTCCCGGGCGGATTGCTCCCCTACTTCCCGCAATTTGCCTTCCATCCTATCTTCTAGCCCCCTTAACCCATTTTTCACCCCCTCTATCTGATTCTCCTGGGCAGCCATTCTATTTTCCACCCCCGTTAACCCATGTTTCACCCCTTCTATCCAATTGTCTAACCCCTCAAATTTCTTGTCTAACCCCTCAGATTTCTTGTCTAATCCCTCAAATTCCTTGTCTAACCCCTCAAATTTCTTGTCTAACCCCTCAAATTTCTTGTCTAACTCCTCAAATTTCTTGTCTAACCCCTTAATTTGGGCATTGGTACCCCTTACTTCGTCCCTCATTGCTCCCGTCATTCTGCTTTCCATTTTCTCACTATCAGCTCTCCTTCTGTCTTCCATTTCTTCACCCGACTTAACCATAAAGGCCTTTATTTGTTCCATAAAAAGGTTCAAATCCACCGGTGCTGCTACGGTCACGGGCACCGCTAAATTTGGTGCCGCTGTAACCGCGTGCGCAAAGGCGCCATTTTGCGCGCCCGTAACCTCGTGCGCGAGCGCGCCATTTTGCGCGCCTGAAACCTCCTCAACCACATCCTCATTGTTCTCCTCCACCATTTCTTCCCTCCGGTCCTGAGTTACCCCTAACCCCTCTTCTAGCTCACCCACCTGCATCCGATCGCCTTGACTATCCATGGCGCGATTTCAAAATTCGGGTTTTTTAAAACAAAACAAATTTCGGCAGCTTGTAATTTTGAGCGCGTTAAGTGCGCTTCGGGTCCGACCCCGCTCCCGACACCAATTGTTACGGACCGCGGGTAAGATGTTGGTTTGCCGAGCGGATGGCACCGCGGCACCGAACAGTTACCCCGACTAACCGGATTCCCGAACGTTGGCCGGATCGCGCCACAGATATTCAATATGGAAAAGACAAAAGCGACACGGATGTGAAGAAGAAGAAGAAGAAGAAAACCAAAAGGTTGGAAATACTACTAAATTTATTCTTACTATATACACGCTCAAAGTAACCAAGGAAGAAGGAAAGATAATAAAATAATATACAGAAGATATTAGAGACACAGTGAAAATCGCTAGCTTACCTACAGTCTTAATTAACCCAGGGACAAGACACACAGAACAAACTCACGTACACAAAAGGATGGAAAGGCAGGAGGTGGATGGCTGGAGGGAGAGGAAGGTCCAACGGGTCCTGCAGCACGATCGGCGCGTTTCGCAGCCGCCGTTCCTTCGCGGCCCTGCTCAAAACTGCCGTCCAGGCCCCAAGCTGCTGTTGTTGCTGCTGTGGCTGTGTGGACGTCGCGTGCTCTTTTTAGGACTCGTCTCTCTCGTCTTGTCCAAGCTCATCTGGTCCAACCACTCAACTCAACCACTCAACAACTCAACAACTTGCACGTCTCCCTGTCCAACTACTACTCGGTTCTTGCGCGCGCGCTTTTTATAGCGCCTCCGGCGATCAAGCCGCCAGCCTTTAGGACACGCCCATCGGTCAGCTCGCCTCGGCCCTGATTGGTCGGCACGGCCCTCTGGCTCCGCCCTTGATGACCATGGGCGGGCACGCCCTTCTTCCCCGAGCTGAGCACATGCTTAATGGCGGCTTTGGGGCGAAATCAGCAACCCACCGCTGTAACAAACCTGGCAAACTGCCCAGTGCGGTTGGCAATGGAGACTTGGGGGGGATGTAGCTAGAAATGGAGATTTTGGGAATGGGAATGAAAGGGGATCTATCTTGTTTCACTTGGTGTAATGGAGTGTCATCTTAATGGAAGACAAGGCCTTACCCTAATACACATAATAAAGATATAACTATCAACAAGGGGGAAATCTATGATTGGCTGACGTGATTGTTTATGACCTAAGTATGGGATGCCCTTTGACCTTTATACATAACTGGCGTAAGGAGGGTCCAGAATAAAGCAATAATAATAAAAAAACACAATAAAAAAAACACAATCCTCATATCCATAACAATATATATATATCTATATATATATATACTAGCTGAGGTACCCGGCTTCGCCCGGGTTGAATAAGAATAATACAAATATATGATGAAAAGAACATGTATATTTTAGACCAATATCACAGTACATTTCCTACATGACGTTTTGTCAATTATCAATTTCTCAAAACCTCTTGGTATACAACATTTCGGGTTTTCTTACTTGGTGCCAAGACATGAAGATTGCTTGGTTTTCCAACCCTCGAGCAGCCCACGTACAGCTGGCCATGGGAAGTACCCGGCATTGCCGGACGGGGGAAGGGAGGGGAGGGGGAAGGAGAGGGGAGGGGTGAGGGGAGGGGAGGGGAACGGGGGAGGAGGGGAGGAGAGGGTGGGGAGGGGAGAAGAGGGGGAGAGGGAGGAGGGGAGAAGAGGAGGGAGGGGGAGGAGGAGAGGAGAGGAGAGGAGGGAGGGGGAGGAGGAGAGGGGAGGGGGGAGGGGGGAGGGGGGGAGGAGGAGGGGGAGGGGGGAGGAGGAGAGGGGAGGGGGCAGGTGAGGGGGGAGGGGGAGGGGGAGGGTGTGAGGGGAGGTGAGGGGGAGGGGAGGTGAGGGGGAGGGGAGGGGGGAGCGGAGGGGAGGGGGGAGGGGGAAGGAGGGAGGGGGAGGTGAGGGGGGAGGGGTGAGGGGAGGGGGAGTGGAGGGGGAGGGGAGGGGAGAGGGGAGTGGAGGGGAAGGGGGGGCTTCACCCGGGTTGAATAAGAATAATACAAATATATGATGAAAAGAACATGTATATTTTAGAGCAATATCACAGTACATTTCCTACATGGCGTTTTGTCAATTTTCAATTTCTCAAAACCTCTTGGTATACAACATTTCTGGTTTTCTTACTTGGTGCCAAGACATAAAGATTGCTTGGTTTTCCAACCCTCGAGCAGCCCACGTACAGCTGGCCATGGGAAGTACCCGGCATTGCCGGGCGGGGGAAGGGAGGGGAGGAGGAAGGGGAGGGGAGGGGAACAGGGGGGAGGGGAGGGGAGGGGAACAGGGGGGGAGGGGAGAAGAGGGGGGAGGGGAGAAGAGGGGGGAGGGGAGAAGAGGGGGGGAGGGGAGAAGAGGGGGGGGAGGGGAGAAGAGGGGGGAGGGGAGAAGAGGAGGGAGGGGGAGGAGGAGAGGGGAGAAGAGGAGGGAGGGGGAGGAGGAGAGGGGAAGGGGAGAGGGGAGGGGGGAGGTGAGGGGGGAGGGGGAGGTGAGGGGGAGGGGGAGGGAGTGGAGGGGGAGGGGGGAGGTTGGGGGGAGGGGAGGGGGTGAAGGGAGGTGAGGGGGGAGGGGGGAGAGGGAGGGGAGGGGAGTGGAGGGGGAGGGGAGGGAATGGGGAGGGGGAGGTGAGGGGGGAGGGGTGAGTGGAGGGGGAGGAGGAGGGGAGTGGAGGGGAAGGGGGGAGGGGGGAAGGGGGAGGGGGTGAGGGGAGGGAGTGGGGGAGGGGAGGCGGTGAGGGGGGAGGGGAGGGGGAGGGGAGTGGGAGGGGGGAGGGAAGGAAGAGGGGGGTAGGGAAGGAAGAGGGGGGAGGGGAGGTGGAGGGGGGGCTTCGCCCGGGTTGAATAAGAATAATACAAATATATGATGAAAAGAACATGTATATTTTAGAGCAATATCACAGTACATTTCCTACATGGCGTTTTGTCAATTTTCAATTTCTCAAAACCTCTTGGTGTACAACATTTCTGGTTTTCTTACTTGGTGCCAAGACATAAAGATTGCTTGGTTTTCCAACCCTCGAGCAGCCCACGTACAGCTGGCCATGGGAAGTACCCGGCATTGCCGGGCGGGGGAAGGGGGGGGAGGAAGAAGGGGAGGGGATGGGAACGGGGGGGGGAGGGGAGGGGAACGGGGGGGAGGGGAGGGAAACGGGGGGGAGGGGAGGGGAACGGGGGGGAGGGGAACAGGGGGGGGAGGGGAGGAGAGGGTGGGAGGGGAGGAGAGGGTGGGGAGGGGAGGAGAGGGTGGGGAGGGGAGAAGAGGGGGGAGGGGAGAAGAGGGGGGAGGGGAGAAGAGGGAGGGGAGGAGGAGAGGGGAGAAGAGGAGGGAGGGGCAGGAGGGAGGGGGAGGAGGAGGAGGAGAGGGGAGGGGAGGGGGGAGGGGGAGGGGGAGGGGGGGGAACGGCTAGCTTGGCAAGCGATAGCAGGATTTTTACTTTTATTTTTACCTCAATGAGGGCTGTATATATAGTCCGTGCTTGGGGCCTTCAAGTTCAACATAAAGTTTTTTTATGAAAAATAATGCAGATGTATAACAATCCACCAATGCAAGTTCAGAAATGAATGCAGATCCTTTACTTTGCGATACAAACGCAATTCCCGCCATTTCCACTCACGATCGAGGCCCTCCACAGTCGGCTTCTATCAGTTCGGCCGCGCCTCTTCTTCCTCCTACAACTTCGTCTCACTTCTTTCACTCAAAATGTACGAAATTCTGCCGCATGAAATTATGTAGAGGCCTCGTCGGGGGGATATAAGGTACATAAGGAAGGCGTTGTAACAGAAGAATCAAAATAAAAGTGGCAGAACATGAGGAAATGGGAGCTATTCTGGACCCACAGCCAAACCTGACAAACCATTGCAATACACCCCGAACGTCTAGCGCCGCCACAAACCACCATGGAATTGCAGGTGGCGCGGTTTTTTTAAACCATTGATATTAAAATAAAACGTAGCCTATAACCACCAGGATTTTATGCTGATTCCGAATCTGTGTCTAAAACTTTTCTCCGATGTGTAGTTCTTGAGTTATAAGCGGACATCCAGACAGACACATATACACACACACACACACAGACACTCCTCCTTTATATATAGATAGATAGATAGATAGATAGATAGATATATATATATATATATATATATATATATATATATATATATATATATATATATATATAATGGTATCTGTAATCTGGTTCTCCAACCTAATGAGCGGACAACATGACGTCATCGCCATGCACGTCCGCCTTGCCTGCAAAGTTCCAGAGGAACCATCTAGCAGTGCGTCATTACGGATTATAAATACAGATACTGTCACAAGTGCATGCAAAACTCACAGTTACCGACCTGGTTTCGCCCTTGTTGGGGCTTCATCAGGGCAACGCAGTGAGGCTTTCCATACACTTGTAACTCAGCTCCCAGCAAGGTGCAGCAGCAGCTGTATGGGACACCTTGCTGGCGGTTCTCCACTGATGATATGAAGGTCGCATAGTGACTGATATAAAAACCGAAAGGGTCACAGAGTTACAAGTGTATGGAAAGCCTCACTGCGTTGCCCTGATGAAGCCCCAACAAGGGCGAAACCAGTTCGGTAACTGTGAGTTTTGCATGCACTTGTGACAGTATCTGTATTTATAATCCGTAATGACGCACTGCTAGATGGTTCCTCTGGAACTTTGCAGGCAAGGCGGACGTGCATGGCGATGACGTCATGTTGTCCGCTCATTAGGTTGGAGAACCAGATTACAGATACCATTATTAGTAACTCCCAACCGCAACCAGGTCGACTCCATATGATGAGTGGATACCAGAGATAACGTCACCGCGTGGCAGGCGGTGCGTATCGCTCCCAGCAAGGTGCAGCAGCAGCTGTATGGGACACCTTGCTGGCGGTTCTCCACTGATGATATGAAGGTCGCATAGTGACTGATATATATATATATATATATATATATATATATATATATATATATATATATATATATATATATATATATATATATATATATATATATATATATATATATATATATATATATATATATATATATATATATATATATATATATATATATATATATATATATATATATATATATATATATATATATATATATATATATATATATATATATATATATATATATATATATATATATATATATATATATATATATATGTATATGTATATGTGTATATATATATATATATATATATTGTTACGGTTTTCCTCCTCCCTTCTTGCCCTTACCAAGTGGGGATCAAACCCCTTGTTCTTTCTGGGCCTGGCGTAACCGAGAGACATGAAACACCTCTTCCGGGCAAACGCAAGGTCGGGTTTTGGGACCAAGTCTCGCTCGTACCTAAATACCTGCGCCGCCACGGAAGCGGGGAACCAAGCCTCACACGAGCCACATGTAATTTGAGTACACTGAGCGGATTGCGTACCACTTGGTCCGTGCAGTCACTGTTAATATTGGACCCCGATTAGAGCGGATTTACTCGTACCACGCTTCGTCAATGATGGAAATCACAAAAGCGGTAGAATCAAAGGAAGAACACAGGTTTAATTATTATTTACACGTATGTACAATTTGGTGGAAAGCAGACACAGAGCAGAACATAAGCAGTCGTATTCTTAAAGCCCAGACGCGGGCCTGTTCACACTCACACAGGGAAATTGCAGGCAGGATGGTGTTCTGGCCAAACGCGCCAACTTGGTCGTCCAGGAGCGGCCCCGTCCGGCTTTCCTCGGTCACAGCACATCCCGCGATGATGGCAAGCAGGCGGTGGAAGGATCCTCGTGGCACGTCTCTCGGACAAAGGCAGCAGATGAGGCAGGAAGGCGGGAAGGAATGTACGCGCCTCTCTGCGCGGCTGGGCGGTTCCAAAAGCGCGTTTAGCAACCAGCACGCTATCACTCACGTAACCCAATGCAATATAGCGGCTCGGCTTCAAGCTCAACCGAGCGTCACTTTAATATGAGCGCGTATCTTGGTTCATGCGCGTCTTTCTCCGATCTCGTATCTCTCAAACTCTACTGCTGACCGCGCTCCTTCAACTCCTCTTCTCTTCCATCCTCGTAACTCAATTTCCAGGTGGGGGCTTTTCGCAACGGGTTATATGGATACGCCCTGAGCCTTCTCGAACGTTCCAACCACACCCTGTGACGCAGTGCTGCAGCCACTCCCTTTGAGCCCTGATTGGCGGCTTGCGCTTACCGTCAGCTTCTTCGCCGCCCTCATTCGGTTCCGACTCGACCCTCCAGGCCTGCCTCGTGTTAATTCGCGCCAAAAAGCCAAAGGCAGCACAAAGAGGCGTAAGATGGCATAAGGCAATGGAAGTATGAAAAGGACCTACTCTCCTTATTCTACTCAACGCAAAACTAACACAGGAAAAGGACTATTCGTACACATACTATGAAATAACTGAACTATCGCGAGGCTACGTGTTGTTTGTGTGACTAACTATGAGGGGGAAATTTAACCTTTATTGTACAAAACTCAAAACCGCAACAATATATAGCATTGTTATTTCACAAGAATGGAGCCTATCGGTTCCCCCGTTTTATTTATTGTCATTTCCGTGTCAGGTCACGGACTTGCTGATCATCCCCTGGATATTTGGTCTCCGAGTTCATTTTATTATTATCCCTCCATTAGTCTCCAAAGCTGCTTGCCCAAATTCCGTGCGTAATGACGTCCGTGGTCACGCACGCACTGCAATCTGATGATCCATCAAACTCCGCCTCCTCAACAGGCAGAACTGTGGCGTCACATCTACCCAGGGGAGGCCGAAACGCAACATCTTCAAATGGAATCAAATGGACACGTTGTTAAAATTGACACGTTGTTAACTAACTTTGCACCACCAAGTCTATTCTCAGGAACCATGCAGTTCATCACTTGGGAATCACCATAATAAATGGCACATTACTGACTCTTATGATGTCTTATTTTGGACACATGTGAAGTCCAGTATATTATCTGTCCAAATTATTCCTGTTTTCAGAACGACATGGTCAGAGAAGCATGAGTTGGCCAATTAGATTTGTATCCTTCGCGAAGAGGAGGCAAGCTATCACCGGCATCACCATGAACAAATTCCAAATTCCTGCCCTAACTACTTGCCAGCCGGTTCGTGAAAGACTTGGGCCAAAATCCTCCCCCGCCAAACCTCACAATAACGTAGGAATAATCAAGGTAATTAAAGAAGAAGAAGAATAAAGTCTGCAGTGACTATGATGCACAAGCACAACTAGAGGATGAGATTTGTCAAACTGTCAAACCCTCACAGAATCCATTTCAATCACAATGGCCTTAATCAGTGTGATCCGATATTGAATGACCTCCCTATGTAAGGGGCAATGTGGCGTATACCAGCATACAGGTTTACTATACAGACCATAAACAGGCAGGTAACCGTTTTTGTGCTTCGGTTTGTCCTCATGATAGTTACAGTTTCCACATTTGCATATTCCAAAGTACAAATTGTATTTCATTTCACCGAAAATGTACTTATGTCTGACTGTGCGGATTATTCCTACATTTCAGGGTTGTTTATTTAACAAGGGAAAACAAGGAAACTGCAAGAGTGGGGAATGTGGGGTGGAGTAGGGAGGACTGGGGAATGGGGTGGACTGGGGAATGTGGGGAGGACTGAGGAATGTGGGGAGGACTGGGAAATGTTGGGAGGACTGGGGAATGTGGGGAGGAGTGCGGAATGTGGGGAGGATTGGGGAATGTGGGAAGGAGTGGTGAATGTGGGGAGGAGTGAGGAATGTGAGGAGGAGTGAGGAATGTGGGGAGGAGTGGGGAATGTGGGGAGGTATGGTGATGAGTAGGGAATGCGGGGAGGTGGGGGAATGTGGGGTGGAGTGGGGAGGAGTGTGGAATGGGGAGGACTGGGGAATGTGGGGTGGTGTGGGGAATATGGGGAGAAGTGCGGAATGTGGGGAGGACTGGGGAATGTGGGGAGGACTGGGGAATGTGGGGAGGAGAGAGGAATGTGGGGAGGAGTGAGGATTGTGGGGAGGAGTGAGGAATGTGGGGAGGAGTGAGGATTTTGCTCGCGAAGAGCGGGGTTAAGCGATCGGGTACGTAGTCCGAACGTACATGTCTGCATTTTTGGTTCACGAGTTATCAAACAGAGTGACCACTATATTCGTCATGGGTATGTGTCTGCCTGTCTGCCTGTGTGTCTGTCTGTCTGTCTGTGTGTCTGTCTGTCCGCAGCATAACTACCCTATGATATCATCCTATCTTGATGAAACTTGGGTGGGAGGTTGATATCATGATCTAGTTGTGTCCTGCCTGGAGTGGGCGTATTGCGCCCATTGTGGGCGGACCCACGCCCGAAAAAGATGTCGTTTTAGGGGTAATCGATTTCAAGCTACATCTTCTCCGAGGGAGTTCGTGGAATCCGACAGGGGTTTCGGTATTTGGTGAGGCCAATGTCATTTGTCTGGCCCCACGGAGCTCGATTTTTCATTTTCGCCCCAAGGTCAAGGTCACAAGGTCACGAAATTTAGAAAAGTCGATTTTTGATGGTTTTATTACATTGTTCGCTTCCTGATAGGGTGAAATATTGTACATGTTTTTATATTAGCACATACATCATGAAATACATGTTTTCCAACAAATTTCAGAATTTTCGACCTTTGACATTTGAAGGTCACAAAGGTCAATGTTTCAAAGTTGTCGGAATCGAACCGAATTTTCGGTATTGTGTAGCTGACTAACCTCATAACTGATTATACATTATTTTCTATCTCATTTCAAGGTCAGTAACCTTCGTTTTGACATTTCTGGGCCTGGTCTGTCCGGGCCTGTATCGGTTGTAGTCCGTCCTTTGTCATTGAATACCGCTCACTCGTGAACCATCGTCGTCTCCGGACTTGTTCAAATTTATTTTCTCATCAACCGTCGGTCTGATTGACACGAAATATTCACCTTTGCATGCGTCCATTCATGTAGAATGTTTATTTGTTAATGGTGACGTCATAGGTCACGTGGAAGGGCGCCATCTTGTTTAAATTCATTTATTCAATCATTTTCTTGGCTACCTTTGGTGCGATTGACAAAAACATTTCACCATAGTATGCGTCTAATCGTTTGTAATGTTTTAGTGTTAATTATGACATCATAGGTGACAAGCTACTGACACCATATTGGGAAAAAAACAACTTTGGACCTCTATAATTCCCAAAACGACGCGATGCAAAAATTAAAAACGTAGCCCATTGTAAAGAAGGTTGCATAGGGAATAAGTTTTGTTAACAATGACGTCATTGGTGCCTTAATTATGACGTCATAATTCGACATGTACAACGCTTTGTCCGATCAGTTCTGAAATTTATTGAATGATGTCATCGGTAATGTGGTCTGGCAGCATTATTGGATCAAAGAAAAAGAAACCTTAAAAAACAGAAGAGTTGGCTCGCATCAAGTCGACTGTGCGGGGTAGGTATTCCATGAATACCATCTTGTTTGACTTGTATGCACTCCTAAACCACTGGACGGAATGAATTGAGAACCAAACGGAATCCAGAGGCAAAGCCTGCTTCACTGTCATCGGGCATTCCAATAAAGAATCATCACTCAAAATTAAACGTGCCCATAAGTGTTTTGGGGGAGTTACAATGGAAGTGCATGCCAAGGTTGCCTTCAATCTAGATTTTGGCGGCCATTTTTGTTTTTTTGCTTATAAAATCTTAACCATCATTTTTTCCGCCTGACATGCAGCAACCTTGGATTCAGCCACCCCAAATCCTTTGGAAAAATGTATTGTGACATCCCTAGGTATTTTACTCAAAAATGCCTCGGGATGTCACAATTCCTGAAAATGGGATTACACTATAACTTCCAAGCAGATGGAAGATGACCTCGGGCAAAAATAGAGTGAATGGAGTGGAATGTTTGTGTTTGAAATCGTTCAGAAAAGCGACCGGTACTTTTGCTAGTTACTGTGTAACAACCAGAGCCAACTGGTTCAATAAAACGTGGTATCCCGTCTTTTGGTATTCATGTTTAATTAATATTCGGGTTCACTATGTATTTTTGTTCAAATTTTATGAAGATTAGCAAACCAGTACATTTTTGAGAAGCTTATGGCATCAGGAATATGAAAATCAATGTTTACATTTGCGCAGATGCCTGCATAGCCACCATTTTGGTTTTGAAAATGGCCGCCACAAAATAAGAACTTCCGAATATCTCAGCTTGTAATTGACATAGAAACTTCATTCTAAATGCTAATCCTATGTTTCCAGGCCTGAGGAATCCAAAGCGTATGTCAAATTCGTGTCACCAAACACCACGAAAAGAAGAAGTTTGTGAAATTATGTTTGTATTTTCATGAAAAAATGCACACAAATTATTGGTAGTGACAACAGCATACGTATAGATGTATTTCCTATCTTAGTTTGACACATCATTACACATGCATATGTACGACAAGAGTATGTTCCACAAATCTTGAACATTGATGACATCGGACAGAAGCTTTATGAAGATTATGTCACTGAACGTATCAACGGAGATGTTGGTCTCTGGGCACCAGTCAAAAAACAGAACAAGATGTACATGTCTGGCAGCAAGAAACAAACTTTCAAGTTCCATGACCAGACAGTTGACCGAAAAGAGACCAAAGATTTATATGGTCGGCTGGTGATTCTCACCAGCTCAAGCAGGAACATCGATCAGAAGAATGCA
Source organism: Myxine glutinosa (assembly GCF_964187855.1). Lineage (NCBI taxonomy): Eukaryota > Metazoa > Chordata > Myxini > Myxiniformes > Myxinidae > Myxine > Myxine glutinosa. The sequence goes on from NC_136272.1 coordinate 93,939,070, forward strand.
GTTGGCAACTATAAGTTCACATTGACTCCGAGAGCACTATTTGCATCAGACGGCTCAATGCTGCCATGCACTGACAATTTCAAGCTGATACACAGCCTTGAGAAGCTGGCAAAACAGATAAAACCCAGGAACAGACAGAAGCTCGAGCTAGCGGCCAAAGAGCAGGATGATGACAGAGGTCCTGTATCATTCTCTCCATCGTCGTCATCAAATCAAAGGATCGCCATTGTTGATTGAATGGTGTTTTTCCAGGAGATGACAAAGAAATCAAGGATAAATCAGCACAGTCAAATATCTAGTCTGGTGTTTCAATGACAGGCTCGTGAGCTTGACAGCAGGGTTCAGTGAGGTCACCTTGCTCAAGGTCATCTGCCATCTGCTTGGAAATCAGCCAACATCACCGCTTTGCACAAAAAAGGTGCAAAAACAGATCCTAGCAACTACAGACCAATCAGCCTTCTCCCAATTATCAGCAAAGTCATGGAATCCATCATTGCTTCAGATATGAAATCTTTCCTCTTCTCCAATGGCTTGATCTCTGACCATCAATTTGGTTTCAGACCAGGTCACTCTACTCTGGACATGCTGCTTCTGCTGTCTCAACAATGGATGGAGGTCCTCAACGCCAAACAGGAAATTAGAGCTGTCTCCCTTGACATTTCACGTGCCTTCGATACGGTCTGGCACCCCGCTCTGCTCACCAAACTCTCCTCCTTTGGTATCCATGGAAATCTCCACGCATGGCTGGCGGACTTCCTCTCTGGTCGTAGTCAACGTGTGGCCCTGAATGGATTTCTCTCATCTCCTCTTCCTGTTCAGGCTGGAGTTCCCCAAGGCAGTGTTCTAGGCCCTGTGCTTTTTCTGGTCTTCATCAATGATCTCTCTGACTCTCTTGAAAATCCTCTCTATCTCTTTGCTGACGACTCTACTCTCTGTCGCTCCATTCCTCATCCCTCAGATCGGCAGTCTGCAGCCTCCTCACTCTCTGCAGACCTGGACAAAATCACAGACTGGGCAAACAAATGGAACATGTCTTTCAATCCTGACAAATCTCACACTCTTACGATGTCTCTCCGAAAAGACTGACTGGACAACCCTCCCATCCACTTTCTGAATAATCCTCTCCAAGAAGTTCTGTCACTCAAGCTTTTGGGTCTCACTATCTGCCATGATCTTTCCTGGGAAAACCACATTTCAAATCTGGCCTCCAAAGCCAGTCGCCGACTGGGCATCCTCCGTCGTGCGAAGTCCTTCCTTGGTACACCTGAGCTCCTCACCACTTACAAGGCTTTCATCCGCAGCTCTATGGAATACTGCTCTCCCCTCTGGTCTGGTGCTCCTGCCTCACACCTAGCTCGTCTTCACGCTGTTGAAACCAAAGCGTTCAGAATCATTGGAATCTCCCGCGATGAAGCTAACTCCAAGGGCCTTTCACTCACTCACCGCAGGCAGGTTGGTGGTCTTTCCGTCTTCTACCGACTCCTCTCTGGCCTTGCCCCCCCAGCTCTTTCTGGGCTCTGTCCCCCAAATATTCCTACAGGTCGCACAAGATCTGCCTGCAACCCTCTTATGGTTAAACTGCCAAAATCAAGACTCTCTGCTCACCTTCACTCCTTCATTCCTCTTTTCTCCCACCTCTGGAACAAACTCCCTCACTCTCTTCAATCCCACTCCACCCTCCAGGTCTTTAAAACAGCTGTTCACCACCATCTCTTATCTTCCCCCATCCAAAACCTTGATCTTTTCTACCCCCGCTAATTTCGGTCCCCTTGTGTTTTATACCTCTCCCCCCCCCTCCCCCCCCCCTTCCCAAGCCTCCTCCCCCCAAGCCCTCTCCCTCCCACACTTCTCCCTGCTCTCAAATGTTGTGTTTGTGTGCTTCCCCTTCTCTCCCTATCTTGTCTTCCGCTCCCTCTTTTTATATATTTTGTTTGTCTGGTTGATTTGTTTGTGAAATAAATGTTAGCTCTTTCACGAGCCTCGATTCAGTATACAAAAAAAAAAAAAAAATCCTGCTCTTCGATACACAGTATCAGGTTGCAGAAGATACTGTTATGTCTGGGGGTAGAGCAAAACGTAGGGCAGAGTAGATCTGAGTAGGTAACATGCTTCGAGATGTCGCGATAAGGAACACTTCCTGTAATAAGTCCATGTTTAGGCGTTTTGTCGGTTAAGGTGTATAATTGTGAATCTACCAGGATATTTGTGTGTTAGTTAGTCTAGGGGTTAATCAGTAAAGCCCTTGTATGTCTCACCTAGTAGTCAAACCTTTGTCCATTATGGCACTGCAGACCACATAAACATTAGTTCGGACCTTTAGTACAACACTAAATGACGCTTCCCCCCCCCCCCCCCCCTGACATGACAGGAAGAAATCAGGCTGGAACACCGCCACAATTGGCCGCCACCATTTACACCTCCGAGAGGCCTATCCACCTCGCATAGCACGTGCTATGACCGAGAAGCAGGAGTGGGGAGAGTTGGAGTGACGCAGAGGGCGTGACCTGGATGAGCCGGCGAGTCATGGGAGGCTCTGATTGGCAGAGCAGTGCGCCAATGTGACCTGATCGGCCGGAGATATTAGGAGGGTCGGACGCCATTTTGGGGAGTTCAGATGAGATCAGAACCCCGACCCGAGTTGGAGTCCCGGTGCGAGCGAGTCGAGTTCAGTACGAGTTGAGTGAGCAGTGCAGAAGAGTTAGTTCGAAGGAGTTCGAGTTGAGAGAGGCAGTCTGGAGAGTTGGATCCCGAGTGGAGATCCTGAGTTGAGTTGAGTTGAGAGTGAGCACCGGACGCCTTGGCAAGCAGTTGGATTCCTAGCAGCGCAGTTCAGAGACCCCGACCCGAGTTGGGCTGAGGTGTAGCCTGGGTGGAGCTCGCTGTCCTGCTATGGGACCTCGTGGTGCTTCGGAGCTTGAAGCGGGACCTCGGGTGCGGCGGCGAGGGCATTGGCTCGGGCCTAGCGGGGCGTGCGAGGCAGACGGAGAATTCCTCCAGGCCGGGAAGAAGACGACGAGACAGATAAGCCCGATCTCCGCGTACATTGTGAACAAAAGACGTGTTTATTTTCGTATTCATATTCCCCCGTTTTGTATTTGAGGTCTGGTGTGCGGGATCCCGATTAGGATATTTATTACCGGCGCGTGCTTTTCCTGTCTTGTTCTTCCCAATAAACCCTTATATTATTTTTCTTGTACATAATACCTGAACGCAGTTTCCTGTTTCGTTTTAATAGATAAGGCTGCGGGGCTCTTGCCGTTTCCCTCCATTCCGCGCGCTTAGATTTTGGAATCCGCTATTGAGCTTCCGCCTCGGGAGTTAAAGCCTCGTAATCGGCCCCGCAACTCTGGTGTTAATCGGAGTTGCGTGACAATACGAACATCAAACACGTCCCACTGGCACGGTTTCTATCGCACGAAAAAACGAAAGCAGATTTGACAGACTATCTCACTGAAGCAACCCTTGATTACAACAAAAACTCACCTCAGTTATTCTTCACATCAGCATCAGGTCACACCAGAAGCAACAGAAATATGCACTTTGAAGACAACAATCACGAGGAGGCTGACACATTGATGATCTGCCTGACAGCAGAGGCATCACAGCGGTGTCCTGATGCACAGCTAGTATTCTTCACTCCTGATACTGACGTCTTGGTTCTGGCTGCGGCACACGATGACAAGCTCGGCAAAAAGACATCTATTTTGATAGTATCAGGTACAGTCGAAATAGAGCCAATCTGGAGAGCTTTGGGCAAAGAAAAGGCGCAAGCTATACCTGTATTCCACGCATTCACTGGAGCAGACCATGTTGGAAAATTTTCAGGAATAGGCAAAACAAAATGGTTTCAGCAGTATATGAAAGGTGAAATGCATTTGGTCAGAGCACTGATGAAACTACCGGAGGAAGGTGACCTAACACAGGAGGTGAAAGATGTATTGGCCAAATGTGTGTGCTCAACCTACTGTTCCAAGGGTATTCACATTGCAAGTATCCCTGATCTAAGATGGTATCTGTTTTATAAACACTTAGCTGAAAGCAACAACTTACCTCCTACACTCGATGCACTTGAGGAACACATCCAGCGTGTGCGGTTACAAAGCCGAATATGGTGCCAAGCCAATATTATGCAACAACAGCCTTTAGACCCCCTGAAATTTGGTTACTATCAGGACAAAAATGGCCAAATACTGCCAGTCCCCACAAAGGTGCCTCTAGTTGGTCACATGCCACTGCAAAACCATGCAGAAGGAATAACTTGCCTTGCACAGAACTACGCTTGTGCGACACAGAATGCGAAAACAATGCAGACTGTAATGTTGAATATGACACTGAGAGTGATGATGATGTGTAATGATGCGTCAAACTGAGATAGGCTGTCACGACCAACAATTTGAGTGTGCATTTTTACATGAAAATACAAACATAATTTCACAAACTTCTTCTTTTCTTGTTTTTTGGTGTTCATAATCACTAATTTGACATAAGCTGTGGATTCATTGGGCCATTGGGCCTGGAAACGTAGGATTCGCATTTAGAATGAAGTTTCTATGTCAATTACAAGCTGAGATTAAAAATAAAAATGGCGGCTGTGCAGGCATCTGTGCAAATGTGAACATTGATGTTCAGATTCCTGATGCCAAAAGCTTTCCAAAAATGTACTGGTTTGCTAATCTCCATAAATTTTGAATGAGTGTTTTTATTGACATAGCGAACCAGACGCCATAGATCACGCCAAAAATAACCCTGGCAGCGGTGGGATTCGAACCCACGCCTCCGCAGAGACTGGAGCCTAAATCCAGCGCCTTAGACCGCTCGGCCACGCTACCTGACACACTGTAGTCACCTTGATATTTATGTACATTTATCTGAGGTTCATGGTGGAGATTGTACGTGCGCAGGACGTGCAGGACGTAGACATTAGGACACAAATTCGTGCTCTCGAGAAAATTATCCTTTTGGTAAGATTTGCATTTCCCGACTTGGCACATCGTTTTGCCCCATTTACCCTCTGGTTGACTGTCGACCAGTCTCTGTATGCCCCATGCAGTTGTTCTGATGTGGAGTGGAACCAAAATGGCAGCCGATTGTGTTCTTGTGCCCTGACTAAAGAGGGGATTAAAATTCTCGAAATTCATCGTGGGTATGCAAAACAGTTCACTGGCAAACTCTGGGTAATCAATCAAATCAATCTGGGTGATGATTTCGTTTGGCTTATGACATTGTGGATGATAAATGTCAGGCCATACAAGCATCAAAATGGTCGTTCGGAGATCTGGCTGAAGAACTAACTGGTGCTTCATTGGGAGTGTGGAGTCGTTACTCCAGCACAGCATCTGGCTTTTGTAATGGGACTACTATTATTATTCCTACTACTACTACTACTACTACAACTACTACTACTACTACTACTACTACTACTACTACTACTACTACTACTACTAATATGCCCCTACTGCAAAGCCGCAATGAGCCAGCGAAGTCAAAGCCTCTTGCCACTATTTTACCCATCACTATGGCATCAGTAGGTTAGGTAGTTGGTAGTAGGTTGGTGTAGTAGGTACCGTACCTGGTTCAAAATGACACCATTTGCATTCTGGATGAGATTAAAATTTATAAAATTTCCTTCTTGATTAATTCGGTGAATTCCGTCTCAACTTCGGATATTTCCGGCCGTGAAAAACTATCCCCTATGGCCGCGAGATTTCTAAAAAATAATTCTTCGTCAATTTTAGAATATTTGACGCCGTTTTCAGCGGCCAAAACGCGGAAATAAGCTTTTTTGAAATACCTTTTCAAATGCTCGAATCTCATTGGTTCCGGTGTTTGGTGAAGATTTTCGTTGAAGATAACCAGCGCCCGTGCGGCCCCGGGGAACGAGGTTGGTCTTAACGTATTGTAATTATAAATTAGAGGTGCATAAGAATGTGAATCAAACAAAGACGGGTGAAACTGAAACAAACTCCTGTTGAGCTTTTTCCCAATTTTTTATGCATACTTCCGCATCCGCAAGATGGCGGCCTCCATGGAGCGATTTGGTGTATCAAAGCTTCGAAATTCTCAAAAGATCAAGCAAAATCTGGCTTTTCAACATGATACGCATTCATTCACAACACCGGCTTCGCCGGCTACTAGTACCCGACTGCAAAGCCGCAATGAGCCGGCGAAGCCAAAGCCTCTTGCCACTATTTTACCCATCTCTATGGCATCAGTAGGTTAGGTAGTTGGTAGTAGGTAGGTGTAGTAGGTACCGTACCTAGTTCAAAATGACACCATTTGCATTCTGGATGAGATTAAAATTTATAAAATTTCCTTCTTGATTAATTCGGTGAATTCCGTCTCAACTTCGGATATTTCCGGCCGTGAAAAACTATCCCCGACGGCCGCGAGATTTCTAAAAAATAATTCTTCGTCAATTTTAGAATATTTGACGCCGTTTTCAGCCTCCAAAACGCGGAAATAAGCTTTTTTGAAATACCTTTTCAAATGCTCGAATCTCATTGGTTCCGGTGTTTGGTGACGATTTTCGTTGAAGATAACCAGGCCCGTGCGGGCCGAGGTTGGTCTTAAAGTATTTTAATTACAAATTAGAGGTGCATAAGAATGTGAATCAAAAAAAGACGGGTGAAACAAACTCCTATTGAACTTTTTTCAATTTGTTATGCATACTTCCGCATCCACAAGATGGCGGCCTCCATTGAGCGTTTTGGTGCGTCAAAGCTTCGAAATTCTCAAGGGATCCAGCAAAATCTGGCTTTTCAACATAATACGTACGCGTTCATTCACAATACCGGCTTCGCCGGCTACTACTACTACTACTGGGACTACTACTACTACTACTACTACTACTACGACTACCCCTACTACTACTGGGGCTACTACTACTTGGACTACCACTACTGGAGATGCTACTACTACTACTACTACTACTACTACTACTACTACTACTACTACTACTACTAATACTACTACTACTACTACTACTACGCCACGCCATTTTGCTGTTCCTCGAGCTGTGCTACTTTTCAACATTTCCTCCTCATCCTACTCCGTTTTCGTTTGTATTATTGTTTTGTTTTGGGTATCTGAACTGAGTTGGTTCATTTTCTTGCTTTATTTTGACGTTCCGTTTGATTTAATTAGTCCTTTTGGTTTCAGGCCCAGCCGCGGCGTGCAGCCCGTGTGGGACTAGTTACGCCTTATTGCGCGATATCGTTAAAGTACTTAGCGACCCTTTTGTTCTTTGGTTTAATCATCATTTAGTGTGCTGAAGTTGCACACTGTGGTGAGCGGGTGTGTGAGTGAGTGTTATTTGATTAATAACGTGTTTTTGTTACCTTGGTTCTGGGAGGACAATTAATTATTTTTGAATCATGCCGATGAATCATGCATCATCATCATAGACTGATGTCGCTGCGGCCACTTCTGGTGCATGTGTGGGGAAAAAAGCACACCCGTTTCAGTCTTTGACAAGGAAACATGGTGTGAGATGCGAGTTGGGACAAACTACCCAAATGGAAGCGTATGTGAGTGCAATGTCCATTGTGGTAGGTTCATCAGTAATAGTTGCAGCCTCTAAAATGTACGGAAGAGCTGTGTTCTTCCTTAAATCCGAGGCTGCAGCAAATAAGGTGATAGAGAAAGGTATTGTTGTAGGAGGGTTATTTGTCCAAGTAGAACCACTTTCGAGCCTTGGAACACCAATCATACTCTCTAACATGCCTCCCTTTATTGCTGATCATGTGGCTGTGCCATTCTTGGAGCGATTGGTGGTGCTAAGATCACACATTAGGCCTGTGCCTCTTGGATGTCGTGAGCCTGCACTACATCATATTGTTACGGTTTTCCGCCGCCCTTCCTACCCTTACCAAGGGGAGATTAAGCCCCTTGTTCTTTCTGGGCCGGCGTAACCGAGGCTTGAAACGCCCCTTCCGGGCAAACGCAAGGTAGGGTTTCGGGACCAAGTCTCGCACGTACCTAAATACCTGCGGGGAAGCAAGCCTCGCATGAGCCACGTGTAATTTGAGTACACTGAGCGGATTGCGTACCACGTGGTCCGTGCAGTTTTCTAGTATTGGAACCCAATTCGAGCGGTTCTATTCGTACCACGCTTAGTCAATGATGGAAAACATGAGATGGTCGAATAAAGGAATAACAGGATTTTATTATTATTATTTACACAATGTACAATTCGGTAGAAAGTAGACACAGAGCAGAACTTATACAGTCTTATGCTTATGCCCAGACGCGGGCCCGATCACACTCACAAAGGGGAAATGCAGGCAGGATGCTGTTCACGTGCTGCCTTGGTCGTCCAGGAACGGCGGCCCGGCGTGCTCTCCACGGTCCCAGCACGTCCCGCGAAGATGGCAAGCAGGTGGTGCAAAGGATCCTCATAGCGCGTCTCTCGAACAAAGGGGCAGATGAGGCAGGAAGGTGGGAGGGAATGTACGCGTCTCTCGGCGGCTTTCCATGTGAGTGATAGCGCGCTATGTCTGAGGGTAAGCTAGGGTCAGGACACAGCACAGAAACCTCTGAAGTACTACTTTCCTCTTCCTTCGACTCTTCTGGACATGGATGAGCAGGTACTTCTTTACTGATACCTGGAGTGATATTCTCATTTTCCTTTTGCTGTTCAACGCTCCGAGGAACAGACACTTTCTTTGAGACAGTGGGGCAGTCTGCTCTCAAGTGATCCTTTGCCTTACAAATATGACAACAAGGCTCATTAGTCATATAAAAGACCTTATAATTCTTGCCTTCAAACGGAATGACAAAGGATCCCTCCAATTCCGTGTCATTGCACAGTTCAATGGAAACTTATCTTTTAAAAGACAATATATTGTTGCGGTTTTGAGTTTTGTACAATAAAGGTTAAATTTCCCCCTCATAGTTTAGTCACACAACAACCTGTAGCCTCGCGATAGTTCAGTTATTTCTTAGTATGTGTGAGAATAGTCCTTTTCCTGTGTTAGTCTTGCGTTTTGTAGAAAAATGAGAGTAGGTCCTTTCATTGCTTCATTGCCTTATGCCGCCTCCATTGCCTTATGCCTCCATTGCCTCCATTGCCTTATGCCTCCATTGCCTCCTTATGCTGCCTTTGGCTTTTTGGCGTGAATTAACACGAGGCAGGCCTGGCAGGTCGAGTCGGGACCGAATGAGGGCGGCAGAGAAGCTGACGCTAAGCACCAGCCGCCAATCAGGGCTCAAAGGGAGTGGCTGCGGCAATGCATCACAGGGCATGGTTGGAACGTTCGAGAGGGCTCAGGGCGTGTCCATAAAACCCGTTACACAAAGCCCCCACAGGAGTTGAGTTGAGAAGTTCGGAGCGCAGTTCGGGGAGAGGTGAGCTTGTGCATTGAGCTATTGGAGAGGCGCGTATTGATGAGAGTTACGAGATCGGAGAAAGACGCGCATGAACCAAGTATAAGCGCTCGTATTAAAGTGACGCTCGGTTGAGCTTGAGGCTGAGCCTCTATTGCATTGGGTTACGTGAGTGATAGCGCGCTGGTACCTCAACGCGCTCACCAGAAGAGGTTTGCTGGCAGTTCTTGTGCGACCTGTAGGAATATTTTGGGACAGAGCACATATAGAGCTGGGGGAGATAGGCCAGACAGGAGTCGGTGGAAGACAGAAAGACCACCTACCTGCCTGCGGTAAGTGAGTGAAAGGCCCTCACAATCAGCTTCAACGCGTGAGATTCCAATGATTCTGAAAGCTTTGGTTTCAACAGCGTGAAGCCGAACGAGGTGTGAGGCAGGAGCACCAGCCCAGAGGGGGGAACAGTATTCCATTGAGCTGCGGATGAAAGCCTTGTATGTGGTGAGGAGCTCAGGTGTGCCGAGGAAGGACTTCGCACGATGGAGGATGCCCAGTCGGCGACTGGCTTTGGAGGCCAGCTTGGAAATGTGGTTTTCCCAGGAAAGATCGTGGCAGATAGTGAGACCCAAAAGATAGTGAGGGGAGTGACAGAACTTCTTGGAGAGGATTGTTGAGAAAGTGGATGGGAGGGTTGTCCAGTCGGTCTTTTCGGAGAGACATCGTAAGAGTGTGAGATTTGTCAGGATTGAAAGACATGTTCCACTTGTTTGATCAGTTTGTGATTTTGTCCAGGTCTGCAGAGAGTGAGGAGGTTGCAGACTGCCGATCTGAGGGATGAGGAATGGAGCGGCAGAGAGTGGAGTCATAAGCAAAGAGATAGAGAGTATTTTCCAGAGAGTCGGAGAGATCAATGATGATAAGGCCAGAAAAAGCAGAGGGCCCAGAAATATGCTGAAAGGCTACTGTAGAGTGAAGTTATAAGCCTTTATAAGCCATACGTTTTATTCTTGAATATTTTCATAACTAACAAGAATGCACACTATAGATGCCAAAATACATCGCAAAAGTACCAAATCGAGAGATCGCAAAATCTCTGAATCCACCGAATTGTTGATAAATGTCATCCAGCTTCGTACAATAATGTCTGAATCAATTGCAATGATTCCAACAGAAGAAAGTGATGTTCTATTTTATTTTATTTTAATCAGAGTTGAAAAAAAAATACAACCACAATACACCACAAACTGTTGAACAGCATTTATGCATGCACAGAGTGAGAAACTCTGCCATAAAACTCACTTCCGTAAAGTTTTGTTGTGGATTGCAAGGTCTCATGGACTGTATGGTACGACAAAATGCGTAATTTACGAGGGGAAAAGGGCCCAGAACAGTCTGCTGACGATTTCATTGAGGTTAATAGGGGGTCTTACTGGTTATTCAAAAGAGCATTCCAAATCTCCTTTCCATATACCATACAGTATGCATACTACTGTTCAAGCAAATCACACAATACCTCCTCCTTATGTAAATAGATGTTATCATGTGATGTGATCTTATGGCATCTATTTATTACATGCACAGTGTAGGGAGGGGGGAAAGGGAGGGAAGAAATTGGAAATGTTAACATTGAGAAAAAGAACTGAATGGAAGAGGATAGGAATGGAGGATAGGAACCAAAAGTATGCGGACACCCCTTCTAATTAGTGGATTTGGCTGTTTCAGCAACACCCATTGCTGACAGTATACATAATCAAGCACACAGCCATGCAATATCCATAGACAAACATTGGCAGAAGAATGGGCCATACTGAAGAGCTCAGTGACTTTCAACGTGGCACCACCATAGGATGCCACCTTTCCAACAAGTCAGTTCGTCAAATTTCTGCCCTGTTCGAGCTTCCGCAGTCAACTGTAAGTGCTGTTATTGTGAAGTGGAAACGTCGTGGAGCAACAACAGCTCAGCTGCGAAGTGGTAGGCCACACAAGCTCACAGAACGGGACCACCGAGTGCTGTAGCGCGTAAACATCGTCCTTCCTCGGTTGCAACATTCACTACCGAGTTCCAAACTGCTTCTGGAAGCAATATCAGCACAATAACTGTTCGTCGGGAGCTTCATGAAACGGGTGTCTATGGCCGAACAGCCGCACAGAAGCCAAAGATCACCATGTGCAATGCCAAGCGTTGGCTGGAGTGGTGCAAAGCTCGCCACCATTGGACTCTGGAACAGTGGAAACGCATTCTCTTGAGTGATGAATCACGCTTCACCATCTGGCAGTCCGACAGACGAATCTGGGTTTGGTGGATGCCAGGACAATGCTACCTGCCCGAATGAATAGTGCCAACTGCAACGTGTGGTGGAGGGGGAATAATGATCTGGGGCTGTTTTTCATGGTTTGTGCTAGGCCCCTTAGTTCCAGTGAAGGGAAATCATAACGCTACAGCATACAATGACATTCTAGATGATTGTGTGCTTCCAACTTTGTGGAAACAGTTTGGAGAAGGCCCTTTCCTGTTTCAGCATGACAATGCCCCCGTGCACAAAGAGAGGTCCATACAGAAATGGTTTGTCGAGATTGGTGTGGAAGAACTTGACTGGCCTGCACAAAGCCCTGACCTCAATCCCATCAAACACCTTTGAGATGAATTGGAACGCCGACAGAGAGTCAGGCCTAATCACCCAACATCAGTGCCCGACCTCACTAATGCACTTGTGGCTGAATGGAAACAAATCCCCGCAGCATTGTTCCGACATCTATTGGAAAGCCTTCCCAGAAGAGTGGAGACTGTTATAGCAGCAAAGGGGGGGGACCAACTCCATATTAATGCACATGATTTTGGAATGAGATGTTTGATGTTCGAGTGTCCACATACTTTTGGTCATGTAGTGTATCTCTTTGTTGTGTACATATAGGTAGGGAGTAAATTGAGGAAATTGAAATTGAGGAAAAGAAGGGAATATAGGACGGTAGGAGAAAGAAAGGAGGTTAGCAGAGTTTGGGAGAGAAGGGAATGAAGATTGGGAGGATAAAGGAGTAAGGGGATAGAAAGCAGGAGCAGAAAAAGGAGAGAGGTTAATGAAAAATTCTGCTAAGTTGGCGTAAAAAATAAATGGATTTTTCCAAAACTGACAGAAGGGATGGGGATGTTGGACAGGATATTAATGGCACTAGAGAAGGGACTTGATATATGGTTGAGGGGTGGAGGTCGGAGGTTCCCCATGTAGATGCCCCTCAAGATAATTTACTGGATGCTTTCATTAGCATCCATATTCGGGGAAATAGAGTTAAACAAGTGAGAAAAAACGTTTTTTTAAATGAAAAAACATGTATGGTATCCCCCCCAAAAAAACAAACAAGGATGTTGTCAAAAGTCAAAACAAGGATGTCAAAAGATGTTGTGATGGCACTCTGTAGAATAATTTTGGTGTTATATTGTGGTGTTATTCCTACCTTGTCATTCCTTCTTTGTTCATTCCTTACTGCCTTGTTTGGTTGATTTTTGAGGATTCCATCCCAACACGTTTAAAAAAAATGTTTTTTGCTGACTTGTTAAAATAAGAAGTGATTCGTTTTATTAATATTTTAAATTTCTTATATTTGAAAAAAAGCAACGTACATCGACGTTGAAGACAGCAAAAAATAGAAAATATAACATTTTTCTGCAATGATGGAGTTATACAGTGAATTTTTTTTTTTTTTTTGCTTGTTTTAATAATTATGGATCGTTATTTAATGACTTTTCTTTTCACAGATCATGTAAATGCAGAATAAAGTCTTGGATTTAAACATTTCTGAGTGATTATTTGTTTTAATTTTAATTTGTCCTTTGCAACAAGCGATAAGCTAAAGGAAATTATAAAATCAGTTTAGAATAAAAAATAAATCTGAGTCTGTGGCCTAATGTAAAAGTATAAAATTTAAAAAGCGTGATTAATCAACTAAAAGTTTAAAACTGGATGCAGTTCATTCACGCTGCTCCCTCCAAGGCTTCCCTCCAAAGGCTTCCCTCCAAGGCTTCCTAACGTACATGCATGCACACACATACAGTCACACACACATACATACATGCACATACATACAAACATACACACACAAACATACATACACACATGCACATACACACACACACACATATACACACATGCACAATTGCACATCCATACATACACACAAACACATACATACAAACATACATCCATACATACACACATGCACATACGTACATACACACATACACACACATACACACTGTATACACATACACACATGTACATACCTACATACACACACACATACATACAAACATACATACACACACATACATACGTACGCACGCACACACATACAAAAAGGGGATTGTGCAGTACTATGTACACCACCATCTCATGTGAACCCCCCCCCCATCCATACCCATGATCTTTTCTATTCCTATTAACACAACCCAACCCTCTTACTCGCAGGTGGCTGACTGATTCCTTCCCTCCTCTCTCTCTCTCTCTCTCTTTCTTCTTTTTTCCTGGTCGTCTATTCCTTTGCTCGTGTCATGTGGATACATTGAAAATTTGAAAAGGGAGGATAAACGTCTTTTGAATCGCACACAAATTAAACATAAAGCTGGAATGTTTAGTGTTTGTTGTGTATTAATAGGATGTTTTTTTCAAATTGAGATTCAAATATAATTGTACCCATGAATATGCTAATTGTGAATTGGCTTGAACAGACAGGGCCGAATAAAATACATCCAGAATACTGGACATGCAAATTTATTTGATCTATGATGAATATATACATAACAAAAAGCACGTGAATGGCCAAGATGATAATTGGATTCTCCACGGATGACTGACGACAGGAATAGAGGAAGAATTCCAAGTGGACGTTTGACTAATGGCATTTATATTGGGATTGATGAAACGTCACGCTTGATGGCGCGGATGCACATGATGACGTCATAATGCACCCATAAAGTGCAAACACAATGCAGCACCGTTTGGTGAAAAGTATTGGGACTGTGGGACAGAAATTAATCCTGCCAATGAGTACAAGTGCATCGTTTTCCCACGTTGTAAAGCTACACCACTTACTCATTGTCCTATTACATTACAGACAAAGTTTTTACTTACTATACCTCTGCCACCAAAGATGGACGTAGGTTAAGTTTTCATCCCTGCCTATCTGTCTGTCTCTCTGTCTGTTTGTGAGCAGGATAACTCAAAAAAGTTAGGGATCAATTCGGACGAAACTTGGGGGTTGAGTTGGGTAGGTGACTGAAATTGTTCGTATAATGGGGGTGAAATTGTTGCAATGGGCGACAGGACTTATTTTGCACCCTCTTTTAGCTTGGTACAAAGGTGGTTCACCAATGGGTGGCTTTCTGATTATGACTGGTGACCCTCAGGTGTTATTGGAGAAGTTCCTCAGGCAAAAGGTCAAATGGGGTCTATATACAGTGCATTCAGAAAGTATTCAGACCCCTTCACATTTTTCACATTTTGTTATGTTGCAGCCTTTGGCTGAAATCGTTTAAATTCATTTTTTCCCTCATCAATCTACACTCAATATCCCATAATGACAAAGAAAAAGCAGGATTTTAGAAAGTTTTGCAAATTTATTACAAAGAAAAAACTGAAATATCACATTGACATAAATATTCATACCCTTTGCTATGACACTTGAAATTTAGCTCAGGTGCCTCCCATTTCTCTTGATCATCTTTGAGATGTTTCTACACCTTGATTGGAGTCCACCTGTGGTAAATTCAATTGATTGGACATGATTTGGAAAGGCACACACCTGTCTATATAAGGTTTCACAGCTGACAAAGCATATCAGAGCAAAAACCAAGCCATGAGGTCGAAAGAACTGCCTGCAGAGCTCAGAGACAGGATTGTGTCGAGGCACAGATCTGGGGAAGCCTACAAAAAATTCTGCTGCATTGAAGGTTCCCAGAGCACAGTGGCCTCCATAATTCTTAAATGGAAGAAGTTTGGAACAACCAGGACTCTTCCTAGAGCTGGCCACCCGGCCAAACTGAGCAATCGGGGGAGAAGGGCCTTGGTAAGAGAGGTGACCAAGAACCCGATGGTCAATCTGGCTGAGCTCCAGAGATCCTGTGTGGAGATGGGAGAAACTTCCAGAAGGACAACCATCACTGCAACACTCCACCGATCTGGGCTTTATGGCAGAGTGGTCAGACGGAAGCCTCTCCTCAGTGAAAGACACATGAAAGCCCGCTTGGAGTTGGTTCTTCTTCTTCTTCTTGGTGCCAGTCGTAGCATGCTAATTTGTGCAAATCTACCTCGTTCTAAGTTATCACTACCCCCTACAAACGTAACAATACTTACCCTGCGTAGTCGACTTGGTGTGAGCCAACTCTTCTGGGTTTTGGGGGGGTGGGAGGAGGGGGGGGGGGTTCTTTGATCCAATATAGTTGCCAGACCACGTGACCAATGACATAGTAAATTTGCATTCTTCAATAGAATTGTTGCATAGATCACGCTCAATAAATTTCAAACTCGTCGGACAAAGTAGTGTACTTGTCGAATTATGACGTCACAATGAAGGCACCAATGAAGTCATCATTAACAACACTTATTCCCTATCCGGAGTTGTAGTGCCGTGTACGGCCGAGTGAGGGCGCTGTGGGCGGGGCAGAGTGAGGCCTGTGTTTTCCTTTGCCTGGAATAAAGACAGTGCTTAATCCTATCTGCGTGTCCGCATTTTTATAACAAAGACATTACAGTAGTTCTTTACAATGAGCCACGTTTCAATCTCTTCTACGGAGCGGTTTCGGAGATATAGAGGTCCAACTTTTCCGTTTTTCCAAGATGGCGCCCGTACCACGTGACCTATGAGGTCATAATTATCTTCTTTTTTTTTTTATCAACATGAGTCGACGCATTTTAAGGTGAACATTTCGTGTCAGTCGGACCAATGGTTGCCAATAAATGAATTTTTTAAATGCAGACGTACATACGCATGCGATACCGTATAATTAGAGCTATACGAAGAATCTATGACCACATCGGGCTCTCGGAGACATTTTCACAACAGTATGAACTGCACGTTTCTGTATCCTCCTCAATCTGTGACAGAATAAAAGAAATAGCCACAAATCGTTTTGAATCTGACTACGGCAGCCATTTTCCTAACATAAGTGGGTGTCTTCCTGCGGTCCGGTCGCAAGCGGCTCGCTTATCGCTTGCCAAGCTTGCAAAGCGATTGTTACGGAACGGCTAGCTTGACAAGCGACAGCAAGCCGCTTGTGTACGGAATACGCCAGTTCTGTGATCATGGAAGAGTCAAATGACAGTGGTAGGTAAGGGGAAAACGCAAGAGAAAACAGGGGTGTGTTCCATTACCAATCAGCTTGCTATCGCTTGCCAAGCCAGACGTTGCGAAGAAACCGCTTAGTTGGAGCGCTTAAGCCGCTTGGTAATGGAATGGAACACACCCCTGATATATAGTTCAAGGACCTTTGGCGCAGGATAAATTCGGGAGTGATATAGGACCATTGAACTGTGTTTAAGATTGGAAAGATTATGTGTGGTGCGAATTTGTCGCCACCAAACGGTCCCTCAGAGACCATTCACTGGGCCTAGCAACATGGCGGCGGAAGCGGCTGTGCGGTGGCGACACAATGGTGCACGCAACGTGAATAACAATAATAATCCTTCCAGTCTTGTATACAGTTCAATGCATCAGACGAGAAATGAAGTTTAAAGAAAGGATCGGATTGGTTAACTGCGACGTTTACCTTTAATCCCAGAAGTAACCAGGAAATGACGTCATCTCCCGTACTGTACAAAAGCTACATAGTACATGGGGTTGTTTAATTGTTTTAGATATTGAGGAACGGAGGAAAAAAGATTCGAGGTGAGTTATGAGGCTGAAAATATTAAGAGAGGAGATGGCTGAAAACATAAAGAGGTGTAGTAACCTTTCAACGTCGTCAACAATGTTAAAAACTGTTTGCAGAGTTTGGGCCCCACCAAGCGAGCAATTACCGCCATTACAAGATAACATGGGATGGGTAATGGGCCCGCGTTACTGTACAGTGTACTGTCCTCCGGCTCCATTTCGGTCTTGAGAAAAATCCAAATCGAGATACGAGCTCCTGTGCGTCTGTGCGGGAAGCTACCTGCGTAGGTGAGATGAGCCTTGACATACATTGAACTGTACTGTATTGTACGGCGTTTTCGCCCTTCAGCTCTATCCTGTCGTGAAGTCGATTCCCGGCAGATCTTTAGGAATTGGGAAGGGCCGTAAAGCTGGCTGTCTTGTCTGAAGGGGTACACATGCCGGATGGGACTCGAAGAGTGAGCTTTTTGGCCGGTACGATGAATGGGCCGCTTGACGGTCACGTGACGATTATAAGCGATGGAGGGCACTTAGTGTGACACCTGCGTTAGACCCTTTGTGTGTATAAACACCAGACAGTCGGGTTGGTGTGCTCTGTCAATGTTGGTGTGTTTTCCTTACTGTAACCACACCAGAATATAAATAGGATGTAGGTACTCAATTATTAAGTACCTGGATGGGAGACCTCCAGGTATACTGTGTGTTGTAAGCTGAACCTTCATATCCCCGTCTTCCCCTTTCCGTGGAGTCGAATCCGATAACATTGGGATGTAGTGCTATTAGTATTACTATTAGCAAGCATCTGTCCTGTATTCATTTAGGTTGTGGACTTTGAGATCCCTCCACATATCTCAAAAGGAGTAGGCCATTGTGTATTGGTAGCCTGGCTAACTACAGGGTGAGTCATAAGTCCCAAGACACGCTTTTAGCTGCTTATACAAGATTTGTTTATGCCATCTACCAGGGTGATCCATAAGTCGCAGGAGTAATACCATATTCCAGTAATAACAGTAACACATAAAAACACGAGCAATAATAACATATTTAAAGTAATACAACAATTACAATACCTCCTTCGACATCTAGTGCATCCGTATGACGCGTTGTCACGGCACAATAAAATTTTTCTCCACATGCGGTGTGAAAACCGATACAAAATACCATGTGTTATGGTGCCAAATGCTTCCTGAATGTGTTGTTTCAGTTCATCAACAGATGCCACGTGATGTTCTGCAACCATAGCTTTGACGTGCAGGTACCCCCACAGAGCATCGTCACAAGTGGTCAGGTCAGGACTGTGAGGTGGGGGCTAAAGTCTCGCGCTGCCAACCTGTTTTCATGATCTGTATCTGACAATTTACAACTCACAGTTTGTTTATATGGTTTCACGTGATGATCTTCTTTCATTGTGTGACGTCATGATGAATACGAAACACCAAACTCGGCAGAACGTTTTTGTAATGATCTTTTTCGGAGATCTCAGAACGGATGTTTTAATGTTTTGAATTCCCAAATCACAAATTTTTGGTCGTCCGCTGCGCTTGCTGTCGAGTACATTTCCAGTCTGAAATTCCTTTTTTCCCAAAGATGAAGATTTGATTTTGATGGTGCTGACTTTCCAAAACGTCAATCAAAACGTCAAAACGTCAAAACGAGCATAACAAAATTAACAGTAACAAGATAAAAGGAACTTAGTCACAGGCGTCAAAACAGAACTTCTTTTTTTTAACCAAAAATTTGGTATATTGGGTCACTCCTGGTGGAACTTTTTGCCATCTTTTAACTTTGCTTTTGGTGGAAAGTGTGGGGATTTGCAATGATGTGCCAGTATTTTCACTCCGGTGTATAATACAAGGGTGCCCCCATGAAACGCCATGATGAGTTGAAGCTGAAGGGAAAGGTGTTTGCTGCATGTGTGAGAAGTGTTATGATTTATGGGAGCGAGACATGGGTAATGAACGTAGAGCAGCAACGGAGGCTGGAAAGGGTGGAAATGTGAATGGTTCGGTGGATGTGTGGAGTATCGTTGAGAGAGAGGAAGACAAATGATGAATTGCGAAAGATGATGGGAATAGAGCCTGTGATTGATGCTGTGAAGAGGAACAGGTTGAGATGGTTTGGTCATGTGTTGAGGAAGGATGAAAGTGACTGGTTGAGAAGAGTGATGGAAATGAATGTAGAAGGAAGTAGAGGACGGGGAAGACCGAGAAAGACTTGGCTAAAGATGGTGGAAGAAGCAATGCGGGCAAGGGGGTTAACAAGGAGAGATGCAGAAAATAGGTCAAGATGGAGAAGACTGTCATGGGGACCGCAAGGCTAACCCCCGCTCTAGGAGGGAAAATGGCCTTTAAAATGCATGTTGTTGTTGTTGTTGACTTTCCAAAACGCTCCTCAAAGTCTTATTGCACCTGTTTCATCGTATTGTTTGTGTTTCTCCTCTCGTATACACCACTGCTACCAGCCTCTCTTTCACTGTAATTGGACTAGTGTCTGCCATCTTAGTATAAATTAATGGCATAAGCAAATCTTGTATAAGCAGCTAAAACCGTGTCTTGGGACTTATTATTAAACTTATTATTGTATAAGCAGCCAAGACACTAGATGTGCTGCCAACAAGTTCAATCAAATATGTAAGATTATTATGAAATGAAGATGAAGTCTGATTAAGATAATGATAAGCCTCGGAATGTATTAGTATGGAAATAGTATGTATGGAAATTATGTATTATGTATGTATGGAAATAAGCCTGGTGTTGGCTTAGCGGTTAGGGTGCCGGCTTGGGATCCTAGGATCCTGGGTTTGAATCCCGGTCGATCGCTGAGTTAACGCCAGGGGGGTTGACTCAGCCTGTCATCCTTCCGAGGTCGGCAAATTGAGTACCAGCTTGCTGGGATGAATGATCACGGTGTGTACCCCGATTTAGAATAGGTACACCGTATCCCTGTGCATCATAAGAGCGTGACCAAGGGTTGGCGTCAGGAAGGGCATTCGGCCATAAAAACATTGCCTCAAACAGGGAACCGTGATTGTCATGGGGCCCACAAGGCTAACCCCCGCTCTAGCGTGGAAAATGGCCTTAAAACGATCATTCATTCATTCATTTTTTGTATGTATGGAAATAGTATGGAAAGATGATGGAATTGGTATGGAAATTGATGGATTATGTCAATGGGGAGTAGATATGGCACAGACACGGTGGGGAAAAGAGTATACATTTGTGTTGTGTGTGCATATGGTTGTACTGTGTTATACCTTTAAACATTTGTTTTACTCCAAATATGTAACTTCTTTACTCTAAAGCTGATCTGTGCTTGTTTTCTAAGTGATTTGTAGTCCGTCTCGATTTGTGTAACACTCCATTTAATATGTCTGTTTTGCTTTTCAGCTTTTGATCATCGGATGACAGTTGAATGAAGAAAATATTATTTTTAAAGGGGGTTTTAAAAACGTCACACTGTCGTCGTTTGGCTGAGACAAATGTTCGAGGATACCAGCTGAGGTAAGGTGAACATTCTATAAATGGTAGAGAAGGATGTCGTGCATCTTTACCTCCACCACCGAAGGTGGACTGAGGTTATGTATTCACC
This sequence comes from Myxine glutinosa, assembly GCF_964187855.1. Lineage (NCBI taxonomy): Eukaryota > Metazoa > Chordata > Myxini > Myxiniformes > Myxinidae > Myxine > Myxine glutinosa. The sequence goes on from NC_136272.1 coordinate 93,959,839, forward strand.
TCTGTTTGTTTGTTTGTCTGTAAGCAGAATATATATCATAAAGTTATGGACAAATTCGGTGGACAGGTTGGCTGTGTGAAAAGGACGAATTGATTTGATTTCGGTGAAGATCCGGATCCGAACATGAGAATTTTTCAAGTGATTCTTCAACGTTGAGAGATGCGGCCAAAAACAGTATATAGCACAATATTTCAAAACGTTGTGGATGGATTCGGACAAAACTTGGTGGATGAGTTGGTTTGGTGACAAGAACAAGTGATTCAATTTTGGTTCTGGTCCGAATCAAGAACTGGCCTATCTGTGGGATACAAAACGTAAACAGTTCAGCCTGGCGGAGGTATGTGCTCCACCGAGTGCCTTTCTAGTTATACCTGTACTGCTTCTGCAGATAACTTGGTTTTAAATATTTGTGGATAAATAAAAGGGAAATTCAACCTGTATTTTGCACCTCGGATTTGATTCACAGATATTGCCGACATTTTCAGGTATAACCACTCACATTGATGTAATGTACCGTTTCTAAAAGTTACTCGTTCTTTCTGGAAACTTTGCATGTCTGAATTGACTGCTCTGTGGAGGCTTGTATAATAATGTGATATTTGTTGATTAATAATTATCAGTTGCATCAAATCCAGTACGTACAAGTTTTGCATCCTTTGGACAGTGTTATGCTATGTCAACATAATGATGGAGAGTTTGCAGACTTTGTCTGAAACCAGAACCAAGAGTCATTGTTTGTGTTGTGCTGTTTTGTTGGCTGGGTATTTTGTTTGTAAAAAAAAAAAAGAAAAGAAAAAATTGTAACATGCTCAAAATTGATCTTCCTTAAACTCAACCGACTAGGTAACTGATGCAGAACCTACGACATCGTGTCCTGAAGATTTTGGCGCAGCCTCCAAGAAAATCCACCAAATCGCTGGCGTTCTCAAACTGCCTTACCCAACTGATTCCTACTCGAAGTGCAGCTTGGCGTTTCTTCTCGGCTTGCGAAGGGACCCCGGTCTCACTTGAATCCTGTTCACCGCGAGAACATTTCCATCCAGTCTTGCGTGTGCCCGCTATGGAGGAACCACCAATGAAAAGACCTCGACTACTAAACCCCGATTTCCAAGAGAATGCCGCAATTCTGGAAGCCGAAGGTGGACGAAAGGAGACGACATTTTGGGATGGTGATGGCAAAGCACTTCAGCCAAGGTGTAGGTTAAACGATTGATTGTACCTATTTATTTACCTACTGCCTGGTTTCAGTTCTACTGATCAAAGTGGAAACTTCTTCAAAATGTAATCCTTCAGTAAAATCCAACCAGATCGACCTATCATAACCCCGACCCCCTAACATGCATGGTCCCGAGCACGTAAACATAATCGTGCATTCCCTTATTCTCTCATTTCTTTACTTTAATTTTTAATTTCCTGTCCTAGTCCCCACCTTCCATATATATTTATATATATATATATTGTTTTTTTTATTTTTTTTTATTTTAAAGAACACATAAAAATCTTGTGCAATTGGAGGAGACACCTGGTGTGAGAAAAAAAAAAATGCTAGTGGAAACTATTGTGGCCACCTCCCTGTTTGTGATTGGGTCAGACCTTTGGATAATTTTATATTGCATCTTTTTTACCTGTACCTCCTTGAATGCAGTGAGCCAGCAGAGACGATGGGAGGCAATACCAGGAAGCAAGGCCAAGAAGGAAAATATGTGTTCATTCGACTTCCTCGTGCTGTCATACAATATCCTATCACAGCAGCTCCTGGAGGATAACCCCTGGCTTTACCACCACTGCCACAGGGATGTTCTCAGCTGGGCGTTTCGCTTCCCTCGACTTATCTCTGAGATTTCGCGATTTAACGCTGATGTGAGTCTACGTGTCACCCTTCAGCTGCCACTGATTTTCCCCTGTTGTATGGCAGACTCATCTTAATATTCACAGAGTACAAAATTCATGCTTTATATATTTTAAGCACATGAATCGTGTTTACATACCACAAGTGTTCTATTTACATTAGGGATGTGTTCCTAGAAAACATCAACGTTGGCGAAACAACGTAAATTGAACCATATTTTATCATTGACTTGATGATAAAAATTTAGGATTTATTTTAAATTTTGAAATTTTATTTGAAATGTTATTTTTGAAAATTTATTGAAAAATTTAGTATACGTTCCTGGGGGTATCTTTTGGTCAAAACCTGCAGAAAAAAATATTTAAAGCATTCCAAAAAAGCTATTATAACCACTTTAAATGAGAGTTCAGAGAACACCTTACCCTGTGTAGTCTTGCGAAAAAATGGACATGAAAAAAGTGTCAGCGGTTGTGGTGGTGTCAGCAAATTTAATTGGTCGAGATGAGGTAAAATAATATTTTGTCCAGGTACTGCTAAACAGCTAAACTGAAGGTTTTTGGAAGTGCTAAAAAGGCGATATGTGTTCCACAGTGTTCAAGTATATAATTCAATCGAAATAAAATAAAGATTTTAAAGGTTGTGAAGATCAAAAAAAAAAAATTGGAAATTTACCACTGTTGATGCAGCATCTTTTACACCACCTTATTTAACACGGTGCATTAGTTATCCGTGCCTGTTGTTTGTGTCCTTTATGGCATTGCTAAAAACAGAAAGTTTCCTGTTTGGAATTATTTTCAATTTTGTTTGACTGCCAGACTTTAGTCAAGGTATATAAAAAAATCGCACCCATATCCGAAGGAAGCGGTTCAGTCTGGCATTTTTAATATGAAATAGGCAAAGCATATAAACGAACAAAACCCAACATAATTATCCGTTAGAACCCTTTAGAACCATTGAGAGAACCTTTTTGAATCACCCTTTACAACCCTTTAAAATTACGCTTTAAAATTACCTTCTAGGACCCTTTAGAATTAAACACAATGGGTTAGAAAGGTTCTTCTTCTTAATTTTATAAATTTAGATGGACAGACATAGCCAAGTATTGAAACGGCTTTGCTTAAAAATTATCTCACTCCTCTCTGTGCATTCACAAACAACAACAGGCATTTTAAGGCCATTTTCCCTGCAAGAGCGGGATTCACATTGACATGCGGGATCTCTGCGCATTCACAATCGGGACGAATTTGGAGCCATAATACTGCTTAAGTATAGGGTCGTGTTCCAATTTCAGTTCGAAATATAACGTTCAGTTGAAATCAAGTTGTTCCTCGATCATAAACTGGCATTTGTGGACAGACAGACAGACAAAGTGAACTAATTTCTTAACCCTGCTTTTCGCTTTACACATGTGGGGTAATAAGAAGAAAAACACATGAAATATCATAACTCCCGCCGCGGTTTTAGTAATTTTGCTGTACGGAGTTAAACACTGTGAGTCTGCCATCTTTGGTCGAGTGACAAAACAAAATCGTCTGCATATGTACACTCGTGTTTTGCCTTTGTGCCAAGTTTGAAGAAAATCGGTCCTTGCATGGCCGATAAATGGATGGGGACATGTTTAGTCCAACGGGGACTAGTAATACAAGTTATTACTCACCAGAGATGGCAGAGGATATTGCTGATATAGGTAGAGGCAGAGGTGTGAGATGGAGGGGAGTGGAGGAGTTACTCAGACAAAGAGGCAGGACTGCCTGTGTTTTCATTTAAGGGTGAAAGTGAAGCCAAACTCGAAATCTCTAGAGGTTGATGGCTTCTCTTCGGAGCTTCTTCTGGTAGGCCAAGGGTGCCCTGCCAATGTCCATAGCTCGTTCCCCCACATCAAACCGCTTTAGCACGTCCATTTTTACGTCAAAATGAATGGGTTTCTCCGCCTTCTTCGATGGAGGCAACAATATCACTTGGTGGTTGCACTCATGTTTGCAGGGTTTTTCTTAGGGTTAACAGGTGAAAACCTACAATAAATGCAGAAACACAACCTCATCCTAACCAATATGTGTGTATGTATGTATGTATGTATGCAGCGGAGTTATAGGTGTTGTGTGTAATTATGAATGCTTCCCAAGTAGTTCACATGCATTATTTACTTTCTATTTTTCATTTTTATATTCTCAAATTAACGTTGTAATGGATTGATGCATTTTAAATCGAATTATGTTCTCTAATTAGGTGGTAACGTGCTAGCTAAACAACGTAAATAGGAGCAATATAAATGGAGGACATACTGTATATGTTATTTCGTATGCAGCTTGGGGCTGCTGTTTGCATCATTTTCTGCAAGTGGCTGTGTGCGCTGCTGATGCAGTTCCCCATGTTACCAGTAAGCTGTTACTCATTTTACTGACCTCGGGAAGATGACAGGCTGAGTCAGCCCATTTGGTGTTATTTCAACAGCACGACAGGGGCCTAAACTCAAGACCCTAAGATCTTAAGCCAGCCACCTTAACCATTAAACCAACACCAGGCTTTACTGTATACTATTTGTGTAAGTTCACAAAAACTGTATACTATTTGTGTAAGTTCACAAAACTTCAAGGAAGCTTAGAAACAAGAAGGGGCCATTCGGCCCTTCATGCCTATCATATCCACATCAGATGTGCCATATATTTGCTGAACTCAACATATTGCAATCGTTTTGTCTTTCAATTTGCATTCATTTTACCATTAAAACCCTTAACATCCATATTTCACTAAATAACCACTGGCGTGCTCTGTGCGACCATGGTTAACCCAAAGGCCTATCCTTGAAAAATACATTGTTGCCTCTTTTACATTCACCGGAATGTACAGTGTATGAGACGGCAGGTGTAACACTCCCTCTGAAGGACCACAAGCAAATTATTGTGCTCAAGATTTTTATAAGGTGATCTGGAGAGGAGTGCGAGGGGAGATGAGTCATTAGTGGGCCTCCTACACGCACACCGGTTTTATTCCCCCACACAAAGGAAGACATACTCTGAGATCAATTAGCCACTATTAGCTGTGCTTCAAAATGCCAATTTAACTCTGATGTGCAAGTAATTCCACAGGAACGAGCAGCACCTTTTAACCAATGCATTAAAGAAATAAAACTTTGGGAATAGGACTTGCTACTAAGATTTGTCTTTTGTTCACATTTAGTTGGGTTATCATTGAGTTTTGCACAAATTATCGTTCATAACTGTCCTGTTCTTTTGTTTTGTTATAGATCGTGTGCCTTCAGGAGGTCCAGTACAGTCATTTCTACAACCAGATAAAGCCGGCACTTTCTGAAATGGGTGGGTCCGGGAGTATCGCTTTAGCGTGCTGTCTCTTACAATTCATCGGGAAGGGCTTGTGGCATTTTCCTTGGAGTAACTGTAAATAAATAAATAAATAAATCAACAAACAAATAAACTCCATCCAGCTTAAAGCCTTAAACTCTTTTGGATTTCGGGAAATTTGTTTAGAGCTTCTATTTTTGTATATACCGAGGTTTTCTCCCCTCTTAGATATTGAAGCCTTTTTCGAGTCACTTCATAATTAATATCTTTCAGTGTGATTAACCAAATTTTTTCTTATTCCTTCAGGTAAATGGAGTGGAGTACACAATTATTACCTCCACCACCGAAGGTGGACGGAGGTTGTGTTTTAGCGCCTGTCTGTTTGTCAATCTATCCGTTTGTTTGTCTGTCTGCGAACAGAATACCTCAAAACGTTGTGGACGGATTTGGCCAAAACCTGGTGGGCAGATTGGGGGTTTGACAAGGACGAATTGATTATATTTTGGTGAAGATCAAAATCCGGGTCTGGATACCAGAATTTTTAAGTGATTCTACGCCATTTAGATATAGAGCCAAAAACAATACATAGCATGATATTTCAAAAGGTTGTGGACCGATTATGACAAAAGCTGGTGGATGAGTTGGGTATTTGACAAGAACAAGCCGATTAGATTTTGGTTAAGGACCGGATGAAGATCCGGCCTATCATTTGTATATACAAAACGTAAACTCTTCAGCATGGCGGAGGCATGCGTTCTACCGAGTGTCATTCTAGTTGCATATGAGGTGAGTGCAGGGTTTAAAAATGAACCCATCTGATTTGCCTTTTACAGAGATCAGGTCTCATGGAAAAGCGGAATGACTGAGGCACCAGAAGCATTTCGGGATGGGGGTGAGGGGGCAACAATAAATAAATAAATAAACCATGAAAAGAAAATCTTTTCATTGTGATAAGGGTGCCTCCCCTTGCAAAAATGGTCACTTTTCACCATGAAAAGGGCACCCATTCTATGAAAACTAGTACATCACTCTTCGACATCACGACGTCAACTGATATGCCTCCACCCACATTATTACATCATTATATATACTTCCACCGTGTTTGATTTAAATCCCATAAGCTGTTTTAAAGTTATCACATTTTTACCTGACATGACCTCTGATCTTTCACCTCTTGATGCCATAATCCAATCAGTTCATCTTTGCATCATATATACTCATATCAAGATTGTTTAACATCCCATTACTTGTTCATAAGTTGGCCCGGTAACATAATTTTTACTTAACATGACCTTTGACCTCTTGGCCCCAAAATCTGATCAGTTTTACTTGGATCCCTTCTGGCGTTCTCAAGGTATCGCCGTAACAAAATATTTGTAACATAACATTACCTCTTGACCCCATAATTAGTTAATCTTGGCATCTATATGATAACACAGGAATGTGTCTGTCTGTCTGTCCGCCCGTCCCAAAACGACTCCCTCAGTTTTGGGGCTCGGCCCGCCAAACCTGTGGAATGTTTTGGGGTCCCAGCGGATGTCCTAAGGTAGGAAGGAGCTTTCATTAGCTCCTCAATGAAATTATGATTTTGAAATTAACTTGATACGGACTTGCTCTCGAATCCAGAAGTGAACAGATGACGACAATGGGCTAGTTTGATAATATCTCAATACAATCGTGATTTAACACAGTATTTTGTGATAGTATTAATGATTGGAATGATGCTGTTTGGAATGAAAATAGAGATATTGAGTTTAAATATACAACAACAGGCATTTTAAGGCCATTTTCCCTGCAAGAGCGGGGGTTAGCCTTGCGGTCCCCATGACAATCTTCTCCATTTTGCCCTATTTTCTGCATCTCCCCTTGTTAACCCCCTTGCCTGCATTTCTTCTTCGACCATCTTTAGCCAAGTCTTTCTCGGTCTTTCCCGTCCTCTACTTCCTTCTACATTCATTTCCATCACTCTTCTCAACCAGTCACTTTCATCCTTCCTCATCACATGACCAAACCATCTCAAACTGTTTCTCTTCACAGCATCCATCACAGGCTCTATTCCCATCATCTTTTGCAATTCATCATTTGTATTCCTCTCTCTCTAAACGATACTCCACACATCCACCGAACCATTCGCATTTCCACCCTTTCCAGCCTTCGTTGCTGCTCTACGTTCATTACACATGTCTCGCTCCCATAAGTCATAACACTTCTAACACATGCAGCATACACCTTTCCCTTCAGCTTCAACGACACTCCCCCCCTTGTCAGCACGCCACTCAGTTCCCGAAACTTCTTCCATGCACATCTCACTCTAGCAACCGTTGCTGAGGCTGATCCACCTTCTCCATTCAGCATGTCTCCGAGGTAACAAAAATGTTTTCACACCTTCCAGCTTCACGCCGTCTCCAAGATCCAACTCAACATTTCTTCCATCTGGAGCTCCCTCTGTGCACACCTTACACTTGAATGTAGCTGCCACACTGGTTAATGACCCTCTCAGACAACTACATTTTTGATGAACCCACTCAGCGCACATTGGACATTGAATGGAGTTCACTCCGACACCGTTCCTGCACACAGCACACGGCCACTTCCCAGTTCTTTCCACCTCACCACATGCTTTACCACTTGCCATCACCTTCGTTTTTCCGATATTCACCTTCAGACCTTTTGTCTCCATACATTCCTTCCACTTGTTCATCTTCTCCTTCAGTCCATCCATAATTTCTGCAATCAACACCAGATCATCTGCATACAACAACTCTCACGGTAAACCCTCCTTTACGTTCCGAGCCAGCACCTCCTTCACGGCTACAAATAGTAGTGGACTTAGAGACGAGATGGAAGGGAAGTGGTGTGAGAATGGTGAAGGGTAGGCAGGGACAGAAATACAAGTTTGTGTGGCAAGGGTGCCCGGAGGGCGTGAATGGTGTTGGTGTCCTGTTTTCTGAGGAGTTTGTAGACAGTGTGGTGAGTGTGACTAGAGTGAGTGATAGGTTGATGATGGTGAAAATGATGATTGGAAAGCTCTTGGTGAACGTCATCTCGGGATATGCTCCGCAGGTTGGTCGAAGCGATAAAGAGAAGGACAAGTTCTGGTGTGCGATAGAGAAGCTGATGGAAAACGTGAAAGATGAGGAAGTTGTTGTGGTGGGAGGAGACCTGAATGGACATGTGGGAAGGAGTATGGATGGTTTTGAGGGAGTTCATGGGGGTTACGGATATGGTGTGAGAAATGGAGAAGGTGAAAGGATTTTGGAGTTTGCTGATGGAGCTGATTTGTTGATTTGTAATACTCAGTTCCAGAAAGAGGACAATAAGCTTGTTACATACACGTCAGGTGGGTCGACGACAACCGTTGACTACCTGATGGTGCGTCGGCGAGATAGGGGGCACCTCCGGGACACAAAGGTGATCCCGGGGGAGGAGGCTGTTTCACAGCACCACTTGGTTGTCTGCGACATAAGGGTGAAAGGTGCGAGGAGAGCTCGGCGGGTGAAGTACCAACCGAGAATGAAGGTGTGGAGGTTGAAAGAGGTGACAGTAGGGGAGGCATTAAAAGAGAGGCTGAGTAGGGTAGAGGATGATGTGGTTGAGCTTGAAAGTGGTTGGATGTCAATGAAAGCTAGTCTGTTGGGAGCCGTTGGTGAGGTATGTGGATGGACAAAAGGACCACCGAGGCACTCGGAAACATGGTGGTGGGATGTTGAGGTTGGAAAGAGGATTGACGAGAAGAGGAAGAAGTTCAAAGAGTGGCAGAAGGCAAAGGGTACGGGAGCAGAAACAACAGAGCATGAAAGTTATAAGGCAGCCAGGAAGGCTGCAAAGAAAGAGGTAGCAAAGGCGCAGGAGGCATGTAGGAAAATGTTCGGAGAACGCTTGGATTCGGAAGAGGGTCAGAAAGCAGTATTCAGGATTGCAAAGCACATAGCGAAAGAGAGGTGTGATGTGATGGGGGTGAGTTGCTTGAAGGATGAAGTGGGACAAATCGTTGTCGACCCAGATGGAATTAAAGGAAGATGGAAAAGATATATGGAAATGCTGTTGAATACAGAGAATGAATGGGATGGCAACATAGAGAGTAACCCAGTTTTAGGACCGGTAGAGAAGATAACTGAGAAGGAAGTTGAGGAAGCGATAAAAGCAATGAAGAGTGGAAAAGCGGGAGGGCCGACGGGAGTTGTGGGAGATATGTTGAAGGCAGCAGGAAGTTGGGGTGTGAAGAGAATGACAGAGATCTGTATTTGGTGGTGAAAGAAGGCCGCATTCCAGTGAATTGGGAACTGAGTACCCTCGTCCCTCTATACAAGGGGAAAGGTGACACTCTGGAGTGTGGCTCGTACCGAGTGTTACATATTTATGTGAATGTATGTGAATTACCATTCAGGTCTTTGCTTATCAATGTGTAGTAGATTAAGGGTTGTTGTGGTTGGAGGGTCAGGAGCCCTTCTGAAAAAGAGACCGGAAACGGAAGAGGAAAAGACACGAGGAAGAAAAGCGACGAGGATTCTTCTTCCTCGCCCCGCTCCGACGAAAGGTGGGATTGATATTGAGCCGTGTGGAAAAGCGGCGTTCCCGAGCCCGTCTGGCGAGAGGAGTTACCGGGACGGATACCTGCCCGGTGGACGTCAAACTGTCGTGTGGCCGTGCACCGACCCAGCGTCTGGCACCGTTCGCGACACCGTCTAAAAAGACGCGTACGGGTCGCACGTTGGGGCCTAACACGCGTTGCAAGCGGCGTGGGGCTTTTGCTTGCTTTACCGTACCCGCTTCGCGTGGCCACGAGGGGCTGCAGCCGTGGTGCCTGGTACGATACCTGCCCGGTGGAAACACGTCCACCCGGGGTTCGTTCAACCGCCCGAGTGCGGCGACGCCGACCATCATATTGGTCAGGAGGGGCCCAGAGACATTGTGAGGGACAGAGACCAAAAGGGGGTCGTGAGTACCAACGGGGACACACATATATAAGATGGCCATCTTAATCATGTAGGGAATTGATTGTGGATTGGGAATTGTTGATGGTTGTTTGTTGTTGATTGCTCGGGGAATATATCCTTGATTGTATCATTGAAATTGTGTGATATCCTTACCCTTGAAATATATCATTGAACAGCAGTTTTCTCTTGGGTGGAATTCATAGGGATTGCGTTGCGAAAGCGCATATATAATACCACTTTCTGGCGAAGTTCCTCTCACGGTCCGGGGGTCACCGAGACCAGGTAGTCACCGAGGGGACCACGTAACAGAATTGGGGGCTCGTCCAAATTGCGATTTGCGGATTCGCAATTGGGTCTACGTCCGGGATCTAAAATTGTATAAAATAATAAAATAATATTTTTATTAATTAAAATTTATTAATTAAGTATTAATTGGAAAATTTTTGGGGAAATTGGGGTAAAGTCTTGGGTGAAGGTTAACAGGTGTTAACGATAGTCACCATGGCGTTTGTGGCACAGAACTTTGCGGTAACACCGAGTGAGGCACAGTTCCGAGCGTTACTAAAGTCGGACCTCTTGAAATTGGCCAAACATTTTAACTTGGAGGTCCGAACTAATTTGAGGAAGGCAGAGTTGCAGGCCACGGTGATACAATCTATGGTGGGATTAGGAACATGGGACGAGTTAGCCTGGGAGTGGCTACCCGAAGAACCAGAAGACGTTGAGCTCCGGAAACTGGAGTTGCAATTACGGAGCCAGGAACGGATCAAAGAAGAAGAAAGGAAAGCAGAAAAGGAAAGATCAGAAGAGGAAAGGAAAGCAGAAGAGAGGAGAGAAGAGAAACAAGCAGAGGAAAGGAGAGTGGAACGAGAACTCCAGGAAAGGTTAAAAGAAGAAGAAAGGAAAGCAGAAGCGAGGAGAGAAGAGAAACAAGCAGAGGAAAGGAGAGTGGAACGAGAACTCCAGGAAAGGTTAAAAGAAGAAGAAAGGAAAGCAGAAGAGAGGAGAGAAGAGAAACAAGCAGAGGAGAGGAGAGCTGCAAGGGAACTCGAAGCAGAGGAGAGAAAAGCAGAAAGGGAATTAAAGGAACGTGACATGGAGCTTCGGCAGGAAATTAAATTCAAGGAGCTGGAGTTAATGAGAGAACAGGGAGAGGCACCACCCTTGCTGACGGGGTCGACACCTAACCAGAAAACCTGGGATGTGGGCAGACATGTGAGGCTGGTTCCACCGTTCAGTGAAAAGGAAGTCGCGAAATTTTTTCCACACTTTGAGAAAGTGGCTCGACAATTAAACTGGCCGGAGGAGGCTTGGACCATACTAGTGCAAAGTGTGCTGGTGGGGAAAGCTCAAGAGATTTATTCGGCGCTACCAATGGACCAATGTGCAGATTATGAGGTGCTGAAGAAGCACATCCTCAAAGCCTATGAGTTGGTTCCGGAAGCTTACAGGCAAAAATTCAGGAATGCCAGGAAGAGGGAGAGGGAGACCCATGTGGAGTTTGCCAGAGTGAAAGAAAACATGTTTGATCGGTGGTGTGAGTCAAAAGGAGTCGGGAAAGACTTCGAAACATTGCGTGACTTGATCCTGGTGGAGGAATTCCAGCAGTGTGTCCACGAGGACATCAAAGTGTACCTGCAGGAAAAGAAAGTACCAAAGTTGTGGGACGCAGCCACCATGGCAGATGATTATGCCTTAACCCACCGAATAGGGGTCCACAAACCTAACTCCTCGCCTAGACTTCAGCAGGGGAGTTATGGAACACCCGGTGCGGAGAACGACCTTACATGGCGGCGGCCTCGAGATGATTATGGGGACAACTATGATACCCCAACTGTTAGAAATCAGAGGGCTACGGGCCCAAGACAAACTTATTTTTCGGGGGGCTCAAGGCCGACCCCGAGGTTCTCCCCCGGGCCTACTTGTGCTTTTTGCCATAAAACTGGACACTTGATGTCCCAATGTTACCTCCGGAAAAGGGAGAACCCGGAACGGAATCAGTCTAGTGCGACTCCGAATGCACTGGCAAGTGTGAGAAATCATTCTTGGAGAGCAGAGCTGGGGGAAGATTCCCCTGTCAAAGGTACGGCGTCCCGGGAGAACCTTGTTCAGGAGGGCTACAAACATTTCATTTCAGAGGGGTTCGTGTCGCTGGATGGCGACCCGAGTAACCAGAAGCCAGTTAGGGTATTGAGGGACACAGGAGCCCACCAATCGTTGATGCTGGAGGGCATTTTGCCATTGTCGGAGAAGACGGCAACTGGGGTTAGTGTGCTTTTACAGGGGGTCGGGGGCTATGTTAAAGCTCCGCTTCATGTCATCCAGTTGAGTTCTGAGTTGGTATCAGGGCCGGTCACCGTAGGCTTACAAGCCACCCTTCCTGTGGAGGGAATCTCTTTTATTATCGGGAATGATTTGGCCGGGGGGCGAGTTTCGGGTAATCCAATAATGGTGGACAAGCCCAGTAAGAAAAATAACACCACTCGGTTAGAGATGGAGATTCCGGGTATCTTTCCATCCTGTGCAGTGACTCGGGCTATGGGTAGAAAGCACGCGGAAGAGAAGGAGGAAGAAAGAGAGGGGGAGTTGGAACCCTTAGAGGTACGGGAAGACAACTCGGAAAAGGGAAATAACCAGGGGAGGGATTCCCAGGAATTTCGAGAAATGGTAGCGTCTGGAACGCAAGGGGACGTGGAGTGTCCGTCGGAGACCGCGGGGAACGAAGTGGAGCAAACCGCGCTGGTCCGAAGGAGACTAGTGGAAGAACAACACGAAGACTCGGAGATCCAGAGGTTAATTGAGAAAGCCGTTACGGAAGAAGAGGCTACGAAGATACCTGTGGGGTATTTCATGAAGGGGGAAACCCTAATGAGGAAATGGAGGCCCCCGGAGGTGCCCGCAGACGATGAGTGGAAAGTTCACTATCAGATTGTGGTGCCACCGCTGTACCAGAAGGAGATCTTGAGTTTGGCACATGAGACCCCTTGGGCCGGGCACCTGGGAGTGAACAAGACCTGTGACAGGATATTGGTACATTTTTTCTGGCCGGGATTGCGACGGGATGTGGCGGAGTTCTGCAAGTCCTGCCATTCTTGTCAGCTGGTGGGAAAGCCGAATCAAAAAATCCCACCCGCCCCGTTAAAGCCAATTCCAGCTTTTGAAGAGCCATTCAGCCGAGTCATTGTGGACTGTGTGGGCCCTTTACCCAAAACCAAAGCTGGACATCAATACTTACTGACCATCATGTGCGCATCCACCAGGTTCCCCGAGGCAGTGCCTCTGAGGAAAATAACGGCGGCAGTTATTGCAAAGGCCTTGATTAAATTTTTCACTTGGGTTGGTCTACCTAAGATCATCCAATCGGATCAGGGTTCCAATTTCATGTCCACACTGTTCCAGCAAGTGGTACACCTGTTGGGGGTGGAACAAGTAAGATCCAGCGCCTACCATCCCGAGAGCCAAGGGGCCCTGGAAAGGTTTCACCAGACTTTAAAGAATATGATCCGAACGTATTGTTTTGAATGTGCCAAGGATTGGGATGAAGGGATACCCCTATTGTTGTTTGCGGCGAGGGAGTCCGTGCAGGATTCCTTGGGATTCAGTCCGTTTGAACTGGTGTTTGGACACGCAGTGCGGGGACCGTTGAAATTGGTGAAAGAACAGTGGTTACTACAGGAGTCCCGGACACCGATGGTGGAGTATGTGTCCACAGTGAAACACCAATTGGCAAAGGCGTGTGAGGTGGCACGACGGAACTTGAGAAGGGCCCAGGGGAAAATGAAGGAGAGACATGACAAGACCTCGCAGATAAGGAATTTCAGTCCTCAGGACCGGGTGTTAGTATTGCTGCCCGTTCCAGGTCAGCCCCTCCAGGCTAGATATTTCGGTCCTTATGCAGTGGAGGAGAGGGTGAATGAGACAGACTACGTGGTGACCACTCCCGACCGACGGAAAAAGCGACAGTTGTGTCATGTCAACCGACTGAAGAAATATCATGAGAGGGAACCGGTGGAAGACGTAGTTCCTGTCTCACCTGTCGTACCGGTGAAAATGGACGGAAACGCCGGTGTGAAGTTTGATAACTTGGATGACCAGGCCTGCCCCAAATTGACGAACACCGAAGTGTTGAGTCATTTGGATGAGAAGTTAGGTCATTTAACAAGGGAACAGCAAGGACAACTGTCCAGCCTAATGTTCGAATTTAAACATTTGTTCACAGATGTACCTGGTCGTACGGACTTAGTATATCATGATATCGAGGTGGGGGAGGCCACTCCAGTGAAACAACACCCCTATCGGATGAACCCGGTGAAGATGGAGTATCTTCGGAAGGAGATGCAATATATGTTGGACAATGACATCATCGAACCAAGCAACAGTGAATGTAGCTCCCCATGTGTGTTGGTTCCGAAACCCGATGGCAGCTTCCGGTGTTGTACAGATTTAAAACGGGTGAATGCAGTGACCAAGACCGACTCCTATCCGCTCCCGAGGATTGACGACTGTATTGATCGAATAGGCCCAGCTAAATTTGTTACCAAATTTGACTTGCTGAAAGGGTATTGGCAGATCCCTCTTACCGATAGAGCCAAAGAAATCTCAGCTTTGGTCACTCCGAATGGGTTATATCAGTACAAGGTCCTCCCTTTTGGGTTGAAGAACGGGCCGGCTACATTTCAACGACTGATTAATAGGCTCATTGCAGACCTGGAGGGGGTGGAGGCATATCTGGATGATGTAATCATCCACACCATGACCATGGAAGACCACATTAAGCAAATCCATGCATTTTTTCAGATGATGTCCGAGGCAGGTCTGACCATCAACTTAGCCAAGAGTGAGTTTGTAAGAGCACAGGTAGTGTTCCTCGGCCATGTAGTAGGGCAGGGTCAAGTACAACCAGTGACCGCCAAGGTAGAAGCTATCGATCGCTTCCAAGTCCCAAAGGGGAAGAAAGAGCTGATGAGATTCTTAGGTATGGCGGGGTGGTACCGGCGGTTCTGTAAGAATTTTTCGGATGTGGTAGCCCCTTTAACGAGTTTGTTGAGAAAGGAGACCCCATTCGTTTGGGATGGCAAATGTCAGGCGGCCTTTGCCCATGTCAAAGCGATACTAATGAGCTCTCCGGTCCTAACCGCTCCGGACTTTCAAGCACCTTTCAAGTTGGCCGTAGATGCAAGCGATGTGGGGGCTGGAGCGGTCTTGTTACAGGAAGATGAGGATGGGGTGGACCACCCCGTGTGCTACTACTCCAAAAAGTTCAATAAACATCAGGCAAATTATGCCACTGTGGAGAAAGAGACCCTGGCTCTCCTGCTAGGGCTTCAACATTATGAGGTGTATTTAGGAATCACGTCCTTTCCCATAAAGGTCTTTACGGATCACAACCCCTTAACCTTCATTCAAAGAATGAAAAATAAAAATCAGAGGTTGATGAGATGGAGTTTGGCTTTGCAGGGGTTCAACTTGGAAATTGAACATGTACGGGGCCGGGACAATGTCGTGGCGGACGCTTTGTCCAGATTGAGTTAATCTGGGGGGGGGGTTGAGTTATCTGGTTTGTTTATCCAAATTGGCCGGCAAAGAAAGTTTTCGCTGGGTCCAAACTTTCTTTCTTGAAGGGGGGGAGTGTTACATATTTATGTGAATGTATGTGAATTACCATTCACGTCTTTGCTTATCAATGTGTAGTAGATTAACGGTTGTTGTGGTTGGAGGGTCAGGAGCCCTTCTGAAAAAGAGACCGGAAACGGAAGTGGAAAAGACACGAGGAAGAAAAGCGACGAGGATTCTTCTTCCTCGCCCCGCTCCGACGAAAGGTGGGATTGATATTGAGCCGTGTGGAAAAGCGGCGTTCCCGAGCCCGTCTGGCGAGAGGAGTTACCGGGACGGATACCTGCCCGGTGGACGTCAAACTGTCGTGTGGCCGTGCACCGACCCAGCGTCTGGCACCGTTCGCGACACCGTCTAAAAAGACGCGTACGGGTCGCACGTTGGGGCCTAACACGCGTTGCAAGCGGCGTGGGGCTTTTGCTTGCTTTACCGTACCCGCTTCGCGTGGCCACGAGGGGCTGCAGCCGTGGTGCCTGGTACGATACCTGCCCGGTGGAAACACGTCCACCCGGGGTTCGTTCAACCGCCCGAGTGCGGCGACGCCGACCATCATCTTGGTCAGGAGGGGCCCAGAGACATTGTGAGGGACAGAGACCAAAAGGGGGTCGTGAGTACCAACGGGGACACACATATATAAGATGGCCATCTTAATCATATAGGGAATTGATTGTGGATTGGGAATTGTTGATGGTTGTTTGTTGTTGATTGCTCGGGGAATATATCCTTGATTGTATCATTGAAATTGTGTGATATCCTTACCCTTGAAATATATCATTGAACAGCAGTTTTCTCTTGGGTGGAATTCATAGGGATTGCGTTGCGAAAGCGCATATATAATACCACTTTCTGGCGAAGTTCCTCTCAGGGTCCGGGGGTCACCGAGACCAGGTAGTCACCGAGGGGACCACGTAACACGAGCGATAAAGTTATTGGAGCATGGAATGAAGGTATTGGAAAGGGTGTTGGAGAGGAGGATAAGGAAGAAAGTGAAGATCGACGAAATGCAGTTTGGATTTATGCCAGGAAGAGGAACGACAGATGCGCTTTTCATTGTGAGGCAGTTGCAGGAGAAGTACATGGATAAGAGGAAGAAGTTGTTTTTTGGGTTTGTTGATCTGGAGAAAGCATTCGATAGGGTTCCACGCAAAGTATTGACATGGGCATTGAGGAAGTTAGGAGTGGAGGAATGGTTGATCAGAGTAGTGATGGCAATGTACAAAAGAGCACGCACAGCTGTAAGGACGAAGGACGGGAACAGTGGTGAGTTTGAGGTGAAGGTGGGAGTGCATCAGGGGTCGGTACTAAGTCCACTACTATTTGTAGCTGTGATGGAGGTGCTGGCTCAGACCGTAAAGGAGGGTTTACCGTGGGAGTTGTTGTATGCAGATGATCTGGTGTTGATTGCGCAAAGTATGGATGGACTGAAGGAAAAGATGAACAAGTGGAAGGAATGTATGGAGACAAAAGGTCTGAAGGTGAATATCGGAAAGACAAAGGTGATGGCAAGTGGTAAAGCATGTGGTGAGGTGGAAAGAACTGGGAAGTGGCCGTGTGCTGTGTGTAGGAAGGGTGTCGGGGTGAACTCCATTCAATGTACAATGTGTGCTGAGTGGGTTCATCAAAAATGTAGTGGTCTGAGAGGGTCATTAACCAGTGTGGCAGCTACATTCAAATGTAAGGTGTGCACAGAGGGAGCTGCAGATGGAGGAAATGTTGAGTTGGATCTTGGAGACAGCGTGAAGCTGGAAGGTGTGAAAACATTTTGCTACCTCGGAGACATGCTGAATGGAGAAGGTGGATCAGACTCGGCAACGGTTGCTCGAGTGAGATGTGCATGGAAGAAGTTTCGGGAACTGAGTGGCATGCTGATGAGGAGGAGAGTGTCGCTGAAGCTGAAGGGAAAGGTGTATGCTGCATGTGTGAGAAGTGTTATGATTTATGGGAGCGAGACATGGGTAATGAACGTAGAGCAGCAACGAAGGCTGGAAAGGGTGGAAATGCGAATGGTTCGATGGATGTGCGGAGTATCGTTGAGAGAGAGGAAGACAAATGATGAATTGCGAAAGATGATGGGAATAGAGCCTGTGATTGATGCTGTGAAGAGGAACAGGTTGAGATGGTTTGGTCATGTGTTGAGGAAGGATGAAAGTGACTGGTTGAGAAGAGTGATGGAAATGAATGTAGAAGGAAGTAGAGGACGGGGAAGACCGAGAAAGACTTGGCTAAAGATGGTGTAAGGAGAAATGCGGGCAAGGGGGTTAACAAGGAGAGATGCAGAAAATAGGGCAAAATGGAGAAGATTGTCATGGGGACCGCAAGGCTAACCCCCGCTCTAGCAGGGAACATGGCCTTAAAATGCATTTTGTTGTTGTTGTTGTTTAGCACCGACCCCTGATGCATGCCCACCTTCACCTTTTGAGTTTAAATATGAATGAGGAAATTACGTGAGGGTTTCTACTTTCTAACAGTGTCATTAGTGGATTCGCCATTGACTGGGTGTAGAACCATTCAGACTGGGTACGTTTTTTGTGCAAGTCCTTCATGAACCGGCTGTTGTCCATGTCAAACGTTTGACTAAAGGTGGCAAAGGAATGTGGAATTTATTTGTTCATCATTTCCCATTCGCCGTTTTTTTGCCCAAACCATTCACAAACCGGCTGTCCATGTCTGACGTTCGACTAAAGGTGACACAGGAATGTGGAATTTATTGGTTCCATGGTTTAACATTCACCGTTTCCGTTTTGTTTGTTTGCTTTTGGCTTCCCAACCGTGCATAGCACGGGTACCTTGCTAGTTAGATATATATTAACAAGATATGAGATATACTGTATATTAACATATTTAAGAACGTTATCAAGTAGTATTGCCTTGTCGGGCCTTGTAATTAAAAATAATTAATATAGAGATTAAACATGTTGGAATTATACACACATCTCAACTACATGTGTAAAAGTCAAATTCAACATTAAATACTAACGTTTAATGCGTGTTTAACCCTTTGAGTACGGATGACATCCAGTGCCACAACCCGCGAAAAAGTTTTGTGTACGGATGATGTTACTACACGTCATCGACGACACCAATATATAGATCGTCAGTACGTGGTTGCATTCCTGTACCAAAATGCCAAATTAATCCCGTACCGGGGGTATTTTTATCAAAAAAAAATCCCGTACTTAAAGGGTTAAAGGAGAAATTACTTTGCATTTCATCTTTTAAAGTCCTTTATAGTCGAACCTTTATAGATCTTGTATACAAAAAAGGTCTGAAGGTGAATATCGGAAAAACAAAGGTGATGGCAAGTGGTAAAGCATGTGGTGAGGTGGAAAGAACTGGGAAATGGCCGTGTGATGTGTGCAGGAACGGTGTCGGAGTGAACTCCATTCAATGTACAATGTGCGCTGAGTGGGTTCATCAAAAATGTAGTGGTCTGAGAGGGTCATTAACCAGTGTGGCAGCTACATTCAAGTGTAAGGTGTGCACAGAGGGAGCTGCAGATTGAGGAAATGTTGAGTTGGATCTTGGAGACGGCGTGAAGCTGGAAGGTGTGAAAACATTTTGCTGCCTCGGAGACGTGCTGAATGGAGAAGGTGGATCAGACTCGGCAACAGTTGCTCGAGTGAGATGTGCATGGAAGAAGTTTTGGGAACTGAGTGGCGTGCTGACGAGGAGGGGAGTGTCGTTGAAGCTGAAGGGAAAGGTGTATGCTGCATGTGTTAGAAGTGTTTTGATTTATGGGAGCGAGACATGGGTAATGAACGTAGAGCAGCAACGAAGGCTGTAAAGGGTGGAAATGCGAATGGTTCGGTGGATGTGTGGAGTATTGTTGAGAGAGAGAGGAAGACAAATTATGAATTGCGAAAGATGATGGGAATAGAGCCTGTGATGGATGCTGTGAAGAGGAACAGTTTGAGATGGTTTGGTCTTGTGTTGAGGAAGGATGAAAGTGACTGGTTGAGAAGAGTGATGGAAATGAATGCAGAAGGAAGTAGTGGTAAAACTGGGAACTGGGTTGTACAAAGTGTACAAGTTGGTTGCCAAGTTGGTCCAAGGTTGGTTGGTTGCCAAGTTGGTACAAGGTTGTTGCCTGGTGTTGGCTTAGCGGTGAGGGTGCCGGCTTGGGATCCTAGGATCCTGGGTTCGAATCCCGGTCGATCACTGAATTAACGCCAGGGGGTTGACTCAGCCTGTCATCCTTCCGAGGTCGGCAAATTGAGTACCAGCTTGCTGGGATGAATGATCCCGGTGTGTACCCTGGTTTAGAATAGGTACACCGTATCCCTGCGCATTGTAAGAGCGTGACCAAGGGTTGGTGTCAGGAAGGGCATCCGTCCATAAAAACATTGCCTCAAACAGGGAACCATGATTGTCATGGGGCCCGCTAGGCTAACCCCCGCTCTAGCGGGGAAAATGGCCTTAAAACGATCATTCATTCATTCATTCAAGGAAGTAGAGGACGGGGAAGACCGAGAAAGACTTGGCTAAAGATGGTCGAAGAGGAAATGCGGGCAAGGGGGTTAACAAGGGGAGATGCAGAAAATAGGGTAAAATGGGGAAGATTGTCATGGGGACCGCAAGGCTAACCCCCACTCTTGCAGGGGAAATGGCCTTAAAATGCCTGTTGTTGTTGTTGTTGTTGTTGTTGTATACAAAAAAACCTTTGTAGTATATGTACAGTCACGTGAAAAAGTAAGTACACCCCATGTAAAGTTTTGACTTTTTCAACATATTTCAACATACAGCTATTTGATCTTCATTTCAACAATATTGATAGATAAAGGTGATATAATATAACAAATATCATGAAACATTTACATTTTGTAGTCCATTGTATAATTTAAATAAACATAAATGCAAATTTCGCATGTGGAAAAAGTAAGTACACCCTTGGCTCTAATAGGTGGTATTGCCCCCTTTGGCAGAAACAACCTCAAGTAGGCGTTTCTTATAACTGTCTACCAGTCTCTGTCATCGACTGGGAGAAATATTTGCCCACTCCTCCATGCAGAATTCTATCAGCTGTGCGATGTTTGAGGGGTTTCTTGCATGCACAGCTCGTTTCAAATCCCCCCACAACATCTCGATGGGATTTAGATCCGGGCTTTGACTTGGCCATTCCAGAACCCTCCATTTCTTTCTTTTCAGCCATTCCTTGGTGGATTTACTGGTCTGTTTAGGGTCATTGTCATGTTGCAAGGTCCACCTTCGGCTGAGCTTCAACCTCCGACAGATGGCCTCACATTATCCTCAAGCACCCTCTGGTACAATGAAGAATTCATTGTGGATTCTTTGATGGTGAGCTGCCCAGGCCCTGATGCAGCAAAGCTGCCCCAAACCATAATATTCCCACCACCATGCTTTACAGTTGGTATCAGGTTCTTGTGGTCAAATGCTGTCTTTGGTTTTCGCCAAACATGTCTTCTGGTACTGTGGCCAAATAGCTCTACCTTTGACTCATCTGTCCAGAGCACACATTGTTCCAGAAGTGCTGGCCTTTGCCTCGGTGTTCATTGGCAAACTTTAGTCTTGCCCTGATGTTCTTTCTGGACAGCAAAGGTTTCCGCCTGGCACACCTCCCATGTCGATCAAATTTGTGCAGCCTCCTTCTAATGGTAGGCTCGTGCACTTTGGCATCAACGGTAGCAAGAGCTACCTGTTGGTCCCATGATGACATTCTGGGGTTCTTAGAGACTTCTTTCAGCATCTTGCCGTCTGCTCTCGGGCTGAACTTACTGGGGCGGCCTGGCCTGAACAAGTTGGCAGTTGTTTGGAATCTTCTCCACTTGTAGATGATCTTCCGGACAGTCGAATGATTGATTTCAAATTGTTTGGAGATCTTTTTAAATCCCTTCCCAGACTCGTAGGCATCTATAACCTTCTTTCTGAAGGCCTCAGAGAGCTCTTTTGATCTAGGCATGGTGACGCCGCACACTTCAACCACAAAGAGCAAACCAAACTAAATGTCTGAGGTTTAAATAAGACAGGTTCCTCCAAGATCCTCTCTAACGATGTTCTAATCATTTGCACCTGAGCTGGTGCACCTGATTCTAATTTTAGGTATTTGAAGTAGTGATAAATGTCGGGGTGTACTTACTTTTTCCACATGCGAAATTTGCATTTATGTTTATTTAAATTATACAATGGACTACAAAATGTAAATGTTTCATGATATTTGTTATATTATGTCACCTTTATCTGTCAATATTGTTGAGATGAAGATCAAATAGCTGTATGTTGAAATATGTTGAAAAAGTCAAAACTTTACATGGGGTGTACTTACTTTTTCATGTGATTGTATCTCTATATATATATTATATTACCCCACCTATTGCTGGAACTATATATACTAGGGCATGCCCGTACTATATCTATATCTAAAATTATATCCCCCCCCTCTATTTACATGAAATGGTTTGGTCCAAAGCGAACGGCTTGCGGAGTTTGGTAAAGAAATCGCCATAGCGTGCACAAACGCGCAGGAAAGCGAAAGAATCGCAAATTAGTTTTAATTAGTTTTAAAACATAGTTTAACGCCAACATAGCGGCAACATAGTTTGCCAACGTGAAATAAATGAATACGCTCTCAAATGTGCCGTCCGAGGCAGAGTCTGTTCGCCACGTTCGGCACACGTGATAACTCGCTGCTCTCTGATTGGTTGAATCGTTTTTTGGACATAGCTCGGTAACTACTTGTCCGATTAATATGAAACCTTGAAAAGGCACATCCTCGGGTCCCCAGCAATATACCTGGCAAGTTTCAAGTATATCGGACCCGTGGTTGTCGAGAAACAGCGGTCACAGACAAACACACAGACATACACACATACACACACACACACACACACACACACACACACACACACACACAGAGATTACTGGAATTATAGATAGATAACCCCACCAACATAACAATATCAGAATATATATATATATATATATATATATATATATATATATATATATATATATATATATATATATATATATATATATATATATATATATAATATACACACACAAACACACACAATATATAATATACACACACACACATATACACACATATACATATTGTTATGTTGGTGGGGTTGGCGGTGATTACCTTAGACCAGGTAGTTTTGTATAGGTAGGTGCTCCGAATGTCGTGTAGGAACCACCATGTAATCAGTACTTGTTGAGCCCGGATGTCGGATTAACGTGTATCTTCGTCCCCATTACGAGGAATGGGGCATGTTAACTAGGTATAGGGATTATGTTAATTCCCCTGTTCGTCAAACCTCAGTAATTTACGTCCTTTGTCTCTTTTGGCACCGCACCGTAGACACTAGTAGGAATCGCCAATAGATTGCACAAAATAATAACAATAAAACCAACCGGAAGCCAGTTCTGAACACTGCCGATGGACACCACCATCTACATCGCCACACATAGCTCGTGCAGGCTGAGGACATGCCCCGAGGAGCCGTGATTGGCCAGGGCGGAGCAAGAAGGCACCTACCGATTGGAGGAGGAGCAAAAAGCATCACACCATTGGCAAGGCACGACACGACGTCAGAAGGTGGACTGCGCGCTGATTAGTGGAGAGCTGAGCCTGTGGGGTTGGGCTGCACCAATTGGAGGCGAAGCGCCGATGTGACGACCCGACGTTAAAAGAACTCTCGGACCGACATTTTCTCTCTTGCCTTTTGCCCTCGACGACCTCTTGCTCCCTTGCTTATTCTCCCTCGCGCTCTTGTGCTTGGACCGACCATGTCAAAGACGCCACCAGGAGATGCGCAGAGGTAACAGGAAGAGCCGCAGCCCAGGAACTGCCGTTCTCCATGCGGACGACGCGTGGACGGGCGCAGCTTGCCGCTGCAGCGTGGCGGGACGCCCGACGAGGCCTAGCAGGGTGCGAACAAGCGGCCTGCGGCCTTCCTTCCCGCCAAGCACAGAGCCGCGTACGGACGGCGCGCTTGGGGCCGACACCCTTCCTGACGAGATACACCAGCCAATCTGAGCTAAGTTGATTAAATAATCACACCATTATTTTCCAACGTTATTTTATCCCTTTGTCTGTGTTGTCTGGTGTGGAGGATCCCGTTTAGGAATTTAGTTTTACCGTCGCGTTTTTTGTTATCGGCTTTCCGTTTTAAATAAACCTGTTATTTTTGTACATTTATCAACCGGGTTTTTGTTTGAGTTATTTTTTGCAGGTTGAAGACTGCCCTGCAGGATCGCCAAGGTAAGCGCTTCAGCTTCCTCCCCTCCTGGTTTTTTTTTTTTTGTTGTTGTATACAATTTCGAGGCTCATGAAAGAGCGAACATTAATCACACAAAAAGTCAAACCGACACAACCGACACATAAAACACAAAATAACGGGAGCGGTAGACAAGATGGGGAGAGAGGGGGAAGGACACAAACGCAACATTTGAGAGCAGGGACATCAAGAGAACTGGGAGGGAGAGGGCTTGGGGGGAGGTGGGAGAGGTATAAAACATATGGACACTGCAAGGACTTCCAGGAAAGAAGTTTGAATTTCGAAAAAAGTGTATCTGGGGTGAATTAGCGGGGGTAGAAAAGATCAAGGTTTTGGATGGGGGAAGATAAGAGATGGTGGTGAACAGCTGTTTTAAAGACCTGGAGGGTGGAGTGGGATTGAAGAGAGTGAGGGAGTTTGTTCCAGAGGTGGGAGAAAAGAGTAGTGAAGGTGAGCAGAGAGCCTAGATTTTGGCAGTTTAACCATAAGAAGTTTAACCACCTTGGTGTTGGGCTCGCGGCTAGGGTGCCGGCTTAGGATCCTAGGATCCTGGGTTCGAATCCCAGTCGATCGCTGAATTAACGCCAGGGGGGTTGACTCAGCCTGTCATCCTTCCGAGGTCGGCTAATTGAGTACCAGTTCACTGGTAATTCCCTGTTTGTCGTTAAAGGCGGCAAAAAGGGTTGGCGTCAGGAAGGGCATCCGGCCGTAAAACATTGCTTCAAAAAGGGGACCAAAAAACAACAACCACGGTTCCCGAAAAAGGCCAATCCCCGCTTTGCGGGGAAAAATTGCCTCTAAAGGTGGTTTATAACCATAAGAGGGTTGCTGGCAGATCTTGTGCGACCTGTAGGAATATTTGGGGGACAGAACACAGACTGGGCTAGGGGAGCAAGGCCGGAGAGTAGAATGTGTAGAATGTCCAGAGTAGAATGACCTGGTCTGAATCCAAATTGATGATCGGAGATGAAGCCATTGGAGAAGAGGAAGGATTTGATATCCGAAGCAATGATGGATTCCATGACTTTCCTGATTATTGGGAGCAGGCTGATTGGTCTGTAGTTGCAAGGATCTGTTTTTTCACCTTTTTTGTGTAAAGCGGTAATGTTTTTCTGATTTCCAAGATGCTGGCAGATGACCTGGAGCAAAAGAGAGGGTGAAAAGAACAGAGAGAGGGTGAGATATAGCGGCAGAGCAGGATTTACGACCCGTGGGCTGATGCCGTCTCGTCCAGTTGCAGAATCAGAGTCGAGGTTTGACAAAAACTTTTCCACCTTGTCAGGAGAGAAGGACACAGAGTGCAGGAGCAGTTGTTCTTCCCCCAAATGGATAAAAATTCGCATTTGATCAGTCGCCTCCGAGTTAAAGCTTGCTGTTGGCCATTCGTGATCCCTGTGGTGTTCACCCGGGGAATCATATGACAATATGTATATTGTATATATATATATATAGCAAATATATATACAAATTACATACCGCTTCGACCTGTTATCCTGGAAACTGGTGGAGTACTTCCATCCCGGTGTGCCCGTACCCGTACCTTCGTACAATGTTTTTGCCTTCGCTTTTTCTGTACATCATGGGGCGGCAGATAATTTATCTGGTCACGGGTCCTTGAGCTGCTCAGTCTGGGTGTGATACCCAGAATTGGATTGGATGTTATCTTTTAAAATGCCATTCTGGTGCAGATCCAGTAATGGTTCCTGCAATTTGGGGCACTCCTTCAGACGGGCTCGTAAAACGGGCTTTCTCCTATGTATTGAGGTTGTGGATCCCTTTCAAAAAGAGTCGGCATTGAGTGCAGGGGCCCTGACCGAATTCCCCACTTGGGGTTTACTCTACAATTAACATGCGGAAAAGGCAAGATGGTCCAAAGGGTCTTTCCCTGCACTTTCTTGACCTTGTGATACCTTTTTAATACATCATCCTTTCATTACCTCTGCCACCAAAGGTAGATGGAGGTTATGTTTTTACCCGTCTGTTTGTCTGTCCGTTTGTTTGTTTGTTTGTTTGTTTGTTTGTGAACAAAATATCGGATCCGGCTACGAGAATTTTTAAAGTGATTCTTCACCATTGGGAGATAGGGCCAAAAACGATGCATAGCAGAACCATCTTTCGAGGCCATTTTTCCCCACAGAGTGGGGGTTGGCCTTTTTTGGGCACCGTGGTCCTCTTTTTGAAGCGATGTTTTATGGCCGGATGTCCTTCCTGCCGCCAACCATGTTAGTCGCCTCTTGCAACACGCAGGGAATTACCAGTGAGCTGGTACTCAATTTGCCGACCTCAGAAGGATGGCAGACTGAGTCAACCCCCCTGGTGTTAATTCAGCGAGCAACCGGTATTTGAACCCAGGATCCTAGGATCCCAAGCCGGCACCCTAACCACTAAGCCAACACCAGGATACATAGCAGGATATCTCAAAATGTTGTGGATGGGTTTGGACGAAACTGGGTGGACCGGTTGGGTGTCTCACGAGTACAAATAGATTCGATTTTGGTGAAGATCTGAATATGGATTCGGATATGAGAATTATTTAATTTTTTAAGTGGTTCTTATACCATTGAGTGATATGGCCAACCAGCCGGAGGTATGCTCTCTCCTGAGTGCCGTTCTAGTTACCTCTGCCACCGAAGGTGGATGGAGGTTGTTTTCACCCCTGTCTGTCTGTCTATAAACAAGATATCTCAAAAAGTTGTGGACGGATTCGGACGAAATTTGGCGGAGATGTAGCGTATATGACAAGGACGAGTTGATTAAACTTTGGTGAAGATTCGAATCCGGATCAGAGAATTTTTAAATGATTCTTCACCATTGAGTGATAGGGCTAAAACCGATATATAGCACGATATCTCAAAAAGTTATGGATGGATTTGGACGAAGCTTGGTGGACAGGTTATGTGTGTGACAAGACCGAATCGATTCAATTTTGGTCAAGAACCGAATATGGATTCGGATACGGGAGTTATTTAATTTTTTAAGTGATTCTTCACCATTGAGAGATCTGGCGAAAAGCGATATATAACATGATATTTGAAAAAGTTGTGGATGAGTTATGACTAAACCTGTGAAGTGCTTCTTGTATCCGTTGCACATGCTGTGTAGGTCACCATGCTTATGAGCATTCTTTTGGAAGATTGCTTTCTTTAATCCTCATCCTCATTTATAGAGTTCAATAACCTGGGTGAAGCAAAATGATGGAAGTGTTGACGCCACCCCACGTGTATTCCCCACAGGTTATAAATGCCGGTACAAGGTGCGTACAGGTGACAAACGGGATGGCTGCGCCATTTGCTTCAAGCGGTCCCGCTTCGACCTGTTATCCTGGAAACCGGTGGAGTACTTCCATCCCGGTGTGCCCGTGCTCAACAGAGACAATGTTGGTGGCATCGTGATGCTGCGTCCACTTGGAGTACCTGAAGGAAACAAGCTTGTCGACCTCCAGTTCTGCGTGGCCAACACGCATTTGTTATACAATCCCAGAAGAGGGGACGTTAAGGTGACTTAGTCAGTTCTTCCTCACGGTCTTCTTTTTTTTAAATTTGCTATGTTTTAGGTTACTGTTCCTTTCATTTGTGCGTGCTTGCACTTTTCTTATTTTCATCATTTCTCTTTTTTGTTTCAATATGGCAATAATTTTTTAACACTGTACTCGTCAATTTTATGTTTTAATTTAAGTGTGTACCTGTCCTTGACTGAAATCCGATATAAATACCTGTTGTGCAGCTGGCACAGCTGGCTGTGCTTCTTGCCGAGATAGACCGGACGTCACGCCAGGAAAATTCTCAATGCCCGGTGCTGCTTTGTGGAGATTTCAACAGCGTGCCAGGCTCACCACTGTACCGCTTCATCCGCGACGGCTCTCTCTACTACCGACAGATGCCAATCTGGCAGGTCTGGTGCTGTTAGGAGTCTGGGGATGAACATGACCTGTGGAAATATGGATGTTGTAACTGGAGATGAAATTTGCTTAAGTGCTAGCCTCTCTGCTTGGATAACCATATGTTTAGGGGTGTCATGGAAAAAAAAACTCGGAACGCCGATAAACGTGCAGTGCTTCTTCCTTTTGGAAAAAATCTGGTCAGCCTCAGTACTGAGGGCCCACACTTTTTGTGTGGTGCAGCATAGTCTAGATGAGATTGAGTGATGTAAAATGTGGTGCTACTTCACGGTGCAGGTATCTGGACAGGAGGAGTTGCGCGGTGTAAATTGGAATGTTTTGGAGGCCCCGCTCTGGCCGAGATCAGTGGGGATCTCGCCATGCTGTCGCTACCACGAAAGGTCTCCCCCTAGAGACAAAGAGCAAGCGAATGAAGGTTTGTCAATCGCACAATAACTCTTCGTATAATATTTATTTCACGTGGTAGACTCCAGCAAGATACTGATATATTTATTTCTATTTGTCATCATCTATGCTTGTTAAACTTGATTAAGTCCATGGCCAGACGTAGGCATATAAAGATGGAAATAATGGTGATAGTTCGTCGAAAGGTTAAATGTAAAAAAACTAATGGAGGAAAACAAAATAAAATTTAATGAAAATATAAGATTGTTTCAATTTGATTGCCTTTTTAGGTTTACTTTTCCGATCACCATTGTATTTTTCGTTACTTTGTTATTGTTTCGGAACAAATTTTCTGCAAAAAAAAAGAAGAAGTAATCTCATAAATATTTTCAAGTGTTCGTTATGCTTTCACAGTCGAACCGTAGCACCGAGAGGCCCCAAATTCTGGGTGTAGGTACTTCAGAATGTGGGCAAGGTATTAAACTACCACACGTTGGCCTTGGTGTCTGCTTTGAGGCCACCAAAGGCTGCTATAAAGTGTATATTGGGATGTGGGTTCAGGTAGTGCTGCCGCCACCTCACAGGCAGAAGAGGTCAATAACTCCACAACTTTTCAATGTCCAACATGTCCCGAAACTACTGCTGGGAAAAGCCGGGCCGGGCAACGGTGGGTATTCCCTCTCCATCCCCCGCAATGGGGGGTATTCCCTCTCCACCCCCGGGCGGCGCCAGATAATCCTTGCTATTCCGTCGTAAGCAAGACTTGACGAACACATAGAGAAATAAACACGAAAGAAAAAATCAGAAATAACAAATAAACAAGAAAAAATAAATAAACATAAACCTCAAGGTCATCTGCCATCTGCTTGGAAATCAGCCAACATCACCGCTTTACACAAACAAGTACAAAAAGTTTTAATTAAAACAAAAGCTGCGTCGATGTTACACAATGCCTAGATGCAGCTGTGCCTATAACGTCGATGTTATAGGCACAGGACATTCCTATTGATTCGATTACTTCATGTTATTTTTGTGCAAAGTGAAAATATATCTCGGCAATTTCCTGTGTGTGGCGACGAATTTTTAATATATCTCGGCATTTTCCCGTCTGTTATTTCAGGCGGTGTATGACTGACCATGCCGCGATTTTAAAATATATATATCTCGGCAATTTCCCGTATGTGGCGACACGTGAACGAAGCTATGCTCCTCTCTCCACATTATTGTGACGACGTATAAATTAAATATTTCATCGTGACGATTGTCATCAAATGGACGAATTTTTAATATATCTCGGCATTTTCCCGTCTGTTATTTCGGGCGGTGTATGACTGACCATGCCGCGATTTAAACAAAATATATATATCTCGGCATTTTCCCGTCTGTTATTTCGGGCGGTGTATGACTGACCATGCCGCGATTTAAAAAAAAAAAATCTCAATGGACTTGAAGTTACAGGCCTTTGAGAATTCATTTCGTTCTATAAAGGGCAACTTTCATCGGATTTTCTTCCCGTTTTTTTTCAACCGAGTCTAAAACTATGTTAGCGACTGTGAAAAATGAAATGATATATCGAATTTGATTTGAAATAAAACTGTGTGAGAGAGGAAGACACCACGGGCCTACAAAACAGGCCTCAAAGCTATGCGAGTTAATAAAATGGTGGATATTTGTTTATATGAAGCCTCTCCCAAAATGGGTGGAGCTATGGTTCCCAGAATGGGTGGAGCTTTGAAGTTTTGTCTTCTCTGCAAGAACAAGAACAAGAAGAACAAGAAGAACAACAACAACAGCAGAGGGCACTCTATTAGCAGCGTCTGCGACGCGGCTAAAAAGGTGCAAAAACAGATCCTAGCAACTACAGACCAATCAGCCTTCTCCCAATTATCAGCAAAGTCATGGAATCCATCATTGCTTCGGATATGAAATCTTTCCTCTTCTCCAATGGCTTGATCTCTGATCATCAATTTGGTTTCAGACCTGGTCACTCTACTCTGGACATGCTGCTTCTGCTGTCTCAACAATGGATGGAGGTCCTCAATGCCAAACAGGAAATTAGAGCTGTCTCCCTCGGCATATCACGTGCCTTCGATACGGTCTGGCACCCCCCTCTGCTCACCAAACTCTCCTCCTTTGGTATCCATGGAAATCTACACGCATGGCTGGTGGACCTCCTCTCTAGTCGTAGTCAACGTGTGGCCCTGAATGGGTTTCTCTCATCTCCTCTTCCTGTTCAGGCTGGAGTTCCCCAAGGCAGTGTTCTGGGCCCTGTGCTTTTTCTGGTCTTCATCAATGATCTCTCCGACTCTCTTGAAAATCCTCTCTATCTCTTTGCTGATGACTCCACTCTCTGTCGCTCCGCTCCTCATTCCTCAGATCGACAGTCTGCAGCCTCCTCACTCTCTGCAGACCTGGACAAAATCACTGACTGGGCAAACAAGTGGAACATGTCTTTCAATCCTGACAAATCTCACACTCTTACGATGTCTCTCCGAAAAGACCGACTGGACAACCCTCCCATCCACTTTCTGAATAATCCTCTCCAAGAAGTTCTGTCACTCAAGCTTTTGGGTCTCACTATCTGCCATGATCTTTCCTGGGAAAACCACATTTCAAATCTGGCCTCCAAAGCCAGTCGCCGACTGGGCATCCTCCGTCGTGCGAAGTCCTTCCTTGGCACACCTGAGCTCCTCACCACATACAAGGCTTTCATCTGCAGCTCAATGGAATACTGCTCTCCCCTCTGGGCTGGTGCTCCTGCCTCACACCTGGCTCGTCTTCACGCTGTTGAAACCAAAGCGTTCAGAATCATGGGAATCTCCCGTGATGAAGCTACCTCCGAGGGCCTTTCACTTCCTCACCGCAGGCAGGTTGGTTGTCTTTCTGTCTTCTACCGACTCATCTCCGGCCTTGCTCCTCCAGCTCTCTCTGGGCTCTGTCCCCCAAATATTCCTACAGGTCGCACAAGATCTGCCTACAACCCTCTTATGGTTAAACTGCCAAAATCAAGACTCTCTGCTCACCTTCACTCCTCCATTCCTCTTTTCTCCCGCCTCGGGAACAAACTCCCTCACTCTCTTCAATCCCACTCTTCCCTCCAGGTCTTTAAAACAGCCGTTCACCACCATCTCTTATATTCCCCCATCCAAAACCTTGGTCTTTTCTACCCCCTCTAATTTCACCCCAAATCCACTTTTTTGAAATACCAACTTATTTCCCGGAAGTCCTTGGTGTCCTTGTGTTTATACTTCTCCCACCCCTCCCCCCCCCCCCGCCCTTCCCACGCCACCTCCCCCCAAGCCCTCTCCCTCCCACACATTCCCGATATCCCTTCTCTCAAATGTTGTGTTTATGTGCTTCCCCTTCTCTCCCCATCTTGTCTACCGCTCCCCTTTTTATATATTTTGTTTGTCTGTTTGATTTGTTTGTGTGATAAATGTTAGCTCTGTCACGAGCCTCGATTATGTATACAAAAAAAAAAAAAAACATTTCCTATCCGAGCTGCCATTTTCTGTAGGCCTTGCTAGTCCATCGTAAGCAAGACTTGACTAACACATAGATAAATCTCATTTCCCATCGGAGCTGCCATTTTCGATCCGATTATGAACTTATAAAGAGACCTGTGGGATGTGTAACAGTTGGGAGGATCTGATCTTCAGAAGACTTGCTGAGACGTAAAGGTTAAAGACTCTTGTTAGCTGTATTTGTCTACCGTCTGCTTCCGTTCTGTCGGATTGTGATGAGGCAGTGTTAGGGACACACAGGCTGTGTGCATACGTGGTTAGTGGAAACTTTCATGGATGCTAAGGAAACTCTCAATGCAGACAGATCGTTGGGATTACATAATTGGGATGGAAGGTGTTTGTTAATTTATTTATCTCTGTTCTGTTCACAGATGGTCAAGATCACAGCTTTCCGTGATACGTTGGTCCTTTATAATCTTAATTGCCTCGAAATTTAAAAATATCCCACCTTATGGACATATTATGTTGCAATTGGACAAACACTTTTTTAGTGGACGCAATTGATTGCTACTCCTATTTTGGTCTTCTCCATTTTGCAGAACTCCATCCAATGTCTCTATGTTGACGCTTGGGTGTACAAGTCCGGCAAGCGTAAATGACAGGCTGTTTACAAATACTGTAAACCCATTGAATCATGAATACCTTCGTCTTCAAAATCCGTTGTGGGTTCTCTCCCTCCCTCCCTCTCTCTCTCTTTAAGATAACCTGTCATCATTGCGAAGATGACAGGTTACCTTAAAAAGTTGTGGAGAAATTTGGATGATATTTGGTGGACAGGTTGGGTGTGTGATAAGGATGAATTGATTAAATTTTGGTGACTATCTGGATTTGGATCCGGCTACTAGAATTTTAAAGTGATTCTTCACCATTGAGAGATGGGGCCAAAGACGATATATAGCATGATATCTCAAAATGTTGTGGACGGATTATGACAAAACAAGGTGGATGGATTATGACAAAATAAGGTGGATGGGTTGGTTATATGACAAGAACAAACCGATTAGTTTTTGTTTCAGGTCTGGATGCAGATCCAGCCTATCGGTGGGATACAAAACGTAAACTGTTCAGCCTGGCAGAGGTATGCGCTCTAGTGAGTGCTGTTGTGGTTTCACCTGTGGTTTTTGTCTGTCTGTTTGTTTGTTATGAGCAGGATATCTGAGAAAGTTATGGATGGATTTGGACGAAACTTGGTGGACAGTTTGGGTGTGTGACAAGGGCAAATTCTGAATATTTTTTCTCTCCTTTGGAATCGACTTCCACATCCTCTTCAATCTCAGTCTTCCCTCTTGGTCTTCAAGACAGCTGTTCACCACCATCTCAGATCGTCCCCAAACCAAAACCATGAAATATTCTACCCTCGTTAACTCCCCACCCCAACCCCCCAAATATCCCCCCTCCTAACCCTCCAGTTTTTCCTCCTTTGAGTTTACTTCTCCATGCATGTTTTGCATCCTGGTTTTGTCTGTTACATCCTGATCCGTTCGGTGTACTAACTCTTCCAAAAGCCTTGTCTATATGTACAAAAACAAAATCCCAGATCTGGATATGATAAATTTGAAGTGCTTCTTTACCATTGAGAGATAGGGCCAACAATGATATACCGTGGGACCCCGCTATTCGCGGGGGATACGTTCCTGGAAAATCCGCGAATAGCGAAACCGCGAATAGCAGGGCATTGTTTCAATGGAAAAAGGGGGGGATAGGTTCCCGAGTCGCGAAAATCCGCGAATAGAGAGGACCAAACCGCGAATGGCGAGGCAATATCCGCAAATGGTCAGGCAAATCCAGAGAATGTCGACGATAATCCACGAAGGTCGATGAAAATCCTGCGAATGTATGCCGCGGCATTGTTTCAATGGGGAAAAGGGCGATACATGCATGGCTGGTGAAAGATGGGTTTTAGAAATACCGTATGTCAAGCTAACGGCTCGTGAAATATTTTTTTGGCGCCCCTGAAAAACCGCGAATTCGAAGAACGCGGCCGCAAATGCAGAACACGGCTGCGAATAGAAAAAAAACAAAAAAAACACGAATTCAGGGGACACTTTTCCGCGAATGGAGAAACGCGTCACATTTATCACCCATGAATCCGCGAATAGTGGAACCAGGAATAGCGGGGTCCGACTGTATAGCATGACATCTCAACAGGGTGTGGATGGATTTTGATAAAACTTGGTAGATGAGGTAGGTAGGTGACAGAAACAATCCAATTCGATTTTGGTTAAGGTGCAGATCCGACCTATCAATGAGCTAGTAAAGGTAAACTGTTCAGCCTGGCATAGGTATGTACTCGTACTCTGCCAAGTGCCATTGTAGTTGTCATTGTTTTTGTAGAAATTCAATTAAAAATATTATCTCTTACTCTGACCTGCTATGAAACACCTTTGAACTTTGCAATTCATAGCTTTGACCTTTGAGGTGTCACACTCGTATTCTCTATTATTCCCATAAGGCCATACATTATTGGGATGATTTAAATATGACACTGCACAGCCATCACGAATGGGAATTGGGTACACTTGCACATAGTTTTGCTCCAAACAAAGATGTATGGTGTCTCCCCAGAGAGGGAGGCAAGGCAACGAACATTTGATGGTGACTCCTCCATACACACTTCTCCTGCTGAGACGAAGCAAGATTTCAATGAGCAACCTTCTCCACCCCAACGGCTGGCAGAAACCGAGGGATGCTCCATTCAAACCGGGTGGGTACCGTAATGACCCCAGATATTCGGAAGGATAGGGCCGAGATCGCACCTGATAATTTGTCATTCAGCCAATGGAAATTTACTCGCATCCTTTAGGAAACTCGATTTCAGCACCTTCAAGCGACGGCTGTTCCTTATCTTACCCCAGGGAGGAAAACTTTCCGAACACCATCAGGCATGGAATGTCCTTTCACTCCGTCTACTCACATTTCATCCAAGCGCAAGGGAAGGCCGAGGCGACAACCTGCCACTCGAAAACCGGCGTCACCGTCGACTACATTTTCTATTCAAACCCAACCATCGTTTCTTCTCCAGGCACTGTTCCACTGCAATATCTTCAATAAGTTGATTCTTAATGACACCTGCACAATCTGTTTGATGAATTGTGCAGATGGTATACAGATAACTAAGATGGTGTTTTGGTTTGATTTGTAAAGCAGAGTTTCACTCTGTTTCTTAAGCTTTGTTTAAAAATGGCACTTCCTCTTTGATCCCAACTCACCCAGCAGGAAAAGAGTTGACAGGTGTGCAGTTGCGCTTGCTGGAGCGACTTGCGTTGCTCAGTGTTACGGACCTTTGGAACGAGAACAGGTTGCCGAATGAGGTGGCCTCTTCCGACCACCTTCCTCTTCTGGCTAAGTTCCGTCTGGAATGGTAGTTACAGATTCTATCGATTTCCTTCCCTATTCACCACCCCCTACCTATCCCGTACCCACTCCTTAAATCTTTGTAAAGACTAAAGATTTGTACATATAATGAAATAACTGCCTGCCCACCTTGGCCCAGCACATTAAGTCCCTAACAATGGAAAAATTTACATCTATCTTTACTATATTTATTTATTATAACAAGATATTTGGCAACGAGTGATGCATCAATGGGAATGGTGCAAAATTGTTTGTTTTGCCTCCCAATGAGCCCCCTGCGCACCCCGCCACATCGTTAAGATGACACGTCGACTGAATACACAAGCAGTGTCCACGGTATCTTTGTTTATTTGCATACAAAGACTGAAATTTCACTTCACAATGAACAGTAAACTGTAAGAAAAGCACCGACCATTCTGCCATGGAGGAAATAAACAAGTTTACTTTCTTTTAAAAATAGAAATAAAAAAAATCGTTTCAATTGTGTTAAGCTTTGAGGTGACTGTTGACAAACCTATGATGATATTCAAACATTTTGTTACCATTTAAGGGCTGATCAGAGAACGGTCTAGATCGGTAACAGGGTGTGAACGAGCGATCTGATGTCCAGTTGCATGGTACAGCATGATGCTTCCATTTGCATTCTGACCATTCTTCAATGAGAATATTAACCTCCGCCAGCAAAGGTGGACGGAGTTTATGTTTTCATCCCTGTCTGTCTGTCTGTTTGTCTCTGAGCGGGATATCTCAAAAAGTTATTGACAAAACTTTCGACGAACTTCGACTTCGAAAACCCCTTCGACGAAACTTGATGGAGAGGTTGGGTGTGTGACACAAACAAAACGATTCGATTTTGGTGAAGATCCGAATCTGAATACTCGAGTTTTTAAAGTGATTCTTCACCATTGAGAGATAGGTTCAAAAACGATAGACAGGGTGATTTTTTTTTTTCAAGAACCTTATATAATTCCCATACACTGAAAACTATATCAATTAGGAACCTAATATTTTGCGTAAATGTAACCTAATGTTGCAGAAAGACGTGACATGATCCACACAATTGATAACCTTAAATGAAGTGCTGAAAGTGTCCCACCACCATTTTGCAGGCACAAATTCATTCTTCCCAGCATGCTCTCCAACAGAGTGTTGCATTTCTTGGGGAATATTGCTAATTGTGTCACTGATTATTGCTTTTAATTCACCAATAGTGCATGGATTTGTAGCGTACACTATATCCATCAAATATCCACATAAAAAGAAATCTGGCGATGTAAGATCTGGGGATCAAGGTGGCCATAATGACTTGGACACTACACTGTCACCAAAGAATAACCCGAGTTCGTTCATACTGTATTGTGAAGTGTGACTCGTGGCACCATCTTGCTGAAACCATTCTTGGTTTCAGCAGCAATTGGTGTTTTTCTTTTTTAATTGGTGTTTTAAAAAACGGTGCCAAGTAATCATAATAATCATTAATAAAATCAATCAATAGCCTGTCATCCTTCTGAGGTCGGCAAATTGAGTACCAGGTCACTGGTAATTCCCTTGGTGTCGCAAGAGGCGACTAACAGGGTTGGCGGCAGGAAGGACATCCGGCCATAAAACATTGCTCAAAAAGGGGGCCACGGTGCCCGAAAAAGGCCAACCCCTGCTCTGCAGGGAAAAATGGCCTCTAAAGGTGGTTCAATAAATATCATGAAAATATAAATAAATCAATCAATAAATCAAAACAACAATCAATAATCAGTGACACAATCAGCAATATTCCCCAAAAAAATGCTACACTCTTTCGGAGAGCATGCTGGGAAGAATGAATTTGTAACTGCAACATGGTGGTGGACACTTTCAGCACTTAATTTAAGGTAATCAATTGTGTGGATCATGTCACGTCTTTCTGTAACATCAGACTACACGTTTACGCAAAATATTAGCTTCCGAAATGATATCGTTTTTAGTGTATGGGAATTATTTAGAGTTCTCGAATGAAAAAAAGAATCGCCCTTTATAACACGATATCTCAAAATATTCCGAACGGATTACGATAAAACTTGGAACTTGGTGGGTGGATTGGGTAGGTGACAAGAACAAGCCGATTCGATTTTGGTGAAGATCCCAATCCGGATCCGGCCTAACAGTGGGATACAAAACGTAAACTGTTCAGTCTGGCGGAGGTTTGCGCTCTATTGAGTGCTGTTCTAGTTTCATTTCTTCTTTCTAGTCTTTTAATTTAAAAGTCTTATTTTGGTGGTTACTGATCAGAACCATCATTAACCACAACAAGAAAAATGTCCATGAGGATCCGATGCTGGTACACCAGAGACG
Organism: Myxine glutinosa; assembly: GCF_964187855.1. Lineage (NCBI taxonomy): Eukaryota > Metazoa > Chordata > Myxini > Myxiniformes > Myxinidae > Myxine > Myxine glutinosa. Next base: position 93,997,262 of record NC_136272.1, read on the forward strand.
GTGAAACGGTGTTGGTTTTTTTATTAATGCATTTTCCAATATTTAGCAGATCGTTGCATGAACTGCATTTTAAAACCGTCTTTTTGTACCAGCTTGAGTTTCCTGTACTCGACGCTTTTGAATGATAAATCCTTTTTTTTTTTTTTTTTTTTTGAGGGGGTGAAGGGGTGGGAAGGAAGAACCGAGAACCACTTTAGGTGTGCACGTAGTATAAACAAAGTTCCCTGTGCATTTAAAAAATAAAAAACCTCAACCGTGCTACATTGCGTTGTTTATGAAAATGTTTGTCACATACAAATAACTTTCCTTGGAACGAGTACAACTGTTTGCAATATCCCTTCTAAGACATTTAAACATGCCCAACCCAAAAATGCCTTTGTCTCCACCAACGAGTTCCGAACTAGTCCGAGCCTCACTTGCCGTTTCTTTATTCGCCTGAATCGCGTTCTGGTTACGAACCATCTAACTCTCCTTCCGAACCACCTGCCAGTTTATTCCAGTTTAGGCTTCCGGTTAATGGAGTTTGGTTCGAGCTCGAAACATTTCTGGCCTGAACTAGTTTAATACCTGCTGGTGAAAACTAGGCATGACACAATCCCTCATGCACTAGTTCCTGCTACCAACTTTGCTGAATGGGAGGTTACCTTCCATTCCCTTTTAAAATACACACACCTGGAACATGCACTACATTTCCACGTTTTTGCAATCAATGAGCATACCATCTTGGATATGCCTTTGGCACATACACTTACATGGGACATTGCAATCTCACGGTATCTTCCTAGCATGCATCTTATCTGTGCCTGTCAACGTCATTTGAAGTATCAGGAAGAAAGTTTTCACGCAGTCCTCATTTGAGACCTCATGGCTACTTCCCTATATAAGGGCGTGTCTCTACCATCACGTGCATGATTCAAACTGTCACGTCCTCCTGCAGCAAACTGGATCCCTATGAAAAGGGGTTTCCTCAGTCTCTTATCCATCGCACAATCTGTTGCATAAAGAGCTACTGATCGGTTAAATGTCATAGTTGAGAGTTATCCCACCACCCTTCACAAAGTGTAGACTTCAGAAGGTGCAGGTTCACACGCGGGAAAAGCGACCGCTTTGTGAGAGTGTAATGGAGACCAAAGACTTTTTTCCTCCCGGAGAAAACCTGAAAGGCAAGAGAAGTTGCTTTCAGAATCATTGAATTATGTCTTGAAAAATTGCACCCGTGTCCAAAGGAAGCGGCTCAGTTTGGCATTTTAAATATGAAATAGACAAAGCCTAGACACAAATGAAACCCATTAGAATTACCCTTTTGAACCCTCGAGAATTGCCCTTAAGAATTACCCTTTAGAATGCTTTGGAATTAAACACAGTGGGTTAGAAAGTTTCTTCTTCATTTTTTATGGAAGTATGGAAGGAAGGACATAGCCAAATATGGAAGCGGCTTCACCGCTTTAAAATGGATGCACTTTCTATACGAGTTTGGGGTGGTTGAATTTACCCATTGTTTTTAATAAAAAGGTGGTTCTTCCAGCCACATTGGGTATTAGAGTCTACTTCCACAATTTTGAAATGAACTGGAAGGCATGGACCGAGACCTAGTCTGCTAGGTTTAGGTCTACCCAAATGGCTTCTGGCCACCAAGCAGGCAGCCAGGGGCATTGAGAGGGTGGGTCAGGGGGAATCGTTGCCTCGGGGTCCGTTGAGGGTCCCGAGCTTCTCCTGTAAGTTTTTTCAAACAGTACAGTGAAACCCCTCATCAGCTCATCCTCGTTTCCTCATCGTTACATTTAAAAACAGAAGCTGGTTTGCCTTCCTTGTCAGATTTCTTGCCAGACACTAAACAACATTTACTGCTGTTAATGGTACAATTTCAAAATTTAAAAAGGGTTATTAACCAGAAATGTGCGATACAAAGAAATGGGTTTGTATCCTCTTTGTCCCAAAAAAAATTACTAACCATCTCACATATTTTTTTTCCAATCTTATGGAGAAATAGTGTTCTTCACTATCAGTCGAGGGTGCGAACTTCAACAGTCGAGGGTGCGAACTTCAACAGTCGAGGGTGCGAATTGACTCAATCGGTCCAAACGACCCGCTATCTCCTTTATTTTTGATCATACGGCTAAATAAAAGTGACCATTTGCTTTTTTTAAATTCTCTTGTTTTTCATTAAAGAAAGTTCCTTAAAAAGTTATAAAAGAGAGAAAGGGTGGGGGCCGTGAGGTTGTTTTCCTCGGGAACTCACGAGATGTCTTCACGACTGGACCTGCTCGGGTTGTCGGACAGGGTACGGTGGGGTGACACAGACTTTCCTCGTGGTTTGTCCCGGCAGGGTGATGGCCAACCCAAAATGCCCTTTCTCATCTGCAGGGGATCAAAAGATGGGGTAGCATTAGAAACAGGCATGAAGTGGAAGCAAGTGTCAAGCAGAATGGTCTTGGAAAACACCTTTTTTCTTACACTAACAGGATCGATGATGGAAGTTTTATTTGGCTTTTAACTCTGAAGTGATCCATCTCGTTAATGTTTTCCGATACGACATGGCTTTCAAGAGAATGTGCATTGGGAGACCCACTCCCAACGAGGGTTCATCTTTCCCACGTACCTTGATGCGCAGGTCTCTGCCGTGCCGATCGAATCGGCTTCTTAGTTCCTCTGGCGATAGTCGCATGGGATTCAAACTCAGGTGCTCCCATGCGATTGTCTCAAAACTGTTATGGTCATGGGTCACCGCCATGCCCACTTTCACACGTACTACTGCATGGAGGTAACCTTCGTATGCAGCCTGTGGTACAACAGAGAACGATTGTAGTGAGAAAGCATACAAGACTTCTCTATGTTCCAATCCTTTAATAATATCATTTTGATTATTCGAAATTATCTCCTTTATGCAACCTTCACATACACGGATTATTCTTACGAGTCCTTACGGATCGCCAACTCGTAGTCAATCACAAGCATCCGTAAATAACTCGCTGGTATCCGTAGATAACTCGTCACAACTCGCAACAACTTTTGACATGTCAAAAATCATCTTCCGTTATTTACGGATGCTTGCGATTGACTACGAGTTGGCGATCCGTAAGGACTCGTAAGAATAATCCGTGTATGTGAAGGCACCCTAAGTGATTAACAATGCAATTAACATTTATTAATTAACTATTTAATATGAATTAATAATTAAATAGTATTTTAAATAATTAATATAATAAATATTAATAATATTAATAATTAAATAAAATTTTAAGAAAATAAATATTAATTAAATTAAATATTCATAATTATTAATAAAATATTAATATTAAAATATATTAATATAAATATATATAATATAAATTATATAATTAAAATATAAATATAAAAATATATAATATAAATATTAATATACCAACAACATGCATTTTAAGGCCATTTTCCCTGCTAGTGCGGGGGTTAGCCTTGCGGTCCCCATGGCAATCTTCTCCATTTTGCCCTATTTTCTACGTCTCCCCTTGTTAACCCCCTTGCCCACATTAATATAAATATTAATAAAATATTATATTAATAAAAATAATAATTAATAAAATTAAATAATAATTAATAATATTTAAATATTTTAAAATATTAATATGAAAATATATTAATATAAATATATATAATATGAATATAAATTATATAATTAAAATAGAAATATATATAATATAAATATAAAAATATATAATATAAATATTAATACAACAACAACATGCATTTTAAGGCCATTTTCCCTGCTAGTGCGGGGGTTAGCCTTGCGGTCCCCATGGCAATCTTCTCCATTTTGCCCTATTTTCTGCATCTCTCCTTGTTAACCCCCTTGCCCGCATTAATATAAACTAGGGCATGCCCGTACTATATCTATATCTAAAATTATATCCCCCCCCTCTATTTACATGAAATGGTTTGGTCCAAAGCGAACGGCTTGCGAGTACGGTGACAATCCCCCCCCTCTATTTACATGAAATGGTTTGGTCCATTCGCAAAGCCAAAGCGAACGGCAGTTACGAATCGCAGTTACGATGAATCGCAAAGTAGTTTTAATTAGTTTTAAAACATAGTTTAACGCCAACATAGTTTGCCAACGTGAAATAAATGAATACGCTCTCAAATGTGCCGTCCGAGGCAGAGTCTGTTCGGCACGTTCGGCACACGTGATAGCTCGCTGCTCTCTGATTGGTTGAATCGTTTTTTGGACATAGCTCGGTAACTACTTGTCCGATTAATATGAAACCTTGAAAAGGCACATCCTCGGGTCCCCAGCAATATACCTGGCAAGTTTCAAGTATATCGGACCGGTAGTTGTCGAGAAACAGCGGTCGCATACACACACACACACAGACAGAGATTAGTGGAATTATAGATAGATATTAATATAAAATATTAATAAAATATTATATTAATAAAAATAATTATTAATAAAATTAAATAATAATTAATATAATATTTAAATATTTTAAAATATTAATAATTAACAATACAATTTTTATGATGTACCACTTCCTGAAATATCTGGAAGACAAATTTGTTGAACTTAAGATAACTGTCGAGGCACCTGGAAGTTGAGCACAAGGTCGGTCAGTGACCGAAATGCAAGCGGTTTGTGCATCAGGTCTGAACGACGGCTGAGACCCAGCGCCCCAAAACGGCCGGCGTGGTACACCCCAAGGACCACGTGTCGGAAGCATCGGCCCTGAAATTGAGACTTGAAGCTGAGTGGAAAGCGTTCGACTGCAGTGAGCCCATTGGTGAGGTAGCTGCGGTCCAATGTTGGAGGTTAAGAATGACCACAAGATATCTCACTCAAAAGATCTAAAAACGACAGCCCCTCATACTTTTCTTTTTGCATACACTGTCGAGGCTTGAGGAGGTGCTACTATCTTGTTATCCTCCATGATGGAAGCATTTAACATCAGTAGGCCACTGGATCAATTAAAAGTACATTTTATAGGTGGTGAATCCTGTGTCTGAAGATTGTGGCCAATTATTCAATCCAAATGGAGCCAATTACCCAAACATCTGATACATGGGCGTCGGATGGTGTCTTTGTGTGATGGATGTGTTTCGAGGTTAAGACCAGCATGCGGACAGACTCAGTCGGTCACAACAGCTTATTCAAGCAGTATAATGAGAAACAGAAAATGCTTTAATATAATCCTCCTTTTATTACTTGCAAAAGCGAAGATTTTTCAAGTATATTGGTCGATTGCGTTTGTGGTTCTGTCTGTCTGTTTGTCTATTTGTCTGTTTGTTTGTGACCGGCCGACAGGTCACAATTCTAAACCGATCGTCACGAAACCACTAAATGGTAGAGTTGGTCATCAGCAAGAAGCCTATTGTTTTTGGAGTCAAACGGTCAAAAGGTCAACATTGGCCAAAGGTCACCAACTTTGCCAAATTTCTAAAATCCTCAATTTTCATCTGATTGACTTGAAATTTGAAGAGGACTTTCATATCTGATCACTGAATTAAACCACCAAGTATTTTTGAGGTCAACATAGGCCGAATTTCTAAAATCCTCAATTTTCCTCTGATTGACGAAATTTGAAGAGCATTTGCATATCTGGTCACTGAATTCAACCACCAAGTATTTTTGAGGTCAACATAGGCCAAAAGGTCAACATCGGCCGAATTTCTAAAATCCTCAATTTTCATCTGATTGACTTTAAATTTGAAGAGGACTTGCATATCTGGTCACTGAATTCAACCACCAAGTATATTTGAGGTCAACATCGGCCGAATTTCTAAAATCCTCAATTTTAATCCGATTGACTGGAAATTTGAAGAGCATTTGCCTATCTGGTCAATGAATTCAACCACAAATTATATTTTAGGTGAACATAGGCCAAAAGGTCAACATAGGCCAAATTTCTAAAATCCTCAATTTTCCTCCGATTGACGAAATTTGAAGAGCATTTGCATATCTGGTCACTGAATTCAACCACCAAGTATTTTTGCGGTCAACATAAGCCAAAAGGTCAACATCGACCAAATTTCTAAAATCCTACATTTTCATCTGATTGACTGGAAATTTGAAGAGCATCTGCATATCTGGTCACTGAATTCAACCACAAATTATATTTTAGGTGAACATAGGCCAAAAGGTCAACATAGGCCAAATTTCTAAAATCCTCAATTTTCATCTGATTGACTTGAAATTTGAAGAGGACTTGCATATCTGGTCACTGAATTCAATCCCCAAGTATATTTGAGGTCAACATCGGCCGAATTTCTAAAATCCTCAATTTTAATCCGATTGACTGGAAATTTGAAGAGCATTTGCCTATCTGGTCACTGAATTCAACCACAAATTATATTTTAGGTGAACATAGGCCAAAAGGTCAACATAGGCCAAATTTCTAAAATCCTCAATTTTCCTCCGATTGACGAAATTTGAAGAGCATTTGCATATCTGGTCACTGAATTCAACCACCAAGTATTTTTGCGGTCAACATAAGCCAAAAGGTCAACATAGACCAAATTTCTAAAATCCTACATTTTCATCTGATTGACTGGAAATTTGAAGAGCATCTGCATATCTGGTCACTGAATTCAACCACAAATTATATTTTAGGTGAACATAGGCCAAAAGGTCAACATAGGCCAAATTTCTAAAATCCTCAATTTTCATCTGATTGACTTGAAATTTGAAGAGGACTTGCATATCTGGTCACTGAATTCAATCCCCAAGTATTTTTTTGAGGTCAACATCGGCCAAAAGGTCAACATAGACCAAGTTTCAAAAATCCTCAATTTTCATCCGATTGGCTTGAAACTTGAACAGCATTTACATATTGAGTCACTAAATAGGGAAACTAACTTTTTTTTTATAGGTCAAAGGTCAACTCAAGGTCAACCGTCCAATTTCATCATTTTTCATCTGAAAAATCGACACTTTTCATCCTATTGACCCGAGCTTTGAACTAGATCGTCAATTTTAATCTTGATGAAATTGACAATTTGTTGTATTCATGGAAACCTTTGGGGGGGAGGGCAGATTTTGCAAGTATCGTGCTCCGCATGACGTCTTCTTATTTATTTATCCAGCAAACTTGCCTGTGAGTTGTCTTGTTTGGCTTAACGTCCCAACTCGACTACGCACTGTCATACTAGTGCTTCAGACCCCTCTGAAGGGACGTTAAGCCGAGCATCTCATCTGCTAGCATTTCTAGGTAGTCTTCATAGATCCCATGATGTCTTTCACCAGACTACGTTGTGTGCCGACCTCCTGGCCACATTCCATGCCATACCCTGGCCACATCGGCGACTGCCCTTGCCTGTCGCCTGTTACTTTGTCCGGGTCACTTGCACTACATGGAAATCTTTCTGGAACCCTCGGTAGCCTATATAGATGACTGAAAAGAAATGTAAAAGCACTTATTTCGTGCTTTCGTCTTTTGAGGCATCGGCAGTCACGTGACATGGACTTTTCCATTAAGATTGGAAGGGCCGGTTTCACCAAAGTTGTGATTTGCCACAGTTCAAACAAAAGAAGACCGATTCGTCTTACTTGTGTCGTACTTTTAAATATTCACGTTGTATTCCTTGGTCAATTACCCTGAGGTTGATTCTCGCTTATTGACGTCGTCGATCCAATGACGTGAATTGAAACAACAACAGTTAAATCCGAATCAAATTTGGAATGAGCTCAGTGCTTTTGTCCGTTTCCAGACAGAAAGCAAAGCCTCCAAAGTGCCTCGTTCGCAAACGTTTGGTTGTCAGTCGTCGGGAATAGGTACGAGACTTTGGCAAGGAAGTTCCAGACAATGACATCATTGCCCTATACTTGAAGAATGCCTTAAGTTCATAGCTTAAGGCCCTTGGGGTTTTTTGAGGATTTCAAATCTGCAGTTCGTTTGTTGAAGTTTGGCTCGCTTTTCGAAAACTTTGGAAACAGCTGAAGTTTCAAAAAGAAATGTCCCTCGAGGGTCTTTATTTATTTTATTATTTTGTAAACGATCCACGTCCGAGTCTATAGACGGCAATGGGCAAAGGACGGACTCCGCTTTGGCACGTAGCCCAGGGAAGGAGCAAGGATACTGGGCCGTCAGGTTATGAGGATTGAAGACTATTCTATCTTAACGAAGTGGTCATAGCTCGGCCCCCAAAAGTCGCGAAAACAAGGTTTTTGCTTTGGTAATGTCACTGGAGCAGCCGCTGAAAGAAACCCAAAGAATTTTGATGAGCACAACCAACCCGTTGTCCAATGCAGTATCAGCAGGAAATAAATCTTCCGAGTCATGACGTCATTTTCAAGGATACATTCCCAGGATGACTGCTTCCAGGCATTTGATGGGCAGGGACTCGCGAATCATTTCACGTGCTGTTTCCATCAGGCTGAAACACAGCACAGTAAAACACACTGTTATTCCACATGTACGAGCGATTCGTGTAAGCAAAATGATTTATATGTAGTAACCGATACGGACTTGAAGAACCACAGCTAACTGTGATTTTGTAAATATCTAGTTTTCTTTAATGGCTGCAATTGTTCCCACCTTGCGGAGTCGGGTGGGAATGTTTTTGGGAAGGGAAGTCGGGTGGGAAGGGAAGTCGGGTGGGAAGGGAAGTCGGTGGGAAGGGAAGTCGAGTGGGAAGGGAAGTCGGGTGGGAAGGGAAGTCGGTGGGAAGGGAAGTCGGGTGGGAAGGGAAGTCGGTGGGAAGGGAAGTCGGGTGGGAAGGGAAGTCGGTGGGAAGGGAAGTCGGGTGGGAAGGGAAGTCGGTGGGAAGGGAAGTCGGTGGGAAAGGAAGTCGGTGGGAAGGGAAGTCGGTGGGAAGGGAAGTCGGGTGGGAAGGGAAGTCGGTGGGAAGGGAAGTCGGGTGGGCAGGGAAGTCGGGTGGGAAGGGAAGTCGGGTGGGAAGGGAAGTCGGTGGGAAGGGAAGTCGGGTGGGCAGGGAAGTCGGGTGGGAAGGGAAGTCGGGTGGGAAGGGAAGTCGGTGGGAAGGGAAGTCGGGTGGGAAGGGAAGTCGGTGGAAAGGGAAGTCGGTGGGAAGGGAAGTCGGGTGGGAAGGGAAGTCGGTGGAAAGGGAAGTCGGGTGGGAAGGGAAGTCGGTGGGAAGGGAAGTCGGGTGGGAAGGGAAGTCGGGTGGGAAGGGAAGTCGGTGGGAAGGGAAGTCGGGTGGGAAGGGAAGTCGGTGGGAAGGGAAGTCGGGTGGGAAGGGAAGTCGGGTGGGAAGGGAAGTCGGTGGGAAGGGAAGTCGGGTGGGAAGGGAAGTCGGTGGAAAGGGAAGTCGGGTGGGAAGGGAAGTCGGTGGGAAGGGAAGTCGGGTGACCAACCCAGACGTTCAACTGAAATTGGCAGGAATTTGTAATTTGTTCAGGATCCCGGCGATAAATCGCCTACTCTTTGTGAAAGACACTGGAGGATCGTAAACGTCTACCTCGGACAAGTTCTGGGAGACGGATCCTCCACCTCAACGTCCTTCCCTTGGACTTCCCTCGCTCTGCGTGTCAAACACCAGGATTGGATTTTCTAGCTGGATTTGGGATTCAAACCCAGGCTGGACAGCTGAGGCATGAGTATGCGTACTTCCAGGCTATCCTGCCAGCCTACTAATCCTAGTAAAGGTGGCAAAGCTTCAAAAGCGACGGACTTTTTATTTTGGGAATATTATTTTCGGATTTGAAGGTATCATTCTGAAATTGCAGCCAAACTTCTTTTAGCATCTGTAACGACAGCCTGTGAGCAAATATAACAGGAATAATGGGCCATCTACATTTTACTTACATGGAGTGGAGTAAACATTGAGGAATGAAACAAAAAATGGAGAGGGGAGGGGCAGGTGAGGGAAAAGGAAAGAAGTTGGAAGATTGAGGAGAGGGAATTTACAGGTGCAAATGGCGATTGTCAAAATGTTTTCAATTGCTTCTTTTGTTTTTTTTCATACCTAATTGGCTGCTTCCTTACTTGCCATTCAGCATTTCAACTCAAGCATTTCAGCATTTCAATTCAGCACGGACAATCCCGTGTCCAGTTCACATGGTTGTTTGTGCAACAAACAACTGCCAGCAACCCTCTTCTGGTGAAACTACCAAAAACAAGACTGCTCACCTACACTCTTTTATTCATATTTATCTCTGCTCACCTTCACTCTTTCATTCCTTTTTTCCCCACCTCTGGAACAAACTCCCTCACTTTCTTCAATCCCACTCCTTCCTCCAGGTCTTTGAAACAGCTGTTCACCACCATCTCTTATCTTCCCCGATCCAAAACCTTGATCTTTTCTACCCCCGTTAATTCACCCCAAATCCACCTCTTTCAATTTCCGACTTCATTCCTGAAATTCCTAGTAGTGTCAATTTTTTTTATACCGTGTATCCCCGCCCTCCTCCCTTCCACAGATCTCCCAATGCCCCTGCTCTCAAATGTTGTGCTTGTGTGCTTCCCTCTCTCTCCCCATGTTGTCTCCCCTCCCTTTATTGTTTTATTAGCAGAAGTACCCGGCATTGCCGGGCGGGGGAGGGGAGGGGGAAAGGGAGGGGAGGGGAGGAGAGGGGGGGGAGTGGAGAAGAGGGGGGGAGGGGAGGGGGAGGAGAGGGAGGGAAAGGGGGAGGGGAAGGGGGAGGGGAGAAGGGTAGGGTGGAGGGGGAAGGGGAGGGCCAGTCAACAATGACGTTGCAGTTCTCATGGTCGGAGAGCAGCACAACAATCGCGACATCGTCCTGAATCTTCGCAACAGCACGAAGCGGATTTTGGAGACTCACCGATCCTGTGACGCCCTCCAGTACCGGCGTTGCCGGGTGGGGGAAGGGAGAACCATACATTCCCAACCCGTACATTCGCCCTCTCGACTCAAGCTCACTCGGACAAAAGCCTCGCACAAATTACACCGTGAAGGCCCAATGGCCATGTCTATGCCACAAATCAAGTACGTGAGCGAGTCGGGCGCACTGAATTGAAAATATATAGAACGCTCATACTCCGTGAAAAGTGAAGCCAACTGGCGGCGGGGATGGAACATCACGTGATCGCTCTGAGCGAATCAGCGCGCTGCTCTGCCACCGGTCAGAATCCGTGTATAATATTCCTCGCTGAAAAAAAATCTATGTGAAACATGCTACTATCTATGCTAAATCATGCTAAAATCTATGCTACTTGCTGTGAGTTTATGGCGGCAAGGAACATCACGTGATCGCGTCACGAACATCAGTCGTGATCACGTCATCACGTGATCGTCATCAATGTGAGCGAATCAGCGCGCTGCCTCCCCCTATTAATCATAATATCACTTCTTTGGCTCTAATACTTGACATTATTAAGTGGTGTGCACGTCGCAGACTCATCAAGAATTATTGTATTTGCCCTCGATGTAATGTCCATTGTGGTTTTATTACTCGTGGTGATGTATCAAACGGGAAGACATGGTACTGCTCTACCTGTAAGACTCGACAAAGCATTCGTCAAGGCAGTTGGTTTGAAGGCAGCCACCTATCCAGTTTACGCCCGTAAACTCCGACATTACAACCACCTATCGAGTTTACGCCCGTAAACTCCGACATTACAACCACCTATCCAGTTTACGCCCGTAAACTCCGACATTACAACCACCTATCCAGTTTACGCCCGTAAACTCTGACATTACCAAAACCTATGTGGTGTGAATGGCAATGTTCCTCGCTGAAATGTGAAAAAACGCAATCGCTTTTCGCTCTGAAATACGTGCGAACGCGTAACTGAGTTAATGGCGGCAAGGAACATCACGTGATTGCTCTGAGCGAATCAGCGCGCTGCTCTGCCACCGGTCAAATATTCCTCGCTGAAATGCGCTGAGGTAACAATATGGTAAAAAAAACATTATGAAATAAATTTTTAGGTCGGCCATGTTCTTCCCAGGCTCAATGGCCATGTCTGTGCCAAATATCAAGTACGTGAGCCTCTCCGTTTAGGAGTCTACCGGTAACATTACACACACACACAAACTGTGTTTTATATATACTAGGGCATGCCCGTACGTGGGTGCCCGTTCCTTGCCAAAAAAAAAAAAAAAACGCTACCCGTACGCTCTACCCCGCCCGTACGCCCGTACGCCCGTAAACAAAAAAAACAACGCTCTTCGTTTCCGCCCTTCGCTCTGACTGAATTGGGAGAAATAATGCGCATAAGAAATCGAGAAATTATTATTTTCTCCGGAAGAAATCGAATTACGAACCGTAATGGCGCACGCGCTCGGCTCGGCTCGCTCTCACATCGGCCACGCCTACGCAATAACGCGTTCTGTGATTGGCTGCCGGAAGTGCAGTCTTCACTGTCCGGAAGGTCGCAAATCGCAGTTACGATGAATCGCAAATTAGTTTTAATTAGTTTTAAAACATAGTTTAACGGCAACATAGTTTTCCAACGTGAAATAAATGAATACGCTCTCAAATGTGCCGTCCGAGGCAGAGTCTGTTCGCCACGTTCGGCACACGTGATAGCTCGCTGCTCTCTGATTGGTTGAATCGTTTTTTGGACATAGTTCGGTAACTACTTCTCCGATTAATATGAAACCTTGAAAAGGCACATCCTCGGGTCCCCAGCAATATACCTGGCAAGTTTAAAGTATATCGGACCCGTGGTTGTCGAGAAACAGCGGTCACAGACAAACAAACAAACACACACACAGACACACAGACACACACACACACACACACAGAGATTGCTGGAATTATAGATAGATATAGTATATAGATGTGTCCGTTTATGTTTTTTGTGTTTTGTGTGCGAGTGTGTGTTTAATGTGCTAGCTCTTACACGAGCCTCGATCTTGTATACACACACAACAACAGGCATTTTAAGGCCATTTTCCCTGCTAGAGCGGGGGTTTAGCGGGGGTTAGATCTTGTATACAAAATAAAAATGAAATAGGTTGGCATCCATGAGGAGGAAGGGTGGGGGGCAGGGGTAAATTCCTCCTTGAGAAAGGTGGCACCATTTTTGTGGCGTCGCTGGTACTTAGAGTGCCCAGAGAAGTGACAGCACTTCCACCTAGCTCAGTGGCTGTTTGTCTCGTCCAGCAGTGCTTTGTTGTCTTGTGCATTTTTCTGTATATCCGTGTTTGTGGCAGCTCCACTACGAGCCTTATATCCCATTTAAAAAATGGACACTGGTAGGACTGTTAGGTAGCTGATTGTATGGATAGGTGGTTGTGTACATATCTAGTAATTCTGATGTCTATGAGGATCTCATCCAGGTGTGTACCCCGGTTTAGAATAGGTACACCGTATCCTTGCATGTTGTAAGAGGCGACTAAAAGGGTTGGCGTCAGGAAGGGCATCCGGCCCTAAAACATCGCCTCAAAAAGGGAACCATGACAATTACAACTACATATGGGCAGGGTACAGCCCGAAGTACCCCGTGGGGGACCCCACTCCCTCTCGTCAAAACTCAAGGTAGGGAACCCGATCGAAGCAAGGGTGGAAATCACTCCATTTATGACGACGAAACGTCTGATGCCCGAAGTGGAGATCGGTTTCTGAGATTTGGAACATGGAATGTAGGGACAATGACAGGGAGATCAGGAGAAGTGGTGAAAGCATTGGTCAGAAGAAGAATGGACATATGTTGTGTGCAGGAGACGAGATGGAAGGGAAGTGTTGTGAGAATGGTGAAGGGTAGGCAGGGACAGAAATACAAGTTTGTGTGGCAAGGGTGCCCAGAAGGCATGAATGGTGTTGGTGTCCTGTTTTCTGAGGAGTGTGTAGACAGTATGGTGAGTGTGACTCGAGTGAGTGAAAGGTTGATGATGGTGAAAATGATGGAAAGCTGGAAAGCTCTTGGTGAATGTCATCTCGGCATATGCTCCGCAGGTCGGTCGGAGCGATGAAGAGAAGGCCAGGTTCTGGTGTGCAATAGAGAAGCTGATGGAAAACGTGAAAGATGAGGAAGTTGTTGTGTAAGGAGGAGACCTAAATGGACACGTGGGAAGGAGTATGGACGGTTTTGAGGGAGTTCATGGGGGTTACGGATATGGTGTGAGGAAAGGAGAAGGTGAAAGGATTTTGGAGTTTGCTGATGGAGCTGATTTGTTGATTTGTAATACTCAGTTCCAGAAAGCAGACAATGAGCTTGTTACATGCACGTCAGGTGGGTCGATGACAACCATTGACTACCTGATGGTGTGTAGGCGAGATAGGGGGCACCTCCGGGACTCAAAGGTGATCCCGGGGGAGGAGGCTGTTTCACAGCACCACTTGGTTGTCTGCGACATAAGGGTGAAAGGTGCGAGGAGAGCTCTGCGGGTGAGGTATCAACCGAGAATGAAGGTGTGGATGTTGAAAGAGGCGACAGTGAGGGAGGCATTAAAAGAGAGGCTTATGGTGAGTATGGTAGAGGATGATGTGGTTGAGCTTGAAAGTTGTTGGATGTCAATGAAAGATAGTCTGTTGGTAGCCGTTGGTGAGGATGGACTAAAGGCACTCGGAAACATGGTGGTGGGATGACGAATTTGGAAAGAGGATTGACGAGAAGAGGAAGAAGTTCAAGGAATGGCAGAAGGCGAAGGGTACGGGGGCAGAAAAAGCAGGCAATGAAAGTTATAAGGCAGCCAAGAAGGCTGCAAAGAAAGAGGTAGCAAAGGCGCAGGAAGCATGTAGGAAAATGTTCGGAGAACGCCTGGATTTGGAAGAGGGTGAGAGAGCGGTATTCAAGATTGCAAAGCAGATAGCGAAAGAGAGGTGCGATGTGATGGGGGTGAGTTGCTTGAAGGATGAAGTGGGACAAATCGTTGTGGACCCAGATGGAATTAAAGGAAGATGGAAGAGATATATGGAAATGCTGTTGAATGCAGAGAATGAATGGGATGGCAACATAGAGAGTAACCCAGTTTTAGGACCGGCAGAGAAGATAACAGAGAAGGAAGTTGAGGAAGCGATAAAAGCAATGAACAGTAGAAAAGCGGGAGGGCCGGCGGGAGTTGTGGGATATATGTTGAATGCAGCAGGAAGTTGGGGTGTGAAGAGAATGACAGAGATCTGTAATCTGGTGGTGAAAGAAGGCCGCATTCCAGTGGATTGGGAACTGAGTCCCCTTGTCCCTCTATACAAGGGGAAAGGTGACCCTCTGGACTGTGGCTCGTATAGAGCGGTAAGTTATTGGAGCATGGAATTAAGGTATTGGAAAGGGTGTTGGAGAAGAGGATAAGGAAGAAAGTGAAGATCAACGAAATACAGTTTGGATTTATGCCAGGAAGAGGAACGACAGATGTGCTTTTTATTGTAAGGCAGTTGCAGGAGAAGTACATGGAGAAGAGGAAGAAGTTGTTTCTTGGGTTTGTTGATCAGGAGAAAGCATTCGATAGGGTTCCACACGAAGTAGTGACATGGGCATTGAGGAAGTTAGGAGTGGAGGAATGGTTGATCATAGTAGTGATGGCAATGTACGAGAGAGCGCGCACAGCTGTAAGGATGAAGGACGGGAACAGTGGTGAGTTTGAGGTAAAGGTGGGAGTGCATCAGGGGTCGGTACTACATCCACTACTATTTGTAGCTGTGATGGAGGTGTGGGCTCGGAACGTAAAGGAGGGTTTACCGTGGGAGTTGTTGTATGCAAATTATCTGGTGTTGATTGGGGAGAGTATGGATGGACTGAAGGAGAAGATGAACAAGTGGAAGAAATGTATGGAGGCAAATGGTCTGAAGGTGAATAAAGGTGATGGCAAGTGGTAAAGCATGTGGTGAGGTGGAAAGAACTGGGAAGTGGCCATGTGCTGTGTGCAGGAAGGGTGTCGGAGTGAACTCCATTCAATGTACAATGTGCGCTGAGTGGGTTCATCAAAAATGTAGTGGTAGTGGTCTGAGAGGGTCATCAACCAGTGTGGCAGCTACATTCAAGTGTAAGGTGTGCACAGAGGGAGCTGCGGATGCAGGAAATGTTGAGTTGGATCTTGGAGATGGCGTGAAGCTGGAAGGTGTGAAAACATTTTGCTACCTCGGAGACATGCTGAATGGAGAAGGTGGATCAGACTCGGCAACGGTTGCTGGAGTGAGATGTGCATGGAAGAAGTTTCGGGAACTGAGTGGCGTGCTGATGAGGAGGGGAGTGTCGTTGAAGCTGAAGGGAAAGGTGTATGCTGTATGTGTGGGAAGTGTTATGCTTTATGGGAGTGAGACATGGGTATTGGGTAATGAACGTAGAGCAGCAATGAAGGCTGTAAAGGGTGGAAATGCGAATGGTTCTGTGGATGTGTGGAGTATCGATGAGAGAGAGGAAGACAAATGATGAAGATGGAGAAGATTGTCATGTGGCCCGCAAGGCTAACCTCCGCTCTCGCAGGGAAAATGGCCTTAAAATGCCTGTTGTTTGGTTGAGGGTCTCATCAGAAGGTGAATGTGCTGTCGGTGTTTGTTCATTCCTCAACCGACAACCCATTCCATCCCCTACCCCCAATGGACCCTCACTAAAAAAACACCCTGGTGATATCCTTGTATGTACCTCCCTACCTTCCACCACCACTTCTCTTACCCTCCCCTACTCTCAGTGAAATTAAGTAAATAAAGTGATGAAATTGAATTAATGTGTTGTTGATAGAGCGAAAGTGTGGTGTTGATACATGATGGGCCAAATGGCCTATTCCTGTGTCGAAGTTCCTCATATTTCGTTTGATGACAGTTGGTGGAAAAACAGGAACAGTAATTTCGAAAATTTCCAAATAATCCAAATCTTTTAACATGAATGTGTGTTCGCTACGGTCTATTTTTGAGGATAAAACAAACTCGGAAAAACATTTTACATGAAAGACTTATTATGTCTCTTCTATTGGAACTGTAGACAGTGGCTTGCAAACCAAGCCTCAAGGGCGGTGTACAGAAGCTTCTTTTTTGGGGGGGGGGGGAATAATAATAAATACAAGGCAAAGGGAGGTGAAATTCTCTGCACGTGATGTGCAACGCGAGTGTTATTTTACGTCACTAGGATGTCTAATAAAGAAGATATAAGCACACCTGACACTAGGCTGAGGCTTCAGACTTTGTCATGATCGCAAGACCGCACCGTCCAATAACCTGTTCCAGCTTCTTCGCTCTTTCACGAGCCTCGATCTTGTATACAAAAAAAAAAAAAAGCCCATCATTTTTGACGGGATCTTTACTTGTAGAATATGAAGAAGGTGGGAGAGGATCCAGGGCCTCAGTCACTTACCCTGCGACGGGCCTGTTCTTGCGTATCTCGAAGAACTGTGTCCCGGTGTGGTTGTATCTACACATTGAGGACAACAAGTCGGGTTGGAAATAAAATGGCTTAAACAAAAATAACTTTTTGGTCGAGCAGCTTCGACAACATTAGCAAGATGTATCACGTGTCAGCTTTCAATGCGCAATAAACTAAATCTGAAAATTTGAGATTGTGGCACCAGCAGTTGGAGCAGGACAGCGCCATTTTGATTTGGTTCTTCCCTTCTTAAATCGTTGAGGGATTCCAATTGTTGAAAAGAAAATGACCTGTCAGGTATATCCGAGTAATGTTCCATTGAGGTCCCAAGCCAGTTCACCGTGTACCTGTGGTTTCAGAATTTTTTTGCCACCAAAAAGGGTCAATAAGCTTAACTTAAAAATGGGTGACAACAAACACCTAACCAGTCATTTCTGTCCAACATTTCCGAATACTGCACCTGAGTCAAAATCGACTAAGGTGTAATAAGTGTTGGCCATTTGTAAGTTCCCCTTTAAATTAGTATCTACTGAAGAAATTGTCCAAATTATGATGGTATGCTTTAACGTAATAGACAAAGAGGCAATAGCTTTTTGTAACCCACCATGTAATTGCTTATGGACCTTTCCATTCAATTCAAGTGATGATGTGTATGTAATTGTGGGAGGTATGTTTCCAAAGCTACCTACAGACATCATATTCATCTGAAACCTCCTCTAAATGAAAGAAACAATATCTTGAAAAGTGCACTTGAGCACGATAGTACGTCCATCAATATTATACTGTTCATGACCCCACTGTTTTTTTTTCAGGAAGAAAACCGTATCGTGATAAGGAATTGGCATCAACCACAGGAGAAGGTTATTTTGCAGGAATATCACATTTTTCCATTTATTATCGAAAGTCAACGGTTTGAAGAAAAGTTCTACTCTGTTCGTCAATAAATATAACGTGCACAACTTATGCGAATATCTCCTGCCTGCCGAGGAAAAGGTGACCAACCTGCTTCCTGGAAATCTAAATTTTGCCCCACATGTGTATTGTGTACCACATCGTCAGTTTTTGTTCGTATGTTCGTGTGTTCGTGTGTTTGTGAACAGGATATCTGGAAAAGTTCTGAACGGATTTGGATGAAAGTTGGTGGGATGATTGCACTCGGGATAAGGAACAATTGATTAGTTTTTGGTGAAGCTCAGGATATTATTCCCGATCCAGGAATTTTTTGAAGGATTTTTTACCATTGGAAGATAGGGCTTCAACTTGACCCATGGCGGGAGTATGCACTCTACTGAGTGGCGTTCTAGTTCAATCTGCTGTGGTGTCTGCCAGATGAAGTAACATGCGAACTAGAACGCCACTCAGTAGAGCGCATACTCCCGCCGTGGGTGGCCGCTGCTGAGCCCAATCTTCCAATGGTAAAAAAAATCCTTCAAAAAATTTCTGGATCGGGAATAATATCCTGAGCTTCACCAAAAACTAATCAATTCTTCGTTATCCCAAGGGCAATCATCCCACCAACTTTCATCCAAATCCGTTCAGAACTTTTCCAGATATCTTGTTCACAAACACACGAACATACGAATACACACACACACACACACGATCGAATGCATTACTCCCTGGCGGGAGTAATAAATAACGTACGTAGGTACAAAAACATCTTGAACTTGCTCAAAATGCCTCTGAATGTTGTAAAACTTCTTGAAATAGTTCTTAAGTCGAAAGAAAGTAATATATACATACACACATATTTTTTTTTTTTATTTTAATAAAACCAATTTTTGTCCTTCAAAAATAATGTACGTAAGTTGTGAAACTGGAGGGAAAGGCTCAATTTTATGAAAAAGTGGCTACATAACTATCTTTTCAAGTCTTGATTAACTTATCCGGGTAAGTAAACTTTCATAAAACACTGATTTGATATGTGAATAAAGAGTTTTGTATTTTGACATCTGTGTTACACTTCTCAGCTGATTTTGACCTCGCTATAAAAAATAATCTAGAACAGCACTCGGTAGAGCGCATACCTCCGCCAGGCTGAACAGCTTATGTTTTGTATCCACTGATAGGCCGGATCTGGATTCGGACCTGAACCAAAATCGAATCGGCTTGTTATTGTCACCTAACCATCTCATCCAGCAGGTTTTGTCATAACTCGTCCATAACTTTTTGAGATATCGTGTTTTACATCGTTTTTGGCCCGATCTCTCAATGGTGAAGAATCACTTTAAAAGTTTACTCAAGATCCGGAAATGATCGTATCCGGATCTTGACCAAAATCGAATCCCTTCGTCCACGTCTCACACCCGACCTGTCCACCAAATTTCCTCCGAACCATCCATAATCTTTTTTTGGGATATCCTGTTCACAGACAGACTGGGGTGAAAACACAACGTCCATCCACCTGTGGTGGCGCAGGTAATGAATGAATAATTAAATGCACAAAGGATCTTGGTTATTGTCAAATGTACTGATGATCAGTAAATTATTCACAAACTAGCAGAGTCCCCACCCTTCGGGCGGCGTTGTTCGAAGCATGCAACACGTTCTTCTGACACGTACCTTTATTTGGGCGGTGTATAGGCAACTGGTATACTCCCTCAATATTATTCACAAATTATGGGTCCATGGTGATTTGGCTTAAGACAAACATGAGAGATTTCCGTGATAGCATGTTGTGCCGTTTACTGTTCGCACTGTTCATGCATGTTACACGTTACAGGATACTGTAGTTCCTTCATGTAGTTCTGAACTGCGAGCAGCCGGTCAGGAATTGCCATGGAAGGTCGAAACGTCGGAACTGGTGGGGGATCCAGCTACGGAAGGAACAGATAAGGGGGTGAGAAACAGACAAGGTCATAAACACTTTGAGAAGCATGATGGATGAGGTGGATGGTCTGTGTGGTCTGGGACATGACTGCAGGTTGCTCCAATCCCATGATGGCGGTCATCAATTTTAATGGCCTAGAAGTACACACACTCGCCTCGAAGCTATCTAAGCCCGAGTTTGAATCCCGACCAAGCTGTAAACTCTCATCCTGGTGTTTCTCAGGCAGGGTGATGCATCAATATGTGTGCCGTCCCTCGGAATGGACGTTAAACCGGGCGTCCCGTCTGCCGACATCATTTGGTGGACGTTGAAGATCCCACGATGTCCTTTGTGAAGAGCAGGTTATCACCGGCACCCTGAACAAATGATAAATTCCTGCTCGAACTACTGCGGGGAATGCAAAGGCAAAAACCTTTTCCAAGAAACTCCTTTGGCAGCACCGATGATCTGTAACATCAAACATCAGAACTCGATGATCCAAACATTTCGAGGATTCCAAATCGTATTCCGTAATGGGAATATTCTTCTTTCTCATTGTGATAAATGTCCTTATGGTTGATATCAATAATTCTTTCCAATCTCCTCCTTCCCTCCAGGTCATGAAGACAGCTGTTCATCGCAATCTCAGATCATCTTCCAAAACAATTATCTCTTCCACTCCCACTGGCCCTCCTCTTTCCAAATTTCCATGTATGCATTCCTGAAAGTTTGCTTCTGTATCCGTCTTGTCCTGTCCGGCTCCTCATCCCTTATTTGTCCAAGTCTCCCTCTATTTTGTCCCTTGACCTCCTGATCCGCTCTGTGTCCGAGCTCTTCCACGAGCCTTGACTTTGTAAACAAACAAAAAAAAAGGTTGTGATGATTTCTGTCTCGGAATGATGTTCAATCTGCATCCGCATCACTTCCCAGTAGAACGAGTTGCGAAACGATCCGGAGGCCATGGGATCATCCACCCCGGCCCTCAGGAACAGCTGCTGCAGGATTGCTTCGGTAATTCAAGCCTGGTGGCTCGGAGCCGACAGCTGCCCCCTTTGGGCTGGGCAAAATGTCCCTTCCTCACCGCACCCCCACTGCACTCCTCTGCACCTTACACACGCATGGTCCCCGAGGGGTTGAGGCGGGGGTTGAGGAGTTTTGGGACGGTGGTGTCGGACCCTCCCAAAAGCCAAACGATTAGTACATCATTCCTTCGGTTTTTGAATGGCGACCAATTGCGCAGCCATTGGGGACCCGTTACACGCCACAAGCGTCTGAGCACAAAGAGTCCGCAGTCCAATGGTCTCCTCGGGATCCATAAGCACACCTATGAACGACGAGGACTCGAGCGATGCATAAATCGCGATTTGGTCCAAAATGGGCCATGTTGTGTTTGTGATTAAAGGAATTGTCGAGGAAGGGGGACAACAGGGTCCCGCTGGATGTCTGAGATGTTGGACAATGGGAAAAAAGATCAGACATATCATTTACAAATTACTATCATGCACCAAGAGCACGAAGACCATCGAGCAGTTCGCCTTTGAGAATGAGCTGGGAATGCTGGAGGAATGCGGGGAGGGAAGGAATGGGGATTTCTGCGATTGGAAGTGGAAAAATGAAAAGGAAAAGAACCCGTGATGAGAACAAAGAAATTGTTTTGGAAACGAAAGGGTTAAACATGACCTTATGACGATGGGATTTCATAAACCATGAGCAAGCAGGGAGACCCTCACGTGACCAATTGCGCCCGTCATACAGCGATCCCTCAACCCGAGCCGGCTGATCGCAGCACCTGGGGGAGTTGTCCCGCGTCCCGGATTCCAGAGAGCCCCGTGACCCCCGAGGGGTGCACGGAGAGCACGTGCGTCCACATCCGCTCCCAGGTAGCCACGTCCAGCGGGAACCCCCCGCGATTCACGTAAAAGAGCACCCCGCCGGGGGGTCCGGCACCTCCGTCTCCATCCCCCTCGGTCGGCCCGACGGCGCTCCCTCGCCGCCCGTCGCGCTCCCTTCTGTCCCAGGTCCGGCCGCGCTCCCTGCCCGTCCTCCCGGCCACGCTCGCCGCCGAGCGAACGCGCCGCAGCCCCGCGACCCCAGCGTTCTCCGTGGCCGGAGGCATGTCCGCCGGCGCTCGTCCCCGACTCGCCGGGATCTCAACAGGACCCGCGCCGACGGACCCGACGCTTCCTCGGAGCCACGGGACACGAAGGAGCGCGCTTGCGGGTCGGCATTGCTCCGACTGAGCACCGTCTCCAGTTCGCTGCACACCCGCACCGGTTATCCCCCCCGCACCGGTTACTCCCTCCGCACCGGTCACTCCCCCCGCACCGGTCACTCCCCCCGCACCGGTCACTCCCCCCGCACCGGTCACTCCCCCCGCACCGGTCACTCCCCCCGCACCGGTCACTCCCCCCGCACCGGTCACTCCCCCCGCACCGGTTACCCCCTCCGCATTACATCCCTCAGTCCCTCACCCTCCCCGCTTTCCTCCTCGCATGTGCCGCTCCTCCCTTTCCTTATCGTCTTCCTTCCAGCGCTGTGTGTTATTGCATCGCCCGTCCGGTCCATTTATTGGTGGGACCCGAATTCATTTTTAAAACGGAAACAACCACAACCACCACCACCACCAGCGCACTCCGCTACCTGCACAGCACGAGCAAAGCGGGTCCTTTGTAACAAAAATGATCGCTCATTATAAAATACAATATCGATATACAGTATACAGTAATATCACTAATATGCATTGTACACACTGTACGTGGAGTGCGCAATTAAGCCGGCTGTCCTGTCTGAAAATAGATCTCGTATTCCCTTTCTGACGTTTTCATTTTTACGTTCCTTGCCAAAAGAGTGGACCCTTGGGTGAACACCCTGGACCGGATCATAAACTCCAAATATTGCCTCGTTGCGATTGACGGTCCATAAGGACGATCCATAAATAACCGTTGCATCGAATCCACGAGGGTTTGTTTGGCGAGTCATCGATTGGAGATCATATAAAGATGCGATACTTCGAAGTCGACATTGATTAATAATTCATTCTTATCGAGTACGTATTCAGCACCGGACGCAGAGCACCTTCGTGTCTCATTCGTTTCATGTTCAAGGTACTGGAGAATGGTGCGCGTGCGCACCATCAAAGAGGCACCCTATAGCATTAACACCAATCTCCTGTTTTGATCCAAAGCAGCTGGCCGGATGGTGACGTCACGGCCAAGATATCCTGTTTGTCACTGCAGAGGAATCCATTCCATGAACCATTATCTTGGATAATAGTGCTCTTGCTGAAAACAAATTGTAGGGTACCATTGCAAGTCCTGTGTGATGAACATTGTGGCTCAAGAATGTTACATATACAGGATTGGCTTGTTTAGGGATACTCCTGAGTAGTCTGCATAATATTTGGTTTGCAACTTGTAATTCATGTAAATGTAAAGGTATACTTTATCTGTATATCTAGTTTGTCCATGTACTTGTAATTCATGTAAAAGTATACTTTATCTGTATATCTAGTTTGTCCATGTACTTGTAATTCATGTAAAAGTATACTTTATTTGGATATTTAGTTTGTCCATGTACTTGTAATTCATGTAAAAAAAAAAATTCCATTATTTGGATATTTAGTTTGTCTATGCACTTGTAATTCATGTAAAAGTATACTTTATCTGTATATTTAGTTTGTCCATGCACTTGTAATTCATGTAAAAGTATCCTTTATCTGTATATTTAGTTTGTCCATGCACTTGTAATTCATGTAAAAGTATACTTTATCTGTATATTTAGTTTGTCCATGTACTTGTAATTTACGAAAAAGTATACTTAATCTGTATATATAGTTTGTCGATGTACTTGTAATCCATGTAAAAAGTACACTGTATCTGTATATTTAGTTTGTCCATGCACTTGTAATCCATGTGAAAGTATACTTTATCTGTATATTTCGTTTGTCCATGCACTTGTAATCCATGTGAAAGTATACTTTATCTGTATATTTAGTTTGTCCACGTACTTGTAATTCATGTGAAAGTATACTTTATTTGTATATTTAGTTTGTCCATGTACTTGTAATTCATGTAAAAAAAAGTATACGTTATTCGTATATTTAGTTTGTCCATGCACTTGTAATTCATGTGAAAGTATACTGTATCTGTATATTTAGTTTGTCCATGCACTTGTAATTTATGAAAAAGTATACTGTCTGTTGATTTAGTTTGTCCATGTACTTGTAATTCATGTGAAAGTATACTTTATTTGTATATTTAGTTTGTCCATGTACTTGTAATTCATGTAAAAAAAAGTATACATTATTTGTATATTTAGTTTGTCCATGTACTTGTAATTCATGTAAAAAAAAAAAGTATACTTTATTTGTATATTTAGTTTGTCCATGTACTTGTAATTCATGAAAAAAAAGTATACTTTATTTGTATATTTAGTTTGTCCATGTACTTGTAATAAAAAGTATACTTTATTTGTATATTTAGTTTGTCCATGTACTTGTAATTCATGTAAAAAAAAAAAAGTATACTTTATTTGTATATTTAGTTTGTCCATGTACTTGTAATTCATGTAGAAAAGTATACGTTATTTGTATATTTAGTTTGTCCATGCACTTGTAATTCATGTGAAAGTATACTGTATCTGCATATTTAGTTTGTCCATGTACTTGTAATTCATGTAAAAAGTATACTTTATTTGTATATTTAGTTTGTCCATGCACTTGTAATTCATGTGAAAGTATACTTTATCTGTATATATACTTTGTCCATGTACTTGTAAATCCATGTAAGAAGTATACTTTATTTGTATATTTAGTTTGTCCATGCACTTGTAATTCATGTGAAAGTATACTTTATCTGTATATATACTTTGTCCATGTACTTGTAATCCATGTAAAAAGTATATACAGATAAAGTATTGACTTGCTCACCAAATCTATTCATTTCAAATAAAAATTCCATCTCTTACAGTTCCTCTTTCCTACATTCCCTAAACTCACCTGCACTCCACCCCCCCCCCCCCCCCCCAACCCCCCTCCAGCGTCCTTAAACGTATCTCTGACTCGAAGGTCACAAAAAACTCGTTTTGCAATAAATGTTCGTTTCCCATTAATCGCACACTTTCTAAAATCCACTCACCCCTTCCCTCCAAATCTTCCCCATAACCCATCCCTCCTCAAAGCGTCCTTCCCGCTTCTTCCCCCTTCCAACTCTCACCTCCATCTCCCCCAACCTTCTGCCTCGCTCTTGCCCCCCCCCCCCCCCCTCAAATAACACATCACTGTGCCTCACCCAATCACCATCAAACCTTTTGTCCACCCCATCCTTCCCTTTCTCCAAGCTATTCCGAATTCAAATTTCTGACACACTTTCAACAGCTCTCCCTACCTCTTCCTCCTCTTACCCTACTCCTCCCCTCCTCCTCCCCCCCCCCCCCCCTGTTCTGTATCCGATGCTTAACGGTATGCACCTCAAACACCCGGGGCCTTCGCTCAAACTTGACTTATCTCTCCATACAGGTTGCTTCTGACAAACCAGACTTGATCTGCTAAACAGAAACTTTCCTCCTTCAGGATGTCTCCGATTCCTTAATATCTCTCCCAGGTTACTCCCTCCTCTGGTATGATAGACCTGAGCCTCGTCCTGGAGGTGGGGTTGCTATCTTTATCAAAAACTCTTCCTCACTCGCCCTGCAGTGCCCTCTCTCCACCTCACCCCCAGGAATACCTCTGACTATGGCTTCCCCTTCACTCCCACCTTTTGTTCATATGTGTGTTGTACCATCCACCAAACAGTGATGACTCCATCTACATCTCGCTGTGATAATATGGACCAACTTCTATCTACTCATCCCAACTCTCTTCCGCATATGTGGTGATTTCAATTGTCACCATGCCAGTTGGCTGGGTGTGGGTACCTCTCTCACCAGCCATGGCTCCTCAGCAAGGGAATTCTGCAACTCACTGGGACAGACACAATCTGTCAATTTCCTGACCCGGATCTCAGTCAACGGAGCATCTTCTCTTCTAGACTTGGTTATCACGAACTTCCCTGCAAATGTCTGCTGCTCTTCTGCTGCAATCGGTT
Source organism: Myxine glutinosa (assembly GCF_964187855.1). NCBI lineage: Eukaryota > Metazoa > Chordata > Myxini > Myxiniformes > Myxinidae > Myxine > Myxine glutinosa. The sequence continues at coordinate 94,023,283 of NC_136272.1, forward strand.
CTTCTGATCATGTGCTTGTTAAAGTGGATATCTCTCTGGCCATTCTCAGAGAGCCTCCTCAGCGTCGACGAGTCTGGCATTTCACTCGGGCCAACTGGCACGGTCTTCAAGGAGCCATCAATCATCTGGACTGGTCTCCCATCTCTACCGCCTCTGACATCAACTCATCCTGGGAATTCTTCCAAAGTAAATTGCTCTCTCTCGTGCACAGATTTATCCCATCTCGTCTTCAGTTGTCATACCCTTCCTCCCGTCCATGGTACACGGAATCTTGTGGTGAGGCTGTTGCCCAGAAACAACTTGCCTTCGCCTTCTGGAAAGCAAATCAAACGGAAGGAAATCTCATTTCCTTACACAAAGCCCGAAACAAGTGTGGGTCCACCCTCAGGAGAGCGAGGAAACAATACCTCTCCACTCTCAAGACCGAACTCTCAAGCCTGTCTCCCTCTTCCAAATCCTGGTGGCGTCTGGTCAAATCTGTTTCTGGTGTTTGTTCCCCCTCCATCCCCTCCCTTACCTCAAACGGCTACACAGCTGACTCCGCATGTGAAAAAGCTGAATGCCTCAACTCTGTTTGCCTCTAAATATTGTGTCCCAAACCCATCCCTCTCTGTACCCACCGTACCCAGTTGCTCCTGGACTCTGTGTCCTTTCCTCCTTTCCTCGACTCTGATTCTGCAACTGGACCTGACGGCATCAGCCCACGGGTCCTAAAATCCTGCCGCTCTTTCACTCCCTCTCTCTGTTCTCTTCACCCTCTCTTTTGCTCAAGGTCATCTGCCATCAGCCAACATCACCGCTTTACACAAAAAAGATGCAAAAACAAATCCTTGCAACTACAGACCAATCAGCCTTCTCCCAATTATCAGCAAAGTCATGGAATGCGTCATTGCTTCGGATATGAAATCTTTCCTCTTCTCAAATGGCTTGATATCTGATCATCAATTTGGTTTCAAACCAGGTCACTCTACTCTGGACATGCTGCTTCTGCTGTCTCAACAATGGATGGAGGTCCTCAATGCTAAACAGGAAATGAGCCGTCTCCCTTGACATATCACGTGCCTTGGATACGGTCTGGCACCTAGCTCTGCTCACCAAACTCTCCTCCTATGGTATCCATGGAAATCTCCACGCTTGGCTTGCAGACTTCCTCTCTAGTCGTAATCAACGTGTGGCCCTGAATGGGTTTCTCTCATCCCCCCTGCCTGTTCAGGCTGGAATTCCCCAAGGCAGTGTTCTGGGCCCTGTGCTTTTTCTGGTCTTCATCAATGATCTCTCTGACTCTCTGGAAAATCCTCTCTATCTCTTTACTGATAACTCCACTCTCTGCCACTACATTACTCATCCCTCAGATCGGCAGTGAGCAGCCTTCTCACTCTCTGCAGACCTGGACAAAATCACAGACTGGTCAAACAAGTGGAACATGTCTTTCAATCCTGACAAATCTCACACTCTTACTATGTCTCTCCGAAAAGACCGACTGGACAACCCTCCCATCCACTTTCTGAATAATCCTCTCCAAGAAGTTCTGTCACTCAAGCTTTTGGGTCTCACTATCTGCCATGATCTTTCCTGGGAAAACCACATTTCCAAACTGGCCTCCAAAGCCAGTCGCCGACTGGGCATCCTCCGTCATGCGAAGTCCTTCCTTGGCACACCTAAGCTCCTCACCACATACAAGGCTTTCATCCACAGCTCAATGGAATACTGTTCTCCCCTCTGGGCTGGTGCTCCTGCCTCACACCTATCTCGGCTTCACGCTGTTGAAACCAAAGCTTTCAGAATCATTGTAATCTCCCACGATGAAGCTGATTGAGAGGGCCTTTCACTCACTCACCGCAGTCAGGTAGGTGATCTTTCTGTCTTCGACCGACTACTTTCCGGCCAAGCTCCCCCATCTCTATTCCCCAAATATTCCTACAGGTCGCACAAGATCTGCCAGCAACCCTCTTCTGGTGAAATTGCCAAAATCACGACTCTGCTCACCTTCACTCTTTCATTCCTCTTTTCTGCCACCTCTGGAACAAACTCCCACACTCTCTTCAATCCCATTCCTCCCTCCAGGTCTTTAAAACAGCTGTTCACCACCATCTCTTATCTTCCCCCATCCAAAACCTTTATCTTTTCTACCCCTGTTAATTCACCCCAGATCCACTTTTTTGAAATACCAACTTCGTTCCTGGATGTCCGAGCAGTGTCCATGTTTTATACCTCTCCCACCCCCCACCCTATCCCATGCCTCCTCCCCCCACCCCCAATCCCTCTCCCTCCCACAGATCTCCAGATGTCCCTGTTCTCTGCTGTTGTACTTGTGTGTTTCCCCCTCTCTCCAAATCTTGTCTCCCGCGACCTTTATTGTATGTTTTGTGTGTCCGTTTTTTATTGTGATTAATGTTAGCTCTTCCACGATCTTGTGTCCAAAAAAACAAAACAAAGAATAAAAAACAAAGAAACACCTTTTTCGTTCAAAACCAATCTTGTTTGCCAAATCGAAGAAGTTTTGACCCTAAAAGTGCACGTTTTTTTGGTTGCAAGTCACTATTCGAGTGCAGAAATGGGTGTTTCATCATATAGTGTGTATTATGCTTGGATACAGCAAAATAACATATTTAACAAGAAACTTTTTTCGTGCAAAACCAATCTTGTTTGCCAAATAGAAGCGGTTTTGACACAAGTGCACGTTTTTTTTTGGTTGCAAGTCACTATTCTAGTGCAGAAACGTGTGTGCTTCGTCAAATAGTGTGTATTATGCTTTTTTGCACCCAGCAGGTGTCGATCTCGCAACCATTGGACACCGAGTGTCCGTCGAGTTCGAATCCCACATTCCTGACACCAGTGTCCTGTTCCTAGGGATTAAAATCCTCCAAGGAAACAGATAGCCGAACGAGCTTCACACTCCGAGGCATTCAGTCAAAAATGACGGTGTTATTTACACGCGAGGGAAAGGAGAATGACGAACTTACCTTCACGGGTCCCACTGGAATTCCTCGAACCTGCGATAATTAATTCAAACCAACACGGATTTAAAATGGACAAAATTACCGGCTTTATTGAAGAAATGCTGGTAACAAAGAATGCACGATAAAATAAGATTCCTTTTTGGGATGTCCCCATACAGACCCGTATACAGACAAAGGGAAAAATAAAGGTGAAAATAAAGTGTGTGTGTTTGTATGTACTTAGCTCTGAGCGTCTCCCAAACCCCCTCGGGAATCGTCTAAACCCCGGCGTCCTTGGCTGGAACAGCACAGGCCACCGTGCACATTTCGCTTGTGGGAAACGTAGGCCTCGGTTCGCAGTTCGCTCCTCCTCACGATCGTCGAAACCTCCAATGTCCCTAGCGCGAGAGTGCTAAGAATTGTGACTGCACGGTCTGTGTCTGTGTCTTTCACCGAGGAGAGGCTTCCCTCTGACCACTCTGCCATAAAGCCCAGATCGGTGGAGTGTTGCAGTGATGGTTGTCCTTCTGGAATTTTCTCCCATCTCCACACAGGATCTCTGAAGCTCAGCCAGAGTGACCATCGGGTTATTGGTCATCTCCCTTACCAAGGCCCTTCTCCCCCGATTGCTCAGTTTGGCCGGGCGGCCAGCTCTAGGAAGTGTCTTGGTTGTTCCAAACTTCTTCCATTTAAGAATTATGGAGGCCAGTGTGCTCTTGGAAACCTTCAATGCAGCAGAATTTTTTTGTAGGCTTCCTCAGATCTGTGCCTCGACACAATCCTGTCTCTGAGCTCTACAGGCAGTTCCTTCTACCTCATGGCTTGGTTTTTGCTCTGATATGCTTTGTCAGCTGTGAGACCTTATATAGACAGGTGTGTGCCTTTCCAAATCATGTCCAATCAATTGAATTTACCACAGGTGGACTCCAATCATGGTGTAGAAACATCTCAAAGATGATCAAGAGAAATGGGAAGCCCCTGAGCTAAATTTCAAGTGTCATAGCAAAGGGTCTGAATACTTATGTCAATGTGATATTTCAGTTTTTTCTTTTTAATAAATTTGCAGAACTTTCTAAAATCCTGTTTTCTCTTTGTCATTATGGGGTATTGAGTGTAGGTTGATGAGGGGAAAAGTGAATATAAACGATTTCAGCATAAGGCTGCAACATAACAAAATGTGAAAAAAGTGAAGGGGTCTGAATACTTTCTGAATGCACTGTACATTAATTTTTAATGAGATAAATTTATCCATTTAACAGAGTGTTTTCAAGAACGTAACCATAACGTTAACTGAGGACCAAGTGTATCAGTAAATCCAGCATATCTCACTAAATCTTAAAGATAGAATAACAAAACTGGTACCAAAATAGAGGTTATGCATTTCTCCTATATCACATAATGTTATGTTAGCTAATTTGCATAATCATGAATATTCATTAAAAATTGGAAATGTTGCTTAAAATTTGAAAACTGCCCTCATTTGAGGGCATCAAAACCCTCATTAACTCTTCCGAACCCAACCCTCTTCCTGGCTGATTTCAGTGTTTTCTTCCCTGTTCATTTATCCACTTCCTGATTGTGCTCAATTGTTGCCCACTGCCCCACTGTCAATTTAACCTTGCTCTTCCATGAGCCTTGCTCTTGTAGAGAAAAAAAGCAGTTAAAACTTGCTGGGTTATTCAGGGAACTTGTACTGATAACCAGAAGAAGGTGAGTTCTCATGTGTCAACCGGATGCTAACCTATGGCATCTTCACCTGGCTGACTCTTAACAATACCTTAAATGGAAAGAGTTTGCACCTTTGAAAATATCATAACTCCACATAAAGTTCTAGTCAATCACATTCTTGTGACAATCGCTGCAAAACACTGTTTTGCTCTCCCATGTCATTTCCAGTGTATTTGGTACATTTTAATACAATGCAAATATCCTCTAAGTCGATCAATCAACTTGTACATCATCTGATCTTCCAGCGTGGAGAAAAGGTAATACAGTTATTGCTCAGCAGAAAAATAAGTTATTACAGGTCTTCAGCAATTCATATTCTTTTGCATCTACACCAGTACAAAACGTAGAAACACCACCAGAAACATCACTGTACCACTGGTGTACAACATCGATATCAAGCATCTCAATCAGCAGTACAAACCGAACCACATAAATATGAAAAACAAAAACTAAAATTATACACACCCAAGATAAATAACTGATGGAACAGGAAAGGCACATTTGAATTTGTTTAAAACAAATCATAAATTATTTTAAAATGTAAGAAACAGTCGGCATCTGATCATAAAAGACTTCTTGGAAAAAAAACACAATTTCTCGACTCACTTTTGTTACAACGAAACGTGCTTCACCACTGTCTTTGCATTTCAAACTTCCCCGTCCGATGCTATCTTCGTTCCAGCTTAGGTATCCCACTCCTGACACCAAATTCTTAAACCGAATGCCAATTTTGAGCAAGGATTTTATTTTGTATAAAAAAGTTGAAAACATTCAAAGCTTTTAATCCTCCCATTGTTGTTGAAATGTTGGCCGATGCTGATCAACATTAATTTATATAGTGCAGTATTTTATTTTGTTGTTAAAAGCATTTCATATGGACTGTTTTGGAAAGAACCAGACCTCAAACGCAATCCTCACGTACAGTACCACATCAGTTTGACCTGCAAACTGCTTCCTTGGGCATCTTCTCCAGCATCCATAGAAAGGGAAAATGAAGGAAACAAATGACAATAACACATGAACATTTTAAAAAGTTTCAATGGCAACTTTGACAAAAACTTCCACACTTTGCATTTTCAATGTTGCCCTCTCCTACGTTATTCCCAACTCTAGTGATGAAAATGTTTGCAAATCCACATGCCCATTCCACATTGTCATCTATCTATAATTCCAGTAATCTCTGTGTGTGTGTGTGTGTCTGTGTGTGTGTGTGTGTGTTTGTCTGTGACCGCTGTTTCTCGACAACCACGGGTCCGATATACTTGAAACTTGCCAGGTATATTGCTGGGGACCTGAGGATGTGCCTTTTCAAGGTTTCATATTAATCGGAGAAGTAGTTACCGAGCTATGGCGATTTAGCCGTTCGCCGTTCGCTTTGGCTTTGCGAATGGACCGAACCATTTCATGTAAATAGAGGGGGGGGTTCTGTGGTCGTTGCGAATGGACCAAACCATTTCATGTAAATAGAGGGGGGGGGGGGTTCTGTGGTCGTTACTGCCACGTGGTTTCAAAGTTTTTTTTTGTTGTTGTTTGCACGCATGTTTTTTTGCACGCACGTACGGGCACCCACGTACGGGCACGTCCTAGTTCCAGTAATTGTAAACACAATGCGTGTGTGTGTATGTCTGTGACCGCTGTTTCTCGACAACCACTGGTCTGATCTAATCGAAACTTGCCAGCTATATTGCTGGGGACCTGAGGATGTGCCTTTTCAAAGTAGAGCGAAGACCGAAGCAACGGTGAAAGTTTTTGTTTTTTTTTTATTGTTTTTTTTTGCACGTACGGTCACGCTAGAGCGAAGGAACCGCCTGTGTGTTTGTTGTTTCTGCCTCGGAGTTTGAAAGGTTTTTGTTTTATTTTTCTTTCTTCTCTTCTCTTTGTGCTTCTCCTTGCGATGGAATAGCAAAAAGGCAAAATATGTTGGCGCGAATGGAATAATCGGCCAATAAAACTAATTTGCGATTAATCGTAACTGCGATATGCGAACTTCCGGACAGTGAGGACTTAACTTCCGGACTTACGGATAGTGACGACTTACTGTCTCGATTGTATCTTACTACTATCTTACTTTCTTATACTGTCGTATTTATACTGTCGTATCTAGCTTATACTTACTGTCTATATTATAGGTTGATTGGAGTTAAACACAATGCCCCAATCCATTCGTCGTTTACGAGAGCGAAGGAAAGAAACTGCGCACGCCCACGCACGTACGGGCACGCACTTGTTATTAGATAATAGTCCAAGGTACTGCACTGGACTCTTGTCCAGTCCATCAGAAAGTACCACACAATTATGAAGAAAAGGCATGGCCAGGAGAGCTCACCTGCTCTTGGAGGGTGTTCCTGTTGGCTTTCTGCCTCCGCAAATCTGACTTGATAAAAGCTGGAGAGAAAAATTAATATCAAAGCTGCACTCACATCAAGATAATATCTCTACAAAACTGGTCTGATAGAGGAGGAATCCTAATTTAAAAAAACTTGAGACATGTACAATTGTACATATTCGTTACTACAGAAACAACATCATTTTCATCTTCATCTCCCTTTACTGTCCCACTCCTTCCTCCAAGCTCCTGCAAACCACCTCACCCTCTTCACTTGTCTATTCCTCACCTGCCCTCCTCCCTCCCATTCCTTTTCTATATTCTTGAATTCTCACTCTTCCCTTTTACTTACGCAAGAGAAACATAATCCATTTTCTTCAGCTGCGCTTATTTTTATAGGGTATTGTGCTCGTAAAAGGAACTGCAACACATCACACGCACACATGCAGACAAATGTCTGAGACTCGACTTCAGACAAAAACTTTGAAGTAACATTTTCAGCAATGACCCCCCTTAATGACATGACTAGTCCACTTCTGATTATCGTCTTTTTCCTTTGCTCAATGAAAGTTTGTATACAACACAATTTGCTCGATTATGACGTCAAACAGCCAAACAATGCATTGAGGAAGAAGAGTGGGGAACTCAAATTATGCTGGTTGAGTTTGCCGTACATGCTGAATAACTCAAGCAATTGAAATGTTTAAAGTTTATTTTCTATGCAGGTTGAATGCATCGATTAACCACAATTTTTTATGATATCAAAATGTATTTGGTGTTGTTTGAGGTAGTCTTGTTTTCATTTCCATGTTTACTTTCTTCTTCATCCTGCTCTTCCATGAGCCTCAACTTTGTAAATAAGTAAACAAACACATGTACTTCTAAATGGCATGAAGGACAATAATTTATTGCGGAGTTTGGAGGTATTAATTTTAGCACTTCAAACCAATCACAAACGGCATGAAACCCAAAAGCTTCCCATAGTATTGTACGATTGCTATGCTGAGAAAGATAACCAAAGTGGGAACGGATTGAAACTAAAGAGAAAGTATTACAGGGAATCATGTCGGTCCCCTCTTACATAGACTACTAACATAGACATAGATCTACTTGTAGACTCAAACTGCTGGACCGGTTTCCACCAAACTTTGCATATGTTCTGGGGGTAGCTAGAGTTAGGTCAATGGCACAAAATAATTCCCCCGTAAACACCCCTTACGAGGGTGGGTTGACAACCTGCAATTTGACTGTACACATGGCTTACTGACACCTTCTGGAGAGAAGGGGTATTACTAGCCATAGCTGTAAAAAATAATTTCTCCCACAACCCCAGAACCCCCTCATCACTTTACCCCTTTCGGAAGCCGCCCCAGAGGGTGCGGAGTTTATAGTCACAAACAAACATCACACTTTCAACTAGAACGGCACTCGGTAGACCGCATACCTCCACCAGGCTAAAGAGTTTACCCATTGAATCCCACCGACAGGCTGGATCTGCTTCCAGGCCTGAAGCAAAATCGAATCGGCTTGTTCTCGTCACCTACACAGCTCATCCACCAAGTTTTTGCCAGAATCCGTCCACAACCTTTTGAAATAGTGCTATATATGGTTTTTGGTGCTGTCTCAATGGTGACAATTCACTTTTAAAAAATTATAGTATCCGGATCTGGATCGTCATCAAAATGGAATAAATTTGGCCTCGTCACACACCCAACCTGTCCACAAAATATCGGCTGAATCCGTCCACGTTTTGAGGTATCCTACTCACAGACAGATAGACAAACGAACAAACAAACACAAAGTCAGGTGAAAGCAACCTCCATCCACCTTTGGTGGTGGAGGTAATAAAGTCGAGTTTTCAGTGAATCTGCAAACAGGTAAATTTTGTGTGCCACCAAAGAAAACAGCGAATGTTAAATATAAAATACCAACCTGTAAGAATGCATCCAACAAAAAGGAAGCTGAAGATGAAGATGTTTCCCTCAGTGGGCGAATAATCGGTGATGAGCTTCCCTTGTACGAGTGTGAAAATCATTCCAAACGCCTGAAAGATGTCATCAAACAAATTGGACTTCCACATTAAATTTACAGCAATCCATATTTATACCCTCAAATCACAATGTTTCTTAATCACAATTTTTAAAAACGCTTTCCAATCTTTGAAGTACGGGCTAACGAAAATGTGAAAAATAAAAGAACATCAATTAATAAATAACATGTGTAAAGCATCAAACTTGCCCAAAATACGAGTTCGGCAGACAACCCTACAGATCCACAGACAACATGCCACAGGTCTGGTAGCCAATGTGTTCGAGTAATGGTCAGCCAATTTGCCTCACGGCGGTGAGACCAACGTGCCACACCAATGGCTGGCTAATGAACTCGTGGCTCTGAGGCCAAAATGCCCCACCAATGGGCAGCCAACATGACTCGCAGCCAGGAGGCCAACGCATCTCAGAAGACAACGCGTCTCACGGCCAGGAGGGCAACGTATCCCTGAAATCAACGCGCCTCATGGCCAGGAGGCGAACGTATCCCTGAAATCAATGCGCCTCATGGCCAGGAGGCCAACGTATCCCTGAAATCAACGCGCCTCATGGCCAGGAGGCCAACATATCCCTGAAATCAACGCGCCTCATGGCCAGGAGGCAAACGTATCCCTGAAATCAACGCGTCTCACGGCCAGGAGGGCAACGTATCCCTGAAATCAACGCGCCTCATGGCCATGAGGCCAACGTATCCCTGAAATCAACGCGCCTCATGGCCAGGAGGCCAACATATCCCTGAAATCAACGCGCCTCATGGCCAGGAGGCCAACGTATCCCTGAAATCAACGCGCCTCATGGCCAGGAGGCCAACATATCCCTGAAATCAACGCGCCTCATGGCCAGGAGGCAAACGTATCCCTGAAATCAACGCGTCTCACGGCCAGGAGGGCAACGTATCCCTGAAATCAACGCGCCTCATGGCCATGAGGCCAACGTATCCCTGAAATCAACGCTCCTCATGGCCAGGAGGCCAACATATCCCTGAAATCAACGCGCCTCATGGCCAGGAGGCCAACGTATCCCTGAAATCAACGTGCCTCATGGCCAGGAGGCCAACGTATCCCTGAAATCAACGCGCCTCATGGCCAGGAGGCCAACGTATCCCTGAAATCAACGCGCCTCATGGCCATGAGGCCAACGTATCCCTGAAATCAACGCGCCTCATGGCCATGAGGCCAACGTATCCCTGAAATCAACGCGCCTCATGGCCAGGAGGCCAATGTATCCCTGAAATCGACGCGCCTCATGGCCAGGAGGCCAACGTATCCCTGAAATCAACGCGCCTCACGGCCATGAGACCAAAGCACCTCAGAATACAACGAGCCTCACGGACAAGAGGCCAACGTGTCTTGAAAATCAATGTGCCTCGCAGCCAGGAGGCCAACGCGCCCCACTGCTGAGCATTGCAGAGCGACTTAAAATAATCCATTGGGAAAGCCATTTTATTGTTTTACCGATTCAAAGCACATCCCAAACACACCAGGTTTGCTAATCTGCTGAAATTGTATGCACACCTCACTTGGTACATCAGTGCTTTGGGGAAACTATGCAAATTATTTTGTAAATCAACTTCACTGACGTGCACGTCACGTTAAAATGAAACACCTGCATGTACAAACCTGTGCAGAAGCATTAAGTAGGCCAGAGGAGGTTCCTTCCGATTCAGGGTAGGTGAGCTCAGCTGCAAACTCGAAACCTAGCGGCAGATAGCCAGTCATGCAGAAACTGACAGAGATACGATGTAATAAGGTGGTTACACAAAGAAGCAGAATCCCATTGGCCTTCTACACACACCTGGAATATTGGTGCCACCAGAGTGAATTAGAAATGTATTCAAACCATTCGCTCGAGCCCCTCATCAATCACTGAATGAGGTGCTCGGGAAACATTGCATCTTACACCGTAAACATTCTCTGATAATCTTAACATTGGCTTTAAAATCATATCAGCGTGAACAGCTATGGAAAAATGTTTCCGTTTTTTCCCAGAAGTAGCAACCAGATGGCTGGAAATGTTGACGAGACAATGTTTCGACAAGGAAAAGGTTTCTTATTGGTCGATAAAAATCTGTTTGTAGATCACATATGCGGAAATAACCAGTGGGGCACGCAATTCCTCGTTATGGTGGCCCTTCATAGCTGAAGATGGCCGTTCCAACTTGACATCCGAACAACCCGGATGTACGACTTTGTTACAGTGTAGGAAGTGTTGTCCGCACAGCAAGCGCACACTGATGCAGCGAGCAGTGCAATCTGGAATAGTCGAGAAGGCCAGACCACTTTCTACCCGCAGTTTAAAGTAGGAATATGTAATTTGGTCAGGATGCCGGCGAGCAACTCACCTGCTATTCATACAAATATGCTGGGATCTTTAACGTCCACCAGCTAATATTAACAGAAGGGACACCTGACTTCATGTCCATGCGAGGGACGGGGCACTCTCTGCTGCACCTGTCAAACCCTACAGGTTTGTCGTCAGGTGGAGATTCAAACCCAGACTAGTCATCAGCTCAGAGACAGGTGTGCTACGTCTGCCCCCTCCTGTCAGACATGGTTTCTGGTGTCATAACAGCGAAGGAATTCATATTCGATAAAACCTCGGAATTCATAGACGTTTATTTACCTTTAATTCCACCGCGCTCATGTCTGTGCGCTTACCCGAGTGCTCCTGCCGTGACAAAGGTGGTAGGCAGACTGATCTCCAACGTAAAGGTGAAAAAGACCATCCCGGCAAATGTTAAGATGTACACAAAGAGTGTTGTCTGCCTGGAAAACACCAGAGAACACGGAAAAGTCACGGCACAAGCTCCTCAGTTGCCCTGTTAAGGGACTGTGTGGTGGAAGGATCTGCAGATTTGGGAATATCCTCAAGTCGACAGAGCTATCTTAATGATGTTATTAAAACTAATCTGCAACCGAAGCTACCATCCACTCCGATCGCAATACGAGTCAGGATTTAGTGCTTGACGTTAGAGTTATCTCGAAGCATCATCTTTACAAGCCGTGAAGATGACCAGGACAAAATGGGACCTTGCTTGGGTAAACCTTTTTCAAAGTTTTTCTTGGATCAGGACCTTTCTTGGGTAAACCACATTTCAAAGTTGGCTTCCAAAGCCAACCACCGACTAGGCTCCGTCACACAAAGTCCTTCCTTGGCACACCTGAACTCTCATCAACCTACGAGGCCTTCATCCGCAGCTTGGTAGAGCGCTGCTCTCCATCTGCCCCACACCTTGCTCAGTGGATCAGCGTCCTGTGGCAATGTCGGAATGCAAAGGTTTGTTCAACTCAACTACCCATAAGCATGGCTTTCCCAGCGCCATCTTTGTGTTTCTGGTTCTCTCTGCCAATGTCATTATTTCTCTCCCAATGTGTCAGGAAGACATGTAATGGCAAAATGTGGAGTGGCCAATGTGGAGTTATGGCCTACCATCGGTACCAAATTAAAAACGCCCCTTTCCCAATACCCAGACCAAGTGATTCTTTTTGATGAGCACAGTTTCAGCACCGGGTTTCTCTTATGTACTTTGCTTTTCTCAACAGATTTTTAAAATTGTTTTCCTACTCTTTGCTGTTTATATCTCTATCCCGTTCAGTTAGCTTTGCTCATCAAAATCTCTGCTAATAGTTGCAACCAATCAACGTTTCTGATGGTAGTTGTTCACCGCGCCCTACCCAACCCCACTCAATGGCAGTTCCTTTTGCCAATTTTCAAAAAGGAAGAAAAATACATAAATAAATAAATATATAAACAAAAAGAAAAACTTTCAATCCTGACAAATCTCACCATCTCTCTCTGACAGGACAGTCTGGCAAACCCTCCTATCTACTTTCTTAACAATCCTCTTGAGGAAGTTCAGTCGTTCAAACTCCTGGGACTCACTATCAGCCATGACCTTTCTTGGGTAAACCACATTTCAAAGTTGGCTTCCAAATCCAACCACCGACTAGGCTCCGTCACACAAAGTCCTTCCTTGGCACACCTGAACTCTTATCAACCTACAAGGCCTTCATCCGCAGCTTGGTAGAGTGCTGCTCTCCATGTGCCCCACACCTTGCTCAGCTTGACACTGTGGAAACCAGAGTTTCCTTCTGCATCTATTTTGTCTGCCCCACACATCCTCCTCCCCACACCCATCGTTTGTCCAACCCTCCCTCTATTTTGTCCTTCAACTCAACTTTAGTGTTTCCCCCCCCCCCCCCCCCCTCTCTCTACTGTTCTTTGTTATATTGCGTCCTGATCTGTTCAGAGTACTATCTCTTCCACGAGCTTTGTACACCAAAAAATAAATAAATAAATAACTCCAATTAGTAAGGTTAGACAAAATCAAAATGTAGAGAATGAATGTTATCATGTGACGATGCATCTGATTCAATTAAAGTGGTTTGCCTGAGCTGACTGGCTCAGCCGAATATTAATCCAAAAGAAACGGAGCGGCAAACCAAAGCGCCTCGGCCCATAATTGCAGTGAGCAAAATCCCGATGGTGTGCATGAAACGAAACACAGCCTTAGATGATAATGAAACCTGATCCTCACTTGTACGTCTTGGTTTTATCCAGCCACAGGCCGCAGATAATGGAACCAACCATTCCCATTAGCACAATGGTGAGGCCGATCCATCCAGCCATGATTTCATGACCCTGCCAAGAAAAATAAAGAAAATTGCATGACATGGTAAAACTGGATTGACAGCTCAGCTGGAACATAGTGCACTAATCCAAGGTGTGGCAATCCTTTGATTTGTCGATCAACAGCAGGTGAGAGTTTGTTCAACTCACCAAACATGATGCAGCGCACAAAACTCTGGACCACCCCCATTCATTCACTCCCCATCATTCTTCTCTCTTTCCCATTTATACCCCGACAGTGAATCTTCCCGAAGGTTACTTCTTCAACAAGTAGCTCATGTTATCTGGCCGATTCAAAATGCGGAAAATGTTCACACTCCAGCAATCACTCGATACAAGTCAAAGGTTAACCCCAATATTATAATCCGTTCTCCTTTTCCACAAACAACAACTTTTGGAATACAAAGCTCACCTCCGCAAACATTCCACAATTATGCATTGTAACCAGTACATTCTATATCCAGTCCTAAGCATACCAGCACCAATGGTTTGATACCTGACTTGCCTACCAAGGGTCATCCTGGTACTTTGTGGGTCTAGAATTACATCAACCAGTGCACCATGCACCTGAGGGAACGGTAAGTCAAGCCCGGCTGTTCTCATTTGAGGATGGATGTCAAATATTCCAAGGATCCTTTGGTACCAGTACACTGGCCAATTTCCAAAATTCCTGCCCTTATCTATTGCTGACCACACTGGCAAGGTAATGGATTTTTTTTTTCATGTGCAGCCCGCGGCTGCTGGTTGCATCATTTTCTGGAAGGGCTGATGCAGTGCCCCATTTCCAGTAAGCTGGTCCTCATTTTGCCGACCTCGGAGGATGACAGGTTAAGTAAACCCACCTGGTGCTATTTAATGATGCGACAGGGGCTTGAACTCAAGACCCTGAAATATTAAGCCAGCCACCACCTGGTTTAGGGTAATGGTAAACCACTCGGTGAATTTCCTTCAGACTAACACAAATTTACTTTGGCACCATTGGGGCTTCCTTTGTGCAGGTGATGCGTGATCACGACGAAGGCAAGATGGTATCGCTGAATCATCATTAGATGAAAACATCATTGAAGGCACTTTTTCTTTTAAACAGGATCAACAATACATGCAAGAGAACTGTTCTATTAAAAAAAGCAAAAACAACAACAACAACAACAACAACAACAACAACAGGCATTTCAAGGCCATTTTCCCTGCTAAAGCGGGGGTTAGCCTTGCGGTCCCCATGACAATCTTCTCCATTTTGCCCTATTTTCTGCATCTCCCCTTGTTAACCCCCTTGCCCGCATTTCTTCTTCCACCATCTTTAGCCAAGTCTTTCTCGGTCTTCCCCGTCCTCTACTTCCTTCTACATTCATTTCCATCACTCTTCTCAACCAGTCACTTTCATCCTTCCTCAACACATGACCAAACCATCTCAACCTGTTCCTCTTCACAGCATCAATCACAGGCTCTATTCCCATCATCTTTCGCAATTCATCATTTGTCTTCCTCTCTCTCAACGATACTCCGCACATCCACCGAACCATTCGCATTTCCACCCTTTCCAGCCTTCGTTGCTGCTCTACGTTCATTACCCATGTCTCGCTCCCATAAATCATAACACTTCTCACACATGCAGCATACACCTTTCCCTTCAGCTTCAACGACACTCCCCTCCTCATCATCACGCCACTCAGTTCCCGAAACTTATTCCATGCACATCTCACTCCAGCAACCGTTGCCGAGTCTGATCCACCTTCTCCATTCTATTAAAATATCCTAAAGAAAACAAATTTTACTTTATTGTTATTCGTTTTTGATTTCTGACCTGCACCCTGAAGTTTATAAGGCTCATGGAAGAGCGTGTACACGACTTGACAACAGACTACGAGGATATATTCCCATATACACGGATACAGATACGGCAAATCAGACACTGTGTTCACATATATTCATCGATACTGGTTGGAATATAAAAACATCACAAGTGTGGAAATAGGTATTTCCTGCACAAACGAGCAAGATGGCACCATCTTGATTTATCGATGATGCAACGTTCTCTGCACCTCCGACGTCCTCACGACCCATGACGTCAACAATGCAGATCCAGACACTACGTTTTCAGCATATTTGTGCTCAAGGAACCTTGGGTTGTCGAGGTCAGGGTTTCAGCTCACCAGCTCCATCAACCTCGAATCTCCTTCAGCACTGATCAGAGAAGAATGGCGTGCATGCTGCTCGATACTCTACGTGTTGAAGATTGTGACGTCATTGGTGGAAATTCAACGTCCCGTGGCATTGTGGATATGATTTAAATCGCAAAATAATGGTGCGATCGGAATAATATCCAAATCTGCATGCCGTATCCATATACAAATGAGTAGAGACATTTAAAGCCATCAATTGCGATTTTTACCGTATCCGTACCCACGTATTGGGGAAGGAACTTCCCTGAACACACCGAGTGCCATCTAGTGGCAGCACCATCCTCTCACTGGTCAGCAGGCTTGTTTTAGGGAGAAAACTCCCTTCTTTAATGGATGCTACCCAACAGGGTTTATCCATACTCTATCCTCCAAATGCTGTCAAAAGTGAGGAAGCTGTACGTACCATTTTTTAAGTCTTTGGTATATGACTAGGCCAGGGTCAGGTTCAAACCAACAACCTCCGAGACCGATAGTGGACGCTCGAACTACAAACAATGCCACTGCCTGGTAATCTGGTACTAGTTTTAATTTATCGTGTCTTTAGTTTTTCACAAAACGAGGAAGTCTTTGGAGAGCCATCGCCCAACACCCTGGAAAAATTCCAAACTCCTGCCATAACCTCCAGGGAGGGGGGGGGGGGGGGGGGCACTGCATCAGCAGTACAGCTATACAGCTGTACCCCTAGCAAGTGGTGCTACCGCAGCCACATGCTGAATATAAAAGCAGAAGTAGGCCCAAACATCAGAATGTCTAACTTGCACTTAATTATCAGTAACTTCCATTGATCTTTGTACTTTGGTGAATAAAATATAGAATACACACAAGGAACGGTAAAAGCAAACCTACAGGGTGATGGTGAATTATCATCCGATTCAGCAACGTCGACACCGAGTAAAACGATCCCGTATTGATTCCTGAAGAAAAAAACACAAAAAAACAACAAGGAGAAATTCCATCAAATCCTATCATCGCCACACGTCATGATACCTCCGGTGAGATCTTACAGGTCAAGAGAAAATGGCAAAAATAAATTCGCGAGAAAGGAAAGAAGTTACGGATTAAATGTTCCATAAGGCCTACATGGTTTACAAGTACAAAAAGGAGTATTCATCAGCATTTTATCGGAATCGGAACATGAGAGTGCAAGTAATAGGTACCATGGAATTTCAAAACGCTTCGTACAAAAAGAACCCGCAATGCTGAGTGGACAATTAACACTGTCGGATGGACAAATTATGGGTATTCAGTGTCGTTCAAAGACAAGTATAAATTAGTGTCTAAAGATAAAAGTTGGCGCCTTTAGTGTGATGGTGTCGGCATTATTTATAAGTGACGTGAGGCTCTATCTGGATTATTATATTCCTGTGTTGTAGGTAAATTTTACGAGTAAGAGGCGTCCACAACCATCTTTGACCATGTTGTGGAACGTTGGCCGAAGCCCTCACATTTTCACCTTTATTCGCTTTTAAATTCATTTTCTCTGCAACCGCATGAGCAATTGACACAAATCTTTCAATGCAGGAGCGCCTACCCATGGAGAATGTTGTAACATAGTTCCATGGTGATTGGATGGAAAATGCTTCCGGCGTTCTAAAACAGTTTTCTGCAGGTGTGGGTTGTAGCGTGTTTCACAAATCAGGAAGTCACTGGCACGAGAAACACGATATACAGTCATCTCGTATATCAGTGACTCTATATACAGTCACGTGAAAAAGTAAGTACACCCCATGTAAAGTTTTGACTTTTTCAACATACAGCTATTTGATCCTCATTTCAACAATATTGATAGATAAAGGTGATATAATATAACAAATATCATGAAACATTTACATTTTGTAGTCCATTGTATAATTTAAATAAACATTAATGCAAATTTCGCATGTGGAAAAAGTAAGTACACCCTTGGCTCTAATAGGTGGTATGACCCCCTTTGGCAGAAACAACCTCAAGTAGGCGTTTCTTATAACTGTCTACCAGTCTCTGACATCGACTAGGAGAAATTTTTGCCCACTCCTACATGCAGATTATTTACGCTGTGCGATGTTTGAGGGGTTTCTTGCATGCACAGCTCGTTTCAAATCCCCCCACAACATCTCAACGGGATTTAGATCCGGGCTTTGACTTGGCCATTCCAGAACCCTCCATTTCTTTCTTTTCAGCCATTCCTTGGTGGATTTACTGGTATGTTTAGGGTCATTGTCATGTTGCAAGGTCCACCTTCGGTTGAGCTTCAACTTTCCGACAGATGGCCTCACATTATCCTCAAGCACCCTCTGGTACAATGAAGAATTCATAGTGGATTCTATGATGGTGAGCTGCCCAGTCCCTGATGCAGCAAAGCTGCCCCAAACCATAATATTTCCACCACC
Source organism: Myxine glutinosa (assembly GCF_964187855.1). NCBI lineage: Eukaryota > Metazoa > Chordata > Myxini > Myxiniformes > Myxinidae > Myxine > Myxine glutinosa. The sequence continues at coordinate 94,041,505 of NC_136272.1, forward strand.
ATGCTTTATAGTTGGTATCACGTTCTTGTGGTCAAATGCTGTCTTTGGTTTTCGCCAAACATGTCTTCTACTACTGTGGCCAAATAGCTCTACCTTTGACTCATCTGTCCAGAGCACATTGTTCCAGAAGTGCTGGTCTTTGCCGAGGTGTTCATTGGCAAACTTTAGTCTTGCCCTGATGTTCTTTCTGGACAGCAAAGGTTTCCTCCTGGCACACCTCCCATGTAGATAAAATTTGTGCAGCCTCTTTCTAATGGTAGACTCATGCACTTTGACATCAACAGTGGCAAGAGCTACCTGTAGGTCCCGTGATGACATTCTGGGGTTCTTAGAGACTTCTTTCAGCATCTTGTGGTCTGCTCTCGGGCTGAACTTGCTGGGGCGGCCTGGCCTCAACAAGTTGGCAGTTGTTTGGAATCTTCTCCACTTGTAGATGATCTTCCGGACAGTCGAATGATTGATTTCAAATTGTTTGGAGATCTTTTTAAATCCCTTCCCAGACTCGTAGGCATCTATAACCTTCTTTCTGAAGGCCTCAGAGAGCTCTTTTGATCTAGGCATGGTGATGCCGCACACTTCAACAACAAAAAAAAAACCTTTAGAGGCCATTTTTCCCCGCAAAGCGGGGGTTGGCCTTTTTCGGGCACCGTGGTCGTTGTTTTTTTGTTGGTCCCCTTTTTGAAGCAATGTTTTACGGCCGGATGCCCTTCCTGCCGCCAATCCTGTTTGTCGCCTTTTACGACACACAGGGAATTACCAGTGAACTGGTACTCAATTAGCCGACCTCGGAAGGATGACAGGCTGAGTCAACCCCCCTGACGTTAATTCGGCGATCGACCGGGATTCGAACCCAGGATCCTAGGATCCTAAGCTGGCACCCTAGCCGCTAAGCCAACACCAGGCTATACACTTCAACAACAAAGAGCAAACCAAACGAAATGTCTGAGGTTTAAATAAGACAGGTTCCTCCACGATCCTCTTTAACGATGTTCTAATCATTTGCACCTGAGCTGGTGCACCTGATTCTAATTTTAGGTATTTGAAGTAGTGATAAATGTAGGGGTGCACTTACTTTTTCCACATGTGAAATTTGCATTTATGTTTATTTAAATTATACAATGGACTACAAAATGTAAATGTTTCATGATATTTGTTATATTATATCACCTTTATCTATCAATATTGTTGAAATGAAGATCAAATAGCTGTATGTTGAAATATGTTGAAAAAGTCAAAACTTTACATGGGGTGTACTTACTTTTTCACGTGACTGTATATCAACGGGGATGGTGTAATGTGCAATTATGGTGAAATGTCGAAAAAAATTAAGTATTTCGAGTAAACAAGACTAGATTGGGTTTAAAATAATAAACACACACACACACACACACACACACACGGTCATGGCCCTGGACAATAAAAAAAAGTCCACCGGGACCTTTATCCCATTCCCATAGCCTGAAAATGGGATTTTAAGTTTCATTTGAAGGTGAGCCAGATCGAGTTGGAGGGCTGGTCTCGGTGGAGGAACCGCAAACTGAAAATGGCTGGTATGGTACTGCAGATTAGAGCCGCAGGAATGTGCATGGGGTTCGATGGTCCCACTATTTTTGGAAACTTTCCAGGGCTTCACGGCATGGTCGCGATCGCCGTGGGGCCTCAGGATGTCAAAAGCTGCATTTATTGGATGGTATGTTTGGGTCGCGATTGTAATGGCCGAGCATACTTGGAGAGCATCCTCCCTGCCAATCAGTGGCGACTCCCATAATGGTAATGTTCAAATGTTAAACACTGATTACCAACAATCATTCGCTTCATCTCGAACCCTTCGGTTCAATAACTCAGAGCCTTGTCATGAGACTTCGAGTAAACTTGGTGAGATTTCATCCGATATTTTGTACAAGCTTTTGAACTTCAAGCCTCAGCCTCAGCCTACATTGGCAGGTTGGGTTGTACCCATGCACTACGGTATTAGGAATACTGCTTGATGGGACTGAAGCCCACCGTTATAACCTACATCCAAAGGTGTGCAGGTTCAACCTGATGTTCCTTTAGTTACAATTAACAAGAGAAAAATGACCACAGTGTGGTCACCAGCTGCGACGTGTAGAATCATGAGGATATCCGTTGCAATATGCGCTACCAAATTCGACCAGTCATTAAATTATACGCATGCACTGGCGTCTTTTTGTCTTTCAGTTCTGGTCTTGTCCTTTGTTTTTACGACGCAACATGCTTCATCAACTGATTACATGTAATGTATGGACATGAATGTTATTTCTGTTAATGTTAATGTTAATTCATTAATGTTATTTATTAATGTTAATTCTGGGTGGCAGAGGGATAATTTGAAACGGGCTTGATCGGTAGGGGATTTGAAAGTGGGTGTGGTTCTGTGAAAACAGTGGTGTGGTTCTGTTTGGTGTGGTGTGGTGAAAGTGATTTGAAAGTAAAACAGTTCTTTGAAACGAGATTGATATGAAAACATTCATGTTGTCTTTGTTGCTAAATTTATTCTGGTTTCTTCAAACAAATCGCGATTTTAGTCCGCGATGTTCTTACCTCATACCAACGCACGTCCGAGTGTATGCGCATGCGCTATTCAAAAAGGCACCCCAACAACAAGAACAACAACGCGGTCCTCTCATAGAGCTGCTCGTCGCAGCTAAAAAAAACCATTATAGGGTTCGACATGCAGTTCCAATTCGGCCATGATTGTACTTAAATAACTGGCCACAAGCGAATTTCACTTAATTTCTCCACAAAATCGCAATGGGTTTTCATCGTTTTTAAAATTAAAATAATCCCATAATTCACAGTTCCTTATGTGGAGTTGAAATTTGCTCATTCAGGTAACAACGGAACATGATTCGAGCAAACAAATGTCCTGTGAAGATAGAGGAAAACAAGTTCAAGACGGCCGACACTGACCATAAGTCAAAACAAGGAGGCCGAAAGGTTTGTTCCGGCACATGGAAAGAACACTCCTCCAGTACGAGTACTCCTGCTGATCCGTTTGGAGAACAGCTTGTGCCTGGCTTGGTGGAAGCGATGGAGCATTCTTGAAGGCTATACAGTTCGTACAAGATGACATACAGTATCAATCACCTCACATACACACACACACACACACACATCAATGTTAGTTTAGGCCTACGTTACAATCAAATATGGTGATGCTCATGCAAAATCGATGATGTTTCTAAAGAGTCATGTCAGAACCAAAATTTAAAAAACAACAAGTCAGGAGACGACGATGGTTCACAAGCGAGCAGTATTCAATGACAAAGGTCAAAACCGACATTGAAAATATATAAATAGGAATGTATTATCTGTTATGAGACTAGTGAGCTACACAATACCGAAAATTCGGTTCGATTCCGACAACTTTGAAAATTTGACCTTTGTGACCTTGAAATGTCAAAACGAAGGTTACGGACCTTGAAATGAGATAGAAAATAATGTATAATCAGTTATGAGGATAGTTAGCTACACAATACCAAAAATTCAGTTCGATTCCGACAACTTTGAAAATTTGACCTTGTGACCTTCAACGGTCAAAGGTTGAAGATTCTGAAATTTGTTGGAAAACTTGTATTTCATGATGTATGTGATAATATAAAAACATGTACGATATTTTACCCTATCAGGAAGCGAACAATGTAATAAAACCATCAAAAACCGACTTTTCTAAATTTCGTGACCTTGTGACCTTGACGCGAAAATGAAAAATCGAGCTCCGTGGGGCCGGACACATGACATTGGCCTGACCAAATACCGAAACCCCTGTCAGATTCCACCAAACCCCTCGGAGAAGATGTAGCTCGAAATCGATTACCCCCTAAAACGACACCTTTTTCGGGCGTCGCTCCGCCCACAATTGGCGCAATACGCCCACTCTAGGCAGGACACAACTAGATCATGATATCAACCTCCCACCCAAGTTTCACCAAGATCGGATGATATCATCGGGGTAGTTATGCTGCGGACAGACAGACAGACAGACACACACCCATGACGAATATAGTGGTCACTCTGTTTGATAACTTGTGAACCAAAAAGGGAAGAAAGGATTAACCTGGATTCTTAGATTTCTTCTTCGTAACTGCAGGGGTCGAAATTATCGACGGCATCGACGGCGTGCCCAAGCTATTTGCCGTGCTGCCCCCAAACTTTTCATGATCACTACGGCAGAGAGTTGCAGTGCCCTTTTTCTTCCGTTGCTGCTGTGCCCTTTTTGTCAATAAAGCATAATAATAGAGACCAAAGTATGAATAAAGTAATGATGAAAACAACAAACTGACTTGGTCGGCTTTCGTTTTCTCAGTGCATGTCGGAACATTAGCGTAGTAAGCATATACATTGTCTAGGCTACCTCGTTTCCCGTTCTCTTACTGAATACAGAATGTTGCAGTCCTACTATCGTCCTTGGGTACGGGAAACGAGGTTCAAGGGCATCCCATAATTCCTATTGGCCCCGCCTACGCCCATTCGTCATCCCATACGTCATCCAGCATCATCAATGAAACGCAAAGCATTATGGGCTACTATGAGCGCATAAATTACAGCGTGGCTATTATTTCCGATGTTTGCACACCCACGTCGTTGCCTACCAACCGCGCTGTATTAGCGGGGGTAATACTCATGGTTGGGACGGCCTTCCGATTGCTTCCGTCCCGACTATAGGTATGTTACAATCCCGCAAGGTCAGCGGTGGTGTACACCTGCCGCTGTACCTGTGCGCACGTGTCTACGAGAGGCTGTAGGGATCTCCAAGAAATGCAGGTTTTTCATTGGCTGTCGGAGGGTATTTCCCTCCGTCGAGGTTGCTGCTCTTGCCCTGAAGGCACAACTGGAAACTCCAGGCACTCATGTACAGAAGTTTGAGAGGGAAGTGCAGGAAGCCAACACTGACTCTGACACTGAGGATGGGGACAATCAGACCAAGAGGCTGAAGTACAGGGATCTGGAGCTTTATGGTCCTAGAGTACCATCTGTTGAGGAGTTTCAGGCTGGACCCTTGAAAACTGTAGTTGACAAAGTGATTGATTGTTTGGACAAGAGATTTAACGAGTTCTATGAGAATGAGGTCCTGATCGCGTTTGAGGTGTTTGACCCCAGCAACATGCCAAAGGGCAAGGACACCCTTGCTGCCTATGGCAATGCCAAAGTCACTTACCTTAGCAATCACTTTCAGCAAATCATTGAAAGAAATGGTTGTGATCCAAGTCAAATACAAAGAGAATGGCTGTCCTTGAAGCTTGACATCAGCAGAAATCATGGAGAGGAGTCCAATTTCCTAGGTCTATGGAAGACCATTCTGACAGGAAAGGGCCACAAATACCCTAATATACTTCATCTGGTGCAGATCTGCCTTGTGTGCCCAGTGGCCACATCACATGTAGAGAGGCAGTTCTCAGCAGTGAAGCGTATTCTTGGGGATTGGAGGCTAAAACTGGGGTTGGGTATGCAGGAACACCTTCTGCGCATCAGCACAGAAGGGCCCGACCCCGACGACTTTGATCCTACACGTAGCGTTGCCAGGTGGCATTCTACGAGCGCATTTGGACGTAGGCCTGATACTACACCCCTCTCCCCCAAGGGTGATTGAATTGTAATCATGTATACCTGACTCAAGACTGAGTCAGTATCGAGTAAAGATGATGTCTGATGATGATGATGAAAAAAGTTCAACTCTGTCAAACAAAAGTTAAACTTTGTTACACGGACATGATGACAATGCAGTTCTGACTGAGTTGAGTTGAGTTTTGAGAGAAATCAAATCTGAAACTTATTGAGATTCAAATTCTAAAAATACGTTATTAAAAAGTTTAAGTTGATTTACTTCTTCTGTCAGTAACATTTCCCTGCCTGTTTAAGTTACCGACACACTTTGCCTTTGTGCCCACAAGAATAATTCTAGATTGCCTTGGTGCCCCCCAAACCCAAAAGAAAATGCCTTGGTGCCCCAAAAAATTTGAAGTCATCAAAGGCAAACATTGCTGTGCCCTCCCTACAGAGTAATTCGACCCCTGTAACTGGACACTCAAAAAACAACAAGTGAGCTTTCAGCATGACTTGCACATGAAAATATCAAATATCAATAACTCAATACTCAATAACTCAATAAAAAGTGGATAAGACAATCATCAGGCCGCAGTGGAATTTAAATCCAAAAATATATCACATTTCGTTATTCGTTTCGGCTGTTTTTTTTAACATGGGCAAAGTGAAACAGGCAAACTGTAGCGACTGTAGATAAATGAGGCCTTGCAGGTTGAACTTGGAAGTTTTGATCACCAGATGGCAAGAAAGTGCAAGAGCAGTATCGTTTTGGCCCCGCCCCCTGGATGAGGTGAAATCCCCCAAAAATGCAACTACGGGCACATTTTCAAAATAAACTTGGAATATGGAATCAATATTGAGGGACGCGTGAAATGCGTAACGATTTTTTTGATTTGACCCCCGGTTCAAGCCCCAGTGTGTGTTGACTTGGGGTCACAGGGGTCAAAATTTAAATTCTAAATTTGATATTGGGTCATTCCTGGTGGAAGCTTTTGCCATCTTTCAACTTTGCTTTGGATGGGAAGCTTGAAGATTTACGATGGAGTCACCCAATGAATGCTCTCTTTTCCTACATACAACACCCCCAGAACATCCCAACACAAATTTACAGTTACCTTTTGTTTTACATTCTATTCTTCACCTCCTCTCCCCCTTTTTAGGGGTGAGGTCTAATGGTATCAAGCTTCTGCTCTGCCTTGACCACAATACTCCTCCACTTCCCTCTGCCCTCAGCCAATTCTCACCACGCTTCAACCACCCCAACCTTACTGATATCCCCCCACCCCACCCCCCTCACAGAATCCTCCCATCTCAACTGCAGTCTACCTCTTTTCCTCCTGCATTGCTCCCTCAACCTAGCCACTCTCTCTCTGCCATTCTTTGTTTTACTGTTTTCCAAAAAAGATCTCAACATCTTAATACATTTTAGTACTTCCGGTCTTCATTCGGTCCCTCTAGCTCGTAAGACGTTTCAATTACCTGTCACCTTTGCATTACTGGAGTTCACATAATTTACTCAACATTAATGATCAAGTCAAATTGTTCAGATGGTGATAGGTTTTAGTTAATGGAAGGTGAATGAAGATATTCCAACTTGCTCCGACGAAAGACTCACATTAAACATCAGTGGTAACTTGCTTCCCAAGGTAGTTAGGGAAACTTCATCAACTTTCATTTCAAATATATCGTTCAAACACACACAAACAACTATCCGCACCAAACCTATGCGTGAGCAGCACACACACCAACTCTCATGTAATACACATCTCTGCAGTTCATGTTTATGCATTCCGATGTAGGGCAACACGTGGCAGTGGCAACAGAGAAAGAGATCGAGCATCCAGCAAGATCTGAGAATGAATTATCTATTTGAAAGTACAGCTGCGTGCGGGGATGGACACGGACACGGACACGGACACGCAAAATCTGTGTCCAATTACAATAGCCTCCTCTGTCGTTCAAGGACTGCAATGGATAATGAAAAGGCCGGTAGTTGTCATTCAAGTTCCCAGTCCAGGCTTTCGGTTTATGATAACTGACAGCTCGGGTCTGAGCACGAGTCTGCGAGACGAAATGATAAGCCGGCTGTCCCAAGCACATGCATGCAGTGCTGAATGTTATATCCTACCAAGAATGATTCTCAGCGTGGAAATGTACGCGAGGCCCTGTGCCGCCATTACCTTGCTGATGCTGACTATGTGCCACTACTCGTGTCGGAGATACGGTATGGTTTAATAACCTTTTATTCATTCAAAGCAACTACTGACGAATCTAGAAAGCTCGTCACAACCAGCACCCGTCACCAGTCACGTCACCTCTAACTTTCAGCAATTATATCATTTCTTCACCACAAATTCAGGCAAAATGACCGGCAGGACGGGACGGTTACCCAGTTTTTCATGCTACTCTATATTTTATGACCAAACACGTCAATTATAATTAGATAATTAAGGGTGCAATTATGATGAAAGATCCAGGGATTATTACTTTCCACAAATAACATATCAAACAAATAGTTAGGTAATTAGGTCGTGTTTGCAGTTCGAAGGACGGTGTTTGTAATATGTGAGGCATTCAAAACGTTCTCAGCATGAGATGCACTCATGGTTGGTGGGATAGCCTAGAAGTATTCACTCTCCTCGAGCCTGGGTTTGAATTCCGACCCAACTATAAACTTCCATACTGGTTTTTCACAGTCAGGGAGGGTGAGGCATCACTTTGTGTGTCGTCGATCAGAAGGCCGTCACACCAGAGGACCCATCTGCCAGGGCTGCTTGTTGGTGGACGTTAAAGATCCCACATTGTCTTACCCTGAAGAGTAGGCGAGTAATTTCCGGCATGCTGAACAAATTATAAGTCTTCCACTTCCGGTCGTCCATTAGGTATTTTACTGTGTGTGGGGGTGGCCTGGCAGAGGTTGCAGGTGGTATCAGTTGTATCGTCGAGTCTGTTTGTACAGTACTATAAAAGTTGTGGGTGGTGTTCATACCGGATGCATTGAAGGTGAACATGATCACACCTGGGGAGTAATTTCTCGATGCCGCCGATAGGTGGAGGTTTAATGCCCAGGTTGTTCATTGTGTTTATGGTGATGTGGGTGTCAATGTATTTTTTGTAGATGTCCATGATCGGTGGGGGATGATTTGAAGGACGTCGTTGTCGTGTAGTTTTTCATTGTAGTGGGGTCTGTGGGTGGTTAGACATTAAGTGGCACAGGTGGTTATGGTTAGCACTCGCAAAGGCAAAAGAACTGCGCACCTCTCATGTCCAAGTGATCTTTGATTTTTAACATTTTTGCCTCTGTGTGTCAGTGCTCAATGGGTGCTATTAATGTACAACTTATGATAAGGTGTAGGGCTTCGATTTGTATGGTCTGTAGGATTTTGAGATGTGTGTTTGATAGTCTGGAGTCGAGCCCCTGAAATAACACCAGGTGGGTTGACTCAGTCTGTCATCCTTCCGAGGTCAACAAAATGAGTACCAGCTATTACTGGTAGCAGGGGCACTGCATCAGCGGCACAGCCACACTTCCAGAAATGATTGAACCAGAGGTCACAGGCTGCATACGAAATAACAACAACGATAGGCCAGAGGTCGAGGATGGGCTGGTGTAGATAATGACTGATCTAATGTACTGTTTGTATCTTAGTGATGTTGTTTCTCCGTGGTGTCCGGAGTCGGTGCCTGTGAGTGCCTCAAGTGTGTTTAGCCTCGGGGTGCATGTTTTTTTCATGTTTGTGATGTGATCTGAGAACGACATGGATGTGTTACAACTAATAGCTAGTATTTTTGTTTCTTGTGTGTGTGGAATAGGGATGTCGTCCAGTGGGATGTGTGGTGCAGCGCAATGTTCCTTGGTGTAATTTGTTAAAACTGATCGTTAATTTTGAGGGAGCTACTTTTAGTCTGTTGATGGTGAGCCAGGTTTGTAGGGTGCTGAGGAAGGGTCGAAGTTGTGCTGTGGCGGTGTTCATGTTGCTTATGGATACAGGTAATGGTTACATCGTCCATATACGAGTCTATTTGTATGTGCTCGGGTGGTTGTGCAATGTCGCGCATTAAAAGATTGAAGAGTGTGGGGGAGAGTGCTGAGCCTTGAGTGACTCCATTAGGATAATATCGTGTGTGTGCGTGTGATGTCTTGCCTTTAAAAGTTACGTATGACTGCCTGTGTGATCGGTAGTTGGGAAATCAGCGTTTCGTGTTGTTGTGCATGTTTATGTCGAGCATTTTGCTTATTTAAGGGTTTGGGGATGATGTCAAACATTTTGCTGTAGTGAGAGTAGTGCATTTTGCTGGTTTTCTACTGTTGAAACCAGAGTTTGTAATGAGTGTGGAGTTTGTAAGGAGTGTGGAGTGTGTGGAGTTTGTAAGGAGAGTGGTGGTGGAGTGGTTTGGTCTAAATGAGGGTTTGTGAGTGTAAGTATTCGGAATTTCTGCCACTCTGGAGGGTGTAAAAGTCATGTGCTAGTTCTGTAGGAGGCTGATTGGGTGGGTTATTTGTTTGGTTTAATGAGGGTAATGATTTTGCCTAGTTTCTAAATTTGGGGAATTATTGAGTGTTGGTCGGAGAAGTTGCTTATATTTGTGAGGGCTGATATGCTGTGTGTTCCGAGGTGTCTTAAATGCAAATTGGAGATGTCTGGGCCTGTAGCTTCTGAATTTTTGATGTTTTTGTGATCTCTGTTGTTTGTGTGGGAGTTCAATGACGTGATGGCGTTGTCGAGTTGGCAGCAGAGTTTGTGTCTTGTAATACTCCTTCCCTCTTTTCTGGGTCCTACATGACTTGTGTTTGCATAATGATATATGAGGATGTTAGCTTGTCGTTTGATGTCCATGGTAGTCATGACTGCATGAAGGCACTATGACTGTTGGAGTTATTGATTCTGTACAAGTGTTTGGTATTGTTGAGTAGTTGAGTGTGTGTGGAAAGGAGTGCTGGTTTTGGTGTTTTTCTCATGAATATTTTGGTGTTGATTTCTACATTTAGTGTTTGAATCCTTTCTACTATGTCTGGTGTAGCCTTGTGTTGACTTCGCGGTTAGGGTGCCGGCTTGGGATCCTAGGACCCTGAGTTCAAATCCCGATCGATCGTTGAATTAACGCCAGGGAGGTTCACTCAGCCTGTCATCCTTCCGAGGTCGGCAAAATAGAGTACCAGCTCACTGGTAATTGTGGCACTGCATCAGCGGCACAAACGCGCTTCCAGAAAAATGATGCAACCAGCAGCCACAGGCTGCATACACAACAACAACAACTATGTCTGGTGCTTTGGGTGTTGGTGTGGTGTTTTATAGATTGCGCATTTGATGAGGTGTGCGATTTCTGGTGAGTAGTTGGAGTTGTATTATTTGATATTGCCCTTTTGGAATGTATTTGGTACCTGCGGTTGTGATGATCATATTGAACTGTTTGATGTGGATGTCAATGTTACTGATGTTCGTGTTGAGTTGTAGATCCGATTCGATTTTGGTATTTTTCTGAACTGAATTGATCCCAATCTGAATTGAAGATCTGAATATGGATTCGGATATGATAATTATTTAATTATCAAGTGATTCTTCACCATTGATAATATGGCTAAAACCAACATATAGCAGGATATCTCAAAAAGTTATGGACGGATCTGGACGAAATTTGGTGGACAGGTTGTGTGTGTAACAAGGACTAATCTGTTCGATTTTGGTGAAGATCTGAATGTGGATTCGGATACGAAAATTATTTAATTTGCAAGTGATTCTTCACCATTGAGAGATTGGGCAAAAAGCGATATACAAGAATGAATGAAAATGATTGATCGTTTTGAGGCCATTTTTCCCCGCTAGACCGGAGGTTAGCCTTGCGGGCCCCATGACAATCATGGTTCCCTTTTTGAGGTAGTTTTTTTTTAAGGCCGGATGCCCTTCCTTACGCCAACCTTTAGTCACCTCTTACGATGAGCAGGGATACGGTGTACCTATTCTAAACCGGGGTACACACCGAGATCATTCATCCCAGCAAGCTGGTACTCAATTTGCCGACCTCGGAAGGACGACAGGCTGAGTGAACCTCCCTGGCGTTAATTCAACGATCGATCGGGATTCGAACTCAGTATCCTAGGATCCCAAGCCGGCACCCTAACCGCTAAGCCAACACCAGGCTAAAAAAGAAAAGAAAAGCGATATACAAGATTATATTTTAAAAAGTTATGGACGAGTTATGACTAAACTTGGTGGACGGGTTGGTTTGGTGACAAGAACAAGCCGATTCCATTTTGGTGAAGATCCCAATCGGATTGTAATTGGTGATTGACCCAATCGTACGAGTGGGATACAAAACATCAACTGTTCAGCCTGGCAGAGATATGCGCTCTCCCGAGTGCCGTTCTAGTCGGTGAATGTTTTGTTTGCATTGAAGTCTATAGCCGTGTCCATGGCAAACCTTCTGCTGCTAACTTTGCTGTTGTCAAGTGCAGGCTTCGCGAGCGGATCTGGTTTTCAAAAGGGAATGAAAATCCAGTCTGCACTAAACATTTTGAATTCCAACGTTTTCAAAGTGCCAGATGTTTATTTACCCAGTTAGGGATTTATTAATTTGCCGAGTATAGAGGAATGGAAACACTTACTCAACAATAATAATCCGCATCGGGCTGTCAAAATCTTTGACGTCACGTTTTTCTGGTGTCGCCAATTTCTACCTCTTTCACAATATATTGACCAAGAGCATTACACCTTCACGATGGCTCATCGAGGCATCAACGAGGATTTTCTTTATGTATTAAACCTGCTCAAGAGAATGGAACATCAAAGTGGCAATCAAAGGCACCTGCTCTGCAAGGCCTCCCTCAAAAGGTATTCGAAAGGGGATCGTTTCTTAAGGTTTGCATACAGGTGCAAACATCTTTGTACAGTTACCATGATGATCACAAGTCGTATGAATTACAAGAGATCTGAAAATGTAGAGACATGGATACAAAATATATTGTGGCGTTTCAAAACACTTACGCTTATGATGTTATATGTTTCAAAAAAAAGGGCTTAGGATCTCGCACGTGCAAAAAAAGGAAAAATAAATAAATAAATAAACCTGCCAATAGCTCAGAAAGGAGGGAAGTGGCATTGAGGTAATTAATTAAATGCAAGACACGTTTCTTTGCAAGACCATATAGAAGGTCGTGGTAGCCAGGGCTCCAGTGACTCACTTAGAACGACAAGGAGACACAGCAAGGTGGAGAACACAGCCGTCCCAAGGAACAGCATTCGGATGTTCCAGACTTTCTCTTCCTGGGCACGATGTGAAATCACCAAGGGAGAAACCAGGAAACCCAAGGCAACTCCAAGCTGCGGATGCACAGGCACAATCACCATCAGTCAGGCGGCCACTGCACACTCGGTCGCAGTATGTTATACCATAATAATCACTCAATAATATTCCGAAGGGTCTTGTAGCAATTCATTAGAAGTTTTGGGAAGTTTATTCCTGGGAGAATAATCAACATTGAAATGCAAAAATTAACCTGCATTTTGTTTAAAATTCACACCTAACAATACTTTATTGGTTAAATATGTACGGTAGGTAGTCCTTATTTAGTAAGGGAAACATATGAAAATCTGTTAACTAAATTGTTACCAAAAATATTCTTCACCAATATGTTTGTAAAGGTGTGTAATAACATGTGTTAAAATGTTGAAGGTCATCTCCCGTGGGAAACCCAGAAAAAAAGCTGTTGAATTCGGGTACCGAAAAATTATTTTCGAGAATTTTTATTTTTTTTAATCGGCCCTTAAGTAACTTATGAGGGGTCAAATAAGGGTTTTTCATGATTCTGAGTTGATTGTTAACATTTATATTTCACCACAGACACTCCTTTGTGGAAAAATAATTTCTAAATATATCTCATTTTCTACTTTGCAGGACATGGAGTCTAGCAATATGGATGAAGACGTTACTCCACCTGTGCTCAATTGCTTCATCTGTGCACGCTCGGATACACCAGCTGAAAGGCTCATACAGGCAACTCCAAAGGGATACTCAACTTTATTGAAACAAGCAGAAACTGTCGAAAATGTTACTGTTGTGGAACGTATGAAGGAGGCTCAAAAGGAAGGAAAACTGAGGTACCACCAGAAGTGTAAAAATGATCTGTACAACAACTTTGTTGCAACCACCAAGAAGTCAGCTCAAGCATCAAAGGCAGAGAAAGAGTCATCAAAGTTGAAGAGAAGACGCACTACTTGTGAGTTCAGTTCATCAACTGGCTGCAGTTCTAGAAGATCACAGTCAGTTGACCTCCTGTATAAGGATGTATGCATTCTTTGCAACCAACCAGCCCAGCTCTACAAAAATAATCCAGCACAAGCTAGAAAGAAATACAGAGTGCCAGATAATTTGACTGCAGATACACTGAAGGCAAGCTTGCTGAAGACAGCACGGAGTCGCGGGGATGACTGGGGCACTGAAGTCACTGGACGCCTGGAAGGGATCAACGACTTGGTAGCAGAAGAAACACTGTACCATTTGCGATGCAAACTTATGTTTGCGAGAGGTGACAGTTTGTCCAAGACTGATGAGGAAGGAAAAAGGAAGAGAGGACAGAGGAGTATTGATGAGGAGCGAGAGGCAGTTTTTATTGAATTCTGCGAATGGTTAGACTCAGAATTAGAGCATGGGGTAATGAACATGGACCAAGTCCATGAAAAGCTGCAGGAGTTTGATCAGTCACCAGAGAAGAGCCTTTCTTATTCAAAGCATTGGCTAAAGATAAAACTTCTAGAGAAATACGAAGACACCTTGTATTTCACAACACAGGAAAGAAGGGCAGATGTACTCTGTCTCAAAGATGGCACCGACAATATTCTGCGAGGGCATCATGCTAATCTTGACCATGGAGATGAGAAGACTCAGATCATAAAGACGGCACTCAAGTTCATATCCAATGATATTGCCTTGATTGATTTAGGTCCAAAGTCATACCCCACCACACACAGTATGACTGACATCGATAGTCAGCTGACACTTGTTCCTGCAAGCCTTCAGATGTTCTTGAGACCGATTGTCAAGACAGACGAAAGAGTTGCCGTTTGGGGGCAGAATTTTATTAAGGCCTGTCGACCTCGGTCTGGAGTATTGCCACACCAAATGGGGCTTGCCATACAACTTGATCATAGATTTGGGTCAAAATGGATGCTCAACAAGTTCCACCGGCTGGGATACACTGAGTCTTACATGGAGACACAAAACTACAAATACTGCTTCCTTAATAGTAGGAGTGGAGATGATGTTCCAGATACTTCTGGCACTCTTGACACCATTGTGGAGGAAACCGATGAACAGATCAATGATGAGGTTGCGGTTGATGCTGCGCTTGAGGATCAATCAGTGATGACAGCCAAAGTGCCAGCTTGAAAGTGAATTGTCAAGTAATGATCAGGTGGTCTTTATGGAGGTTGGGGAAACAAACAATGCAGTCACTCACTTTGTTGGAGACAATATAGATTTAAACATTGTCTCTATTCACGGAAACACTCCCTTTCACTCAATGGGTTGGATCGAAGTCACCTCTCCGGCACCACCTTTGCCAGATCCACAGACAACAGCAGCTTTCCCCCGGGTGAAGTTGAAGGCACTCGACAAAGCTAAGATCCTGAGAGGAACTGAAGTAAAGATTATTCCATTTACGAACAGGAAACAGATAGGAACGAACGCGATCATGTTTCTCCCCCTCGCTGAGCTTTCCTCCTCCCTGGCTCATGATCAGCCACTCCTCACTCCAGGTGACACACTCTGGGCAGCGGGATGGGTGATCAAAGCCAACGATCCTGAGTTCCCACACTCCAACTGGAATGGCTGGATGAAGAGAATCCATGCTAATGATGCAAAGCAGAGCACACAGATCGAGTTCCTCCCAGTTATTGAAGGAGACCCTAATGACCTCAACACCATCTTCACCACTCTGAAAGAGTGCATACGGCGCGCTGGGGTCGCTATAGTGACCTTTGATCTTCCGATTTGGCTGAAGGCTGTGAATATAATAAAGCAGGCAAATCTACCCGTCATTCCAAGGTTGGGTGGTTTTCACCTGCTGAAGTCTTATCTTGGATCAATGGGTAACATCATGGAAGATTCTGGACTACTAGATGTGATCCAGTTGATCTATCCTGGAAGTACGACAGCCAACCACATCATGGATGGAGGATGTTTTGACAAGGCAATCCGTGTTCACCTCCTCATCGATGCAGCCATCGATCAACATTGGGTGAAATTCGGTACAACATGTTCTCAAGGAAGGCAGCGGCAGGAGTGATCAAACCAGAGACTCTACCTCCAACAGAGGGTGCAGCTGCACAACATTCACTCCGTGCCTACCTGCAGACCCGGGACTGGATCCTTCTACAGAGCATGTCTCTGAACCCCAGTGACTATGGATGGACAATAGGTGTGCATGGGTATGAGCCAGTTCCAACACTGGACCCCACGGCTCCTGAGGAGCTATTGCAGTTCACGAGCTGTAATTGTCATGGAGATTGCAGCAACCGGCGATGCGGCTGCAAGAAGAATGGGGTCACGTGCATCTCGGCCTGTGGAGTCTGTAATGGCATTACATGCAGAAACTGCAGTCATGATGTTGTTGAGTCTGAAGAAGACATAGACAATGACTGTTGAAACTTCTGACATTGTGAATGAGAAATAACTCTTGAGTATTATATATGTATGTGAAATAAAAGCTACTTTGTGTGTAAATGTAAAAGTGAAAATATAAATGTTAACAATCAACTCAGAATCATGAAAAACCCTTATTTGACCTCTCATAAGTTACTTAAGGGCCGATTAAAAAAAATAAAACTTCTCGAAAATAATTTTTCGGTACCCGAATTCAACAGCTTTTTTTCTGGGTTTCCCACGGGAGTTGAACTTCAACATTTTAACACATGTTATTACACACCTTTACAAACATATTGGTGAAGAAATTTTTTGGTAACAATTTAGTTAACAGATTTGTGAAATATCTCATAAAATGCCCTTACTAATTGTACAATTGTCGAATGGAAATTCTCCGAGGTGTACAACCGTAATAGTATTAAAAGTACATTTCTAACATTGTGGTGAATTTCATGATTGAAGCTTTGAAAGCACAATCGGACCAGTAGTCACACCTGGTACGAGACGAGGATGGCTTATACTCGGTGCGTGCACGACACGACAGGTGTTCAAAAAGTTATCGGAACATGATACTTACTCAAGAAACACTAGATTTTCCCCGTAACATAATTTGGATTGATAAATAAACCACCTCGGTGTCTCTTATTGGGCTATTCACATACAGTAGTCTCTCATTCTGAGAATTTTGAATACACCCACGTAGGTCATGGGAGATGAACGTGAATTGCAGGCAGACCTGTCATACATGACAGATTGTATGTATGTATATACATATTTTTTTGGATACATAGTTGAGACTCGTGGAAGAGCTCGTACTAGTAGTCTGAACGAATAAGGACAAAAGTAACAGCAGAGAGAGGGGGGAAACACCCACAGCACGGTTGAAGCTGAGACAGAACCCAGACAAACAATGGGTGTAGGGAGGAATGGGGGCTGGAGAAGATGCATAGGGTGGATAATATGGATACAGAAGGGAATGCTCAAGATGTTTTTCCAGGAAAATGTAAATTTGGAAGGAGGAGGGATTGGGATTAGCAATGTTAGAAAAAAGAATCATGGTTTTGGATTGGGGACGATCTGAGATGGTGGTGAAAAGCTCTTTTGAAGACCTGGAAGGGAGGATGAGATCGAAGAGAATGAGGAAGTTGGTTCCACAGGTGGAGAAAAAAAAATGAACAAATGAGTGGAGGTGAGCAGTGATCAGAGATTTTGGGAGTTTCACCAGAAGGGGATTGATGGTGGACTGTGTGTGCACCGCAGAAACTTGGGTGGGGGTTGAAGGGGAAGACAAAGCACTGAAAGAGCAGAGGGTACAAGACAAGAAAGGAGGCAGTAGAAGACAGAGACCACCAACCTGTCTGTGATGGCGAAGTGATAGGCCCATATACTCAGCTTCATTACAGCAGATTCCAATAATCTTAAAGGCCTTGGTTTCCACGGCATCAAGCTGAGCAAAAGGGGAGCCAGCCCAGAGGGGAGAGCAGTACTGCATCAATCTGCAGAAGGTGGATAGGAGTTCAGGTGTGCCAAGGAAGGACTTTGTACGACGGAGGATGCCCAGTTGGCGGCTGCCTTTGGAGGCCAACTTTGACTCGTGGTTTGCCCAATAAAGGTCATGGAGTTCGAGTGACTGAACTTCCTAAATAGGTTTGTTAAGAAAGTAGATGGGGGAGAGGTGTGGGGGGGTTGCCAAAAAGTCCTTTCGGAAAGAGATAGCGAGTGTGAGATTTGTCAGAATTGAAAGACATATTTGAAGTATTTGAACAGCTTGTGATTTTTCCAAGGCCTGAAGAGGTGTACCTGTTTGAAGGATGAGGGATGTCGAGAAAGAGGGTGAAATCATCAGCCAATAGACAAAGGTGATTTTCCAGAGTCATAGAGATTGTTGATGAAGATTAGGAATAGGTTGGGAGGGTGAGGTAGGGGGAGAGGGTAGGCAAAACACTGCCTTGGGGAACTCCAGCCTTGACAGGGAAAGGAGATTAAGGAATCTCGTTGAGTGCCACATGTTGGCTATGAGTGGAGGAAGTCAGTTAGCCATGTGTGGCGTTGGCCTTGAATGCCATGGGCAGAGAGTTTGGAGAGTAAGGTGGAGTGCTAAATGTATCGGAAGCTCGAGATATGTCGAGAGAGATGTCCCTGATCTCAGTTCTGACTATAAGGGGCTCAATCCATTGTTGAGTGAGTTGAAGCAGCATGTCCCAGGTAGTGTGACCAGGTCTGAATCCATATTGATGATCTGAAATGAGCTTGTTGGAGAAAAGGAAGGATTTCATATCAACTGCGATGATGGATTCCATGACTTTGCTGATGATTGGAAGGAAGCCAATTCGTCAGTAGAGGAGGTGATCAGTTTTTGCACCTTCTTATTTAAAGTAATGATGTTGGCAGAATTCCAAGCTTATGAAAGATGACCTAGCACAAATGGCAGGGTGGAAAGGGGAGAATGAGGATGTGCAAGAGCAGCAGAGCAGGTTTTTAGGACACGTGAGCTGATGCTGTCCGGTCAAGTTGCAGAGTTAGAGTCCAGCGTTGAAAGAACCTTCTCCTCACTTTTTTGGGCAAGTCACAAACTGGTCGGCCAGGATTGACGTCCGACCGAAGATGATTTTGGCACGAATTTATCATTTATTCGGGGTGTCGGAGATAACTCACCTACTCTTGGGAAAGACACCATGCGGTCTTTAAACCCACCAATACCAGCAGACGGGACATCGGGTTTAACGTCCATCCGAGGGACGGTCGACGACTCACAGGTGAGTATGCCAAATGAGAACAATTTTATGGGGACCAAAGGGTACTACATGGTACACAAGGTGACAGGTAGTCGGTAGTCAGAAGACCTAAGGCTAAGGTTCACCTGGTTCCCAAAAACGCCGATGGAACAGGCAGTGGACACCTCTCGTGGACCGAACCACAGCGAAGCGAGGCGAGACGGTATACCCAGAATGAAGACCTGGGCCACGGCGGACACCGTCTGCCCAATGAGCGTCACCGCGAAACCCCTAGAGTCGGGAAGCACGCTCCCCACTTTGATCCAGGCTCCCAGACAATTGAGCAGCGAGCCGAGCACGGCGATCAGACGAAGACCTCGCGTGTCCAGGAGCCAGGTAACGGGAAGGATGAGCGGAATGTACGCCACCATGTACACCATGGAGAGCCAGTCGATGGTCGTCGGCGAGACCTTGTAGAATTCGGCGAACACGTTGCTCACGATGCCGTACTCGATCCACTGGAAGGCGTTTGCGAGCGAGTACAAGCTGAAGACCACGAGGATGACCCAGCGGCGCGAGTACAAGCGCGTACCGGTACCGCCAACGCTGGAAGCCTGATCGGTTCCATTCGGCTCCGCTTTGGGGGATCCGGGAATCATCGGGGATTTGGTATCCTCCTCAAGGCGTCTCGATTCGACGCCGTCCCCCGGCAAGGTGCGGGACAAGGAGGAGGTACGGGATGCGTATCCCTCGAGCTCCCCCATCGCCATTCAAAACGTGCCGCTTTTAACGGGACCAAGGAACCAATGTCATCATGAACAGCCCTCCTCCGGAAACCGAAACCACGCCCCGCCCTTTTGTCACCGCAACCACGCCCTGCCTCGCGGTCAACGCAAACACGCCCCGCCTCCCGGAAACCGAAACCACGCCCCGCCCTTTTGTCACCGCAACCACGCCCTGCCTCCCGGAAACCGAAACCACGCCCCGCCCTTTTGTCACCGCAACCACGCCCTGCCTCGCGGTCAACGCAAACACGCCCCGCCTCCCGAAAACCGAAACCACGCCCCGCCTCCCGAAAACGTAAACCACGCCCCTCCTCCAGGCATGCGTTGTGCGTTTCCTCTCAATTCTCATCCGCTCGTCCGCAACAAGTTTGTGACGAAACTGCGAGTGACCCGTCGATTAATCCTTATAAAATGAATAAATAGATTCATCAAATTGGCGGAAATATAAACAAAGCACATTTTTATGAGGTTGAAGTTATGAACATTCGGTCGCCGACCATTGTCTTCTTGATGAGTATAAAAGTCCTTGTAGCCACAGGACTGACACGTGATGTCTTGAACACGATCATTACTGTACATATATATTTAAATTTTTCATTGTACGAGGACGAAGCTATAATTAAGATTATTCGAAACATTATTTCAATCCATCCGAGCATTGGCAACGTTTTATTTCAGGCTAAAAATTTTTTTCCCCAACATTAAAAATTATATCATTGTTGTTCATATTTGAATCATAAATGGCGGGCGCACGGGCTCCGTGACGTCACGCTACCCACGTGTACACACTGTACGCCTTGAAGGCACGTGGCATGTTTACCCTCGGGATCAAATTTAGGAACTCGAATAATACACGAACCGTCACGTGTCGAATGTACTCAAGTTCGACATATACTCCACTTAGGTTTAACATTAATAGGGGCAGAAAAAAGATAGTGTTAACATGTTAAATGTCTTGTTATAGAAACATGAGAACATTCATGACAATATTAGTTATTACACAATGGAATGATAATTGTAGGCTACACTTACGAGGGATGTACAAATAATTTAAACGCTCATGTCAGTCACATCGTTATATTTCGTTTTGTGACATCTTGACATCATTCCAATACCATACCTCACCTCCTCCCTCCTTCCTCCTCCTTCCTTCCTCCTCCCTCCTTCCTCCTCCTTCCTTCCTCCTCCCTCCTCCCCTCCTCCCTCCTCCCCTCCTCCCTCCTCTTCTCCTCCCCATCCTCCCCCATCTCCCCACCTGCTTCTGCTTTAAAACGAACTGCCCTGCCCCGCTAATCAGCATGTGACGTCACCATACTTGCGATCCGCCATGTTGGATTACCAGGGAGAGCAAACTAAACGAAACCACGTGATTGTATCATCGTTTCTACTTTTGTTGAAACTAGCAGAGGGAGCACAGGGTTCCACGGAAAACCCTCCCTTTGTTTGGGCAGTGTATAGGCAGTCTATGTTTACTGCTAACACCTCAGTGTTAATTTATAGTCATCCGCACACTCTTTGCAAAAATAATGTTATGAAATTGTTTTATGTTCCCAGAGATCAGAGGTTGAAGGGAAAAAAAATGATGAATTGCAAAATGAAAGTGTCAATGATGGTTAATGAAAGCCACAATCAGGAAACAAATGTTGTTCTCTACATATTATTATAATAGAGCAAACGTATATAGTTATGTATGTTTGCATGTGACGAAAACATCTTCTTCTTCATCAAATAAAATTACCACCCTCTTATTTAACCCTCTTAATTGCGTTAAGACTACTGAGACCCCTCAGACCTTTCACGACCCTTTAATTCCCTGAAGACTCTTCAGACCACCAAGACCCCTGCAGACCCCAAAGACCCAAAATAACCATCATGGCCCTGAGGCTCAAAAAAACACCCCGAAGACTCAAATCACACCAAAGATCTAAATCACACCAAAGACCCAAAACACCCCGAAGACCCAAAACACCCCAAAGACCCAAAACACCCCAAAGACCCAAAACACCCCAAAGACCCAAAAGACCCCGAAGACCACTGAAGACCCAAAACCCCCAAATACCCCTGAAGACCCAAAACACCCCGAAGACCCAAAACACCCCAAAGACCCAAAACACCCCGAAGACCCAAAAGACCCCAAAGACCACTGAAGACCCAAAACACCCCAAATACCCCTGAAGACCCAAAACACCCCAAAGACCCAAAACACCCCGAAGACCAAAAACACCCTGCAGACCCTGAAGACCAAAAAGACCCTGAAGACCAAAAATACCCCGAAGACCCAAAAGACACCGAAGACCCTTAAGACCGAAAAGCTGTGCTGTCTTTCCCTCGTGGTCCCCCTGTGCTGTCTTTCCCTCGTGGTCCCCCTGTGCTGTCTTTCCCTCGTGGTCCCCCTGTGCTGTCTTTCCCTCGCGGTTGTCAGCTCTTTCACGAGCCTCGATTCAGTATACAAAAAAAAAAAAAACCTCTGAAGACACCAAAGACCCAAAAGACCCTGAAGACCCAAAACACCCCAAAGACCACTGGCGTCACTAGGGGGAAGCGGGGGGTGCGGACCGCACCGGGTGACATTATCAGAGGGGGTGACACCAAATTTTTGCAGTGTTTCAGCCATGGCTGGTGAGAGAGGTACCCATACCCAGCCAACTGGCATGGTGACAATTGAAATCACCACATATGAGGAAGAGAGAGTTGGGATGGGTAGATAGAAGTTGGTCCATATTATCAGACAGCGAGATGTAGATGGAGTCATCACTGTTTGGTGGACGGTACAACACACATATGAACAAAATGTGGCAGCGAAGGGGAAGCCGTAGCCAAAGGTATTCCTGGGGGTGAGGTGGAGAGAGTGCAGTGCAGGGCGAGTGAGGAAGAAAGTTTTTTTTATAAAGATAGCAACCCCACCTCCAGGAGGAGGCTCAGGTCTATCATACCGGAGGAGGGAGTAACCTGGGAGAGATACCAAGGAATCAGAGACATCATGAAGGAGGAAAGTTTCTGTTAAGCAGATCACGTCTGGTTTGTCAGAAGCAACCTGTATGGAGAGATCAGACAAGTTTGAGCGAAGGCCCCGGATGTTTGAGGTCCATACCGTTAATGAAGAGGAAGGGGGAGCATCGGATACAGACCAGGGGGGGGGGGGAGGGGTAGGGTAAGATGTTAAAGAGGAGGAAGTGGTAGGGAGAGCTGTTGAAGGTGTGTCAGAGATTTCAGAATAGCTTGGAGAAAGGGAAGAATGGGGCGGCCAAAAGGTTTGATGTTGATTGGGTGAGGCACAGTGAGGTGTTATTTGAGGAGGGGCAGAGCGAGGCAGAAGGTTGGGGGAGATGAAGGTGAAAGTTGGAAGGGGGAAGAAGCGGGGAGGACGCTTTGAGGAGGAGGGGTGAGAGTGGAGTCTAGGAGGGGAGGAGCGAGGGAGAGTCTCGGAGGGGAGGGGTGTGGGGGGAGTTTAGGAGGGAAGGGGCAAGGGGGGAGATTTGAAAGGGATGGGTGATGGGGAAGATTTGGAGGGGAGGGGCAAGGGGGTAGATTTGGAGGGGAGGGGTGATGGGGAAGTTTAGGAGGGAAGGGGTGATGGGGAAGATTTGGAGGGGAGGGGCAAGGGGGAAGATTTGAAAGGGATGCGTGATGGGGAAGATTTGGAGGGGGGGGGGCAAGGGGGAATATTTGAAAGAGATGGGTGATGGGGAAGATTTGGAGGGAAGGAGCAAGGGGGAATATTTGAAAGAGATGGGTGATGGGGAAGTTTAGGAGGGAAGGGGTGATGGGGAAGATTTGGAGGGGAGGGGCAAGGGGGCAGATTTGAAACGGATGCGTGATGGGGAAGATTTGGAGGGGAGGAGCAAGGGGGAATATTTGAAAGAGATGGGTGATGGGGAAGATTTGGAGGGAAGGAGCAAGGGGGAATATTTGAAAGAGATGGGTGATTGGGGAAGTTTAGGAGGGAAGGGGTGATGGGGAAGATTTGGAGGGGAGGGGCAAGGGGGAAGATTTGAAAGGGATGCGTGATGGGGAAGATTTGGAGGGGAGGAGCAAGGGGGAATATTTGAAAGAGATGGGTGATGGGGAAGATTTGGAGGGGAGGGGCAAGGGAGTAGATTTGGAGGGGATGGGTGATGGGGAAGTTTTGGAGGGAAGGGGTGATGGGGAAGATTTGGAGGGGAGGGGTGAGATTGGATTTTAGAAAGTGTACGATTAATGGGAAACGAACATTTATTGCAAAATGAGTTTATTGTGACCTTAGAGTCAAAAATACGTTTGAGGATGCTGAAGGAGAGGTGGAGTGCAGGAGAGTTTCGGGAATGTAGAAAAGAGGAACTGTAAGAGATGGAATTTTTTTTGGGAATGAATACATTTGGTGAGCAAGTCGAAAGCATCCTTTTATAGAAGAAGAAGAAAAAGGTGTTATAATATACGACAGAATACAGTTCTTCAGGGGAAAGTTTAAACATTTTTAAATTGAGCAGTGAAAACTATCTGGGGAAATGGAAAATGGAAATGGGGGTGAAACACGTGATCGAAGAATGAACGAACAAATAAGAACAACGAATAAACGAATAAGAACAGAGAAGGATAAAAAAAAAATGTTTTTTTTTGAGTTGAGATTTTAAACAAGGAAGTATGGGGTGAAAGACTGGGACAAAAACAGAGAACGAAAGTAATTGGAGCACAATCGACGGACCGCTGAGAGAAAAACAAAGCCTCAAGGTAGGACACGGTAGCCTACAAGGCCTCAAAAGACGCGACACGAATTAACCGACGATTTTCTATACAGGTATGAAAAATTAACACAGAGAATCTTACTAAAGACACACTATAGGTACACGCACCGAAAGATAGATACAGTTTCGACAAAAACACAATTGTGAACAATTACTTAACTTCGAAAGCGTGAGAGCGTGGACAGCTTCGAAAAGATGTGACCTCGCCGACAAAGATCTCGCAAGATCTGATTACTATGTAATTATCTATGTCTGTGCCAATTTTGATGCTTTTTTATTTATTTATCAAAAAATGAACAATTGGTTTGCTAATCCGCTGGACTACAACAATTAACCATTCTCCAAGCCTCAGCGAAGGGATCCATGATCCATGATCCATCAGGTGGTGCTTCATGGTCGTGGTGCATATCCCTTGTGATCCCAATGGCTTCTGTGATCTCTTCGTTTGACATCGTTCTTCTCTTGCATCCCCTTCCACAGCCCAGCGAGAACATGAGTCTGCTTCTGGTCCTGTTAAGTGACCTCCAGTGCCGGAACTTCTGTAGTTACGGTCCACCTGCGTCACAGGACGATGGAGACATCTGCGTGGGAGAGCAGGAAGGGCTGTTGCTCAGGCAAGGATCTTCTGCCAGCTAATTATGGCTTTCATTCCTATTGTTTGAGGGTTAGGGTTAGTCTCATGCATCTCGTAGTTGACCCACGATGATGACTGACAACTCCGTTACAATTTATTTGAAGAATTGTGAAATCACAATACTTCCGGTTGAAAATCACATTCAAAAGGTAACACCTTTTCTTTAGCCCCTGTGACCCCATTCAACTTGGAATAGGTTGACCTCGCTTTTTGGGGAAGTTTAGATCTTCGGAAGCACGCTCATAACGGCCTAATGAGGTCGAGTTACAAAGTTTAGCTTTACACACATTCCAGATGTGCACCATTGTGGACAGTGTCATGACGTCATGTATACCACCTCGTTGGCAGGTGGAAAACCAAGCTGCGAGTGTAGCAGGCCCGAGAACGCATAAGCCGGGACGTGCCATCCATCGAGGCCTTGTTACCCGAGTCCGTGCAGGTTCGAGACGCGTTTGGTGTCGCCATGCCGGTCTACGCCTGGGTGAACCAGAACCTCACAAGGCAAGCAGCAATGGACACATTTCATCCTATTGAATGGGACCTTTTTACAGTGGGATTGTGGATTGGAGTCATGGTGGCGTTGGTGATTGTTGGTGGTTAAGTGGCAGTGGTGGTCCCATTCAAATTTCATCCTATTGAATGGGACCACCACTGCCCAATAATTGGAGTAATGGTGGCGTCGGTTTCAAAATGACTTCGGATTCTCAGCGACCAACGCGATGGTAAAGAAAATAGAACTTCCGTGGCAATTGCTTTAAGATCGGCAGACGACCCCAAACAAGCAGAAGTTTCCGTCACACATGCTTGTGGCTCGTCCATGATCACGACGGCTTTGATCCTCGCAGGATGAACGAAGTGCTCGAGGCGCTGGAATGCAGCGGGTACACCTACGTGGAACCTGTGGAGGAGAAACTGTGGGGTTCGGATCCAGACGGCTCCACGCAGATCATGCAGCAAGACAAGACCTGCCCGGATGTGCTGATCTTCCCCGCGTATGTCCGCGAGGACCTCCAAGCATCACGCCTCATCAGTGAAGGGCATTTGGTGCTCCAGGTGAATTTCGATATTGGCTTGGATTGATGTAAACATTAAACTTATATCATGTAACTAGATGGTATTTATAGAATACTTACCCTGCGCAGTCAACTTGTTGTGAGCCAACTCTTCTGTTTTTGAACATTTTTTTCCTTTGATCCAATATGGCTGCCAGACCACGTGCATGATGACATCATAAATTTATATTCTCTAATATAATTGTTGCATAGATCACGCTCAATACATTTCAAACTGATCAGACTAAGCGTTGTCCCTGTGTAATTATGACGTCATAATTATGGCACCAATGACGTCATCGTTAACAACACCTATTCCCCATATGGAGTTCTTTACAACTAGCCGAAACCCGTGGAACATCCACGGAAGGTAGGATGTGGTGTATGGATAGAGTGTACCATTATGGATGGCATAGGGGATTTGCTTGTCCGAGTAAGAGTTAGGAAGAAAGATGAGAATGAAGAGTGCGTATATGAACAACGATCGCCGACACCGGCACAAATGCATGCTCTGGATTGTCCACTCAGTGGACGGCTTGCTTTCGCCTTCGCCTGTCCAATCAGTGGACGGCTTGCTTCGCCTTCGCCCAGCAGACGCCAATACGATGGCGTCGTAAGATGGCGTCGTATCAGCAGTTAATCGGATGCTTTTGGGCCCCAACGTCGGCTAATTCCGATTTTTCGAGTATGGCTGTACATGATAAACAAAGAGTGCGGTTCGTAGATCGTAAATCCATTAGTGCCGTGGGCATCGGGTCACTGGGTGCGGCGTAAAAGGGATAACAAAGTCGAGTCCTTACGGTATTATTATATAGATGAGCCATGTTTCAATTTTTTCCATGGAGCTGTTTCAGAGATATAGAGGTGCAAAATTTTTCCAAGATGGCGCCTGTACCACGTGACCTATGACGTCATAATAATTATTAAAATATTAAACAGGAGGAGGCACTCCTATGGTGAAAATTTCATGTCAATCGGACCAACGGTTGCCAAGAAAATGAATTTTTAAAATGCAGACATGTACGGCACATGTACGGCACACACATGTACGGCACACACGTGCGTAACTGAATGCTCAACCTCGTGCTTCACGAGCACAGGGTAAAAACGTAGTAAGTCTTTAGTTCCGGTGCCTACCACGCATACTCATTCTGAAATACGTGGTTTATTTATTCCAACAGGACAAGTCTCAGTGCTTAGGTCCACAGTCGGTGTTTTGCTGATTCGAGGCGGGCGACGACGTGCTGGTGGTCCCAGGATGTTCGTTCCCGACTCTTGCCCACCTATGCTCACTACTGTCTTCTCAGGGAGGCCACATTTTTGTCTGCCAACCATCAGAGGGCCCCGCACTCACCACCCTGCACGCCACGTGCCAACGACTGAGCTGCAAAGGTATTGCATATAAACGAGTCACCATCTATGAGTGAGGGTAAAACGTGAATATATTTGATCTAATCGAGCTGAGATTAAATGATCTGAAGATGTTTAAGGACAACCAATCCTACACCTGGACATTTATCTCTGAATCTTGTGATGCCATGTGGTTCCAGTTCACTAAACTAAGCCGATTGTCCTATTGTTTCACGATGTCATCCTTCTTCATGTAATAAACATTCTCTCACTGTGTGCTGCTTGCAGTGACCCTACTTCCTGAACAGTTCCTGTCCCTGACACCTGGAGATCCGATACTGGCTCGGGTCAGCGTCGTGCTGGTAATGCCACCTTGCTCTGCTTCTGGCATCAACAATCCTGTGAACTTCATACTGCAAGAGGGCATTGGTGAGAGGGAATCACAACTCACTTTGTGATGGAACCGACTGTATGTGATGGAATCTCAGGTGCATTGCAATTTCATATTGGTCCTTCTTGTCCTCACAGATCAAGACACCCTACCGAACCTGTCTCTTGCAGCGACGATGACAGAGGAAAAGCTTCACCAGCTTACTAACCAGCAGCTGCATCTTCTGCAACATGCAATGTGCTGTATGTCAACAGTAATACCCACTACCTCTGGGAGATGTACAGTCACGTGAAAAAGTAAGTACACCCCATGTAAAGTTTTGACTTTTTCAACATATTTCAACATACAGCTATTTGATCTTCATTTCAACAATATTGATAGATAAAGGTGATATAATATAACAAATATCATGAAACATTTACATTTTGTAGTCCATTGTATAATTTAAATGAACATAAATGCAAATTTCGCATGTGGAAAAAAGTAAATACACCCCGACATTTATCACTACTTCAAATACCTAAAATTAGAATCAGGTGAACAAGCTCAGGTGCAAATGATTAGAACATCGTTAGAGAGGATCTTGGAGGAACCTGTCTTATTTAAACCTCAGACATTTAGTTTGATTTGCCCTTTGTTGTTGAAGTGTGTGGCATCACCATGCCTAGATCAAAAGAGCTCTCTGAGGCCTTCAGAAAGAAAGTTATAGATGCCTACGAGTCTGGGAAGGGATTTAAAAAGATCTCCAAACAATTTCAAATCAATCATTCGACTATCCGGAAGATCATCTACAAGTGGAGAAGATTCCAAACAACTGCCAACTTGTTCAGGCCAGGCCGCCCCAGCAAGTTCAGCCGGAGAGCAGACCGCAAGATGCTGAAAGAAGTCTCTAAGAACCCCCAGAATGTCATCACGGGACCTACAGGTAGCTCTTGCCACTGTTGATGTCAAAGTGCATGAGTCTACTATTAAAAAGAGGCTGCACAAATTTGATCTACATGGGAGGTGTGCCAGGAGGAAACCTTTGCTGTCCAGAAAGAACATCAGGGCAAGACTAAAGTTTGCCAATGAACACTGATGCAAAGACCAGCACTTCTGGAACAATGTGCTCTGGACAGATGAGTCAAAGGTAGAGCTATTTGGCCACAGTACCAGAAGACAGTTTGGCGAATACTAAAGACAGCATTTCACCACAAGAACCTGATACCAACTGGAAAGCATGGTGGTGGAAATATTTTGGTTTGGGGCAGTTTTGCTGCAACACGGCCGGGGCAGCTTACTATCATATAATCCACTATGAATTCTTCATTGTACCAGAGGGTGCTTGAGGATAATGTGAGGCCATCTGTCGGAGAAGTTGAAGGTCACCTGAAGGTGGACCTTGCAACATGACAATGACCCTAAACATACCAGTAAATCCACCAAGAAATGGCTGAAAAGAAAGAAATGGAGGGTTCTGGAATGGCCAAGGCAAAGCCCGGATCTAAATCCCATCGAGATGTTGTGGGGGGATTTGAAACGAGCTGTGCATGCAAGAAACCCTTCAAACATCGCACAGCTGAAATAATTCTGCATGGAGGAGTGGGCAAAAATTTCTCCCAGTCGATGTCAGAGACTGGTAGACAGTTATAAGAAACGCCTACTTGATGTTGTTTCTGCCAAAGGGGGCAATACCACCTATTAGAGCCAAGGGTGTACTTACTTTTTCCACATGCAAAATTTGCATTTATGTTTATTTAAATCATACAATGGACTACAAAATATAAATGTTTCATGATATTTGTTATATTATATCACCTTTATCTATCAATATTGTTAAAATTAAGATCAAATAGCTGTATGTTGAAATATGTTGAAAAAGTCAAAACTTTACATGCGGTGTACTTACTTTTTCAAGTGACTGTATATATAATTCCACACCTTTATTTACAAAACCGCAACAATATATATATATATTGTTGCGGTTTTAGAACCCACACTTTCTTGTAAATATGACATTATTAAAAGGTTAAAGGTTGCACCCCATAGTTAGGCCACAAGCAACACGTAGGCCACCATAGGACTTCAGTTATTTCATTAATATGTGTTTAGATAAGGCCGTGTTTCCAAAAGTTGTATCTGCGTTGTGTCAATCAAATAAGAGTAGGTCCCCAATCCATTCATTTTTCAAGCCTCTCTCTCCAAGCAACGCCATTACGCGCCCTCCAGTCTGCCCTTTGGCTCTCCCAAGTGTTACGCACCTCGGCCAGCAGCAGCTGCCTTAGCGCTCGCTCAACGCCGCCATAAACCACGAGGTAAAGCCGGAAAAAGGGGGCGGAGCACCAGGAGGAAGGTGTGGCCACGTCATCCAGCCGTCACAGGCGGGGCCGGTAAGCCTTAACCAGCCAACCAGGGCTGAAGTGACAGACAGACACCCCCCCCCCCCCCACCCCCCGCCAGGGCCCTGAACTAGAAGGTGCCGAGCATACAGGGCCGTGTCTGGTAGTAGGGGATGGTGAAGCGCCCTCATTGACGCAACAAGTCATCTATTGTGGCCAAATTGGTACTGGTAGTTTGACAATTCGGTGCAAAATTGCCGGCGTGGGGGTAGACGCCGTAGTGGACACAGGAGCAAGCGCCACAATCATCAGCCCTGTGATCCTCAATTCGAGTGCAGACGGCTGGGATAAAATCCAGCGTCTGGAAAATCATAGTTTGCAGCTGGCTACCGGGGTAATGGCCCCCATTATAGGGCGTGGTTTTGTAACCCTCAAGTTAGGGTCGGTAAAGAGGGAGATAGAAGTTTGGGTGGCAGAGGTGTGCGACCCATGCCTAATCGGGCTGGATCTGTTGACTGCCAGCGGTTGTAAAATCGATTTGTGCCGGGGACCCTGCAAGTGGGAGTAGAAGAGCTACCATTGGAGGGGGTGAGCACGGCCGAGAGGACGGAACTGGAGGCTTCTGAGGCCGTGACCATCCCTCCAAGGGCCGAGGCCATAGTGCCGGCCCGATGGTTAGCTTGCCCAACATGGCAGGAGTCCTGCGGCCTAGTCGAACCGGTGGCAGCGCAGTCCATCCCGGGTTTAATCGTGGGCCGCACCCTCATAAAAACGGACGGGCCGGTGGTGGCCGTCCGAGTAATTAATATGAGTGCAGAACCACGCACTATAGTAAGGGGCACAAAGATAGCCGGCTGCACCCCAGTTAACGAAGTCGCGCCAGTGAGGGACGAGAACGTCCAGCCGAGCCGGCCCCAGGGGTAGCCTTCAATAACCAGTAGGAATTGGCCCGATCCCATTTGCGAGATGGTAAATCGTAGTAGTGTAGAGTTGGGAGGTACCCAGAGGGAGGCCTTACACAAATTAATTGAATCCCATTTGGATATCTTCCCCTTGTCCTCCGAGGATATTGGACGTACGGGCCTGGTGAAACATCAGATCCACACCGGTGAGGCCCGACCTATTCGTCAGCCCGCCCGACGGCTCCCTTGGAGCAAGAGGGAGGAAGCTGACGAGCAGGTAGAAAAAATGCTCGATGCAGGTATCATCGAGCCCTCGGGATGTCCTTGGATGTCACCTGTTGTGCTGGTCAAAAAGAAAGATGGGACCACGCGTTTCTGCGTGGACTATCGCCAGCGAAACAACGTGACACTCAAAGACTCATATCCCCTGCCAAGAATTGATGACACCCTCGATGTCGTTGCGGGCTCAAATTGGTTCTCAACTTTGGACCTCAAGAGTGGGTATTGGCAGGTGGAGATAGATCGGGCAGGGAAGGAGAAAACGGCATTTTCCACAGGTAAGGGGCTGTATCAGTTCACTGTGATGCCGTTTGGTTTGTGTAACGCCCCCGCCACCTTTGAAAGATTGATGGAGCATGTACTTGGCGGCATGCCATGGCAATCATGCCTGGTATACCTGGATGACGTCCTGGTACATGCTAAAACATTCCCCCAGGCAATAGCTAATTTGGACCAGGTGTTTGGGTGCCTCAGACAGGCAGGGTTGAAGCTGAGTCCGAGCAAATGTACTTTGTTTGCTGGGGAGGTGGCCTATCTAGGTCACGTCATTGGTCGCGAGGGAGTAAAAACAAACCCAGGCAAAATTACAGCGGTAGCGGAGTGGCCCAAACCACGTACCATCAAGGAGGTGCGGGGATTTTTGGGACTCTGCTCCTACTACCGGCGTTTTGTGGCAAAATTTGCAGAGTTGGCCCGGCCGCTTCACCAGCTTACGGAGAAGGGGACGAGATTTAATTGGACCGGGGTGGTAGCACAGGCCTTCGTGGAAGGATTTGTATGTCGGCATGGGATTCCAGAGGAGCTGCACACCGACCAGGGCCGAAATTTTGAAAGTCAATTGTTAAAAGATGTGTGCAGACTCCTTTAAATTCGAAAAACAAGAACAACGCCCTTAAGACCACAATCTGACGGGATGGTGGAACGGTTCAACCGAACATTGATCCAACAACTGGCGTTGTTCACCACCACCCGTCAGGATGACTGGGACGTACATCTCCCGTACTTGTTAATGGCCTCCCAAACCAGCCAGCATGGAGGCACCGCATGCAGTCCGGCGTTGCTTATGTATGGGCGGGAGTTGCGGGCTCCCACCGACTTGCTATGCGGTCCCGTGCCAGACACCATGGATATCCCGCCGAGGGAGGGCTATGCACGTCACCTGGAGGAAGGCATGGAGAGGGTCCATGCCTTCGCCCGCCGCCAGCTCCAGCTGGCGTGGGCCAAGATGAAGCGCAGGTACGACCACTGGAGCCAGGGGAGCCAGTATGCTCCGGGGATGAAGATTTGGTTCTTTAATCCCCGGAGGCGGAAGGGTAGTTGCCCCAAACTCACCTCTCCCTGGCAAGGCCCAGGGGTCGTCCTGTCGCAAGTCTGTGACGTGGTCGTTAAGATCAAAATGGGGCCACGAGCCCTCCCTCGGATCGTCCACACCGACCGATTAAGACCTTACACCGGCTAGCAGGTGCCCTCATGGATCGCCTCGGCTTTAGATGCCGAGGCAGGACCCAGTACCTCACATGATGGGGGCTCATAATGCAAGAGGACTGGGGGGGGGGGGTGATAGTGGGAGATGCCTGATGTAGAGGGATGGTAGCTCTACCATCCCTCGCATCCATTTGGGCAGAGGAGCAATAGATTATGGGGTGGCAGTACAAACTAGCCCGGGAGGGTTAGGATAAATGTATGGGGACCTCGAGATGACTATAGGTGACCAAGAGTTAAGTTGTGACATTGTACAAGTAGTGGGGACGTAGGTAGATTAGATGGTTGATAATAACGAAGGGAGTGCATACCGTAACAGGACGACGGGGAAGCACGAGTTTTAGGGGAAAACCAGTTAGCTAGATGATGCTGTGTGTGTGTGAGAAATTGTGTTGAGACAAGTGGAATTGTGTTTGAGGTGTGTGAGCACAAAAGGTGTGCCAGAAAAGAGGTGTGTGGAATAAATGGTGTGGAGTGAGTGGAGTGTGGAATGAGTAGTGTGGAGTGCATGGTGCAAAGGAGTGAATGGGGGGAGGATGGACCCCTTCACGAATACCCGGGAAGGGTAGTTTAAAAGTAGGTAGAGGGAGTAGGTAAATTTGGGTTGGATATTGACATCTGTGGTGCATGTAGTGGAAAGAAGTGTTTGTTGGGTGCATAAGTGTGTGGAATGGCTGGGCGTGTGGCCTGTTAGTGCATATGGTTGGTTGAGCACTCCGCCACTGGTAGTCTGTCGGCCAGGTGAGGCCGCAGGTAGGCTCTGGGAGCCAGGTAGAGTTGAGTTAGAGTTCAGCGGGGCCCGAGGATCCTAAAGAGAGGACCCAGGTAGCCCCATGCCAGAGAGGGCATCGAGGGGGTAAGTGCCAGGGAGGACCTTCCCCAGGTAGGTTAGGGTGAGGAGCTCGGCAAGCTCGGGTGGCGACGTTCAGTGGCGGAGGTGCGCAGGTAAGTAGGACCTGCCAGGAGAGCCACATGACCCAGCCCCGAAATTGTGCGAGGGCACAGTATAGAAAAATCGGGGGAGTGAGACCCCAAATTGGTAGATCACCACAGTTTGGTCAATGGGAATTGGTTTTTAGAACCACATTGTGTAAAGATGGCCAATGGATTGGCAGGGCAAGACCCCGGGTAGTGTAAACTGTATTAACGTCATTTAGAAGATAGTTAGGAGAAAATCTCTTCGCACCATCCGCATCCACTCACCAAGGTGATAGAACTCCACACCATGTTGTGAACGATTTGGACTGTAAGACGCATCTTGACGTGGGTGAGACATTGTATGTACTCCATCCCTTCCTTCTTGGGAGGGATTGGGGACGAATTTGGTTTAGGGGAGATATGGGGGACGAGAAAGTAGAGACGGATTTGTAAATTGTGTAAATACGGGAGGGGCAAGGGTAGTGTAGGCTGACATGGGGGGTGACGTACGAGTAGGGACGAGCTTTCTTAGCTCGCTCTCCCGCGCCCTTCATGTCGCATTGCCTTGTTTTTACGTGTACCCTTGCGCCCTTACCCCTCGCTAACTCTGCTTTGTCTTTCCTCCCCACCCATGGACCCATTGTCTTTTGTCCGAGGCGAGTGTGCAGGTGCCCTGAATTGTGCGCCCGCACCCTTGCTGCCTCCTGCCTGCACTGATGCACCATATGGACCACACGTTCTGTGGCCTGGCACCTCTGCTGGGACCGACCATTGTTGCCAGCGGTATCTGGCTTGCGGACCACTGTTTTAAGTGGCATCAATGCCCAGCAGTCGGACCACCTGAGTTGGCCCTGCTGGCCATAAATAAAAAAGCGGACGCAGTTTGTGCCCTTTTTATTAAAGTAACATCAAGCAAGAAGATCAAGCCAAGATACATCGGCCAAGCAGAGGAGCGCTAGAAGACGACATCATTCATCATTTATTATTTTGAAATGTTTTTGTGCATTTTTTATGATGGTGCTTTTTGGTGCATTTTTCTCATTATGGTGCATTTATTGGGTACATATGGGTATGGTGTATTGGTGCAGTGCATGGCAATGGCATTTCCTCTTCTCAAAACATCTTCTCTTTTCCCACAAAAGACAGGTCCTGGGTTGTAGTTGTAAATAATCAAATGGTAGTCGTGTTGTAAATAATGCTCCCCACCGGCTTAAATGTGTAGTTTGAAGACCATTCCGTAATTTGGATAATTGTGGGCGTGAGTCAGTTAGGTAGGACGCAATGCAGCAGGGGGGACATATCTAGTGTTAAAACTGTCGCACTCAGGGTGAGGTTAAAAGTAGAGGGTAACTACACCTAAGTGTCACACTAATTTAAAAGATAGTCCTATTGTTTTGGCTCGGGCCGAGCCTGGAAAAAGGGGGGGGGGGGGGGGGTGCAGTGTTGCGGTTTTGGAACACACACTTTCTTGTAAATATGACATTATTAAAAGGTTAAAGGTTGCACCCCTTAGTTAGGCCACAAGCAACACGTAGGCCACCATAAAACTTCAGTTATTTCATTAATATGTGTTTAGATAAGGCTGTGTTTCCAATAGTTGAATCTGCGTTGTGTCAATCAAATAAGAGTAGGTCCCCAATCCATTCATTTTGCAAGCCTCCCTCTCCAAGCGACGCCATTACGCGCCCTCCAGTCTGCCCTATGGCTCTCCCAAGTATTACGTGCATCGGCCAGCAGCAGCTGCCTTAGCCCTGCTCGCTCAACGCTGCCATAAGCCACGAGTTAAAGCCGGAAAAAGGGGGCAAAGCGCCAGGAAGAAGGTGTGGCCACGTCATCCAGCCGTCAAAGGCGGGGCCGGTAAGCCTTAACCAGCCAACCAGGGCTGAAGTGACATCACCGACAGGCGTGGCTTTGGGGCCCGCGGAGTGATCGCTTGGTTGAGTTATATAAGCGCAAACGAAAAGCCCTTTTTACGGGACTTGTTGGAGGCGCGCTTGTTGGAGAGAACTAATTGGGAGAGCGCTATTGAAACCGAACTTGCTGGGAGAACACGCGTTGCATTGACAATTCTGATGCAGGGGCACTGATGAAAGGAGGACCTTATCAAAGGAGTACATTGGAGAGGGGGCGTTGGCGCCTTTGTATAGTACGCATATATTACAAATGCAGGACACCAGCCTTCCCCCTGTTATATAACTGTCCGGTAGCATTCTACTATACCCGAAGCTGCCTGCCGGGTTTCGCCCGCTGGACTGGAGCCTGGATTGGAGCCGATTGGAGCCTGGACGCGCGGGTGACCATCCACCATCTACAATCCCCGTGTGAGTGTGTATGTGAGACGGGCCCGTTTGTCCTGGGTATTAAGAATAAGACTGTCTAAGGCTGCCCTGTGTAACTCCTTCTTCCTCTTCCTATCCTGTACATTCTTTCGTTTCCTCTTCTCCTTCTTGTAAATAATTAACAAACAAATCTTTGTTCTTCCTATTTTCTGGGTTTCCTCTTTATCCGATCGCATTCGTCTTTTCTCAATTGAGTAAACGTGGCACGATTAGAAACCGCTCAGAATCGGGTTTAGTCCTTGCTAACGGCCAGAATCGCAGCTCGCTTTGCTCGGCATGTCCACTAACGCCGTGGTCCGGGCGGGAGTTATCTCCTTGCTTTACGGCCGGTGGTAGTACTTACGTAATTGGACTAAGACTCGACCAACAACCCTATTTACCACCGACCGGAAGGAACGTTATAACTTCTAGGACCGGGTCGGCCAGATAAAAGGACAAGGGGATTAACCCCCCCCCCCCCTTGATAAGGGGAGAGCCGACGTCCGAGATCCGTAACAATATATATATATATATATTGTTGCGGTTCTACGCCGCCCTTCTTCCCTTTACCAAGGGGGGATTCATCCCCTTGTTCTTTCTGGGCTTGGCGGAACCGAGGCTTGACACGTCCCTTCCGGACAAAGGCAGAGTCGGGTCTCGGGACCAATTCTCGCTCATACCTAATTCCCTGCGCCGCCCTGGAAGCGAGGAAGCAAGCCTCACACGAGCCACGTGTGGTTTAAGTACGCCGAGCGGATTGAGTACGACGTGGTCCGTGCAGTCTCAGTTAGTGGAACCCGATTTGAGCGATCCTATTCGTACCACGCTTAGCCAATGAAGAAACCACAGAAACGATCGAATGGAAGAAAGGAAGAACACAGGTTTAATTATTCCCACACGTATGTACAATGATCAAGGACGCAGACACAGAGCATCGTTAGACAATCGTATCTTATTGCCCAGAATCGGGCCCATCTCACACTCACACAGGGAATTGCAGATGTTGATGTTCAGCCAACGCGTCGACGTGGTCGTCCAGAGACGGCCCCCGTCCGGCTCTCCACGGTCCCAGCACGTCCCGCGAAGATGGCAGCAGGCGATGGCAGGAACTTCGTGGCGCGTCTCCCGAACAAGGGCAGATGATGAGGTGGAACGGCAAAGGGCGGGACTCTCAGCGCGGCTGGCGATTACACAGCCGTTTTCCTCACTCGCGTGACTTAATGCACTGTATAGCGATCAGCCTCAAACTCAACCGAGCATCACGTATTAATAGCGCGTCTTTTGGTTCATGAGCGTCAGGCTTCGCCCGCGTATCTTGTACAGTTCTTGGATGCTCACAACTCCTCTTCCTCGATCCCTCCAAGCTGGTTGGTTAGTGCGCGCGAGTCCTTTGCTCATCAAATGTTCCCGCGCTAGTCCTCCGCTTCAGTCCTTTCGAGGGCTGGTTTTATAGCTACGCCCCCCGAACCTTCTGGCACCCGCTCGAACCTTCTTACCACGCCCTGTGACGCCACGCCGCCGCCACCACCTCTGAGCCCTGATTGGCGGCTCATGCTTACCGTCAGCGCTTCTGCCGCTTTGCCTTCGACTCCGCCCCGACCCTCCTAGCCTGCCTCGTGTTAATTCGCCCAAAATGAACCAAAGTTAGTGCAAAGGGGCATGAGGCTAGGGTAGCTGGAAAGTCGGTAGAAGTAGGGCCTATTCTCCTGAATCTACTCAACGCAGAACTAACATTGGAGAAGGACTAAGCTTACAAATACTAAGACATAACTATACTATCGCGAGGCTACATGTTGCTTATGTGACTAACTATGAGGGGGAAATTTAACCTTTATTAAACTCACTGTACAAACTCAAAACCGCAACAATATATATGTTCCCGTAGGTCCAGTGAAATACATGGTGTCACTTGTGCTGCGAAATCTTATGGTTGAACGTGGTCCTATATTTTGTTCGATTTGTTTTGATGCATGGACGCAAAACATACCCCAACAAGATAAATTGTGGATTCTGTATCCTGTGCCAGTTTCACGTCCACGAGCAATCGTGTACAGCACATGTTCGGTTTACGAGGCTGAAAACGAGGACGTGGTACATCGAGCTCTCGAGAGTGCACGGACCGACAGCTGTATTCACACTTATCAGTAAGTCGAACACCGATGAGTCCACCTGGCAAGAGCAGTGTGGTTGACCGTTTTTAGAGCCTTCATCTTGTTGTCTCATGTGTGCACAACTGATTTTTCCAGGCTGGGCCCACCTGTCCTGTTTCCATGGAAAATGGATGACTTTGGTGATTCCAGCGAAAGCTTCCTCAAGCTTACACCTTCCCCGGAGAGAAATGGCAGCTTCACAGCTGTGCTCTTACGACAGGTACCTACCTTCGAGCATGAGAACTGGACTCAAACTCCAGCTGTGAAATGTATAAAAGCTGCATATATTTTTTCTCCTACGACTGGATTGAAGATTTGCAATCAAATTGCTTTTACAAAAACCGATTTCAAAATTACACACAAATATCTTTTTTTGTTGATTTCCAGCCAGATGCACGTGCCCCTAGTTCATCTCAGAAAGCACTTCCTCAAGATGCAATCACCAGTAGGCCAGATTCCCTTACCAGTTCCCAAGCAATCCAGCTGAAAGCTGCATCTACTGGGAAAAAGCAACCCAGGACAACCAGGGATGAGGTGAGGGGGAAAAAAATTTTTTTTTGCAAGGATTCAGCAAAGCGAGGAACTGTGAAAGCAGCAACTTCAAAATCTGATTGGTGCGGAGAGGCAAATGTGACAAAACGCAGAGGTTTTCCTTTACAGACCAATAAGCCGATGCCTTCTGTCAATGATCAAGTTAAGGTTTGGGGCAAACTGTCCACCAAGCCTGGTGCTACAAAGAACAATCCTCCAAACCCTCGTTCCGCCTCCGTCACGGATATCAACCTGGGGTCAACCGTACCAAACCAAGACGAGCACACATCTTCAACCAAAGCATCAGCTTCTCCGATTCTCAGGAAGCACCCAAAAGATAACTACATTCATCACAAACAAACATCCAAGCCCAAGGAAGGAAGTCCCCACAAGGTTATTCTACATCCTGCCATAATCTTACTGCCTCCACCAGATATGGGTCTAACCAGTACGCCAAACCCTTCCATCCGCAACCCTTCCAAAGCTCAATGTAACAGAAATTACAATGCAAAACCTCTTTTGAAGACACACTTTGCGAGATAAATCGACTTACTCGCACTCGTTTTTCTCCACAATCCCTCTTCATCTTCCACAAATTGGGAAGAAAGTTTACCACTTGCCACCTGACTCCATAAGTTCGGTATTGTGGGCGGCGAACAGATGGTAGAAGTGAGGATCGATAAGGAAGCCCGAAGAGTCCAGAACACCACCAACAACAAAGAAAACGCAGTCGACTTCCCTTTTTAAAACGTTTAATAACCATTTGTCATTGACTTTAGTGTTAAGCATGAGCTAGCTAGTTCGTTCATAACATGTGTGTGCAAACGGCTCGAGGGTAGTGCTCGACAATGTCGGACAATGATGGCGGGGCATGAAAAGGTGGCTTTTTCTTGTCGTTTCGTGAACAATATTGCGTCGGTATTCCATAAGGCCATCACTACTGTGGACTCTGGATACAGTATTGCTCAGCTTGGCATTATTTCAATCCTCATTGCTTCACCGCTCTCCATCACGCGTGCTTTGAGCCTTCAGCTTCTCTTGGAAGTTTTGCCAGAAAACTGGATCTTCAGGGAACATGGGAATTGCTGATGCCACGAGGTCTCGGAAGGATAGAGTGCTGAATCGAGGCGCAGCCTAATGAGTCAGTGGTTGACATGGTGTTACCGATCTCATAGCATGGATTTGGTTTTGGTTCGCAATCTTTTCTGGCGTTTTTTCCTTTCCTTCCATCCTTGTACAGTGTATGGCGGCATAACGCTATAGTTCGCGGCAGTCATATGCTCTCACTGACATATTACTGTTACGTTTCTCTTTGTCAAATTGTATTGTGTTCGGTATTTATTGTTAATTATTGGCATTAAATTTTTTTAGCGAAGTGAATAGATTATTATATTCAGGAAGTAAAAGTGCCCTCTTGTCTTGCATCCGGAGAAAATATTTTCTATCGACCACAACAAGAAGATGCGATAAAGAAGATTATGGCGTCGCACCTTTTACGCTTTGAGAGTGCTCGAGATATTGAAACTCACCGGGAATTAAAGCGAAGAGCACAGAATGAGCTGCTCGACCAGGTGCGGAAGAAATTCCAGCAGGAGGAAAGGAAGGAACCTATCTATGAAACTGAAAGATACGAGTACCGACTGCAAAGCCGCAATGAGCCGGCGAAGCCAAAGCCTCTTACCACTATTTTACCCATCACTATGGCATCAGTGGGTTAGGTAGTTGGTAGTAGGTAGGTGTAGTAGGTACCGTACCTAGTTCAAAATGACACCATTTGCATTCTGGATGAGATTAAAATTGATAAATATGTGCTCCACATTAGTTTTCAGAAGTTTACTGTTCCTTGTTCACAAAGGATGAGAGTCGTACTTGACATAAAAATTTTTTGTGCTTTGGAAAGATTGACAAACACAAGTCTATTAAGCACACTAAAAGACATTTGTGTTGGCAATGCCGAATCCTAAAAACAAATGTGGACGAACTTGCAATGCTGCATCAACCTTTAATTTGTAGAATGTCCGTTAATTTGTAGGCTCAAGTGACCCATGTGCTGTTGGTTGGTTACACCTGGCGTGAGCTGCGACGTTAAGGTATCAACAGACAGTCAGTGCATGGGTATTGTGGGGTGTGGGAGGATGGGGCGGGGCATCGATGCAAGGTGTACTGATATGACGTCTCCTCTATGAACTATGGCTCGAGCTTACTGAACCCTTTTTCTGGTGTTTTAAGAGTCTTATTATTCTTCTTTTTATCTCTCGATCTTAAGTCGATCATGGTTACACACTTTAGTGGAAATAGCAGCAGATTTAAAAGAGCAGTTTCCACATACAGTGACCGGCAAAAGTACTCAGACCGACCTCCTACCCTGACCAATAATGCCACATTTAGATGAATTACGAATTACGGGAAAAAAAAAATTCCAAATGAACTTTTTATTCATAACTGAAGAGACCTAACTGAACACTTATAGGTAAAGGAGGTTACATGTTAGAAATACCTGCAAAAACAGGTACAAAACAAAATGCACTGGTTGCAAAGGTATTCAGCCCCTCAGGTCTTTCGCTCTTTCACGAGCCTCGATCTTGTATACAAAAAAAAAAAAAAAAAGGTCAGTATTTGGTGGAAGCCCTTTTGCAGCAATGACTGTTGAGTCGTTTTGGGTCGGTGAATGAATGAATGATCGTTTTAAGGCCATTTTTCCCCGCTAGAGCGGGGGTTAGCCTTGCGGGCCCCATGACAATCATGGTTCCCTGTTTGAGGCAGTTTTTATGGCCGGATGTCCTTCCTGGCGCCAACCCTTAGTCGCCTCCTACGATGCACAGGGATACGGTGTACCTATTCTAAACCGGGGTACACACCGTGATCATTCATCCCAGCAAGCTGGTACTCAATTTGCCGACCTCGGAAGGATGACAGGCTGAGTCAACCCCCCTGGCGTTAATTCAGCGATCGACCGGGATTCAAACCCAGGATCCTAGGATCCCAAGCCGGCACCCTAACCGCTAAGCCAACACACCAGGAAGAATAGTAATCTTCACCGGAAAAATGCTCTAGTTCTGCCAAGTTTTATGGGGATCGTTGATGGGCTGCAATCTTCAAGTCTCGCCATAAATGCTCAATTGGGTTCAACTCATAACTTTGACCGGGTCACTCAAGAACATTTATTTTCTTCTTATTCAGCCACTCCATTGTGGCTTCAGCTTTGTGCTTCGATTCATTGTCCTGCTGGAATGTGAATCTCCTACCCAGTTTCAGATTCATGGCTGACTCGAGCAGGTTTTCATCAAGGATTCTCCTATACTTTGCACCATCCATTGTCACTTCTATCCCGACAAGCTTGCCAGTCCCTGCTGATGAAACCAGCCCCATAACATGATGCTGCCACCACCGTCCACCATGCTTGATAGTTGTTATGGTGTTGATGGTGCAATGTGCAGTGTTAGGCTCGCACCAGACAAACACTTTGAATTTAGACCAAAACGTTCAATTTTTGTCCCGTCTGACCACGAAACCTTTCTCCACATGTCTGAAGTATCATCAAGATGCTTTTTCGCAAACTCCATACGAGCTTTCAGATGTGCCTTTTTCAGGAATGGCTTCTTTCTTGTCAGCTGTCCAGAGAGACGAGCTTTGTGAATGGAATGGGTTACACAGGGCAAAAAAACAAAAACGTTTCGTCTGCTACAAAGGGAAATGCAGGTGTTCTTGGCTAAATCTGGGCAGCCAATTTCAGATCTGTAGTCAGAATTTAGCCAGCACGTCAGGTTTAAAAAAATATGTACATGTATTAATGATACCCGGCATGCTATATTAGATACTTTTTTCAACTATTGTTGAAAGTGGCCAACAGTGGCCAAAAATATTGGCACCCTTGCACTTTTTTCAACTAACTCACAATTTTCTCTAAAAATAAGTTGAAATTGACAAAAGTATTTGATCTCCACAATTCTTTATTTCACTGTTAATATTACAGAACCTTTGTTTTTGATTCAGAACTTAATATATCCTTTTAAATCAGAAAATAAAAAGAAATGGCATTGACAAAATTATTGACACCCTCGACTTAATATTTGGTAGCACAGCCTTTGGGCAAAATAACTGCAGGCAAGCACTTCCTCTAGCCATGAGTGAGCTTCCTACACCTCTCTATTGGCAGTTTGGCCCACTCTTCTTGTGCAAACAACTCCAGTTCTCCCAGATTTGAAGGGTGCCTTCTCAAAACTGCTGTTTTCAGATCTCCCCACAGGTGTTCAATGGGATTTAGACCTGGACTCATTGCTGGCCACTTCGGGACAGTCCAGCATTTTGTCTTGAACCATTCCTGGGTGCTTTTTAAAGTGTGTTTGGGGTCATTGTCCTGCTTCAAGACCCATGACCTTCGACGGCGACCAAGCTTTCTGACACTGGGTTGAACATTGCACTCCAAAATGTCTTGGTAATCTCCTGAATCCATGATGCCATGCACACATTCAAGGCACCCAGTGCCAGAGGCAGCACAACAACCTCAAAACATCACTGAACCTCCTCCAACATAGAAACATGGAGATGATGTGCTTTACCAAAAAGCTCTAATTTGGTCCCATCTGTCCACAGGACATTCTCCCAGAAGAATTTTGGCTTGTTCAGGTGTGTTTTGGCAAACTCCAGTCGGGCTTTCTTATGTCTCTCTCAGTGGGGTCCTCCTGGGTCTTGTACCATAGAACCCCCTTTCATTGAGTTGGTGACGGATGGTGCTAGTTGAAGCTGTCGTACCTTGTGTCTGAAGCTCAGCTTGAATCTCCTCGCTGTCTTGAAATTGGAGAGCGAGGGGTTGGAGAGAGGGGCTAGGGGTTGGAGAGCGAGGAGCTAGGGGTTGGAGAGTGAGGAGCGAGGGGTTGGAGAGCGAGGAGTTGGAGAGCGAGGAGCTAGGTGTTGGAGAGCGAGGAGCTAGGGGTGGGAGAGCGAGGAGCTAGGGGTTGGAGAGTGAGGGGTTGGAGAGCGAGGAGCTAGGGTTTGGAGAGCGAAGAGCGGGAGGTTGGAGAGCAAGGAGCTAGGGGTTGGAGAGCGAGGGGTTGGAGAGCGAGGGGTTGGGGAGCGAGGGGTTGGAGAGCGAGGAGCGAGGGGTTGGAGAGCGAGGTGCTAGGGGTTGGAGAGCGAGGAGCTAAGGATTGGAGAGCGAGGAGCTAGGGGTTGGAGAGCGAGGAGCGAGGGGTTGGAGAGTGAGGAGCGAGGGATTGGAGAGTGAGGAGCTAGGGGTTGGAGAGCGAGGAGCTAGGGGTTGGAGAGCGAGGAGTGAGGGGTTGGAGAGCGAGAAGCTAGGGGTTGGAGAGAGATGAGCAAGGGGTTGGAGAGCGAGGAGCAAGGGGTTGGAGAGCGAGGAGCTAGGGGTTGGAGAGCGAGGAGCAAGGGGTTGGAGAGCGAGGGGTTGGAGAGCGAGGAGCGATGGGTTGGAGAGTGAGGGGTTGGAGAGCGAGGAGTGAGGGGTTGGAGAGCGAGGAGTGAGGGGTTGGAGAGCGAGGAGCGAGGGCTTGGAGAGCGAGGAGCGAGGGCTTGGAGAGCGAGGAGCGAGGGGTTGGAG
Source organism: Myxine glutinosa (assembly GCF_964187855.1). Classification (NCBI taxonomy): domain Eukaryota; kingdom Metazoa; phylum Chordata; class Myxini; order Myxiniformes; family Myxinidae; genus Myxine; species Myxine glutinosa. Next base: position 94,085,810 of record NC_136272.1, read on the forward strand.
AGCGAGGAGCGAGGGGTTGGAGAGCGAGGAGTGAGGGGTTGGAGAGCAAGGAGTGAGGGGTTGGAGAGCGAGGAGTTGGAGAGCGAGGAGCTAGGGTTTGGAGAGTGAGAAGCGAGGAGCTAGGGGTTTGAGAGCGAGGAGCTAGGTGTTGGAGAGTGAGGAGCGAGGGGTTGGAGAGGGAGGAGCGAGGTGTTGGAGAGTGAGGAGCAAGGAGTTGGAGAGTGAGGGCCGATTGGAGCGGAGAGTGAGGAGCGATTGGAGAGGAGAGTGAGGAGCGATTGGAGGGGAGTGTGAGGATTTGAAGAGGAGTGTGAGGGATTGGAGAGGAGTGTGAGGGATTGGAGAGGAGTGTGTGGGATTGGAGAGGAGTGTGAGGGATTGGAGAGGAGTGAGGGATTGGAGAGGAGTGTGAGGAAGTATTGGAGAGGAGTGTGAGGGGTTGGAGAGCGAGGAGCTAGGGGTTGGAGAGTGAGGAGCGAGGGGTTGGAGAGCGAGGAGTTGGAGAGCGAGGAGCTAGGTGTTGGAGAGCGAGGAGCTAGGGGTGGGAGAGTGAGGAGCTAGGGGTTGGAGAGCAAGGAGCTAGGGGGTTGGGGGTGGTAGGCCGTAGTATGGTGGAGCTTGACCCCCAGGTTGCGGGCGACCGCGCCCCACAGCTCGGAGGTGAACTGCGGTCCGCGGTCCGACGGGATGTCCGCCGGTGCGCCGAAGCGGGCGACCCAGGTGGCGATGAAAGCCTGCGAAGTCCGCCGACCACACTCCCCTCCAATACCTATTGGAGGGGAGTGTGAGGATGAGTGGTATTGGAGAGGCGTGAGGGTGGAGAGAGAGAGGAGAGTGTCAGGTGGAGAGGAGTGAGGGGTTACATATGTGAAATAAATAAATTGTGTTCATTACACCATTTCTGTATCTGATGAATTGCCAGTAACCATTTTGTAAAATTTAATGTGCAGCATCTAAATGAAAATGTCCAAATATCACACACGTCCATGCCCGTGGGATTCCCACGGGTGACCACACTAGTTTCTTATAACTGTCTCCCAGTCTCTGACATCGACTGGGAGAAATTTTGCCCACTCCTCCATGCAGAATTATTTCAGCTGTGCGATGTTTGAGGGGTTTCTTGCATGCACAGCTCGGTTCAAATCCCCCCACAACATCTCGATGGGATTTAGATCCAGGCTTTGACTTGGCCATTCCAGAACCCTCCATTTCTTTCTTTTCAGCCATTCCTTGGTGTGGATTTACTGGTACGTTTAGGGTCATTGTCATGTTGCAAGGTCCACCTTCGGTTGAGCTTCAACTTTCCGACAGATGGCCTCACATTATCCTCAAGCACCCTCTGGTACAATGAAGAATTCATGGTGGATTCTATGATGGTGAGCTGCCCAGGCCCTGATGCAGCAAAGATGCCCCAAACCATAATATTTCCACCACCATGCTTTACAGTTGGTATCAGGTTCTTGTGGTCAAATGCTGTCTTTGGTTTTCGCCAAACATGTCTTCTGGTACTGTGGCCAAATAGCTCTACCTTTGACTCATTTGTCCAGAGCACATTGTTCCGGAAGTGCTGGTCTTTGCCTCGGTGGTCATTGGCAAACATTAGTCTTGCCCTGATGTTCTTTCTGGACAGCAAAGGTTTCCTCCTGGCACACCTCCCATGTAGATCAAATTTGTGCAGCCTCTTTCTAATGGTGGACTCGCGCACTTTGACATCAACAGTGGCAAGAGCGACCTGTAGGTCCCGTGATGACATTCTGGGGTTCTTGGAGACTTCTTTCAGCATCTTGCGGTCTGCTCTCGGGCTGAACTTGCTGGGGCGGCCTGGCCTGAACAAGTTGGCAGTTGTTTGGAATCTTCTCCACTTGTAGGTGATCTTCCGGACAGTCGAATGATTGATTTCAAATTGTTTGGAGATCTTTTTAAATCCCTTCCCAGACTCGTCGGCATCTATAAACTTCTTTCTGAAGGCCTCAGAGAGCTCTTTTTATCTAGGCATGGTGACGCCGCACACTTCAACAACAAAGAGCACACCAAACGAAATTTCTGAGGTTTAAATAAGACAGGTTCCTCCAAGATCCTCTCTAACGATGTTGTAATCATTTGCACCTGAGCTGGTGCATCTGATTCTAATTTTAGGTATTTGAAGTAGTGATAAATGTAGGGGTGTACTTACTTTTCCCACATGCGAAATTTGCATTCATGTTTATTTAAATTATACAATGAACTACAAAATGTAAATGTTTCATGATATTTGTTATATTATATCACCTTTATCTATCAATATTGTTGAAATGAAGATCAAATAGCTGTATGTTGAAATATGTTGAAAAAGTCAAAACTTTACATGGGGTGTACTTACTTTTTCCCATGACTGTATTTGTGGCCACGACTGTAATTAGTTTGCATGTTATCACAAAACAACATTAACTGGGACGACGTGAAGTGGGGACACCCTGTATTTTGATTTTCGGATGCAAGGATAGAAAAGAGAATGATGTTGAGGAGGAAGACGTAAGATATTTCGGAAGAAAGAAGCAAAACGAGGAATATGGCAGAAAGGCCTATTCCGAGAAAAGGCCTTGTCGATATCTATTGTACACCTCTTAAACAACCCCCACAAATTTTGCATGCTCCTCTACCTTTCATCGTTACCTGCATCCCTTGTTTGTCCGTCTCTGTATATTTCTTCCTCCGCCCTGCTGTTGGCATTTCTCCCTTCTACTGCTGCTGTTACTTTAGTAATGTGCGTCCTGTTCCCTTCTGTGTTCTAATTCTAACTCTTCCACGAACCTTGACAATGTACACAAAAAAGTGAAGACTTTCACGAATTATATTTTGTGAAAAGTGAAGACCTTCATTAAGTAAAGTATTGTACGTATTTTCAAAAGTCCATTCTGCTGAAGAGGAAACATTTATGCCACCACAAAATACCCACAATAAACATCATAATACAGCATAATTTACATATAATGACCACTCAATTGGCACATTATGCAACAAAATTATGATGTCACTTCCAAATACACTCTTATGGTTTAGTTTTGGAAGAATAAAGTACTCTGCGCCAAATTAAAGATTATAAACGAGGAACAACAGATAATAATCACAAAGGTCGAACCAGAGTGGCCTCAAAATGAATATCACTGGTTAGATCTCTACCTCCAAGGTAACCATTCTCACAAAGGCAACCATACCCCACGAGAGCAACATACACAACTGCCATGCCGACTTCACCGTGCTGTTTAACCTTCCGGGGATCTTTGCCTGGACGAGGGTTAACGGTGACCATCACCGCCGCGCCTCGGCACAATGTACCATTTCCTGTGTGTTTTATATTTCACGGCGATGGCCCCGCTTCACACAGGGGGTACAAAGGCTTCATTGGCTTGATATGGGTGGGAGAGAGAGAGAGAGAGAGAGAGAGAGAGGGGTGGGGAGAGAGAGGGTGGGGAGAGAGAGGGGTGGGGAGAGAGAGAGGGGTGGGGAGAGAGAGAGAGAGGGGTGGGGAGAGAGAGAGAGAGAGGGGTGGGGAGAGAGAGAGGGGTGGGGAGAGAGAGAGGGGTGGGGAGAGAGAGAGAGAGAGGGGTGGGGAGAGAGAGAGAGGGGTGGGGAGAGAGAGAGAGGGGTGGGGAGCGAGAGAGAGGGGTGGGGAGAGAGAGAGAGGGGTGGGGAGAGAGAGAGAGAGGGGTGGGGAGAGAGAGAGAGGGGTGGGGAGAGAGACAGAGGGGTGGGGAGAGAGAGAGAGAGAGGGGTGGGGAGAGAGAGAGAGGGGTGGGGAGAGAGAGAGAGAGAGAGAGAGAGAGAGGGGTGGGGAGAGAGAGAGGGTGGGGAGAGAGGGGTGGGGAGAGAGAGAGAGAGAGAGAGGGGTGGGGAGAGAGAGAGAGAGGTGGGGAGAGAGAGAGAGAGGGGTGGGGAGAGATAGAGAGGGGTGGGGAGAGAGAGAGAGAGGGGTGGGGAGAGAGAGAGAGAGGTGGGGAGAGAGAGAGAGGGGTGGGGAGAGATAGAGAGGGGTGGGAGAGAGAGAGAGGGGTGGGGAGAGAGGGGTGGGGAGAGAGGGAGAGAGAGAGGGGTGGGGGGAGAGAGAGAGAGAGAGAGGGGTGGGGAGAGACAGAGAGAGAGACAGAGAAGAGAGAAAGAGAGAGAGAGAGACAGAGAGAGAGAGAGAAAAAGAAGAAGAAAAAAAGAAAGAAAGAAAGAAGGGTGGGGAGAGAGAGAGGGGTGGGAAGAGAGAGAGAGGGGTGGGGAGAGACAGAGAGAGAGGGGTGGAGAGACAGAGAGAGAGGGGTGGAGAGACAGAGAGAGAGGGGTGGAGAGACAGAGAGAGAGGGGTGGAGAGACAGAGAGAGAGAGAGAGAGAGAGAGGAGGAGGGTGGGGGAGGGAGAGAGAGAGAGAGAGACAGAGGAGGGTGGGGGAGGGAGAGAGAGAGAGACAGAGAGGGTGGGGGAGGGAGAGAGAGAGGCAGAGAGGGGTGGGGGAGAGAGAGGCAGAGAGGGGTGGGGCATGGAGAGAGACAGAGAGGGGTGGGGGAGAGAGAGAGACAGAGAGGGGTTGGGGAGAGAGAGGCAGAGAGGGGTGGGAGAGAGAGAGAGAGACAGAGAGGGGTGGGGGAGAGAGAGGGGTGGGGGAGAGAGAGAGACAGAGAGGGGTGGGGGAGAGAGAGAGAGACAGAGGAGGATGGGGGAGAGAGAGAGACAGAGGAGGGTGGGGGAGAGAGAGAGACAGACAGAGAGGGGTGGGGGAGGGAGAGAGAGAGAGAGAGAGAGACAGAGGAGGGTGGGGGAGGGAGAGAGAGAGAGACAGAGAGGGGTGGGGGAGGGAGAGAGAGAGAGACAGAGAGGGTGGGGGAGGGAGGGAGAGACAGAGAGGGTGGGGGAGGGAGGGAGAGACAGAGAGGGTGGGGGAGGGAGAGAGACAGAGGAGGGTGGGGGAGGGAGAGAGAGAGACAGAGAGGGTGAGGGAGGGAGAGAGAGAGACAGAGAGGGGTGGGGGAGAGAGAGAGAGAGAGGCAGAGGAGGGTGGGGGAGGGAGAGAGAGAGACAGAGAGGGTGGGGGAGGGAGAGAGAGAGAGACAGAGAGGGTGGGGGAGGGAGAGAGAGAGAGACAGAGAGAAATTATTGAGCATAATCTAGGAATAAATTAGTTTAGAAAACAAATAATGATGACATCATCGGTCACGTGGTTCGGCCACCATCTTACTATAATTCACCAAATGTCCGTCTGTCCGTTCCAAGGTACCGTAAAAACGGCTCATCCGATCGCAACGATATTTTTGGTGGGTATCCCTGGGACCCCTGAAGTAAAATAGGCTATATTTGTTTTTCCAATTTTTCCAATTTTCCAGTTTTTCCAAACACAATGGAATAATATTTACCGACATGAACAGTGATGTGGCTTTTATTGAGATTCTACAAATACTGTTTAGATTTTGATGAGAATTACGAACCTGCCGCGAATGCGGAAGTGGACAGATGACGGCAATGCGCGGGTTTGATAAATATCCCAATACAACCGTCATTCAAGCGTAATGTTAAATCGTTTAACGTTAATCGTGTTAATAGTTTTGTTAAAGTATCAATGGATGATTGGAATTGAGCGAATACAATTACGATTTTGAATTCGTAATTGTGTTCACCCGACCGTACGGAACTTCACATCAGGATTTAAATATTTGTTTGTGCCACGAATGTTGTTAAAAGTTTATTTTTTATATTAATGTTATTTCATTTGTGATTGGAGTTATGCTGTTTGGAATGAAAAAAGAGATATTGAATTCAAGTGAATGACGGAATGCCGTGACGGTTTCTACTTTATAAACGTGAATTTGTGGATCGCCGTATGCAGATTCGCCATTGACTGGGTATGGAACAAACGTACCTGTTTGTTTGCGAACGGGTACGTTTTTCATGGAAGTCCTTCACGAACTTGCTGTCCAGGTCTGACGTGCGACTGAAGGTGCAACAGGAATGTGTAATTTATTGGTTTCATGCTTTAGCATTCGCCGTTTCTGCATTGTCTGTTTGCTTCTGGCCTCCCACCCGTGCGTAGCACGGGTACCTCACTAGTATTTTTAATTCCGGCAAGTCCTTGGTCTCTGACCGATTTTTAATCTGTCTGTCTGTCTGTCCGTTTGTGAACAAAATATCTCAAAAAGTTGGGGACGGTTTCGGACGAAATTTGGCAGAGATGTAGCGGATGTGACAAGGACGAAATGATTAGATTTTTGTGAAGATCAGAATTCGGATCCGGCTGCTAGAATTTTTAAAGTGATCCTTCACCATTGGGAGATGGGGCGAAAAACTATATATAGCAGGATATCTCAAAAAGTTGTGAACGGATTTGGACGAAACTTGGTGGACCGGTTGGGTGTCTGATAAGGACGATTCGATTCGATTTTGGTGAAGATCTGAATATGGATTCGGATATGATAATTATTTAATTTTTCAAGTGGTTCTTCACCATTGGGAGATCGGGCCAAAAACTATACATAGCAGGATATCTCAAAAAGTTCTGGACGGATTTGGACGAAACTTGTTGGACATGTTGTTTGTGTGTCAAGGAATAATCGATTAAATTTTGTTGAAGATCCGGATCCGGATCCAGGTAGTATAATTTTTTTTAAGTGATTCTTCACCATTGAGTGGTATGGCCAACCTGGCGGAGGTATGCTCTCTACTGAGTGCCGTTATAGTCTTTAAAATGTGATTGAGGTTTGATGAGGAGGTAAATTACCTAAAACATGATTGACAACTGTTAAGTATATATGCCTTCTCTAAATGCCCCAATTATTCGCACGTTATCGTGGGGTTGGGCAGGGACCGAGTTTGGTCCAATTCGTTCACGAACCGGTTGGTCAGGCCTTGTGTTCCACCGTTGGCAATTTGAACAGGAATTTGGAATTTGTTCACGGTGCCCGAGATAGCTCGCCGACTCTTCACGAAGGATATCGTGTGATCTTTAACATCCACCAACCAATTATTGTGGACGGAAAGCTCCGTTTAACGTCCATCCGAGGGACGGCACCCACATTGATGAATCGCCCTGCTCTTGAAACACCAGGGTGGCAGTTTACAGCTGGGTCAGGATTCAAACCCAGGTGAGACTTAGAGTGTGCGTACCTCTAGGCCATGACATCAGCCCCACAAACCACAGGGTAGTAATCTATTATCCTATAATTTTCCTGTTTTGAAACCCTTCTGTTGTAAATCGGTCCATTTCAAAATTCTTGTGGAATAATGTTTTTTAAATAATAGAATTTTTTTAAAATTCCTTCATTCAACTCTCACAGTTGTGTAACCTCGTGCGTAATGCAATATTAATATCAATTATAATTATTTTTTAATATAAATTTTGCCCTAGGGTAGTGAGAATGTCAATGTAGTTGAATTGATGCGGACATACTTGCTCGTTTGTTCTGGACGTACGCGTCATCCCACAGTCATTAACGCCGTTGTGCGTCACAATGGATTGCTAAAGGACCGATATCATCCATGATGCAGCGAGGGCGTTTCCTCACTCCATCGTGCTGGATTTCTCGTGTCTTTTGGTAATAAAGTCCCGGGACATGAAAACTCCCGCGGGGGGGAGGTTGTCCGCGGTTGCACAAACCAACCGGATGTCACATGACCCCAAACAAAGTTTCAGAATGGACGTCTTCATGTCCCTACAATACACCCATATCAGGGCTTTGGCCATTGGTTCGTCACGGTTTTCTATTGAAACCGTGAACCGGAAATCCGGAATTGTGGGGTTGAGCCTAGAGCTTCGCGGCTTTGGACAAGTTTTTTAGATGGACAATTCAAGTCCCTCCGTGTCCCAAATTTGAATTCAATTCAAATTATTTCAGAGGTTCGGCCAAGCATTCTGATCATTAAGTCCGGGTTCAAGGGGATTATACAAACTACACAACAGGGTCGACCAAACAGGCCATGCTTTATTTATTTATTTGCATTATTATGGAATCTATACTCTAAGATAACCCTGTCTGTCTGTCTGTCTGTCTGTGTCACCATTTTTCTCAGAGATGGCTGAATGGATCTGTGTCAAACTTTCAGAGGTCCATCAGTGAGTACCCGGGAGTGTTTAAGCAAAAAAAAAAAAAAAGTTGTTGAAAGCAAAAAGTTGGATTTTTGGGGATTTTTGTTTTTTAAATAACTGTATAGTGCCTAAACCTTTGTAGCTATGTAAAAGGTAAAGCAAATGATCCCAACCCCATTCCTTAGTGTTTGTAAAGAAGTGTTTTAGACCTCCCCAAAAAATAGAAAAATAACAAAATTATCTTCTCCATTTCTTTAAAATAATTCCAGTAATCTCTGTGTGTTTGTTTGTACATTTGTACGTTTGTACGTTTGTACGTTTGTACGTTTGTTTGTCTGTGACCGCTGTTTCTCGACAACCACGGGTCCGATATACTTTAAACTTGCCAGGTATATTGCTGGGGACCCGAGGATGTGCCTTTTCAAGGTTTCATATTAATCGGACAAGTACTTACCGAGCTATGTCCAAAAAACGATTCAACCAATCAGAGAGCAGCGAGCTATCGCGTGTGCCGAACGTGGCGGACACACTCTGCCTCGGATGGCACATTTGAGAGCGTATTCATTTATTTCCCGTCGGCAAACTATGTTGGCGCTATGTTGGCGTTAAACGATGTTTTAAAACTAATTAAAACCCCGGGGGGATTGTCACTGTACTCGCAAGCGCAAGCCGTTCGCCGTTCGCTTTGGCGTTGCGAATGGACGAAAACATTTCATGCACCAAACCATTTCATGTAAAGCGTTCGCCGTTCGCTTTGGCGTTGCGAATGGACCAAAACATTTCATGGACCAAACCATTTCATGTAAATAGAGGGGGGGATATAATTTTAGATATAGATATAGTACGGGCATGCCCTAGTTTCTTTAAAATGCCAACAGGATTAGAACAGCACCAGGCAATGCTGGGTACCCCCTGCTGGTACAATGTATAGAAAAGTTTGACAAACTGACAATGGGGTGAAGAAGTCCAACAGGAAGACTTAAGGACAAGCACACAAAGGATGTGACAAAGTGAGTAGATAAAGTACAGTCAAACCGTCAAGCACGTTGGTGGGAATCGAAGAGGTCCTTCATAGAACTAGAATGGCACATGATAGAGAGCACACCTCCACCAGGCTGAACACTTTACGTTTTGTATCCCAATGATAGGCCGGATCTTGTTCGGACCTGAACCAAAATCTAATCAGCTTGTTCTTGTCACCGAATCAACTCGTCCACCTCGTTTTGTCATTATCCGTCCATAACTTTTTGAAATATCATGCTATATAGCCTGGTGTTGGCTTAGCGGTTAGGGTGCAGGCTTGGGATCCTAGGATCCTGGGTTCGAATCCCGGTCGGTCGCTGAATTAATGCCGGGGGGGGGGGGGTTGACTTAGCCTGTCATCCTTCCGAGCTCGGCAAATTGAGTACCAGCTTGCTGGGATGAATGATCCCGGTGTGTACCCCGGTTTAGAATAGGTACACTGTATCCCTGCGCATTGTAAGAGCGTGACCAAGGGTTGGCGTCAGGAAGGGCATCCGGCCATAAAAACATTGCCTCAAACAGGGAACCATGATTGTCATGGGGCCCGCAAGGCTAACCCCCACTCAAGCGGGGAAAATGGCCTTAAAACGATCATTCATATCGTTTTGACCCCATGCCTCAATGGTGACGAATTACTTAAGAATTCTCAGATCCAGATCTTCACCAAAATCTACTCATTTCGTCCTTGTCGCATACCCAAATCATCCGCCCAGTTTCGTCCAAATCCGTCCATAACCTTTTGAGATATTCTGCTATATATAGTTTTTGGCCCTATCTCCCAATGGTGAAGAATCACTTAAAAACGTCTCCCAGCCGGATCCGGATCCGGATCTTCATCGAAATTGAATCGATTCTTCCTTGTCACACACCCAACCTGTCCACCAAGTTTCGTCCAAATCCATCCATAATTTTTTGAGATATCCTGCTATATATAGTTTTTGGCCCGATCTCCCAATGGTGAAGAATCACTTTAAAAATTAAATAATTGTCATATCGGAATCCATATTCAGATCTTCACCGAAATCGAATCGATTCGTCCTTGTCACACACCAAACCTGCCCACCAAATTTCGTGCGAATCCGTCCACAACCTTTTGCGATATCCTGTTTACAAACAGACAGACAGACAGACAGACGGACAAGAATGTGTCAGGCAGTAAGTAACCTGACAGGTATGACGAAAAATCGAGAGAACCTTGACCTTTGAACATCGACATGTTCACGATATGTTTCCCATTATCCATTTGTATGTCGATTTTCAACTAATTTGTGTCAAGTTTGACATCTTGGAGCACATACACTTTTGGTGCTATCTGTTTTATGCAAATGACGTCACAGTCACCTTGACCTTTGACATATATAGTCAAACAAGGGCGCAAGAGTATGTTTTAACATTCACCCAAAAGCTTTAACATGTTGCTTTATTAACTAAAACAAGTACAAAAAGTTTTAATTAAAACAAAAGCCGCGTCGATGTTACACAATGCCTAGATGCAGCTGTGCCTATAACGTCGATGTTATAGGCACAGGACATTCCTATTGATTCGATTACTTGATGTTATTTTTGTGCAAAGTGAAAATATATCTCGGCAATTTCCCGTGTGTGGCGACGAATTTTTAATATATCTCGGCATTTTCCCGTCTTATTTCAGGCGGTGTATGACTGACCATGCCGCGATTTTAAAAATATATATCTCGGCAATTTCCCGTGTGTGGCGACACGTGAACGAAGCTATGCTCCTCTCTCCACATTATTGTGACGACGTATAAATTAAATATTTCATCGTGACGATTGTCATCAAATGGACGAATTTTTAATATATCTCGGCATTTTCCCGTCTGTTATTTCGGGCGGTGTATGACTGACCATGCCGCGATTTAAACAAAATATATATATCTCGGCATTTTCCCGTCTGTTATTTCGGGCGGTGTATGACTGACCATGCCGCGATTAAAAAAAAAAAAAAATCTCAATGGACTTGAAGTTACAGGCCTTTGAGAATTCATTTCGTTCTATAAAGGGCAACTTTCATCGGATTTTCTTCCCGGTTTTTTTCAACCGAGTCTAAAACTATGTTGGCGACTGTGAAAAATGAAATGATATATCGAATTTGATTTGAAATAAAACTGTGTGAGAGGAAGACACCACGGGCCTACAAAACAGGCCTCAAAGCTATGCGAGTTAATAAAATGGTGGATATTTGTTTATATGAAGCCTCTCCCAAAATGGGTGGAGCTATGGTTCCCAGAATGGGTGGAGCTTTGAGGTTTTGTCTTCTCTGCAAGAACAAGAAGAACAACAACAACAGCAGAGGGCACTCTATGAGCAGCGTCTGCGACGCGGCTAAAAACATTGACAGCCTCACTTTTTCTTTTCTTTTTTCAACCTTTTCGGAATCCTCTGTTAATGTTTTATGAAGACAGCAGAAAGTGTTCCGTGAGTTATCGCAATCACAGACAAACGAGACAGACCGACATATGACAAAAAATTTCAATTTTCGTCATAAACAGACAGGAGTGTAACAATGATTATAAATCTGTACATTTGTCTATGTACAGATTAAGTGCGTTTAAACGAATTCTTTTCCAATAATATGTCCGATATCGTCTGTGTCCGGACTTGCAGTACATATTTCTTCAGATAATCTCACTTAATGATGAGCGACGTATGATGCACAGCTCACCTGTACAAACATGTCGCATAACTTATGGTAAAGCTTCAGATACGTTACAATAGCACAGTGTGTACGTGTAGTATTACACCCTGGTTAAGGTCGTGACCAAAGATCATAGAGCGGAGCAAGATAGGCCACTCGTGCGCAACCGCGTTCAATTAGGTGAAGTACGCAATGGAGCAGAACGGCGGCCATCTTAGCAAGCAAGCGGAATTCGGGCTGCTTCACTGGAAGATTTACTTCACTAGAAAAAAAGAAAAGTTATGTATCATTGGCAAATGTACTTTTAAACGCTTGCCTGCAATGATTTTTCACACGTTTTACAGGTGGAAATTAAACTTACAGCACCCGTGCTGACCATTGCATCTCATGACAATTTACGAAAAGATATGAATAAATTATTTTCAATTATTTGCACTACATTAAGTCGGTATTAGATGCACAGATGTCCATGTATTGAAACATTTCAGTGTTTTTTTTTTTATTTATTTTTTTTTATTTTTTTTATTTTTTTGTATACAAGATCGAGGCTCGTGAAAGAGCGAACATTAATCACACAGAAAGACAAACAGACACATAAAACAAATAACATCGGGAGCGGTAGACAAGATGGGGAGAGAGGGGGAAGGACACAAACACAACATTTGAGAGCAGGGACCGAGAGACATGGAGACATCGAGAGATCTGTGGGAGGGAGAGGGCTTTGGGGGGGAGGCATGTGAAGGGGGGGAGGCATGTGAAGGGGGGGGGGGGTTGGGAGAGGTATAAACATATGGACACTGCCAGGATTTCCAGGAAATAAGTTGGAATTTCAAACAAGGTGGATCTGGGGTGAATTAGTGGGGGTAGAAAAGATCAAGGTTATGGATGGGGGAAGATAAGAGATGGTGGTGAACAGCTGTTTTAAAGACCTGGAGGGAGGAGAGGGATTGAAGGGAGTGTGGGAGTTTGTTCCACAGGCGGGAGAAAAGAGGAATGAAAGAGTGAAGGTGAGCAGAGAGCCGAGATTTCGGCAGTTTAACCATCAGAGGGTTGCTGGCAGATCTTGTGCGACCTGTAGGAATATTTGGGGGACAGAGCACAGAGAGAGCTGGGGGAGCAAGGCCGGAGAGGAGTCGGTAGAAGACAGAAAGACCACCTACCTGCCTGCGGTGAATGAGTGAAAGGCCCTCAGAGATAGCTTCATCGCGGGAGATTCCAATGATTTTGAAAGCTTTGGATTCAACAGCGTGAAGCCGAGCCAGGTGTGAGGCAGGAGCACCAGCCCATAGGGGAGAACAGTATTCCATAGAGCTGCGGATGAAAGCCTTGTATGTGGTGAGGAGCTCAGGTGTGCCGAGGAAGGACTTCGCACGACGGAGGATGCCCAGTCGGCGACTGGCTTTGGAGGCCAGCTTGGAAATGTGGTTTTCCCAAGAAAGATCATGGCAGATAGTGAGACCCAAAAGCTTGAGTGACAGAACTTCTTGGAGAGGATTGTTGAGAAAGTAGATGGGAGGGTTGTCCAGTCGATCTTTTCGGAGAGACATAGTAAGAGAGTGAGATTTGGCAGGATTGAAAGACATGTTCCACTTGTTTGACCAGTCTGTGATTTTGTCCAGGTCTTCAGAGAGTGAGGAGGCTGCAGACTGCCGATCTGAGGGAAGAGGAATGGAGCGGCAGAGAGTGGAGTCATCAGCAAAGAGATAGAGAGGATTTTCCAGAGAGTCAGAGAGATCATTGATAAAGACCAGAAAAAGCACAGGGCCCAGCACACTTCCTTGGGGAACTCCAGCCTGAACAGGAAGGGGAGATGAGAGAAATCCATTCAGGGCCACACGTTGACTACGACCAGAGAGGAAGTCCGCAAGCCATGCATGGAGATTTCCATGGATACCATAGGAGGAGAGAGGAGAGTTTCATGTCTATGAAATGTTCATAGACATTTCAACGTCTTGCACAATTTTAAATCCTGTCCCAACAATGTACTTGTATGTAATGCATCATGACCTTCGTTGTCCTTCTCTCCTGACAAGGTGGAGGAGTTTTTGTCAAACCTCGACTCTGATTCTGCAACTGGACCAGACGGCATCAGCCCACGGGTCCTAAAAGCCGGCTCTGCCTCTCTATCTCACCCTCTCTCTGTTCTTATGGTTAAACTGCCAAAATCTCGGCTCTCTGCTCACCTTCACTCTTTCATTCCCCTTTTCTCCCGCCTCTGGAACAAACTCCCCCACTCCCTTCAATCCCACTCCACCCTCCAGGTCTTTAAAACAGCTGTTCAGCACCATCTCTTATCTTCCCCCATCCAAAACCTTGATCTTTTCTACCCCCGCTAATTTCACCCCAGATACACTTTTTGGAAATTCCAACTTCTTTCCTGGAAGTCCTTGCAGTGTTCATATGTTTTATACCTCTCCCACCTCCCCCAAAGCCCTCCCCCTCCCACATTTCTCCCGTTGTCCCTGCTCTCAAATGTTGTGTTTGTGTCCTTCCCCCTCTCCTCTCTCCCTCTCTCCCCATCTTGTCTGCCGCTCCTCTTATTTTTTGTGTTTTGTGTGTCGGTTTGACTTTTTGTGTGATTAATGTTAGCTCTTTCACGAGCCTCGATCTTGTATACAAAAAAAAAAAAAAAATGACAGCAGAAATGAATGATATGTTTATTTTCCTTCGTTTTGCTGCAGAGCCATGTGCTTGAATGAACATTAGATTCTATAAAGGTGTGCAATATATGTTATTACATGCAAATATCATGAAACCATTATTAAATCAGATTAATGATCTTCATTAAACAAGAACTTTAATATCCATATATTTGCATGTCGATCAAATATAGATAAACGTCGGCTGTCGTTCAAATCATACAGATCACAGAGTATGAAAGAAGTTGTCCTAGCAAGCATTGTGAGACATGAATCACTCCTTCCAAGCATTTACACTGGATAGTACATGTATATGTACCTCAAAGGGTTAAAGGGATGCTGGTAGAGTGAAATCCATGTTTATGGATTTATGGGCTGTACTATACAAAATGATGATGGTCATAACTCACTGGGAGATGGATAAAACTGCGATGGATGGCGAGATGATGGATAAGATGGATAAGATATGATATGATAACATGGCGATGGATGGCGAGATGATGGATAAGATGGATAAGATATGATATGATAACATGGCGATGGATAGGATAAACTGCGAGATGATGGATGGCGAGCGCAAGCTCACTCTGCCTGCCTGCTAAAATGGCCGGCGAGCGCGTCCATTGGATACTTCACAGTTTCGCACCAGTGGGCTATCTGCTCCGCTCTACGATATTTGGTCGTGACCCCAGTGCACCCCATAATATTATACTCTACATTTATATCATACTTCCCAAAAAAAAAAAAATCTAATTAAAAAATAATAATAATTCAGTTATATAATTAATTCCTTGGCCCAAAATCTGCACAAGACACCTTTTTGCTGCTTCATTCGACCGCCCACGACCTGTCGGACAGAATGAAGTCTTTGGCATGGTGCGATGTGGTGCATCCATACCTTGGCATCAAGGGGGGCAGAATCCTGCCATTTGGTAGTTGTCATCAGGGAGCAGGAAATCGTACATCACATGTTCATTTGGCCAGATGTTACCCTTATTGTTCTCGACCACGAACCACCTTGGCAGGGGCAAAATAAAACCGCTATGAAATGAGTTCATGAATTTTTTAGTCTATCGATATTTTTGATGCAAGATCTTTTTCGAATCCGCCCTTTGTAACTTCCACTATAAGCACCTCATTAATGCAAATGAATCAAAAAGACCACCCTTATGATATCACCTTCTTGCCACGAATGATGAGGTGTCCATGCTCCAGCAGAGTTAGTCTTCTTCTTCTTCTTTTCCTTCTTCTTCTTCCATTTACAGCATGGGGCTGCTAGGTTGCATGCACATCAATAGCCGGGGAGTGCAACTGTGTCGCTGATGCAGTGGTTCCCTCTGCTGGTCGGGCCAGGAATTTATAACTTGTTCACAGTGCCGGAGAGAGCTCGCCTACTCTTCGCGAAGGACACATGGGATCTTTAATTTCACCAATGAATGCTGACAGACGGGACGGCCAGCTTAAAGTCTATCCGAGGGCCGGCACAAACATTGATGAATCACCATGGCTGTGATACACCAGGATGGCAGTTTATAGCAGGGACGGGATTCGAACCCAGGCCGGACAGCTTCGAAGCTCCAACTTTCGCCTCCGCAACCCTCTCGGTACGCAATAAATTGATAAGCCTTAGTTGAACCAATCAGCATTGACGTTTCGCATTTGCCCATTCTGGTTGGCTGAACACACAACTTGAACAGTGTGCCGACCCCTGGGGACTCTGGCCGCTCCTGCATCGCGAAGCAAACAACTGGTGAAACGTCTCGTCCGTTGCTTCCAGCGCAGTGAAGGAGCTTCGCGGTGTCCTGCGCTTTGTTTGCAGTCATGGAGAACGAAGGAATTTCGATGGAGAACGTTGAGAAGGTAAGATCTCTCCGAGCCACAACGGAACAACATGCCTGTCTCATGTTGGAGCGAAAATATCGGGTTTTTTTTTTTTACATACATGGTCGAGGCTCATGGAAGCGCAGGAGAAGGGGAAACGCCAACAGCAGGGCGGACGGAGAAGGTAGACGGACAAACAAGGGACCCAGGTAACGATGAGAATGCAAGGGGTGGACAAAATGGATACTTATGCAAAATTTTTGGGATGGGCGGGAGTGCTTTAACGGGTGTAAAAGGTTTTAGGCAAAACTTCCCCCAAAATGGAATTTCTCACTTCATCCCTCCTTGTTTACCGTTGCCTTCAGACCCTCTTTCGTTCCAATCCTCATCCCTTCGACCAACACCACTTTCAATACCTTCCTCTAAGGATGGCACACTGTCCCCAAAGCTGTCTAGCCTGGGTTCGAATCCCGACCCAGCTATAAACAGTCGTCCTGGTGTTTCACAGGCAGGGCGATTCATAAATGTGTATACTGTCCCCAAGTTGGGCATTAAACGGAAATCCCGTCTGCCAGCATTGGTTGCTGAACGTTAAAGAACCCACGGTGTCCTTCGCGAAGAGTAAGCGAGCTATCTCCGGCCCGCTGGACATCTCACTATAATTCACCAAATGTCCGTCTGTCCGTTCCCAGGTACCGCAAAAACGGCTGAACCGATCGCAACGATATTCTGGGTGGGTAATCCTGGGAACCCCTGGAGTAAAATAGGCTATGTTGTTTTCCCAATTTTCCAAACACGATGGAATAATATTTACCGATATGAACAGTGATGTGGCTTTTGTTGAAATTCTACGTACCAGGAGAGAGTAGATCGACTCCTGACGAACTCTTCCTATATAAACGTGCGGCTCCGAAGAAACACGGCAGCGTGTGCAAAGCGACTGAGAAACAGGTGTAGCGGCCGCTTCCGTGTTACAGATTCGGCGCGCACTCTTCACACATAAACGTGGGACTGAGAAAGACGTGTAGCGGCCGCTTCCGTTGTGCAGAATTCAATCTTTTTTCAAAATGTGCGCCATGTACTGTTTAGATTTTGATGATTTGTGTGTGATATGATTCAACGGATGTTTACATAAATCGTTTAAAATAAAAAAATTTTAAAGCCTTCAATTTCTGATATTTTGCCTTTTCATTTGGGCCTCCCAATTGAAGCCCTGCCCATAGGGTGGGTACCGTTGCTGGTATTCCAAATTCCTGCACTAAACTCCAAGGGCAAATGCATCAGCAGCACAACCGCTTCCTCAGCCATTGACGCTACCCCGCACCCTTGTGCTGCATACGAAAGAATAATATCAACCTCTATGCTTTCCACATGAGATTTCCATGTGTCCCCCCTCTCTGAAATGAAAGATGTCGGTTGACCCTCCGCAGTTTCGCTCCGATGGATACGTGGCCATAAAAGGCTTCTTGAGTCCCGAAGAGTGCGAGAAAATGGAAAAACGAGTGGCGGAGCTTGTGCACAATATGGTCGTACCACACTCGTGCCTGGTCGAGTTCATCACCGAAGACAGTCAAGTAAAGAGCCAGGTGAGCATCCACAAGGTACATCAATTCAAATATTGCTCATTACTTTGGTCCAATCGGATTGACTGGACCGTGAGAACCAAGAAACCCAAATAAAGCTTCATTTAAAAGGAGGAACCCAAAGGGGAAGATGTGACCTTTTTTTTAAATCAACAACTTGATAAACGCTTCTTTAAAAGAGCAGGTAACGATGATAACAAAGATGCCATCATCTCCTGCACAGGGAAGCAACGAATACTTCCTTACGAGTGGAGACAAAATAAGATTCTTCTTCGAAAAGGACGTTTTCAATACAAAAGGTAAAGTTGCAAATAGATGGAAACAGATAAACTAAGGTGTAAGTTTTACCTGCTTTGTCAACACCAATGTTCGTTTTCCCAGGTGTATTCATCATCCCGAAGGAAAGGGCCGTCAACAAAATTGGACATGGTGAGTCTTCGGTTAAACTACCTTTGGAATGCGTACGGAGTTTCCCATTCCGTTGACTCGATCTAAACCATGATGATTGGTAAGAGTACCGCGGTCATACCAAATGTACTTTAATGTTTCCACATGACCTGATTGTGTGGCCAAGGCAACGGACGAGTCTGGTGAAAGTAGCACGGTCGTCATGTCCTTCGGTTAAGCGATCTGTTGGTTAGGTCCTGAGCTTGAAATTTGGTTGCTCAATGAAGTTGAAGTTTGGGGCTGACAGGATGGTCTAGAATCTAGACTATAGAGATACACGCACTCACCTCTAAACCGTCTAGCTTGGGTTTCATTGCTGACCCAATCATAAACTGTCAGGCCGGTGTTTCACAGGCAAGGTGATTCATCAAAGTGTGCGCCATCCCTCGGATGGGCGTTAAATGGGAGTCCCGTGTACCAGTATTCGTTGGTGGATGTTAACGATCCCGTGGTGTCGCGAAAAGAGTAGGCAAGCTATTGCGAGCACGCTGGCCAAAATTCCAAATTATTGCCCGAACTAATCGAACGTCAGGCCTGGCCAGCCGGTTCATGAGGACTCTGGCCAAGCTTCCCCCAGGCCAACCACATGAAAACGTGGGTCAATAAATGGCCGGTAAAAGAAAAATGAAGTTTGACCTTGTGGCTCACATTATATCTGCTTATTCTGAATATGGTGAACCTCAAGACTGAACTCTCAAACCTGTCTCTCTCCTCCAAATCCTGGTGGCATCTGGTCAAATGTTTCTGGTGTTTGTTCCCCTTCCTCCCCTCCCTTACCTCAAACGGTTACACAGTTGACTCCGCACGTGAAAAAGCCGAAAGCCTCAACTCTGTGTTTGCCTCCAAATATTGTGTCCGAAACCCATCTCTCTGTACCCACCTTACCCAGTCAAACCCAGCTGCTCCTGGACTCTGTGTCCTTCTCTCCCAACAAAGTGGAGAAGTTTCTGTCAAACCTCGACTCTGATTCTGCAACTGGACCAGACGGCATCAGCCCACGGGTCCTAAAATCCTGCTATGCCGCTCTTTCTCACACTCTCTCTGTTCTCTTCGCCCTCTCTTTTGCTCAAGGTCATCTGCCATCAGTTTGGAAATCAGCCAACATTACCACTTTACCCAGAAAGGTGCAAAAATAAATCCTTGCAACTATAGACCAATCAGCCTGCTCTCAATAATCAGCAAGGTCATGGAATCCATCATCACTTCTGACAACAAATCCTTCCTCTTCTCCAAAGGCTTGATCTCAGATCATCAATTTGGATGCAGACCAGGTCACTCTACGCTGGACATGCTGCTTCTGCTGCCTCAACAATGGATGGAGGTCCTCAACGTCAGACAGGAAATCAGAGCTGTCTCCCTTGACATATCTCGTGCCTTCGATATGGTCTGGCACCCTGCCCTGCTCACCAAACTCTCCACTTATGGTATCCATGGAAATCTCCACGCATGGCTCACGGACTTCCTCTCCTGTCGTCATCAACGTGTGGCTCTAAATGGAATTATCTCATCTCCTCTTCCTGTTCAGGCTGGAGTTCCTCAAGGCAGTGTTCTGGGCACTGTGCTTTTTCTGGTCTTCATTAATGATCTCTCTGACTCTCTGGAAAATTCTCTCTATCTCTTTGCTGATGACTGCACTCTCTGCCGCTCTATATCTCGACCCTCATATCGGCAAGCAGCAGCCTCTTCTCTCTCTGCAGACCTGGAAGAAATCACAAACTGGTCAAACAAGTGGAACACGTCTTTCATTCCTGACAAATCTCACACCCTCATTGTGTCTCACCGAAAAGATCATCTGGACAAAACCACATTTCCAAGCAGGCCTCCAAAGCCAGTCACCGACTGGGCAACATCCATCATGCGAAGTCCTTCCTCAGCACGACTGAGGTCCTCACCACATATAAAGCTTTCATCCGCAGCTCAATGGAATACTGCTCTTCCCTCTGGGCTGTTCCTTCTGCCTCTCACCTAGCTTGCCTTCACGCTGTATAAACCAAAGCTTTCAGAATCATTGGTATCTCCCACGATGAAACTGATTGAGGGCCTTTCACTCGCTCACCGCAGGCAGGTTGACGGCCTGTCTTCTACCGACACCTCTCCGGCCTAGCTCCCCCAGCTGACAGCAACCCTCTTCTGATGAAACTGCCAAAATCAAGACTCCCTCCCTGCTCACCTTCACTCTTTCATTCCTCTTTTTTCCTGCCTCTGTAACAAACTCCCACACTCTCTTCAATCCCAGTTCCCCCTCCAGGTATTCAAAACAGTTGTTCACCACCATCTCTCTTCCCCCATCCAAAACCTTGATTTTTTTCTACCTCCGTTAATCCACCTCCTTCAAAATCTGTTTTCTTTCCTAAAAGTCCTTCGAGTATCCATCTTGTTTATCCCTTGTACACCACACCAAACCTCGCCCTTCCACAGATCTCCCGATATCCCTGTTCTCTATTGTTGATGTGCTTCCCTCTTTCTCCTCCTTTTGTCTCCTGCTCCCTTTATCATATGTTCTATGTGTTAGCTCTCACAAGTGTCAATTTCGTATACAAAAAAAAACAACCTTTCTTGGTGGCATCCCCCTTCATGGAGTGCCATTTATAGCATCTCAAGCCCAGCTTCATGCAAGATGGATTTAGTCAATGCCTAGGCATAATATTTATGCCCTCAAGATCCAGATGGTTACTCAGCAGTTTAATCTCACTGGACATGAGGAAAGAGGACAACGTGACATCTGCATCTTTGTTGTTCGAGTCTACCTTAAAGCAAAGTTCACTGCTTCTCATACCATTTCTGCTCCTCGCAATGACCTTATCGTCCTGCATAATCTTGTTGAGTATGACAAGGTGAATTCTACCCTTTCAAAATCTGCTTGACATCTATGGTATTTCAATGAGAAGCTCATTGTATGGGTGTTTTTTGATTCAAATGTGTTCACATGCAGAGTCAAAACGAGCAATGGTAAAGACGCTAAATGAAAAGGAGGGCATGGATAAACCTCCAAAGTGCATCAAGCTGAATATCAGGAAGTCTGAGAACATTGCAATCTTTTTTTGTATGTAGAGTCGAGGCTCGTCGAAGAGCTAAAACACTGAATGAATCAGGATGCAACAGGACAAAAGGAAATATAGAGGGAGGGAGGGACACCAACAGTGGAGTTGAAGGACAAAATTGAGGGAAACTTGGACAAACAATGAGTTTGGTAAGGAATGGAGGGCAGGAAACGACATGTGGGCTGGACAGGATAGATATGACGCAGAAGGGAACTCTCAGGAAGGACAAACTCGAAATTTTGGAGGAGGGATTGGGGTAGGGTGGGCAACAACAACAACAACATGCATTTTAAGGCCATTTTCCCTGCTAGAGCTGGGGTTAGCCTTGCGGTCCCCATGACAATCTTCTCCATTTTGCCCTATTTTCTGCATCTCTCCTTGTTAACCCCCTTGCCCGCATTTGTCCTTACACCATCTTTAGCCAAGTCTTTCTCGGTCTTCCCCGTCCTCTACTTCCTTCTACATTCATTTCCATCACTCTTCTCAACCAGTCACTTTCATCCTTCCTCAACACATGACCAAACCATCTCAACCTGTTCCTCTTCACAGCATCAATCACAGGCTCTATTCCCATCATCTTTCGCAATTCATCATTTGTCTTCCTCTCTCTCAACGATACTCCGCACATCCACCGAACCATTCGCATTTCCACCCTTTCCAGCCTTCGTTGCTGCTCTACGTTCATTACCCATGTCTCGCCCCCATAAATCATAACACTTCTCACACATGCAGCATACACCTTTCCCTTCAGCTTCAACGACACTCCCCTCCTCATCAGCACGCCACTCAGTTCCCGAAACTTCTTCCATGCACATCTCACTCTAGCAACCGTTGCCGAGTCTGATCCACCTTCTCCATTCAGCATGTGTCCGAGGTAGCAAAATGTTTTCACACCTTCCAGCTTCACGCCGTCTCCAAGATCCATCTCAACATTTCCTCCATCTGCAGCTCCCTCTGTGCACACCTTACATTTGAATGCAGCTGCCACACTGGTTAATGACCCTCTCAGACCGCTACATTTTTGATGAACCGACTCAGCGCACATTGTACATTGAATGGAGTTCACTCCGACACCCTTCCTGCATGGGCACATGGGCTGTGGCACATGGCCACTTCCCAGTTCTTTCCACCTCACCACATGCTTTACCACTTGCCATCACCTTCGTCTTTCCTATATTCACCTTCAGACCTTTTCTCTCCATACATTCCTTCCACTTGTTCATCTTTTCCTTCAGTCCATCCATACTTTCCGCAATCAACACCAGATCATCTGCATACAACAACTCCCACGGTAAACCCTCCTTTACATTCTGAGCCAGCACCTCCATCACAGCTACAAATAGTAGTGGACTTAGTACCGACCCCTGATGCACTCCCACCTTCACCTCAAACTCAGCACTGTTCCCGTCCTTCGTCCTTACAGCTGTGCGCGCTCTTTTGTACATTGCCATCACTACTCTGATCAACCATTCCTCCACTTCTAACTTCCTCAATGCCCATGTCAATACTTTGCGTGGAACCCTATCGAATGCTTTCTCCAGATCAACAAACCCAAGAAACAACTTCTTCCTCTTCTCCATGTACTTCTCCTGCAACTGCCTCACAAAAAAGAGCACGTCTGTCGTTCCTCTTCCTGGCATAAATCCAAACTGCATTTCGTCGATCTTCACCTTCTTCCTTATCCTCCTCTCCAACACCCTTTCCAATACCTTCATTCCATGCTCCAATAACTTTATCGCTCGGTACGAGCCACACTCCAGAGGGTCACCTTTCCCCTTGTATAGAGGGACGAGGGTACTCGGTTCCCAATCCACTGGAATGCGGCCTTCTTTCACCACCAGATTACAGATCTCTGTCATTCTCTTCACACCCCAACTTCTTGCTGCCTTCAACATATCTCCCACAACTCCCGTCGGCCCTCCCGCTTTTCTACTCTTCATTGCTTTTATCGCTTCCTCAACTTCCTTCTCAGTTATCTTCTCTGCCGGTCCTAAAACTGGGTTACTCTCTATGTTGCCATCCCATTCATTCTCTGTATTCAACAGCATTTCCATATATCTTTTCCATCTTCCTTTAATTCCATCTGGGTCCACAACGATTTGTCCCACTTCATCCTTCAAGCAACTCACCCCCATCACATCACACCTCTCTTTCGCCATCTGCTTTGCAATCCTGAATAAAACTCTCTGACCCTCTTCCGAATCCAAGCGTTCTCCGAACATTTTCCTACATACCTCCTGCGCCTTTGCTTCCTCTTTCTTTGCAGCCTTCTTGGCTGCCTTATAACTTTCATGCTCTGCTTTTTCTGCTCCCGTACCCTTCGCCTTCTGCCACTCCTTGAACTTCTTCCTCTTCTCGTCAATCCTCTTTCCAACTTCATCATCCCACCACCATGTTTCCGAGTGCCTCGGTGGTCCTTTTGTCCATCCACATACCTCACCAGCGGCTCCCAACAGATTATCTTTCATTGACATCCAACCACGTTCAAGCTCAACCACATCATCCTCGACCCTACTCAGCCTCTCTTTTAATGCCTCCCTTACTGTCACCTCTTTCAACCTCCACACCTTCATTCTCGGTTGGTACTTCACCCGCCGAGCTCTCATCGCACCTTTCACCCTTATGTCGCAGACAACCAAGTGGTGCTGTGAAACAGCCTCCTCCGCCGGGATCACCTTTGTGTCCCGGAGGTGCCCCCTATCTCGCCTACGCACCATCATGTAGTCAACGGTTGTTGTCGACCCACCTGACGTGTGTGTAACAAGCTTATTATCCCCTTTCTGGAACTGAGTATCACAAATCAACAAATCAGCTCCATCAGCGAACTCCAAAATCCTTTCACCTTCTCCATTTCTCACACCATATCCGTAACCCCCATGAACTCCCTCAAAACCGTCCATACTCCTTCCCACATGTCCATTTAGGTCTCCTCCTACCACAACTTCCTCATCTTTAACGTTTTCCATCAGCTTCTCTATCGCACACCAGAACTTGTCCTTCTCTTCATCGCTCCGACCAACCTGCGGAGCATATCCCGAGATGACGTTCACCAAGAGCTTTCCAATCATCATTTTCACCATCATCAACCTATCACTCACTCTAGTCACACTCACCACACTGTCTACAAACTCCTCAGAAAACAGGACACCAACACCATTCACACCCTCTGGGCACCCTTGCCACACAAACTTGTATTTCTGTCCCTGCCTACCCTTCACCATTCTCACACCACTTCCCTTCCATCTCGGCTCTTGCACACAACATATGTCCACTCTTCTTCTGACCAATACTTCCACCACTTCTCCTGATCTCCCTGTCATTGTCCCTACATTCCATGTCCCAAACCTCAGAAACCGATCTCCACTTCTGGCTGTACCCTGCCCATATGTAGTTGTAATTGTCATGGTTCTCTTTTTTGAGGCAATGTTTTTATGGCCGGATGCCCTTCCTGATGCCAACCCTCTTTGTCGCCTCTTACGACACGCAGTACCTATTCTAACCAGGGTACACACAGGGAAGGGTGGGCATCGAGGGCACAAAAGATCATGGTTTGGGATGGGGAACTATGTGAGAGAACAACTGGGTCAAGAGGATTGTGGGAGTGAAGAGGGTGGATAGATGGAGGATGTATGAACTGAGGGAGGAGATTGGTGCGCAGATGCGTTTGACAGGAAGATTGGTGAAATGCCGGCTGAGATGGGCTGGACACGGTGCAGATGGGTGATGAGAGAATGGCAAAGAGAGCGGATAGGTTGAGGGAGAAAGGTAGAAGGAAAAGAGGTCGACCACGGTTGAGATGGGAGGAAGGCATGAAGAGGTATATCAGTAAGGTGGGGTGGTTTGTGAGAGGACAGAGTTTGCTGAGGATAGAGGGGAGTGGAGGAGTATCGTGGTCAAGGCAGAGCAGAAGCATGGTACACCATTGGACCTCACCCCTTATAAAGGGAAGAGGAGAAGAAGAACAACACCGATCAGAGTTGGTGGGGAACAGCTGTCTTGAAGATCTGGAGGGAAGCATGAGGTTAAAGATAATGTTAAAGTTGGATCCACAGGCAGGAAGAGAGGGGGATTGGGGGGGGGGGGGGGAGGGGACAAGCATTGATCCTGGATTTAGGGAGTTTCACCAGTTGTTGGTGGACCATGTGAACACTGCAGGAAACTGGAGAGGGGTGTGAGAGGGGGGGGGGGGGGGGGGGGGGAGGAGAGAATTGATGGTTGTGGTGGATGGCATGGAAAGAGCAGAGAGTGCAAGACCAGAAAGGAGGTGGTGTAAGATAGAGACCACTGACTTGTCTGCGACGGCAAAGTGATAGGTCCATAGACTCAGATTCATCACTAGATTTCAATGATCTTAAAGGCCTTGTTTTCCCCCGGTGTCAAGCAGAGCAAGGTGTGAGGCAGGGGTGTCAATCCAAAGAGGGAGTTGAGATTTACATCAAGCTGCGAATGATGGCCTTGTATGATGGCCAAGGAATTACTTTGTACAACAGAAGATGCCCAGTTGGCAACTGGCTTTGGAGACCAACTTTGGAATGTGGTTTGCCCAATAAAACATTTAATATTTTGTCACAAAGAACACAATGGATTTCTGCAGGTGCATTAGAATTTCAGCTGGTTTTCAGGATTTGGATCTGGTCGGAGTCATGGGAGCTCAGAGAGCATTACAGGTAGGTACTAAACAGTTGAACACTTGAAGGTGATAATGACAATGCTGAAAGTTGTATGGCCCTTATTGTGGAGTATGGCATCATCATTACAAAGAAAAAACAGAAACGATTCCTCCAAGTTGTGCAGGACCATAAAAACCGCTTCCCCAACAGCAAAAAGGAAACTCTATAAATAGAAAAGTGACATAATGTCAGGCCACCAGTACCATTCCTGAACAGTCCAGAACTTCAACCCCATTGAGAAACCTCTAAATATGGTTGAAAATGGATGACGTTTGACTTGTGATGTTTTTTTTTGTACATTTTGTACAAATAACGACTACCCAAGAAAGCACAAAGTGTGCATGCACGTGTTTATGTTCCACTTGTATAACCTTACTCTGCTTTTCACCAGCACTACATGTACTGGATCCAGTTTTCAAAGAAATTACGCACAGTCTTAAAATTAAGGTACGTACTCCTAAAATGGCAAATGGGCTCATCAAAAGGGATTGTGTGAGGGTTGGAAGCGAAGTTGAGAACATGAGCGAATAAATTTAAGAGGAAACAAAAGTGAAGGGAGAGAGAGAGAGAGATGTGAATATAGAAAAAGTGTGACTATATATATATATATATATATATATATATATAGTATATATATATATATATATATATATATATATATATATATATATATATATATATATATATATATATATATATATATATATATATATACGGTATGTACATACATACATATACGAGGGGCAGTCAATAAGTAACCTTAGAATATTTTTCACAACTTGTTTATTGCATGTATGTGTAACAACTGTGCTATTTTCGAACATAATCTCCATTGCGTTCAATGCATTTTTTCCAGCGCTTTACCAAGGCCTGGATTCCTCTATAAAAAAAAAAATTGGGATGTGTAGCCATTCGTGCACCGCCTCTTGGACATCTTCGTCGCATCGGAAAGTCGTTCCACCAAGCACCTCTTTAAGTGGCCCAAATATGTGGCAATCCCAAGGGACGAGGTCTGGCAAGTAGGGTGGACGAGGAAGACACTCAAAATGCAGGTCCTCCCTCGATTGTTGCAGTTGTAGCGCGGGCAGTATAGGGCCGAGCATCGTCATGCTGCAGCAAAACACCTGTAGTGAGTAGTCCACGACGTTTTGATCTGATTGCTGGTTTCAGATGATTTTTAAGGAGGTCGCAGTATAATGCACTGGTGACTGTGGTCCCTCTAGGCATGTAATGCTCTACAAGTGGGCCTCAGCTGTCCCAGAAGAGCGTCAGCATCACTTTTCCAGTGAACGGCTGTATGCGGAATTTTTTGGGCTTTGATGAAGTTGAATGGCACCACTCTTTGCTTGCCCTCTTCCTTTCTGGCTGAAAGTAGTGGACCCAGCTTTCATCCCCAGTCACTACACGCTGTAAGAAAGCGTCGCCTTCTGTTTCGTAACGTCCAGGAAATTCTTCACATGCGTCCACTCGCCGTTCTTTCAGTTTGGGTGTGAGTTGTCTGGGCACCCACCTTGCGGAACCCCAGCACGCTGTGAATGATATGGTGTGCTGGCTGAACCATGGCTAATGTTCAATTCGGAGACCACTTCATCCAGCGTAATGTGACGGTTTTCCCTTGGAACGCGCTCAACTCCTGCAACCATTTCTGGTGTCGGCTGTGTGAGGCCGGCCCGAGCGAGCAGCGTCTGCCACACTGGACACTCCACTTTTAAACATCCTGGCCCAGTCGTACACCTGCTGCAGCGATAAACTTGCGTCACCATATTGCATCTTCATTCTGCGATGGATTTCACTGGGATTCACACCCTCACTTCCCAAGAAACGGATGACAGAACGTTGCTCCTCCCTGGTGCATGCTTCTAAGGGAGCTGCCATCTTGGAACTGCTCTACTGACGTCATACGCTCAATGTTGCCAGATCTAAAACAGGGAAAACATGACTCTTACCCATAGATATAACATATGTCGTCTACAATTACACACATTACATTCTC
This sequence comes from Myxine glutinosa, assembly GCF_964187855.1. Lineage (NCBI taxonomy): Eukaryota > Metazoa > Chordata > Myxini > Myxiniformes > Myxinidae > Myxine > Myxine glutinosa. The sequence continues at coordinate 94,113,718 of NC_136272.1, forward strand.
GAATTATATCGCCATTTTAAGGTTACTTATTGACTGGCCCTCATGTTATATATATATATATATATATATATATATATATACATACACACACCTCCCATGTTCTAACTGAATATAGCTGCATAAAGAAAACATGAGAGGCTACACAAGGTAAGGCCTCTGCAGTGCATAACCCATCAGCGACAGAGTAGACAAACGCACATCACCAAAGCTCTCAAGCAGATGAGGGGGTGTCTAGCATTGGGATTGTCATATATGATTGTATATGCTACCAGTGAATGTCTGCAGTTATAGAGAAACTCGGGAAGAGTTTGAAACAGCAAAGGGCTTACCTAATGGTAGCTCTTTTGGTTGCTTTATGCAGCTTTCCTCAGCTAAAACAGCAGAGGAGTTAATTTATATAATCCTAGCCCCATGGGGCAATTATTCCCTCCAATTACGGCTCTTCATATATATTGTTACGAATTTGGTAGAGCAATATGTAGAGCAGAGTAGATCTGAGTAGTTAACATGCTTCGAGATGTCGCGATAGGGAATCTACCTGTAATAAGTCATGTTTAGGTGTTTTGTCGGTTAAGGTGTATAATTGTGAATCTACCAGGAGATTCGGGTGATAGTTAGTGTAGGGGTTAATCAGTAGAGCCCTTGTATGTCTTACCTGGTAGTCAAACCTTTGTCCATTATGGCACTGCAGACCACATAAACATCAGTTAGGACCTTTAGTACAACACTAAATGACGCCTTTGCCCCCTGACATGACTTAGGAAGAAATCAGGCTAGAACACCGCCACAATTGGCCGCCACCATTTACACCTCCGAGAGGCCTATCCACCTCACATAGCACGTGCTGTGACCAAGGAATAGGAGCGGGAGTGGAGTGACGCAGTGGGTGTGACCTGGACAAGCCGGCTAGCCGGGGGAGGCTCTGATTGGCTGAGGAGTGCGCCAAAGCTGACGTAACCGGCCAGAGATATTAACGAGGGCCGGACGCCAGTTTCGGCAGTGGAGTTGAGAGAGGCAGTCCGGAGAGTTGGATCGAGAGATGAGATCAGAGCCCCGACCTGAGTTGATCAGGAGTGAGGGAGTTGTGACATTCCTGGCAGTGCAGAGAGAGAGCCCGAGTTGCGTTGGCAGTTCGCAGAGTTGGCAGTTGAGCCATAGGGAGTTGCTGAACGCCAGTTTGCCGAACACCATTGGGCAGTCGAGTCGATACGAGGAGTTGTCTTCAGCAGCCCGGTCGAGTCGTTCAGAGATCCCGACCCGAGTTGGGCTGAGGTGTAGCCCGAGTGGAGCGGTGCTGGTGCTTTTGGAGCTTGGTGCACGGACCTCGTTGGCGGCGAGAGGATCGGAGCTTGGAGCGAGGCCTCGTGGGTACATCGGGGCCGGAGTTTGGAGCCGCGTTGGACGGACAAGACAGATAAGCCCGAGCTCCGCGTACACTGTACACGACGTGACGTGTTATTTTTGTTAATTCATATTCCCTCATTTGTATTTGATATCTGTTGTGTGTGGGATCCCAATTTAGGCTTCTTATTAGAGTTATCGTGCTTTTTCTGTCCTTGCCCTTTTCCTGAATAAACCCTTGCATTATTTTCTGTACATACTTGAACGCAGTTTACCACCTGATTGATTTGATAGATAAGGCTGTGGGGACTTGCGCTGTTTCCCTCCATTCCGCGCGCTTAGGTGTTTGAGATTTTGGAATCCGCTATTGAGCTTCCGCCTCGGAGTTAAAGCCTCGTAATCGGCAATCTGCGACCGCCAGATATTAATTTCGGCGGTTGCGCGACAATATTTATGTATACATCATGGTGACGATCATGGCAAAAATTCCACCATTTATCATAAATAATAGCCATGAAAGTGGCTTGTGCAGAAGGCTTACTCATGTTGAAAGTCTCCTAAATGTCTCCCTTTCAGGCTACAGCTGAGGCTTTACAGATCAAAAAACCTGTTGTTGTACAGAGCATGTACATCTTCAAGGCAAGTGCAAGAAACCCATACTTTGTTCTTTTTTTGTGATTATTGGACACTTGATACTTTCAAATTTAAATCCAATGTGCTTCCACCCTCTCCCCATCCCCTCTTCCCTCCCTGACCATTACAGCAACCTGGAATCGGGGGTGAAGGTATGTTTTATGACAGATCAGTTAACATTTTGTAAAACACTATACGTATAAGGTTATCATTGGTAAAGTCTTCTTCCTTCACTTTCATTTATTTATTCATCGATATAGCTATTTATCTATCAATCAATCACCATTTGCTTTCTTGCATATAAATTTGAAAGCTTCAAAAAAAAAAAATGTACTGTACAGTACAGTATTGCAAATTAACTTCCATTCTTAATTTCATGCATATATTATTCTTTACAATCATTTATAAATGGCCAACCTTCATCGGCAGACATTCAGGTCATTTTTGGAGTGTGCTCGTCCAGTCTTCTACAATTCCTTGTTTGAGTACTGCATAACCATGGCAATGGAACACAATACAAGATGGTGGTGGAGACAAATTGCATTTGGCATCCAAGCAACACTCCTTTTATTTGCAGAGGAAAACAGCTCTACCATTGTACCCTGTTCTACCGATCTACCCGACCTCCTTAAGCAACTGTTAAATGCGAGTTATATTGAAGTGATTGCGGAGTTCTCTCGCTAATTCAGGAAAACCAACTAGAAAGGCACTCGGTAGAGCGCATACCTCCGCCAGGCTGAACAGTCTATGTTTTTCGTATCCCACTGATCGGCCAGATCTGGATCCGAACCTGAACCAAAAATCTAATCAATTTTGTCCAGGCCACACACCAAACCAAACCCGCCCACTAAATTTTGTCCGAATCCATCCATAACGTTTTGAAATATCATACTCACAGACAGCAGACAAATAGACAGGGGTGAAAACATAACCTCCATCCAACTTCAGTGGCAGAGGTAAAGATTTTGGACGAGCAAAATTCTGTATTTGAACATGCTGGTACGAAGTGTGTTCGAGCTCCTCCATGAGCCTTGGCATTGGGTTTTAAAAGGTGTTAGACGTGGTTTTAATTAGAAGACACCGTGTATGCCCCTTCGGAGGGAATGTGAAGCCAGTCGAGTTCTCCATATGTTCGCAGTGAATATTAAAGAGCTTCTGGTGCACCTTTCAATAACAGCACGCCATTGTGAGCCAGTACCTAAGACAACATCACGAGGAACTGCAGCTGGAGCATAGCACGACAAGCTTAATAAATTTCCAACAATATCCAGGGACGAGATGTGGCGAAACACATGCTACAGGTGATCCTGTTTTGGAGCCGGATTGAACAGTAAATTTGATCAAAGCATTCAGCGTGCTTAAATGAGATAAAATGGACTTGGTTTGCTGAAACAGCAATCCTAATATCTTTTAAGTGAATGATTAAATGTTACTGGAACATAACTTGGTGAGTTGGTCAATAATTGACAATTGCATTTATTGAAGTTGCATTCCAGCCCAAGCTGTTAGTAAAACCTTGACAAGTTTCAAAATAGACTGTAAATTATTAAGCAGGATGAAATGAAGTAAAAAAATTTATGAACCGACAAAAGCAAGATCACTGACCTATGTTCCTGGGCCCCAAATATACAGTGACACCACACCAGGACGCGACCTTCCTGCACACAGAACCAACGCAATGCATCACCGGCTTCTGGTTTGCTGTCGAGGATGCAACGGAGGAAAACGGCTGCCTGCAAATAATTCCCGGATCGCATCGAAGTACGTCGTAGTTCATCTCAATGCCAAACGGGAAGGGCATCGTGTACACAGGAGCAGTTTTGACCAAACTGTACGGTCAATATGGGTGCAGAAGAGGTGTTTGAAAGGAGAGGGCAGGGGAGGGTTGGCACAGTCCCCAACCATCCCACACATAACTAGAGCAATGTGACTGTGTCACCAATATGCCTCCACATAGTCCCTGCATGTGACAATGGGTAGATGCCCTCATTCACTGTCCTAAAAAGAAACAAGTTTGATTTAAATCCCTTCAGCTGTTTTCAAGTATCACATTTTTACTAGACATGACAGGTTTCACATCGATCGGTGAAGTGGTTTTGGAGAAGGGATTTTTTTTGAAATATTGGCTTTCAAGCTAATATGATTGCGAAACCACGTGACATATGACATCAAAAATGTACACTCTGCATATGTATGGGTAGGGGATCATGTTTGTGAAGTTCCCTGTTGATTGGATAAGGCTTGTTTTTCTATCCAAGATGGCTGCCAAAGCAAGTGACCTACGATGTCATCATTTTCAAACAAAATGCAACAATGGTGTTGGATTACATTTTTGAAATTTCACATCGAAAGGGTAAGCGGTTTCAGAGATATAATTATTTAATATTTTCCTTCAATCCAATATGGCTGCCACACCATGTGACCAATGACGTTTTCGTGATCAACTTTTAATCACCATGCCAAGTCAATGGTTCACATGCTGTTTCGAGTCAATCGATTCGGTGGTTTGGGAGAACATGTTTTTTGAGGTTTTAGGTTAAATCCAATTTGGCTGCCAAACCATGTGACCTGTGAAATCATAAATTTATTATTTCAATACAAATGGGTCATAGATCATATGCATGCAATTTCAGATTTTTAGGACAAGGCATTCAATTAAAACATTTTTGGCTGGTATACCACCTCACCGATGGATGAACATTATCATGTTTTTGTTCCCCATTGGGAGTACTTAACAATGTGCCAAGTTTGGAATTTTTCCATTCAGTGGTTTCCAAGAAATATTTTTTAATTATTTGTGTTTATTCCAAGATGGCTGCCATACCACGTAACCTATGACATCACAATTATCATAAAAACATTCTGCATGGGTGTCGCTCCTACTCTGAAAGTTTTGTCAATCGGACATATGGTTGCTGAGAAAAACGAAGTTTAGCCCATACGGACGGATAATCTGACAACATAATGCCTCCGGCCATCTTCGGGGGCGGAGGCATAAAAACCATTAGCATGCCCACTCATTTCTCCCATTGAGGCTGAACCTCTCTTGGAGAAGACTCAAGCTAAGACTCATCAAATCGGTCTTTGGGGCTCCTGCCATTTATTAAACAAAACTTTGAAATCTTCTTCAGCCCTGGGCCAGGATGCACCAATGGCTAGTTACTTGCAAGCTTTGCCCCGTACCCTGCAAATGAGTGAATAAATACAAATGTTTACTTTGCAGATGATGTCACAAGGAGGATGGTTCGGTCTCTGCCAACAGAGTACCCAAAGACCAAGTTTCTCGGCCAAGAGAAAGACCATCTCGACGAAGAGTTTGTGAAGTTACCCGTGACAAAAGGTAAACTGGTCAGCAGGAAGAGTGCTTTGTGTGAGTTTGCGAACTTAGGCCAACTTTGCAATCGCTTTATTCTTACAAAAAAAAAAAATGTACATTTAGAAAAGGCAACAATAAGGAAGTACAGTATTACGTTCTTCTTCTTGAAACGGAGCATTTAAACAGCAGCACAAATTGCAGGAACCCTCGTGATTTTCGACGGACGCGTCGTACACAAGAGCAACATCAACACATCAAACAGATCCCGACAGGCATACATCTTCCACATCATGGACTCCCAAGACTGCGTGTGGAGCAAGGACAACTGGTAAGGTCAGGTCGGTGTAGCAGAGCATAGGACGTGACTGTGCGGTAGAACGTGGCTCAGTGAATGCCAACTGTAAGGAATAACAATCTTCAATACGGCGGCGGCTGCAGCTAAACATTAATTTTAACAAAACAGCTATTGGAAACAGTTTACCTGTTATACTTTTGTCTATCTCCTTCCTCCAACCCTCTTCCCTCAAGGATGCAGCCTTCCATCGCCCTGCCTTTCCCAGCTTTGTAGATTACCACCAAGGAAGTTCCCAGAACGATCGAGGGACTGAGCCACCACGAAAATCCAGAAAATGGCGAAAAGATACAGAATAAAATAATACAAAGCAAATTCCAGAATACACCAAATGATCTCTATAACGAACCAGGCAAATTTTACTAGATTTGGTGGCTTAACGGTCCACTCCGAATCTGGGAGGTCGGCGGTTCGAACCCCGGCCGAGTCGTACCAAAGAATTAAAAAATGGTACCTGCTACCTCTGATTGACTCCCAGCATTTGAAAAGTATGCAGAACACGGATAAACAACCAAGAGGTTGGCAACGATTGGGCAGGCTTAACGGGTCTTCCCTCCTGCGTTGAAGTGCCTTGCAAGGAACGAGTATTTTCATCTCGTGCATGCATTGCCACTACTACATCGACACAGATCGAAGAACATCACCAAAGTCGAAAGGTTGACGACATTGCAATGACTGCGAAGGGCCTGGTCACCGTAAACCACATTTTGTCCTTGAGGGAAGAGGGTTGGAGGAAGTTGATACTGCGGAAGCATATTACAACATGGCTGTTAGGAGTTGAAAAACGACTGATAGATGGATGGATGAGCTCAAGGAAAACGTTTTCTTTGGAATAAGAATACAATGAAGGATTAAACTGTGCAAATGCAAACTGTATTTATCAATTCATTAAAGTCCCTCACCGTAAATGAGTGTACTTTGGCAGTTTGCACACGTCTTGTTGACATCGTCACGGATGTCGCTGATGGGCACCGTGGCGAGATGAACCAATCAGAACCAACAGGACAATTATACCAAATGAGCCAAAGGTTTTGAACACTTGCACTTGTGAGCACTTTTGAAGAACAGGACACAAAACCAGGGAGAACCCAAGCAACTGACCGTCACAGTCCTACGCTGTGTCCAGAGCAAGAGACATCGAGTGATGTTAGCTCCAGCACCAACATGGCGATGCAAGCGGGCACCACAATGGACCACGTCGCTTGCTCTTGCAAGTCAAAAATATTGCTCAATTACCGTCAACAGATGGCGAGGAACCTTTATCCTATAGTGCATATGCAAGGCAACCAAGAGTCGATATGACAACCGCTGCACGGCTTACCTGTTAGAGTACAGCAGATAGCGACACCAAACGCCAACAATGCATGGAATCGCAACTTCCGAACAAAGCGGAATTTTGTTACTGCAAACATGTGCTTAAATCGATACATGAGGAAATACCATTGAAGGTCAGGTGAAGAAGCAACAAACATGAGGAAGTGCGGAGCGGGAAGAAACATGGCTGACAATTTGAACAAGAGTGATGGGGGAACCGAACACAAATGTCACAGTGCATGCAGACACAGGTACACTTACCCTCCAGCATTCTGGGAGATCTCCATCACAAGGTCTTATCAACTCTGCAATCACACACTAATCGTCTCCATATTGCATATTCATAAAGGGGGAAACGATTTGAGAAGAAAATAAAAGGGGAGGCCAAAAAGTGAAGGGAAAACGGAGATAAAAAGGAGGGTGAAAAATTGGAGAGGAAATGCTTGACTGCGACAGTGGCGGAAAGCTGAGTAGAGGCAGAAAAACAGAAGAGTTAGCATGACAATTCAAAATGGCAATTGTTAAGAGACTAGTTGGTTCTGCAAAAAGGATTCACATTGCTCTCATTTTAACATAAAACTAAAACAAGAATAACCAGACATTAAAATCCACTCAATCTCATTTTGATACCGACGAGAAGCAAGTCCTGACGTGGCAGGTTTAACGGCCGGAAGTCGAAATGCAATTGCACGAGGAACGAGAACATCACTTGGTCGAGAGCAAACCTCCGCCAGGCTGAACATTTTACGTTTTTGTATCCCACCAATAGGCCGGATCTGGATTCGGACGTGACCCAAAATCAAATCGGCTTATTCTTGTCACCTAACCAACTGATCCAAATAGTTTTGTCATAACTCGTCCACAACCTTTTCAAATATCATGTTATAGATACTAGCAACGGTACCCGCCCTATGGGCGGGGGCTTCAATTGGAAAGCCCAAATGAAAAGGCAAAATATGAGAAATTGAAGGATTTTTTATTTTAAACTATTCATATAAACATCCGTTGAATCATATCACATGCAAATCATCAAAATCTAAACAGTACATGGTGCCTATTTGGAAAAAAGATTGAATTCTGTAATACGGAAGCGGCCGCTATACCTGTTTCTCAGTCGCTTTGCACACGCTGCCGTGTTACTTCGGAGCTGCACGTTTATATAGGAAGAGTTCGTCAGGAGTCGATCTACTCTCTCCTGGAACGTAGAATTTCAACAAAAGCCACATCACTGTTCATATCGCTAAATATTATTCCATCGTGTTTGGAAAAATTGGAAAACTTGGAAAAAAAATGGAAAAACAATATGGCCTATTTTACTCCAAGGGGTCCCAGGAATATCCACCCAAAATATTGTTGCGATCGGTTCAGCCGTTTTTGCGGTACCTTAGAACGGACAGACGGACATCTGGTGAATTATAGTGAGATATCGTTTTTGACCACATCTCAATGGTGAAGAATAACTTATAAAATTCTCAGATCCAAATTTGGATCTTCACCAAAATTGAATCAATTCTTCCTTGTCACACACCCAACCTGTCCACCAAGTTTTGGCCAAATCTATCCAAAACTTTGACAGCAATTGTTGTATATCGTTTTTAGCCCCATCTCTCAATAGTGAAGAATCACTTTAAAAAAAAAAAACTACATGCTATTCATAGAATACTTACCCTGCGCAGTCAACTTGGTGAGCCAACTCTTTTGTTTTTAAAGGGTTTTTTTTTTTTTTGATCCAATATGGCTGCCAGACCACATGAGTGATGACATCATAAATTTATATTCTCTCATATAATTGTTGCGTACATCACGCTCAATAAATTTCAAACTGATCAGACCAAGCGTTGTCCCTGTCGAATTATGACGTCATCATTAAGGCATCAATGACTTTCACCACATTAAGGCACCAATGGTTTTATGCACCAATGACGTCATCATTAACACTTGTTCCACATGCAGAGTTATTTACAATTATCCACATTTCAATTTTTTCCATGGAGCGGTTTCAGAGATATGGAGGTGCAATGTTTTTCGTTTTTTTCCAAGATGGCATCTGTATCACGTGAACTATGTCAATATTATTCAAATATTCTACAGGTGAAGGTGCTCCTGTGGTGAAAATTGTGTCCATCAGACCAACAGTTGCAGAGAAAAAAAAATCATACTGATCGGATAAAGCGTTATACTTGTCAAATTATGATGTCATAACGAAGGCACCAATGACATCATCAACATATCCTATTCCCCTTGGGGAGTACTTGACAATGAGGCATGTTTGTTTTCCTTTTTTTCCATTGAGCGGTTTCGGAGATATAGAGGTGTAACCTTTTTCCAAGAAGGTGTCCGTAGCACATGACCTACGACGTCATAATTATGAATAAAATATTCTACAGGTGGAGGCGCTCCTTTGGTAAAATGTCGTGTCAATTGGACCAACGGTTGCCGAGAAAATGAATTTTAAAAACGCAGACACGCACGTACAATCGTACCCGATTGCCTAACCCTGCTTTTCGCTTTGCAGCGCAGGGTAATTATAGTATCCGGATCCAGATCTTCACAAAAATGTAATAATTTTGTCCTTGTCACGAACCCAACACATCCACCAAATTTCGTCCGAATCAGGGCAAAAGCTTTTGAGATATCCTGTTGACAAACAGCCAGACAGGGGTGAAAACATGACCTCCGTCCACCTTCGGTGGCGGAGATAATAAGGAGCAGGGAGTTATGGAGCGTACTGGTGAACAGCACGAGACCTACTTCGATGTAGCATCGAAGGGTTGGCAAGATAGCTCAGAGGCAGAGCACTCGCCTTTGAGCTATCGAGCCCAGGTTCGATTCCCGATCAGATTATAAACTGTCGGATTGGTGCTTCAGCAGCAGCAGTTGCATCAAGTGCATCTTCCCTCGGATGAAAGTGAAGGAATTATACGGTGAACCTCAAAGATCCATTCGTAGTCATTAGAGGGTTATTCAACGAAAAGTTGATGCGTCGCACCAGCAGCCTGAACAAATTAAAAATACCAGCCCCCATGAAACCTACCAACCGAGCTATGTGACCGCCTTCATCGAGGTACTCGGCGACCCCAGAAAGTGACCTGGGAATGAAAGGCTCTCCGCCACCCCGATCAATGGCCGCAGGAGGGCCCCACGCAGAGGCTCATGTCTGTGGATTCTTAGCAAGATAGGTGGCTGGTGCCATTGCACAGGTAAACTTCAACTTACACGAAGCTAAATAAGATTACAAGGCAAACCGATTGAATGTCAAGTGTGGCCGAGTGACCATGAGAGCACAGCACCTGAAAAAAAGCATCAAAAGAAGGATTTGACGTGTAGAAATTTGGCTTCAGAAATGTGGCGAAACGTTTTGACTGTGCGTCAAAAGGTGGCACACATCTGGTGTTGGTGTTGCGCAGTCAGTAGTCACTCATGTCAGCCACACAGACCATTTATATAGGGAAGTGAGACTCACCTCGACAAGTGAAAGCAGAAGGCAGTGGAGGAATTTCCAGTTGCACTGTACCTTGGTCTTTCGGCTCCTGAAGTTGAAGCTTCAACGCGAATGAATGACATTCTCTGGAAATGGGCACGCCGGAACTCCGTCACCGCAATTTGACATTTGCACGTGGGTGGGACCCCCCCCTCCGCCCCCCCCAATCCCCCACGGTTTCCTGCATTTTTGTGTCTTCACAACGCACACCTTACCCGCAGACACATTGAAGAACATTGGGACCTGAAAACATACCGTTTTTCCTTAGCATACCCAGCGGGGTACAGAGTGGAAGTTTTAATTTTGGGGTGAGGAATTAGAGTGAGAGCAATCAGATTTTTATTTTTTAATCGGCGAGAAATAGTGAGGTTTGAAGGAAACGCGAAAGAAGGAAACAGCACATCACATCAGAGGGGAAAAGAGGTGGGGTAAGGAGAAACAGTGGAGAGAAAAGCATGAGAGCATGAAAATGGACTGGTTGTGACTTTGCAGACAATGAGCAAAGTGTGGAACGTGTGTGACACATCTGGATGACAAAGTGCGGGATGCAGGGCATGGGGGACAAAGATATGGGGGTCAGGCACTGGACCCCACAAATAAAGGTGTGACAGGGCGGGAGGGTACCCCATGTATGAGGCGATGCGTGCAAGGACAGGGAAGTGGTGAACCGAGGAGTGTGGGGAAGTGGGGAACCAAGGAGTGTGGGGAGGTGGTGAACCGAGGAGTGTGGGGAGGTGGTGAACCGAGGAGTGTGGGGAGGTGGTGAACCGAGGAGTGTGGGGAGGTGGTGAACCGAGGAGTGTGGGGAAGTGGTGAACCGAGGAGGATGCGGAGGTGGTGAGCCAAGGAGTGTGGGGAAGTGGTGAACCGAGGAGGGTGCGGAGGTGGTGAACCGAGGAGGGTGGGGAAGTGGTGAACCGAGGAGTGTGGGGAAGTGGTGAACCGAGGAGGGTGGGGAAGTGGTGAACCGAGGAGTGTGGGGAGGTGGTGAACCGAGGAGGGTGGGGAGGTGGTGAACCGAGGAGTGTGGGGAAGTGGTGAACCGAGGAGTGTGGGGAAGTGGTGAACCGAGGAGGGTGGGGAGGTGGTGAACCGAGGAGTGTGGGGAAGTGGTGAACCGAGGAGGGTGGGGAGGTGGTGAACCGAGGAGGGTGGGGAGGTGGTGACCCGAGGAGTGGGGGGAAGTGGTGAACCGAGGAGTGTGGGGAAGTGGTGAACCGAGGACTGTGGGGAGGTGGTGAACCGAGGAGTGTGGGGAAGTGGTGAACCGAGGAGTGTGGGGAAGTGGTGAACCGAGGGTGGGGAAGTGGTGAACCGAGGAGTGTGGGGAGGTGGTGAACCGAGGAGTGTGCGGAGGTGGTGAACCGAGGAGTGTGGGGAAGTGGTGAACCGAGGAGTGTGGGGAAGTGGTGAACCGAGGAGTGTGGGGAAGTGGTGAACCGAGGAGTGTGGGGAAGTGGTGAACCGAGGAGTGTGGGGAAGTGGTGAACCGAGGAGTGTGGGGAAGTGGTGAACCGAGGAGGGTGGGGAGGTGGTGAACCGAGGAGTGTGCGGAGGTGGTGAACCGAGGAGTGTGGGGAAGTGGTGAACCGAGGAGTGTGGGGAAGTGGTGAACCGAGGAGTGTGGGGAAATGGTGAACCGAGGAGTGTGGGGAAGTGGTGAACCGAGGAGGGTGGGGAGGTGGTGAACCGAGGAGTGTGGGGAGGTGGTGAACCGAGGAGTGTGGGGAGGTGGTGAACCGAGGAGTGTGGGGAAGTGGTGAACCGAGGAGTGTGGGGAGGTGGTGAACCGAGGAGTGTGGGGAGGTGGTGAACCGAGGAGTGTGGGGAAGTGGTGAACCGAGGAGTGTGGGGAGGTGGTGAACCGAGGAGTGTGGGGAGGTGGTGAACCGAGGAGTGTGGGGAAGTGGTGAACCGAGGAGTGTGGGGAGGTGGTGAACCGAGGAGTGTGGGGAGGTGGTGAACCGAGGAGTGTGGGGAGGTGGTGTATCGAGGTGTGCGGTTAAGGGGGTGTATGGGATATACACGGGTGGATGTGGGTGTGCGTGTGCAAAGAGTGGATGATGGCAAATAACTATGGAGGAAAATGTGGAAAACAAAAGTTGAGGGGAGGAAATACAGTAGGACTTGAAGCAGACACAAAGATGGATGAACATCGGATGTTCAGGGAGTGATACGCAAACTGTAGTTTGTGCAGGAGGTGGTGCGAGGTAGACAAAACAGCGATGGCGATCGGTGTGCGAGCGAAACGTTGGGGCTGAAAAGTATTTTATTAAAACCTCAAGAGCCGCGATACAGGGCGGAATGCGGAGTAATAATAATAATATACGCAATGACGATTGAGATTACACAGGCACAAGAAAATGTGGCGGACCTAGCGGACCGCAACCTGGTACACGCCATGGAAAAACCGCCCAACAACTCAAACAACCAGAACGGACTAACATCAGCCGATTTACAAAGCAGGGCCGATTGTGCGCGTAAATGATGACGATGATGACGATGACGATTATGACGATGATTATCAATGATAAACGCACCAATGAATCGCACTACACGCTCGGAGAAACGAGCCGGGTAAATGTAACTGGGAAAATTAGTATCAACATGAATGCATTAACAGGATAAACAAGATCAAAGAACAACGCCAACCCCATTTCGCTCGGTCAACACGCGAGCACCTAATAATTTTCACCCAAATCTAGAATCGAGCGGGTACAAATTCACGGGGCGGTACGGGATGTGAACAGGGGATGTGGGATGAGCTTGGGGGGGATTGGAGGATGTGGGATGAACTAGGAGTGGGGGGTATAGGATGAACTGAAGGGGAGGAAACATGGGATGATCTGAGGGGGAGGAAACATGGGATGATCTGAGGGGGAGGAAGCATGGGATGATCTGAGGGGGAGGAAACATGGGATGATCTAAGGGGGAGGAAGCATGGGATGATCTGAGGGGGAGGAAACATGGGATGATCTGAGGGAGAGGAAACATGGGATTGGGATCATCTGAGGGGCAGGAAACATGGGATTGGGATCATCTGAGGGGCAGGAAACATGGGATCATCTGAAGGGGAGGGGATATGGGATGATCTGAAGGGGAGGGGATATGGGATGATCGGGAAGGGATATGGGATTATCTGAATGTTGGGAGAGGAGAGAGAGGGAAGGTGAGGGTGGGAGATGATACGAGCTAAATCGGAACGGCACACTGGTATCAGTTTTCTATGTTAATTAGATGTCCGCCTACCTGAACGGGTAAGTACGAGTTATCATAAACGCCAAGTTACCCACTCCAAAAACTCTCGGTACATTAAACAGTCCACCGATGGACCCCGCCCCAATCCGTTCCGCTGCCCATTCCCACGGAGACCGCCCTAGTACACTCTACGGACGCCATTGTAGCGATCGTAGGCCGAATCTCGCTCGTAGGATTCGGAGAGCCGGTAGCGAGAAGCGACGGCCGGTGGGCTCAGGGCCCGACGAGCATACAAGGCGCTGGACGTCGGATAGGGGTGCACGGGGCTTCGTTCCCTGGCCAGCCGAGGGGCGCTGCGGTAGTAGATCGACAGCCGTTCGTAGGGGTCGCGGAGATGAGCAGGTGGTACAGGAGCGTGTGTTGGCTGAACAGGAAGCGGACGTCTCTCGTACGGATCCGAGTAAGGAGAAGGATGAAGAGGGTAGCGCTGATCTAGTGCGTAAGGTCGCCCGGGGACTTCTCTTCTGGGGCCAAGGCGACCGTAACCCGGCGGAGGCGGCGGCGGCGGTGGTGGAGGTGGAGGTGGGTACGGTCGACCGTAGCCCGGCGGGACGGACGGTATCGGGTATCCGGCAGGAGGGTGTGGTAGCATGCCCATCATCCCGCCATTACGGTAGCCCGGAAAGCCCCCGGAAGGCCCGTCGAACTCTTCCCGGCCGTGTGTGCTCACCGAGAGTTTCACGTTGAGTGCTCGCCCGCCCAGGGTCTTCCCGTGCAAGGCGTCGATCGAATCCATGACGGTTGGACCCTTTTCCATGTGCACAAAGGCGTAATCCTTGACGATGTCGCACTCCAGAACTCGCCCGTATTTCTCGAACATTTCCTTGATCTGCCGGCTCGACACCGAGCTGTCCACATTCCCCACAAATATCTTAATGGCGTTTCGCACCTTTGTGGTGGAATAAAGCACGTTGATGTGGTTGCCTTTGAATTCGGACTTGTGCAGGTCGGCGATGGCGTTCTTCGCATCGATTTCCTTCTCCATGTGCACGAACGCGTAGTTTTTCATAATGTCTGCCTCGTTCACCTGGCCGTACTGCTCGAAAAGAGTCCGCAGCTCGGCCGTATTCGCCGAAGCTGGCAGGTTGCCCACGAAGAGCTTCACCATGTCTGCCTCGTCGCTGTTCTGAGGTAACCGAGGAAAACGTCCGAACTGCCTTCAATTCCTCCGAAGCAAGCCCTCCGCCTCGTTGCTTAAAATGGCTGAATACGGTCAACTTCCGGTGGACCTTCACGTTCCTTTATAAAATTTCGGGGATTTTTTTTGATCGACCGAGAAAAGGTTAATCGTATCGTATGTATTTTCTCTAAGATTGCGTGAAAGAACATTATATTTTAAAGAGTTTATAACGTCACTGTGCCTATTGCTTTTTTTCCGAGGGTTTAATTTTATTTCTTTGACATGCATTCTTTTTATCGTGTTCATCTTTTCATATGTTCAACCATAATTTTAATTATTATAAGTTTGTAATGTTTGTTTGTTTCGCAGTAAAATCCGAAAGCAATTTTAAAATTGGAAATTGATGTAAAGTTTTTTCCTTACTATACACCGCCTAAAATTCAACCATCGATTTATTATTGCTAGGCCTAGTGTATTATAGAATCAAATATGCAACGATTCGGCGTTATTGATAGAAAGCAAACCATTCGCTTTTTAATCTTTGTTTTATTTTGCTCTACGATCTCAATGTTCGATTTATGGGGATTGCTTGGCCACAACTTCCGGTGTTGTCGATTGACACCAAATAGCGATGAATTGAATGGACGATGTCTTTCTAAGGGGACGTTATTAAATACAATATCTAATCCTCAATTTTATTTCCACTAATTTGTAATTATAATCCTCACACCATACCCTCCCTTTTTCTGGAGATCACAAAAAAAGAAGTAAAATCGCTTGTAAAATGGCGGCAACTCAAACCGTTTTTTTTGGTTATATTATTGTTGTTTTAAGGGCAGCATAACCTATGGTGTTCGTGTTTTGTGGCGATTTTGGCTATGCAGTTGTTTTTGTTTGTTATCTTATAAATTTTCTCCACAGTACCACTGCCTCCGCCAATCAAAAGAATCAAGTTACTTTCGCCGAGTAGTTTTCCGCGTAAAATCGGCTGAAATCACTACTGTAGTCACGTTCAGTTTATATAGATTTGTTTTCATTCCGCTTCTTGCACGCTTTATTGATTGTGTTGGTGTGTACCTGTAACCATAGATATATATATATATATATATATCTATGCCTGTAACTTGAGAAAAGGATAAATCACAGCCTTGCTCAAATCGACAATGCGAATACACCCTAATACTGCGCAAATATAATACTGCCTAATACTGCAACGATTAAAAATAACTTGTACACCTCATTTGACAATTTATTTTCAACAAAACGAAGAAGGAAAAGTGACACAAAGCTTTATTGGACACCATGTTGGCTAGATATTACAAAAATAAAAAATAAAAACTGTTTTTCGTGATATTTAGCAAACATGTATGACTGTGCAATTCGATACGTAATAATTTATATAAAACTATAAAAACAAAAGAAAAGTTACATTTCATATACAGTATCTGTGCTTTCATTTTCTTGCTACAAAACACCATACAACATGACAAACAATATTCACACTTCAACATGTTCTATATTTACCTTCACTTTGCTGAATACGTGCAAAACACAACACCTTATACACAAGCAAACACGACAGGTGAATGTTGGCTTTTTCGTCTCGGAAATACTCGATTTGAGACCAAACAGTGGAATTGTAAAATGACGTCACGTGGCGCCAAATTGAACGTGCGCGTCATTGAAAGCAGCCATCCAGTGAACTGGTCCATATCGTAAATACCTTGCACAGGTAAGTTTGCCTTTTCAAGCAGGAGCTTGCACCCACGTGTAATTTGTGAGCTCCTCTTCCAGGTTATTTCGGAACCTTTAACAGTCGAACATTAATCATAAGCTTCCCGCCATTCCCACAGCCACGCGTTCTATGAATAGTCCACTCCTGGGGTCCAGACTCGGGCAGGAAACGGCCTTTCCCGCAGCGAGATATATATTGAAGATTTTTGACATCAAGTCGAACATGTCCATAAAGTGCGGAGGTCGGACAAGGGCATTTGTACACAGGAACATCCGAGTCACAAGACCAAAATCAAAAGTAGAGTACAGAGATCGCCAAGAAGTGTAAGAATGAGGGTGTGAGTGGCAACAGGTTCTATATATTATATACATAGACCAAGAAGTGTAAGAATGAGGGAGTGGCAACAGGTTCTATATATATATATATATATATATATATTTATGTACAGTACATAGATCAAGAAGTGTAAGAAGGAGGGTGTGGTGTGAGTGGCAACAGGTTATATATATTATATACATAGACCAAGAAGTGTAAGAATGAGGGTATGAGTGGCAACAGGTTCTATATATATATTTATGTACATAGATCAAGAAGTGTAAGAATGAGGATGTGAGTGGCAACAGGTTCTATATATTATATACATAGACCAAGAAGTGTAAGAATGAGGGAGAGTGGCAACAGGTTCTATATATATATATATTTATGTACATAGATCAAGAAGTGTAAGAAGGAGGGTGTGAGTGGCAACAGGTTATATATATTATATACATAGACCAAGAAGTGTAAGAATGAGGGTGTGAGTGGCAACAGGTTCTATATATATATTTATGTACATAGATCAAGAAGTGTAAGAATGAGGGTGTGAGTAGCAACAGGTTATATATTGTTGCGGTTTTGAAATAAAGGTTAATTTCCCCTCTTAGTTAGTTACACCACAACATGAAGCCTCGCGATAGTTCAGTTATTTCTTCATAAATGTAAGCGTAGTCCTTTCCTGTGTTTAGTTTTGCGTTGAGTAGGCCAGTGAGATTAGGTGTCCCTTTGGTGCTTTGCTTCGATGCTTTTGGTTTGGCACTGAAATACCACGCGGCAGGCCTGAACAAGTCAACTGAGGCCGAAGGAAGGCGGGGCAGGAGGAGTGACCGGTAAGCAACGAGCCGCCAATCAGGGCTCGAGGGGAGTGGCTTACCACTGCGGCAGAGGCGGGGTTTGGAATATTCGAGTGAGACTCTGGGGCGGGGCCATATAATAATAATAATAATAATAATAATTCATTTATTTTGTATAGCGCTTTTCCAGAAGCTCAAAGGCGCTTTGACAGAGTGGCAAACATAATGCATAACAATACATGAAAACAACAATTGCAAAAAGACAAGAATCAATAGGGAAATATTTAAAGCAAAAGGAGGGAGAAGGAGAAGACATAGTCAGGGGTTAAATGCTGTGGGTTGAATGTTGAATGCAGTGTTGAACAGGTGGGTCTTTAGTGATGTTTTGAATGTGGTGAGTGAGGAGGAGTCTCTGATGGTGTGAGGTAGTGAGTTCCAGAGGGTGGGAGCAGCGATGGAGAAGGCCCTGTCCCCCCAGGATCTGAATTTGGTCCGGATGGAGGGGGTCAGGAGGTTGGTACTAGCAGAGCGGAGGTTGCGGGTGGGAGTGTGTCTGGAGAGGAGGTCAGCCAGGTAGGATGGGGCCAGGTTATGGAGGGCTTTGTATGTCAAGAGGAGGATTTTGTACTGGATTCTCTGGGGGATGGGGAGCCAGTGAAGCTTGTAAAGGACGGGGGTGATGTGGTCACGGGTCCGGGAATGGGTGAGTAGACGGGCAGCGGAGTTCTGAATGTATTTTCATATCAATGTATATTGATATGGGATTTGCATCCATCCATATCCGCTTGTAAATATTCCCCTATTTCCTCAATACTTCCCAACTATTCCCAATCCCCCATTCCCTAGTCCCAAACCCTGCTCCGAGCCCCCCCACCTCAGATGAGTTCCGGATGAGATTAGTTCTGAGAGAGATGAGTTCCGAGTCAGATGAGTTGCGCAGCCCAAGAGTTGAGTGGAGAGTTCAGAGATCCGAGACGGCAGAACGTACGAGATCAAGAGAATGAACGGCACGAGAAGGCAGAACGAATTGAATTGCCTCGTTGTACACGAACTTTGCCCTGTTCCCCGCGCAGTATTAATCGCGCGCTGTAAAGAACGACCCGCACCGGGCCACAGACGCGCGATTTTCCTCCTGCCTGCCTTCGCCTGGATACGTGCCGTGACCGCCAGAGGGCTACACCACGAGTGAGCTGTTCCCGGAGCGACCGAAGCAGGCGCGCGAACTTCTCTTCCACCATCTCCCCGTGTATGTGAGTGGGCCCATTGTCTGGGAAATTAGTAAGACTGACTAAGCTCTGCTCTGTGTCCCTTTCCTTCTACAAATCCTTGTATGGTGTAAATAAATTCTGTTCTTCCTTCTGATTTGCCTGTCCTGTCTCTTCTATCATTGGCTTCACATGCTACGAGTAAAACCGCTCTAATCGGGTTCCAATAGAAAAGTAACAGCACGAGTCATGTGATACGCATTCCGCTCGGGCGTACTTGATTAAGCGTGGCCCGTGCGAGGCTCGATCCCCGCTTCCGTTGCGGCGTGAGTACCAAAGGTACGTGCAAATTTGTCCCGAAACCCTTTTCCACGTTTGCCCGGAAGTGGCGACTCGGTCTCGCGGACCCGAAGACCCAGGGGGGAAAAAGGGGGCTTAATCTCCCCTTTGTAACGGGAACGAGCTTCGGGGGATCCGCAACAATATATTGTTGCGGATATGGGATTTGCATCCATCCATATCCGCTTGTAAATATTCCCCTATTTCCTCAATACTTCCCAACTATTCCCAATCCCCCATTCCCTAGTCCCATTTTCTGTAAACAACACTCTGTAGACCCGACCTCCCCCTATTTCCCCCATTAAATGTCGTGCCCAGGTTCACCGCATCTCATGTAAGACAACTATAGGACATCTTGCTAGTTATTCTTAGTCTATGTCAGTTAAGGACTCGTTTCCATTAATTCTGACCCTTCGTTGCACCAGAATGTGATTGTATGGCACCGTTAGGAAGTTTAGGACCTCCCAATACCTCCCCGCAGCTCTTCCTCACGGTTCAGCAACAACAACAACAACAACAGCAACGGCGTGCACAGGGAGTGCGCGTCCTCACTCCGGCTTGGTTGGTAGGGGGTGTTGGGAGGGCATGAGGCCTTCCCAGCGAGCCGCCATCGAACATGTGCTCGACGGGGTTACCAAATAGGGGCTCCCTGTCAGCTCCTCGTCAAGGGCGGAGCCCGGTAACCCCCGCACCCAATGGGAGCGGCGGACCGGTCCCATCTGGGGCGGAGCCAACCAGCCGAGGGCGTGTCACTCCCCGCTGAGCATGCGCAGGAAGAGGGAGGTGACGTCAGATGCGCGCTGAGCATGGAGCAAGAGAGACGTCCCTTCCGAGCGCAGTGAGACCTCCCTGCATCTCTTGGACCGTGCTTGATCCTGTCCCCGAGCCAAGGTTCACCTTGTGCTATCGACTACCTGTCCCTTCCTGCCATCAATCCCTGTGTAAGTCAGCCTTGTCCCGTTTGTCTGTGGTCTGTCTGGGATAAAATAAGATTGTATTTAAGTGCCTATCTCTTCTGTGTCTTTACCTCACTACCTTGTAATCTACCCCTTTTCTCCACCACTGTAATTATATCCTCCTCCGGAGGTCTTGAGAACTGTACCCCTTGCGTCGTTTCATCTATCCCAGTCGTTGTGTCCTTTCCATCATTGATTTAGCATAGCGCGATTTGGTCAACGTCTGGGTGGAATCGGGGTCTAGTCGGGGAATAACTGTTAGGTCGCGGTAATACACCACCGCTCGGTCGAAATAACATCTAACCGCGATCCGTAACAATATTATATACATAGACCAAGAAGTGTAAGAATGAGGGTGTGAGTGGCAACAGGTTATATATATTATATACATAGACCAAGAAGTGTAAGAATGAGGGTGTGAGTGGCAACAGGTTCTATATATATATATACATATGCCAAGATGTGCATGAATGAGGGTGTAGACCCTTTTCGGTCAGGGCCTGTCCGTGAGCTGTTGAAGGAAGAGGTTTCGCTCATCTTCGGGTGTCTGGCCCTGCTGAGCACGCACGATGCACGTTGGCCGATGAAGATTGAGCATGTACACCAATTGCTGTCGCTCGTTCTTCAGCTGTTCAATTTGCGCCTTCAGATCACCGTTTATCTTCTCCAGCCTTTCGGATTCCTGGAGAGAAAGAGCACCATCTTGTAATGACTGCTGCAAGTCAGAAGAGGAGCTTTGACTCTGACATCAGGTGGGTGGTCAACTGGTATTACAGCCAACGCCAGCGATAACTTGCATCTCCGTCATACCCCATTCACATTGTTTTAGAGCCAGGCTTTGGGATTTCAATGGTATTCAGTATTTACTAATGTGCCACAGGATTGATTTATTTTATCACAGGGGTGTTGTATCACAGGGTTTATCTGATTTTGCTCTGGTACCAGCGCACAGTGGCCTACCCTTTTCAGAAGACACGGTGGGATTTTTAACGTCCACAAGTAGAACGGCCAGCATTACGTCCCATCCAATAGGATAGCTTGCTCCTGTGACGCAATGCCCGATGATCTTCAATGAGATTCATCCTTGATGGTTGTTGAACCCAGGCTAGACAGGTAAAAGGTGAGCACTGGATATCCCAGCTCTCTCGATAATCCGTGACATCCAGCAGGAGGCATTATACCTTTTGCTATTACATTTCCACCAAACTTTGACTTACTGCAACAAACTTTGACTAACTTTTTTAATTTTTTTTTCCTTTTTATAAAATTTTTTACAATTTTTTTACATTTTGATTAACCTTTTTACATTTCTTTTTTTTGACATTTTAAAAAAATTTCATTTTGATTAAATTTTACATTTCTTTTTTTGCCTTTTTTTTCATTTTTGACATTTTGGTTAAACTTTTTACATTTCTTTTTTTGACATTTTTTTTTTTTTACATTTTTACATTTCCACCAAACTTTGATTGGGGGGGGGGGGGTGTGTGTTTCTTAAAGGGTGGAGTTTCCCTCCCAAATAAAACGAAGCTAACACCTACATCAAGAACAGGTGGGATTTGAAAAAAACTCGGTATCCATTTGCCGTCCGTTATTGTTGTTGTACAAACGTTTCCATTGGTTCATGGCCAATTTTACACCTGTCACAGCCCAGCACAACGTCACGTGCAGTAATTGAAATTCTTTATTTTACTGGGAGCGATCCAAATCCTTTTCATCTCGGTTGACACTCAAGTCACCGACGAGTTAAAAATGGTATCGGTCTCTAAAGCCTTTCGAAATCCCCCAGAAACTGACACCGAATCGCAGTTACACTATAAATACCATGCATTGCGCAGGAGAACAGCATTCTTGATGCTCGTCATGTTGATGCAGTTCGAATGATACACGAGCCGAAGGGGACGATCATGATACGTGTGCTTTTACAGTGTGGAAAAGGTTAAGAACGGAAGACCGCATGGCCTATAAATGCCCGGCATGATGCAACCCATGGCATCAAGCTTGAAGGTAACAGGTCTTACCTGCTGTAACGTTTCCGTGTGTTCTTTCTTCTTGTTACGACATCTCGCTGCAGCAACCTTATTCCTCTGGCGTCTGCGTTTCTTCCTCTCTTCCTCCGCTGGCGTGAGCTGGAACCACACACACAACACACGTGTTTCCCAAACCCCTTTGAACACATGTTAATGCTATCTCAGGTCAAGCCCTTTAAACATCAACCACCCATGGAACTACCACATGCTACAGCATGATGAACAACCAAGACTATGACTGCAGCCCCAATTATTCCCACCTTTTGTGGGATCGACTGGGAACATTTATGTCCCAAGTCGTTTTTATGACTGAAGGTGGTTTGGTCAGGGGGCCAGTGATGACTCAAATACTCTTTGCGAAAGACATCCTAGGATATTCAAACGTCCAGCAATTAATGTCAGCAGGTGGGAATGACTAGGTAAAAACTACACCTGTAAAGGCCAATCACCCATCTCTATTATAGACTGCAGGTGTAGAAAACGATTCCTTATATCTTTTAAAGGCTAAACCTATGAATGTGTTGTCAAATGTAAAAGTGTAAAAATAAAGCTTCCTGGTCAGTAATATAGTTAATTTGGTGATCCTGCTTCCCACCTTTCTCCTCGAGGTGGTTGAAAACTGGGCCTTCTGCACCAATGGTATTTCAAGACAGGATGTGAATTCCCAAGGACACCCTCCCAAAGTCCAGACTCATGTCTCACCAGTGTTAATTCCTCCTTTCATCCTTGTGTATTCCCACCCATCCCCTTCTTCCATACCTTTATAATTTATGAACCTGTTGCGCTGTCATATAGCTCCTCCATGTGTCTGAATAACTACTCCGTTGACATATTTAGACACGTGGGGCTGCCGCCGCAATTTTTCCTTGGCTAGAGGGCACAATCCTGGACGGGTCGCCACTTCGACAGAGCAGGATACTCGAAAGGCTCATTCATCCCAGTAAGCCGGTACTCGTTTTTCCGACCTAGAGAACGACAGGCTGAGTCAAGGCACTTGGTGGTATGTCAACGGCACGGCAGGAGCTCAAACTCTGGACCCTAGGGTCAGTTGGAGCTAACGCAGCAGGTGAGGTGAAAAGGTAGGACCTCCATAACATCCTTTATCGGATAAGTGTTTCTGGGTTTTCTGTACAATTATTAATCTTACACTTAAACAAGGAAGTAACTAAATTTTAAATATCTAATCTGACATGTTTTCTGGAAGTTCAGGACGTATGGCACCTCACATGAGTTATTGACCAGGAAGGGTCCTGCAAAAGCAAAGTTTTCAACAGTACACACACACTGGAACTATTCCTATTTTGTATGATGCATTACCCCTACAGAGTGAAGGTTGAAACTATTGCAGAATTTAGATGCCCGTACTTCAGGCAGGTCATCCAGCTTCACGTCTCACCCAGGCAGTGTGCATCTGCGTGCACCGCAAAGTTTTCCTAATCTTTGAACAGCACCAGGATCGAAGTGTTTGGAAACTAACGTACACAGTCGGGCAGTGAGCGGGTTTGCCAGCTTCAGTATCACTGATCTAATCTTGGAATTCCTTTCTCCTGGAACAGCGCATCTCATCTATCTGTGGTGGTGATGGTGGTTCTTACCCCTCTGGACAGAGCGAAGCAAGCTCCTGACAAGGGTTACGCTGGGTGGTTTGCCATTGCCTCCTCAGGAGTAAGTCAGGACAGAAATTTGGATTTTGTCCAGTGCGCCAGCACAAGTGGCGGACTCGTTCCAAAAGATATTATGGGATCTTTAACAAATAGCTAATGCTAGCAGACTGTACACCCAGCTTAATGTCCATACGAGGGATAGCACACTTCGTGATGCAACACCCTGTCTGTGAAACACCAATTCAGCAGTTTTATATTCGGGACAGGAATCAAGCCCAGGACAGACCGATCAAGTAAGTGTTCTACCTGTGCGCCATCTTGTTAACCTTGTTTTTATAGCATCCTATAATAAGGCGTAAGGTGCAGGTAGATGGAAGCACCCTTTTGAGGAGCCTACCAAAGGCCGAGGCATGTCCAACAGTCGCTGCTTGTGCGGCGGTTCATGGTCGTCCACAGTGGCTGCGAGCCCATGTGCCAAGCGCTTGCTCTGGATGGCGAAGCGAAGTTCCTCCTTAACAAGCGGAGTCAGACTACAGCATGCAAACTCGTCTGGTATTATCGGAGATGGACACGGGACCGAGGCCCCCGCGCTCAGCTCGGGACCCGAGGCGAGAGTCGCGGAGGGTCCTGGAACGCACGAGTACTGCGGCATGGTGGACGTGGTACAGATGGCTCGTTGTGCTCTGGGTTCTACGCCGAAACCCACTTGCTCCACTTGGCCGAAGACGAATGCTGTCGGGTTACTTGGGATTTCTGCCAAGGAAAGAAGGGCCGATGAGACAAGTTAAAGGTGAAGTCATAAATACAATAGTTCTAAAGATTTACGTCAAATCTCTCATTTCCTCATAAAACTTCCTCGGTGTTTAATTACGTAAATTAAAATATTAACAAATTTTCACATCAGGGCTCTAACTAGGGTTATGTTCCTGCCAACCTATGAAATTTGCACTTTGAGAACTTCATTTCATTAAGACTAATGTGAAAAATAGGTTCAGTTGCAGACACATAACCATCACCAAAAACCAAGCTAAAAATGTTGCTTATTCACAATTAGCTTAACTATACATAATAATATTAGTAGATACTGTTTATACAAATAATGCAATATATGCAAATGACTTCAAGATTTGGACTTTTAAAATAGGTGATTTTAAGGGTGGCAGGATGACAGTGGTACACACACTCACCTCTAAGGTTTGAATCCTGATCCAGCTACAAGCTTTCATGCTGGTGTTTCATAGGCAAAGTGATTCATCAATGTGTGTGCCGTCCCTCGGATGGACGTTAAACTGAGCATTCCACCTGCCGGTATTAGTTGCTGGATATTAAAGATCCAATGGCGTCCTTCATAAGGTTTTGCCCTAACTACTATGTCGAATGTCAGACCTGGCCAACCGGTTCCTGAAAGACTTTGGCCAAAAACTTCCTCCAGCCAACCACACAAAAGCGTGGGAATAAATGTGGCTGTTAAAGAAGATAGGACATTTTAACCAAAGAACCGCATAAAGTCTTCTATTACTCCATGGCAAATCGTGTGAATTATTGTGCAGCCAGGAAAAGTTATAAAAATGTGCTGTCTTCCAATGTCCCAATAATAAACAATTCAGATCCTCATTGTGGTATGTACATATATACAATGAACGTAGAGCAGCAACGAAGGCTGGAAAGGGTGGAAATGCGAATGGTTCGGTGGATGTGCGGAGTATCGTTGAGAGAGAGGAAGACAAATGATGAACTGTGAAAGATGATGGGAATAGAGCCTGTGATGGATGCTGTGAAGTGGAACAGGTTGAGATGGTTTGGTCATGTGTGTGAGGAAGGATGAAAGTGACTGGTTGAGAAGAGTGATGGAAATGAATGTAGAAGGAAGTAGAGGACGGGGAAGACCGAGAAAGACTTGGCTAAAGATGGTGGAAGAAGAAATGCGGGCAAGGGGGTTAACAAGGAGAGATGCCAACAGAGGTTAACCCCCGCTCTAGCAGGGAAAATGGCCTTAAAATGCCTGTTGTATTGTGGTTTATACATTACAGTAGATCTACACGAGAACATAAATTACAGTAGATCCAAGGTAGGCCTTGGAGCACACCTCAGAGCTAGCTCAAAACGCGACTCAGGCTGCACAGGTACAATATAGCCGTGGTCTGAGATGAGCTGCAAGGCCCGAGAAGAATGTTCCACATGTCATCAAATGCTGTGGCTGCGGATGCTTTGCAGGCTCTGTGCATTCTTCACTTGTTATGCTTAAATCAGAACGTTTTTCCAACTTAATTATTGAATAAAAGATGGTACACAGTGCCGCCATGGTACTCGTATATTTCTAAACTGTATATTTAATTAGAAATGACAACGAATGATCTATATTAATGTAGATCTGCACGCAAACTCTGTCTCTCACACTTCATCCCTTCAGAAACGGACAACGTGAATCATAAGTAGATATACAACCAAAGTTTTGTATACATATTTCTGAGATTACATCACAAATTAAACTAGAACGGCACTTCGTAGAGTGCATACCTCCGCCAGGCCGAACAGCTTATGCTTAGTATCTCACCGATAGCCCAGATCTGGATTCGGACCTCAACCAAAATCTAATCAGCTTGTTCTTGTCACCTTGCTAACTCGTCCACCAAGTTTCGTCATAACTCGACCACAACTTTTTTAAAATCATGTTATATAAATCGTTTTTGCCCCATCACTCAATGGCGAAGAATCACTTTAAAATTAAATAATTCTCGTGTCTGAATCCATATTCAGATCTTCACCAAAATCGAATGAGTTCGTCCTGGTCACACACCCAACCAGTCCACCATGTTTCATCCAAATCCGTCCACAACTTTGAGATATCCTGCTAAATATAGTTTTTGGCCTCTCCCAATGGTGAAGAATCCCCCCCAAAAAAAAAATTATAGTAGCCGGATCCGAATCCGGATCTTCACCAAAATCCAATCATTTAGTCCTCGTC
This sequence comes from Myxine glutinosa, assembly GCF_964187855.1. NCBI lineage: Eukaryota > Metazoa > Chordata > Myxini > Myxiniformes > Myxinidae > Myxine > Myxine glutinosa. Next base: position 94,140,473 of record NC_136272.1, read on the forward strand.
ACATACACTACCTCTCCGCCAAATTTCGTTTGAAGCTGTCCACAACTTTTTGAGATACCTTGTTCAGAGTCAGACAGACAGGGGTGAAAACATAACTTCCATCCCCCTTCGGTGGCGGAAGTAACAAGAGCGAGAAATGCTTTGCAATAAATGTCCCAATGAATGTTCCAAGCAAAAAGGCCATATCTCCGTGAAACTCAACCTTGTTCTGCAACTTCTTATAATAAAGGCATGTACCAAGTGTCAGTTGAATATGTTGAAGGGTTTAGAAAAAAAGTGCAGAAAACTAAAGGTGGGACTGAGACGGAGAGCAAACCTATAGTCCCCTCTGGGTAGGAGACGACTAATCACAAGTGTTCTTCTGTAAGCTCATGGATAACGGCAACAATACCAGTGTATTCAAACAAAAGGCTCCGATAGCACAAGGGCCATTCCTATGTAGGTTATAGACAACTGATATCACAATTAAAATTCACGTTTCTATTGAAGGGCTTCTATAAAGTACAGTGCAATATCGAGGCTCATGGAAGAGCGTGGAACAATGGAAAAAAAAGACTCAAAACTGGAAGTTTGTTGGAGAAACTTCCAATAGATTATCCAAGGAATAATCAGCAAGTCCAGAGAAGGGAAAATAATAAACTAAACCCAAAAGATAAAGATTGTACCAATGAAATGTTACAATGTTTGATTAACTACTTTGTTATAACTAGAGCTGAATAGTCTAAGTTTTGTATCCCACTGATCGGCTGGATCTGGATCCAGACCTGAACTAAAATCGAATCAATTTGTCCTCGTCACACACCCAACCTGTAGATCCACCAAATTTCGTACAAATTCATCCATAACTTTTGGAAACATGATATATACAGTATATCGTTTTTTGTTTTTTTTTTCTCAATGGTGAAGAATCATTTTGAGAATTAAAAAAAATTCTAGTATCTAGATCCGGATCTTCAAAATCGAATCAATTCATCCTGGCCACACACCCCACCTGTCCACCAAATTTCCTCCAAATCCACCCACAACTCATTGAAATATCGTGCTATATATATATAGTTTTTGGTCACATCTCAATGGTGAAGAATCATTTTGAGAATAAAAATTCTCGTATCTAGATCCGGATCTTCAAAATCGAATAAATTCGTCCTTGCCACACACCCCACCTGTCCACCAAATTTACTCCAAATCCACCCACAACTCATTGAAATATCGTGCTATATATATATATATATATATATATAGTTTTTGGTCACATCTCTCAATGGTGAAGAATCATTTTGAGAATAAAAATTCTCGTATCTAGATCCGGATCTTCAAAATCGAATAAATTCGTCCTTGCCACGCACCCCACCTGTCCACCAAATCCATCCATTACTTATTGAAATATCGTGCTATATATAGTTTTTGGTCACATCTCTCAATGGTGAAGAATCATTTTGAGAATAAAAATTCTCGTATCTAGATCCGGATCTTCAAAATCGAATAAATTCGTCCTTGCCACGCACCCCACCTGTCCACCAAATTTACTCCAAATCCACCCACAACTCATTGAAATATCGTGCTATATATATATAGTTTTTGGTCACATCTCTCAATGGTGAAGAATCATTTTGAGAATAAAAATTCTCGTATCTAGATCCGGATCTAGATACACCCCACCTGTCCACCAAATTTCGGCCGAATCCGTCCATACATTTTTGAGATATCGTGCTCACAGACGGACGTGAAAACAACCACCATCGGTAGCGTAGGTAAATAAATCATCGGCTTAAACGTGCACGATTCTTGTCAGCGCGAGACGTGAGTGATATTCAGCTACAGACTTTGTGATCATTTCCGTGTGTATACGTTTACGTCTGTACATCTTTCAATTGACGCAACTGCTTTTTGTGCGAAAGACAGACGAAGAGCACACACACCGAGGTTATTACTCCTACAACTACGACAACAACTACAGCCCCAATTATTCCCACCTTATTGGGTCGGCCAAAGAAAATTATTTGCCCCCAAACCTCTCGAGAACCGGTTGGCCAGACCTGACATTCGACTGGAGGTGAGTTGGAAACGAATTTGTTCGGGTTCCTGGGAGTAACTTGCCTAGTCTTCATGAAAGACGCGGTGGGATATTTCACGTCTTCCAGCAGACCACCCGGCTTAATGTCAATCGGACGGACGGGCAGTTTGCCAAGCAACGATCCCACATATTATAGTCGGTTCAGGAATCGAACCCGGACGAGACAGTTCAAAGATCGGTGTGCTGACATTTTCTTACAAGTTCTCGAATGAATACACGATCTGACTATACCTCCACCAGCCTCACAAGTTTGTGTTTTGTATCCCACTGATAGGCCGGATCGGGATTCGGAGCTGAAACAAAATCTAATCGGCTTGTTCTTGTCACCTAACAAACGCATTCACCTTGTTTCGTCATAACTCGTCCATAACTTTTTTTTTTTTTTTAAATATCATGTTATACATCGGTTTTATCCCTCATCACTCAATGGTGAAGGATCACTTTAAAAGATTCTCGTATCCGCATCTGGATCTTCACCAAAATCGAATCAATTCGTCCATGTCACACATCATAATTGTCCATAAAGTTTCGTCCGGATCCGTCCAAACGTTTTTTTTAGATATCCTGCTATACATCGTTCCCCCCCCCCCCCCCCCCCCATCTCTCGATGGTGAAGAATCACTTAAAGTTCTCTGATCCAGATCGTCACCAAAATCGAATCAATTTGTCCTTGTCACGTACCCTACCTGTCCACAAAGTTTCGTCCGGATCCGTCCAAAAGTTGATATCCTGCTGTATATCTTTCCCCCCCATCTCTCAATGTTGAACAATCACTAAAAAATTATCTGATCTGGATCTTCACTAATGTCTCATTTTGTCTGTCGCTTACCCAACCTCTCCACCAAATTACGTCAAAATCCGTCCACAACTTTTTGAGACATCCTGTTCACAAACAGAGACAGACATACAGGGGTGAAAACAACCTGTGCTCACCTTGAGTGACGGCGGTAATTACACGGTAACGTGCATTAAATATGCACCGCTTCGCTCGCGGGGAAACGAATTGTGACGTCATGAAGGTTCTTACAGCGTTATTTTTGAGAGAGGGGATGATGCACATGTATAAAACTCAAATTACAAAATACGTATGCAAGTTCGTTTTTTAAAGTGAAGGAATTGAAAGAAAGAACGAGTAATTGACGATTTCTTTCCAAGTTTAAAACGATATTCCAAAAATATCACGAATTATACGATTCCCAAATAAAATAGTTTTGTTAAACAATATTAAACACGAAAAGCAATTTAAAATGTATAAACTACATACATGGTGACGGGGGTTTTTATAAAACCGGGTTGAAAAGGTTCGATGTCGAGTGGTGGTCTAACGTCATATTGGGTTATCCTTATCCCTCGATCAGACGTTACCGATATTTGGTTCGGATTTTTGTTTTTCGTTTTTTAAAATTCGTTCTGTTTTTCCATCCAATCCGAATCCGCTTCGTACATGTACGCAAAGATTACGTACGTACATGGCAACAACGACGACGGACAACCTCGTGTACAAACGGTTACACGCAATGGGCTTCCCTGTAAGAGGGACAACCCGCGACTCCGTCATCTGACGTCATTAACTCTCGCTACATCTGACATTTGGAATGAGGGTAACATAACGAAATTAAAAAATAATAAAACTTTTCGATCGGTTTATTTTACACAAATATTCTATATACTATAAAACGATCCACGTCGCCCTTAAACACCAAATTAGGCTTTTTAAACCGAGTAATCACCCCTATTGTTAAACCTCAATCGTCTCGACGTTGTGAATTATCCGAACAATGTTTCAAAATTAAACGGCGAGTTTTACTAGTTTTAGGACAGAGTTAAATTTCGTTGTGTCGATATGTCTGCCGAGTAATCAACGGATTGAATCCTAAATAGTTGGCCGATCAGTTGAATGACGTCAAAAATAACAATGACGTATGCAATTAAAGGTGACGTCGACAGGTATGGGGAAAACCGTGAGATTTTATGACGAAATATAATATATAAAACCTGTCATATAAAATACATATATGGGACGGTACATTTCTCGTACAATTCATACGATGTATATAACACAATGTTTCTTTTCTGTAAAGTCTGCCTTCGGTGTCTTTTCAGACAATGTACACCTGTCTACCTTGGAAATACGAATCCAGAATCGAATCGACGGGATTCATATGACGCAAACATGTCCTTTTGTTATACATTTTCATGATTCTTATTATACATCGGTATAATTGTAAATTAATAGGAATGGAAGTTATCTGTGACGTCATTGATACAATAAACTTGTACTGAGATGATGTAAAATGACGTAATATTTTCTCCAAGTACTGCTAAACGGAAGGGTTTTGAAAGTGACAAAAAGACGATTTGTGTTCAAGTTTATAATTAAATTGAAATAAATAATAATTTTTAAGGTTGCAGAAAATGTTTTGCTAGTTTACCGCCGTTGATGCAGCGTCTTTTACACCACCTTATTTAACGCTACATTAGTTCTTCGTGCCTGTTTGTGTCCTTTATAACGTCCTTAAAACAGCAAGTTTCCTTTTTGGAATGAGATTTTTATTCAAAATTTAACATTCAAGTGAAATAAAGTTGTTCTGGTCCTGGCTGTCTGCACGTAAATAATACAACCACAAGTTTACATAATAAAATAACTTCACTTGTCATAAGTGAACCACGTCACAAAACAGTGGCAATCAGAAATCAATTCTGTTAATTAAAAAGTTATGATCAAATAATGTTCACACAACACTACAACCAAAGAACGACCAGTTTTACCACGTCCACCATTTTGTTTTGACCATATGCACCAGGCATCCCACATCAATGTGACGTCATCAAGGCGACTTCCAGATGAAACTTCAGTACCGATCGGATGTACGTGAGAAAGCGTTCAGGGCTCACTTAGTTTACTGTAATCAACCAATTCCACAGGTGAGGTCATGAAGGTTATACACCGGGTCGGAACGCCCACGAAGCAGACAGACAAGCAGACAGACAAGCAGATAGACAGACAAGCAGAAACATCTCGAGCTGTGCAATTTCAGACACAAGATTGGAGAATTCAAAGAAAAGAAAAAGAGGATCAGACATATAAGCAGAGACGACGTGAGACCGGACAGACACCGTTATGCACAGAGAAAGACAATGCCGTTCATTCATTCATCCTGTAACAAAAAGTTCGGAGACAAAAGGGCAACAACATATCTTAGGCAGGTGGTAAACAATGGTAGGTAAATACCAAAGGCAATATATCGCCCCCCACCCCCTCACCGGCTTCCCCATCCATTCCTGGGTCTTACCCCCATCCATTTGTGGGTGTTAACCCCGTACACCCCTCCCCGCGTCGCCCGGCGATACCTGCCGTAGTGTACACGAGACACTGCTCCCTACCATATGTCACCTGCTGCAGAGCTTCTTAATGCTCCCGCGCCTTGCATCACTGGCTTTATAAGTGGCCGAAAAACCGACTCCGCCCACCCCTCGCACAGGCCGCGCCCCTTCCCCACAGCCAGAGCTGACGTCATTCTATTTATAGTCGCGCGGCCTCTGCCTTTAGCAATGACGCAATGCACTCTCTCTCTCGACCGGACAACCGGCCATTGGCTCACCATAGCCCGTCCCGTCGGACAAGACGACACACTTGTTGTCCCCTCGTATTCGACAGCCGGTAATAAAGGTGAAAGGTTAATTTATATTCTGTGTACCGAGTGTCCTTTAACCTTCCCGTTCTCGTCATCTCATAAGTCCCTCTTTCTCTTTTGCGGTCTTCGATCTTCCACAACACGTTGACTCCGTTATAATTATAATGTCGGTCGAAGGAGACGACCGGGGACTTCCCACTTGGTGGATGGAATACAGTATACACGGTCCCCGGGCCCGGCAAATCGTCATCCCTGAAAAGGAATCTTCCTGAACGCCATTAGAGGGCGCACTCAGCAACCCTAGGATCCCGGTGAGACTCACATGAGACAATGAAGATATTTCAACCGAAAATCAAAATACACTCGACGTCGGTCGCCACAATAATTAGGGTTTCCTTAGAACATTCGGCGACAAACTGAGGCGGTGTATAGGCAGAGCAAGGAACGAAATACCCCATAATGCGTATATTTCTACAATATATATATATATTAAACCAAGAATCGAATTAATAAACTGTTTTAGACTTTAAAACGGAAACCATAAAAAGTAAAATTTCTTTCACGACTGCTTTGCATGAAAAACAAGCGCGATGGAGAAGAAGAAGATAACGAACAAGAGGCAGAGGAAAACCTTTCAGTGACCAAGTAACTTTTTGCCAAACAGACGAACAATGAAGATAAAGCGGACGAAACAGATATTTAAATAAAATACCGAAGTATCGTATTAAATAGAGTATCACAGTACTGTAGGAGCTTCAAAAGAAGCGAAAAAATTGAGAGGTGAAGATAGTGTATTTTCTGTGACGTCACTTTTGATGTTTCAGGGAGTTGGAGAAAGGAAAATACTTCGTAAAGCTTTTGCCAAGCGTTATATGGAGTTTATATGACGTCACTTAATTAATAAGCCTTTCTGATTCGCGTTATATTATGACGTCACTTTCGACGTGACGGAGCTCTTCGCTACGTCACGTCGGTCGGTGCGCATGCGTGTTATGCGCAAGTTTTCGAGAGATCCTTGAGGACGCAGTTTAGTTTAAGCGAGGTCGCAAGATAACCCCCAAGACCTTTTGACCTGTATGTTCTGGGTTACAGGTTAAACTTGTAACGTCCACCTTGGCCTGGTCCCGCGACCGAGTCGTGACGCGAAAGTCGTATAATTAATGTGCAGAAATAAATAGAATAGCGCTCATTTCAAAAAGTAAAAATACATCTCGGCTATTTTTTGGCGGGTACGCAATTTGCTGGCGAGGAGCCGAAAGGCGCGCCGACCGTCCTCGCGGTCTCCATGACAGGCCCTTCATACGTCACGACGTCACGTGACCTGGCGATCGCCGGTGCCGGATCTTAACACCTCAACCAATTGTTATTTCACGACTTGCGCTGGGTTGCAGTGTGCACGGTTTACGATGACGTCACTAACTCTCGCTAGACCGGCCCGGCTTTCCAGGAACAGCTGAATGATCACCTGAACATCGTGACATCATCGTCATCATCCAGGGTTCCCGGAATCCACAGATCTACCTGGAAGGTGCTTGCCACGGCCGCTCGTTAATCACTCGGGTGTTGTCTTTAATGAGAGATCCCGAAACAACAATTGGAGATCAAGTGTTGTTTGCGACTTTTTCCTACCTGTTCGGATTTGACTGCAAACCTCCGTCATGGTGATGCATGGCGAGGCTTCGAATCGCTGAACGGGTTTGGCTTTTGGAGATGTCAGAAACCACCTGCCCATTGTGCAGTCGTGGAGCCGCGACCTTCGGTGTCTTACAACGTTTGGTGTACAAAAATCTTCCGTCTAACTCCATTTAGCCACATGAGGGTCAAAGGTCAATCTTTCGATGACCTCCAGATCGTGCGACCAATGAGCAACATTGGCGTCGTGTGATTATTATGACGTCATCGCTCCACAACGAGACCGACAAAACATTTCAATATGGATGTAGAGACACGCACAGGGCTGATGTCACCTGCGATGAGTCACGAGCACGTATGAACACCTGTCATGGGACATACAAACAGAGGAGCTTCGCCAGAAGTCGTGAGGACAGCTTTGATGCTTCAGGTGGACATTTTTGTTCTCGTTTGATGGAGGCACTTGATGAAACTGAAGACACTAGCAGGTACGAGGTACACCTACCTGTACAAGCGTACGTCGAATTGAGGTCGCAAGGTGAAACACATCGACGGTCTTCATAAACAGTTAGCCTGGCAGTATTATACCGAGAGGTATGCACACTCGCCTCCGAGCTGTCTCACCTGGGTTCGAATCCCGACCCAGCTATAAACTACCGTCCTGGCCTTTGGCAGGCAGGGCGATTCATCAACGTGTCCGACGTTCCTCGGATGGACGTTAAAACGTGCACCCTGTCTGTCAGGATTTGATGGTGGCTGTCGAAGAGCCCACGGTGTTATCATTGGCACCTTGAGCAAATTACGACAGCGTAATTGATGCCTTGACTACAGGCCACAAGTGATCTGACATTATTGGAGGTACCTCGACACCAGGTGACACTGCTTGGTCTCTGGGTAGCAGCTTCTGCACTGTAATTGACTATCGGGGTGGTGGTGGTGGTGGTGGGTGGTTCGCAAGTTTCATTTGAATACAAAGGTCAACCGACACACAAACCATGAATTGAAGTGACATTTGGGAATTGCCATTCTTGTCTCACACAACGTAGCTTGAGGCGACAGTGCAGCACCTGGTGCTGCTCTGCATCATTATCTGGACAAGTGGCAACACCTCTTACACAAGATGCTCTCCCATCTATCAGGGAACGAATATAGAATTCGCCTAAGGTATCACGACACCGGGACGTACTCTCATCTCCAAGTACCATGGGATCCTCAACTTCCAGAATCTCGAGTGAGTTGAGAGGACGATCCTTTTAACTTCCCCTACAAAGGATGGCAGCACCTTGCCTGGGAATCACCAGGATGGCAGCTCACAGTCAGGCCAGAATCACAACCAGACTCGATGGCTCAAAGCGCTCTTAACCAAAATCCCCAAAACCATCAAAAGCACAAGTCCTCAGGTCTATTATCACCATGATTGGGTCACCTCCACATTTGGAGGAACCAGGTATCAAGTCACCCGAGCACGTGTCGGACCGTCCATTTTCTACTCGACCAATCGGCGTGGACATTCAAACCGGAGACCGCTCTCATTGGACAATTTTAAAAACAAACGTCACCTTCCTTTTCTCGTTTTAATAAATAATTCCATTATGTCCAAATCATATATTACTATCTTGACCAAATGTTTCCTCTCGCAACGCGTGCATTCACCATGGCAACCAATTAACGGTGGACAGTGAAACAAGAACAATCAAAATCAGAATAATGGATGATCTGGTAAAACCGGATCGCAAGACGAGTAGGTATGGAAGAAAAAGAGGAATGGGAATAAGAGCATCACTTATGTACAGGATAAATGAACCATAACAGTGAATAATACTGTGCTGTCTTACTGATCTCAACACGACAGGTGTGACCCTGATGACGACTGCAAAAGTCAGGTGAAATAGTTGACCAAAGTGCTGTACATAATGATTAATGCATTTTATCGTTCGCTCACGGAATTCCTAAAGTCCTCAAGATCTTGAGCATTTCCAGTGCGCTGCTCGAGGATCACAGCGCCAGCGTGTCCTTGATAAGCCGACGGACCGCCGTGCCGACCGAGCCGGCCGGCCCGTCGGGAACGGTGAAGGCGACGCGGTGCAGGTAGGGTTGCACGTCGGGGAAGCCCGTTTGGAAGACAGCCGGCAGCTCGGATTCCGTGGGCATTTTGGGCATGTACTCGTGCCTGTTGATTACCACGGCGATACTACGGATAACCTCAGCCAGTGTTTCGCCCACACGCTCGTGACAAACCTGTAAATAAATGCCAATAACCAGGTTGGGATGACAACTTGTCATATTCACATCATGCGTCATTATTGATACAAACACAAAACACACACAAAACAAAGCACAGCACAAAGCACAAAACAACGGGTATTGATTACACACAATTAAAATACATGGACAATTGAACAAAAGATCTTTATTGCACGTGGACAATCTAGCTGTTGTGGTAGAGAGTAGGTGGGAGATGCAGAAAGTACTGGGGGTGTAGAAGGAGGAATTTGGGAAGCATGGTATGAAGATGAGTATGGAGAAGACAGACGTGATACGAGTCGAGCAGCGGAGAAAAGAAATGAATATCGGGTTAGAGGTGAAAGATCAGATAAGGAAAGAGGTATGAGTATTTGGGGGGGGGGGGGGACAGTGACTGAGCATGGTAAGTCCGAGGCAGAGGTGCAGGAGAGGACTCGGGTAGGTGAAGAGGGCGAAGGGATTAATGGCATACAGAAAGATATTAGGGAAATTCTGATGTCGTGTGTAATGCCGGCCTACCTTTACAACCTGGAAATGGTGGCATTGACAAAGGGACAACAACACATGCTGCAGGTTTTTTGTATACAGAATCGAGGCTCGTGCAAGAGCTAACACATTGAACATCAAAACATGCACAGACACATAAAACATACAATGAAGGGAGCGGGAGACAAGAGGGGGGGGGGGGGGAAGGGAAGCACACAAGCACAACAACAAAAGAGAACAAGGAGGTCAGTAGATCTGTGGAAGAGGGAGGGCTGGGGGAGAAGAGAGGGGCACACGGTATAAAGCAAATGAACACGACTAGGAATTTCAAGAAAGAAGTTGGGGATTGAAAGAGGCGGATTTGGGGTGTTTTAACAGGGGTAGAAAAGATCAAGGTTTTGGATGGGGGAAGACAAGAGATGGTGGTGAACAGCTGTTTTAAAGACCTGGAGGGAGGAGAGTGATTGAAGAGAGGGTGGGAGTTTGTTCCAGAGGTGGGAGAAAGAGGAATGAAAGAGTGAAGGTGAGCAGAGAGTCTTTATTTTGGCAGTTTCACCAGAAGAGGGTTTCTGGCAGATCCTGTTTGTCCTGCAGGAATATTTGGGGGACAGAGCACAGACAGAGTTGGGGCAGCAAGGCCAGAGAGGAGTCGGTAGAAGACAGAAAGACCACCAACCTGCCTGCGGTGAGAGAAAGGCCCTCAGAATCAGCTTCATCGCGGAAGATTCCAATGATTCTGAATGCTTTAGTTTCAACCACGCGAAGCCAAGCTAGGTGTGAGGCAGGAGCACCAGCACAGAGGGGAGAGCAGTATTCCATTGAGCTGTGGCTGAAAGCTTTCTATGCGGTGAGGAGCTCAGAAAGGACTTCGCATGACAGAGGATGCCCAATCGGCGATTCGCTTTGGACGCCAGCTTGGAAATGTGGTTTTCCCAAGAAAGATCATGGCAGATAGTGAGACCTAAAATCTTGAGTGACAGAACTTCTTGAAGAGGATTGTTCAGAAAGTAGATGGGAGGGTTGTACAGTCTTTTCGGAGAGACATAGTGAGAGTGTGAGATTTGTCAGGATTGAAAGACATGTTCCACTTGTTTGACCAGTTTGTGATTTTGTCCAGGTCTGCAGAGTGAGGAGGCTGCAGACAGCTGATCTGAGGGTTGGGATATGTAGTGGCAGAGAGTGGAGTCATCAGCAAAGAGATAGAGAGGATTTTCCAGAGAGTCGGAGAGATCATTAATGAAGACCAGAAAAATCACAGGGCTCAGAACACTGCTTGAGGAACTCCAGCCTGAACAGGAAGGGGAGATGAGAGAATTCCATTCAGAGCCACATGTTGACTGCGACCGGTGAGGAAGTCCGCAAGCCATGCGTGGAGGTTTCCATGGATGCCGTAGGAGGAGAGTTTGGTGAGCAGAGCTGGGTGCCAGACCGCATCGAAAGCACGTGTTATGTCAAGGGAGACAGCTCTGATTTCCTGTTTGGCATTGAGGACCTCCATCCATTGTTGAGACAGCAGAAGCAGCATGTCCAGAGTAGAGTAACCTTGTCTGAATGCAAATTGATGATCAGAGATCAAGCCATTGGAGAAGAGGAAGGATTTGATGTCAGAAGCGATGATCGATTCCATGACCTTGCTGATTATTGGGAGCAGGCGGATTGTTCTTTAGTTGCAAGGATCTGTTTTAGCATCTTTTTTGTGTAAAGTGGTAATGTTGGTTGATTTCCAAGCAGATGGCAGATGACCTTGAGCAAAGGAGAGGGTGAAGAGAATAGACAGAGGGTGAGATAGAGCGGCAGAGCAGGAGGTTTGTGAGAACAACTGGGTCAGGAGGATTGTGAGAGTGAAGAGAGTGGCTAGCAGGAGAATGGATGAACTGAGGGAGGAGATTGGTGTGCAGATGAGCTTGACGGAGAGATTGGTGAAATTCCGGATGAGGTGGGCTGGACACGGTGCAGATGGGGGAAGAGAGAATGGACAAGCATTACGCCTTTTTTCCCCCGTCGGTGAAGCGATGTGAGTTGACAAAGTGGAAGACGCAAGGCGGCCATCTTGGATTTTGACGTGGCGACCCAATTTTCAATAGCGTTCTCCCTTATGCGTAGATACACCCACACACCAGATTAGAAGTTAGTAGTTCGTTTATTTTTCAAGATATTTCGCTCACAAGGTTCAGACATATATATGGTGGCGGCCATCTTTGATTTTGATGTGGCGACCCAATTTTCAATAGCGTTCTTCCTTATGCCTAGATACACCCACACACCAGATTAGAAGTTGGTACTTCGCTTATTTTTCAAGATATTCCGCTCAAAAGGTTCAGACATACATGGCGACGGCCATCTTGGATTTTGACGTGGCGACCCAATTTTCAATAGCGTTCTTCCTTATGTGTAGATATATCCACACACCACATTAGAAGTTAGTAGTTCGTTTATTTTTCAAGATATTTCGCTCACAAGGTTCAGCCATATATATGGTGGCGGCCATCTTTGATTTTGACGTGGCGACCCAATTTTCAATAGCGTTCTTCCTTATGCCTAGATACACCCACACACCAGATTAGAAGTTGGTACTTTGCTTATTTTTCAAGATATTCCATTCACAAGGTTCAGACATACATGGCGGCGGCCATCTTGGATTTTGACGTGGGTTGCACCCACACAAACCAAATTAGAATTCGGTCCTTCGCTTACGCATGCATGCACGTACGCACGCACGCACGCATGGACGGACGCACGGACGCACGGACGGACACACACACACACACACACACACGGACGGAGGGGAAAACCATAGTCCCCCTTTCGCTCCGCGGTGCGACGGGGGACAAAAAGAGAGCGGATAGGTTGAGGGAACAAGGTAGGAGGAAAAGAGGTAGACTGTGGTTGAGATGGGAGGATTGTGTGAAGAGGGATATCAGTAAGGTGGGCTGGTTAGAGAGTGGAGAAGGTTTGATGAGGACAGAGGAGTGGAGGAGTATCATGGTCAAGGTAGGGCAGGAGCTTGGTGCCATTGGACCTCCCCCCTTATAAAGGGAAAAGTAGGAGAAGAAGAATTGTGGAGTCTTAATTTGCCACAAAGTCATATAACAGACTCAAACACGATTCAGAAAGAAGTTCGAGACCAAATTATCTCCAGATAAATCTGCTATTTTTCGATTGATAAAGATGTTCAAGTCCCACGGGACAGTACAAAATCCTAATTACTCAAAGCCTGGTGGTTGCCAGACAGTACAAAATCTTATTTGCTCAAAGCCTGGTGGTTGCCAGACAGTACAAAATCTTATTTGCTCAAAGTCTGGTTGCCCAAGGTTGCCCGAGAAAAACATTGAAGTGGTCCACGATGCAGTTTTGAGGAACCCCAGGAAATTACTGCGTCGTGCATCTCAAGACTTGAACTTATCTTTATCAATTGCACAGAATTCTGAAGCAGGAACTAAAAATGTAGCCGTATCGCATACAAGTGAAGCAAAAACTTACATCCAATGATAAACAACTTCGTGTGATGGTGTGTTAAGGGTTTGAGGAAAAAATGCGTTGGGATCCTAATTTTCTGTGTAACGTGTGGTTTTCTGATGAGGCCCACTTCCTTTTAGGACTTAAGTGTTCATGTTAACTCTAAAAACAATGTGTGTTGGGGTTCTAGTTCTCCTGATGAAGTTCGTGAAAGGCCGTGGCACAGCCAGAAATGCACTGCACGAGTTGCCATAAGCAAACCTGGCATCATTGGGCTTTTCTAGTATCAAGATGAACAAGGGAAATCGGTAACAGTAACCACTGAACGTTATTTGAAAGTTATCCAGAAGTTCTGTGTTAGATTAGCGAGGAAGCGCCACATCGACAGGGCTGTGTAATGGTTTCAGAGAGATGGTGCCACACGTCACACTTCCAACGGATCGATACAGCGGCTACAACAGAAATTCAGTGATCAAATCGTCTCGAGAAGGACAGATGTTGAATGGACGCCCCATTCTCTGGATCTCAACCCACCCGCCTTCTATCTTTGGGGGTTACCTGAAGGATAGAGTGGACCAGGGGAGACCTCAGACTATTGACAACCTGAAAAATTCAATTGCCACCCACATCAAAGCTCTTCTGGTTCAGGAACGCAGCCGAGTTATCGAAAACGTCACCAGGAGGATCCATTTAAGCCTGCTGCAGCAGGGCAGCCATTTAGAACATGGTTTGTGAACTGCCTTTTGAAATTACACGTTTCACTTCTGAAATTACAATTTATTCTACATATTACAAAGATTATTATGTGTAAGTGTCATGTTGTTTCAATGGAACATTTAAAAAGTATAAAAGCAGCTTTGGTTAAGCCTGGTGTTGGCTTAACGGTGAGGTGGCTGGCTTAGGATCCTAGGGTCCTCAGCTCAAGCCCCTGTCGAGCCGTTGAATCAACACCGGGCGGGTCGGCAAAATGAGTACCAGCGAGCTGGTAAGAGGGCATTGCATCAGCGACACAGTCGCACCCCCAGACAATGATGCAACCAAGCAGCCAGGGGCTGCATACAAATAAATAGTACTTTGGGTTGCACTATTTACGAAACACACATACAAGAACAAGAGAACTACTATTATTAGCAGAATTACCCACAGCCAACCAGGCCTTAATCTAGAGTCAATGGAGCACTGCCCTGCCCTATGGGCTAAGCTCCAGCATCACATCTGTTTCTCCTGGAATCCATGAAATCTAAAATTCTCAAAATTATCGGAATCTTCCCCAATGGGAGGGACTGAAGGACAAGGTCTGTTGCTCTTGCATCACTGGTAAGTCGATGGCCACTTTGTTTTTAACCACCTGTCCTCTGGTCGTCTAGTTCCCTCCGTTCTGTGAGCCCTTCAAAACTTTCCAGCTCCTCCAGGGCACACGCATTATTCCAGAAGGCCGTTCTGAGGTCTTTCAATCCCACTCTTCCCTCCAGGGCTTCAAGAAAGCAATGCACTTCCTTTTCATGCACGTCAACACATCCCCACCCACGATGTTTTCTATCCCCATCTACCCTACCCATTTTATTAGTGTCCTTCCCTCCTCTCTTCCTGTTCGTTCAGTCCTTTGCCTGTGTCCAAGTGTTGTCCCACTGTCAGTACATTGCCTCTTCCCCCTCAGGGAGTAATACGTGGATGTCGAGCATGGGGCCCTGTTGTCCTTGTCCAGACGACATGATGTAACATGAGAGAAATCAAGACATTTCTGCACACCTGTCTATCCGGCTCAGAGGCCAGATGCAGCAAACGGACGTGCAACGTCCACACCTCCCAAGGTATACACTCGTCCGAGAAGAGCCAGCGGGAGCGCTTCCTCTGGTAAAACTCCAGCGATATCTGCCCACCACCGCCTGCCGCAGCCGCGCCGCGCATCGCTTCTCGAAACTCGGCCGCGGCTCGGCGCAGCGCCCGATCCAGCGGCTCCGAGTGCACCCGGACGTACGTCAGATCCATGGTGTCGCAGTCCACGTCCTGCACGCCCACCGTACCCACAGAGTACGTGCCCTCACGCTTGTAGTGAAACTTGCCCGTGATTCTGTGCAGCAAAGCAGAGTGAAACACCGCCAGCACGGCCTCCTCAAGCTGCCGAATCTCCAGCGAGACCTCGAACGATTGCGTGCGACAGTTCATGGCTGCGGATGCCCGTTTACACAGTCGATTTGAGTGCAGGCCCGAGACCGAGTCTGGGGACAGAATAGAATAGGAACTATGACTATGAGGCTTGTACTTGTAGAAAGTGAAGATATCTGGATTGTGAAACTCCACAATTGAACGAAGGAACAAACCGAAAAGGTTTCCCAAAAGCTTTATCCTTATTCCCCTTAATTAAATTAAAGCCCGCCAAGGCCGAAATAACAAGAAGCACCACATTTCTTTTGACCGATATTTTCCTCCTCTTCTTCTTCTTCTTTACTTTATTCGTCTTGACCAAAGTGTTACTGCGATAGTGCGATTAAAGACACATTTTTGTGTAGGACCGATAATAAATCACGTCTTCATAAATTAATAACGCGTCAAAAGAGGAAACTAAGCGATAAACTGTTTTTCCCACATTCAAATGCGAAAATATACCGCAACTACCGACACTGTCATGGTTAACATACATTGAACAATTACCGAGAGCCAACCAGTACTTAAGAGCAAGGCGTAAACAAAAACAAATAACTGCAATCTAAACTAGAATGGTACTCGGTAGAGCGCATACCTCCGCCAGGTGAACAGTTTACCTTTTGTATCCCACTGATAGGCCGAATCTCGATTTGGACCTGAAGTTGAACCAAAATCGAATCAGCTTGTTCTTGTCACCTAACATTAACAAACTCATCCACCAAGTTTATTCATAACTCATCCATAACTTCTTTTTAAATATCATGTTATATTTCGCCTTTCGTGGGATCTCTCAATGGTGAAGAATCACTTTAAAAATTAAATAATTATCGTATCCGAATCCATATTCAGATCTTCACCAAAATATAATCGAATCGTCCATGTCACACATCCAACCTCTCTACCAAGTTTCGTCCAAATCCGTCCATAACTTTTTGAGATATCGTGCTATGTATAGTTTTTGTCCCAATCTCCCAATGGTGAAGAATCACTTTAAAAAATTATAGAAGCCGGATCCGAATCCTGACCTTCACCAAAATCGAATCATTTCGTCCGTGTCACATACAATACCTCTCTACCAAGTTTCGTCCAAATCCGTCCATAACATTTTGAAATATCCTGCTATATGTCGTTTTTATCCCTATCACTCAATGGTGAAGAATCACTTTAAAAATTAAATAATTCTCATATCCGAATCCATATTCAGATCTTGACCAAAATCGGATCAAATCGTCCTTGTCAGACACCCAATCTGTACACCAAGTTTCGTCCAAATCCGTCCATAACTTTTTGAGATATCCTGCTATACATCGTTTTTGGCCCCATCTCCCAATGGTGAAGAATCACTTAAAAGATTCTACTAGCCGGATCCGAATCCAGATCTTCACCAAAATCTAATAATTTCGTCCTTGTCACATACACTACCTCTCTGCCAAATTTCGTCTTAATCTGTCCACAACCTTTTGAGATATCGTGTTCACAGACAAACAAACAAACAGATAAACAGACAGAGCTGAAAACATAACCTCCATCCTCCTTTAGTGACCGAGGTACATATACGGTTGTCTCACATCAACCCGATCTCTCCAGAATGACAATGCAAAGAGTCAAAATGGTTGATGAACCACCGATCATATCGACCAGTTCGGGACAGCCTTTACGTCGGTGAGTGGTACGAATATGAATACAAAATTAATACACAAAGTTTCACCAAAAACGTTTTAAAATGTGCCCGTAAATGCATCTTTGGTATTTCACGTTTTGAACCCACCCAGGGGGCGGGGCTTTTCGGGACATTTCGGGCAGTAACCCATCATCGGAGACAAATTAAGCAAAACCTTTATTGTATGGACGAGCGTGATTCGGCGCGCCCCGCGCACTCTCCAGTCACCACACGTCGTTTCACAGTGATAGGCATCTTTGACCATTTCGGTGTCTTTTGGGTCTTCAGGGCCATTTGGGTCTTCAGGATATTTTGGATCCCCTGGGCCTTTAAAGGTTTTTTTTTTTTTTTTTGTATACAAGATCGAGGCTCGTGAAAGAGCTAACATTAATCACACAAAAAGTCAAACCGACACATAAAACACAAAAATAAGGGGAGCAGTAGACAAGATGAGGAGAGAGGGGGAAGGACACAAACACAACATTTGAGAGCAGGGACATCGGGAGAAATGTGGGAGGGGAAGGGCTTGGGGAAAGGTAGGAGAGGTATAAAACGTATGACCACTGCAAGGAATTCAAGGAAAGAAGTTGGAATTTCAAAAAAAGTGTATCTGGGGTGAATTAGCAGGGGTAGAAAAGATCAAGATTTTGGATGGGGGAAGATAAGAGATGGTGTTGAACAGCTGTTTTTAAAACCTGGAGGGAGGAGAGGGATTGAAGAGAGTGGGGGAGTTTGTTCCAGAGGCGGGAGAAAAGGGGAATGAAAGAGTGAAGGTGAGTAGAGAGCCTAGATTTTGGCAGTTTAACCATAAGAGGGTTGCAGACAGATCTTGTGCGACCTGAAGGAATATTAGGGGGACAGAGCACAGAGAGAGCTGGGGGAGCAAGGCTGGAGAGGAGTCGGTAAAAGACAGAAAGACCACCAACCTGCCTGCGGTGAGTGAGTGAAAGGCCCTCGGAGTTAGCTTCATCGCAGGAGATTCCAATGATTCTGAAAGCTTGCCGAGCTAGGTGTGAGGCAGGAGCACCGGCTCAGAGGGGGGAACAGTAATCCATTGAGCTGCAGATGAAAGCCTTGTATGTACTGAGGAGCTCAGGTGTGCCAAGGAAGGACTTCGCACGACGGAGGCTGCCCAGTCGGCGACTGGCTTTGGAGGCCAGCTTGGAAATGTGGTTTTCCCAAGACAGATCATGGCAGATAGTGAGACCCAAAAGCTTGAGCGACAGAACTTCTTGGAGAGGATTGTTGAGAAAGTAGATGGGAGGGTTTTCCAGTCGGTCTTTTCGGAGAGACGCAGCAAGTGTGTGAGATTTGTCAGAATTTTTTTTTTTTTTTTTTTTTTTTTGTATACAAGATCGAGGCTCGTGAAAGAGCGAATTGAAAGACGTGTTCCACTTGTTTGACCAGTCTGTGATTTTGTCCAGGTCTGCAGAGAGTGAGGAGGCTGCAGACTGCCGATCTGAAGGATGAGGAATGGAGGGGCAGATAGTGGAGTCATCAGCAAAGAGATAGAGAGGATTTTCCAGAGAGTCAGATAGATCATTGATGAAGACCAGAAATAGCACTGGGCCCAGAACACTACCTTGGGGAACTCCAGCTAGAACAGGAAGGGGAGATGAGAGAAATCCATTCAGGGCCACACGTTGCCTACGACCAGAGAGGAAGTCCGCAAGCCATGAGTGGAGCTTTCCATGGATACCATAGCCCATAGGAGGAGAGTTTGGTGAGCAGGGCTGGGTGCCAGAACGTATCGAAGGCACATGATGTGTCAAGTGAGACAGCTCTAATTTCCTGTTTGGCATTGAGGACTTCCATCCATTGTTGAGACAGCAGAAGCAACATGTCCAGAGTAGAATGACCTGGTCATAATCCAAATTGATGATCAGAGATCAAGCCATTGGAGAAGAGGAAGGATTTGATATCCGAAGCAATGATGGATTCCATGACTTTGCTGATAATTGGAAGCAGGCTGATTGGTCTGTAGATGCAAGGATCTGTTTTTGCACATTTTTGTGTAAAGCGGTAATGTTTGCTGATTTCCAAGATGCTGGCAGATGACCTTGAGCAAAAGAGAGGGTGAAAAGAACAGAGAGAGGGTGAGATAGAGCAGCAGAGCATTATTTTAGGACCCGTGGGCTGATGCCGTCTGGTCCAGTGCAGAATCAGATTCGAGGTTTGACAAAAACTTCTCCACCTTGTCAGGAGAGAAGGACACAGAGTCCAGGAGCAGTTGGGTTCGACTGGGAAAGGTGGGAACAGAAAGAGATGGGTTTGGGACACAAGATTTTGAGGCAAACACAGAGTTGAGGCATTCGGCTTTGTCACGTGCGGTGTCAACTGTGTCGCGATTTGAGTTAAGAGAGGGGATGGAGGGGGAACAAACACTAGAAACGGATTTGACCAGACACCACCAGGATTTGGAGGAAGGAGACAGGTTTGAGAGTTCAATCTTGAGTGTGGAGAGATAGTGCTTCCTGGCTCTCCTGAGGGTAGACACACACTTGTTCCGAGCTTGTTGGAAGGAACTGAGATTGCCTTCGGTTGGATTTGCTTTCCAAGAGGCAACGGCAAGTTATTTCTGGGCAACTGCCTCACCACAACATTCAGTGTACCATGGACAGGAGGAGGGGTAAGACAACTGAAGACGAGATGGAATAAATCTGTGCATGAGAGAGAGCGGTTTGCTTTTGAAGAATTCCCAGGAAGAATTGATGTCAGAGGCAGTCGGGATGGGAGACCAGTCCAGATGATTGATGGCTGCTTGCAGACCGTGCCAGTCAGCCTGAGTGAAATGCCTGACTCGTCGGCACTGAGGAGGCTCTCTGAGAATGGCCAGAGAGATGTCCACTTTAACAAGCACATGATCAGGAGAACCGATTGGAGCAGAAGAAGAGCAGCAGATATTTTTAGGGAAGTTTGTCATAACCAAGTCCAGAAGAGAAGATACTCGATTGACTGCGATCCGGGTCGGGAAATTGACAGATTGTGTCAGTCTCAATGAGTCAAAGAAGTCCTTTGCTGAGGTGCCATGGCTGGTGAGAGAGGAACCCACACCCAGCCAGCTGGCATGATGAAAGTTGAAGTCGCCACATATGAGGAAGAAAGAGTTTGGATGAGTTGACAGAAGTTGGTCCATGTTGTCTGACAGCAAAATGTAAATGGAGTCATCACTGTTTTGAGGACGGTACAGAACACATATGAACAAAAGGTGGGAGCGGAGAGGAAGCCGTAGCCAGAGGTACTCCTGGGGGTGGGGTGGAGAGAGGTCAGTGCAAGGAGAGTGAGGAAAAGAGTTTTTGATAAAGATAGCCACCCCACCACCAGGATGAGGCTCAGGTCTATCATACCGGAGGAGGGAGTAACCAGGAAGAGATATTAAGGAATCAGAGACATCTTGAAGGAGGAAAGTTTCTGTTAAGCAGATCAAGTCTGGATTGTCAGAAGCAACCTGAATGGAGAGATCAATCAGGGTTGAGTGAAGGCCCCGGATGTTTGAGGTCCATACCGTTAATGAGGAGAGAGGGGGAACATCGGGTACAGGACAGGGGAGGGGAGGGGTAGGGTCAGATGAAGGATGAGAGCGGGAGGTAGGGAGAGCAGTTGATAGTATGTCAGAGATTACAGAAGAGTTACAACAAAGGGAAGGATGAGGAGGACGAAAGGTTTCATGGTGATGGGATGAGGCGCAGTGAGGGGTTGTTTGAGGGGAGGCAGAGGAAAGTAGAAGGTTGGGGGAGGTGGAGGTATGAGATAGAAGGGAGACGAAGTGGAGAGGAGGCAGCTTTGAGAAGGAGGTGGGAGAAGGGAGAATTTGGGAGGGATGGTTGGGGGTGAGATTTGAAGGGGAGGAGTTGGGGGGGAGTTTTGAATGGGAGGGGCAAGGGGGGAGTTTAGGAGGGGAAGGGCAAGGGGGGAGTTTAGGAGGGGAGGGGCAGGGGGGGAGATTTGGAGGGGAAGGGCAAGGGGGGAGATTTGGAGGGGAGGGGCAAGGGGTGAGATTTGGAGGGGAGGGGGCAAGGGGGGAGTTTAGAAAGTGGATGATTAATGAAAGATGAACATTTATAACAAATTGGGTTTATTGTGATTTTGAAGTTAGCGATCCATTTAAGAACGATGGAGGAGGGGTGGAATGAATGAGAATTTAGAGCATATAGTGAGAAAGAATTATAAGAGATTGAATATTTTTTTGAAATGGAATGAGTTTAAGAGGAAATTGAAAGGAGCCTTTTCTTTTAAATAGGAAGAAAAACAGCGTGTTGTAATAAACCACTCAATAAAACACTGCAGGGGAAAGTTTAAACATATTTAAACAGAACCGTGAAGAACAGTCTTATCTATCTATAATTCCAGTAATCTCTGTGTGTATGTTTGTATGTTTGTATGTTTGTATGTTTGTATGTTTGTATGTTTGTATGTTTGTATGTCTGTATGTCTGTGACCGCTGTTTCTCGACAACCACGGGTCCGATATACTTTAAACTTGCCAGGTATATTGCTGGGGACCCGAGGATGTGCCTTTTCAAGGTTTCATATTAATCGGAGAAGTAGTTACCGAGCTATGTCCAAAAAACGATTCAACCAATCAGAGAGCAGCGAGCTATCACGTGTGCCGAACGTGGCGAACAGACTCTGCCTCGGACGGCACATTTGAGAGCGTATTCATTTATTTCACGTTGGAAAACTATGTTGCCGTTAAACTATGTTTTAAAACTAATTAAAACTAATTTGCGATTCATTCGCTTTCCTGCACGTTTGTGCACGCGATGGCGATTTCTTTACCAAACTCCGCAAGCCGTTCGCTTTGGACCAAACCATTTCATGTAAATAGAGGGGGGGGATTGTCACCGTACTCGCAAGCGGTTCGCTTTGGACCAAACCATTTCATGTAAATAGAGGGGGGGGATTGTCACCGTACTCGCAAGCCGTTCGCTTTGGACCAAACCATTTCATGTAAATAGAGGGGGGGGGGGGGGGGGGGGATTGTCACCGTACTCGCAAGCCGTTCGCTTTGGCTTTGCGAATGGACCAAACCATTTCATGTAAATAGAGGGGGGGGGATATAATTTTAGATATATATATAGTACGGGCATGCCCTAGTATTCACAAAGATACCAACAGGGAGACGGCCTTGAGGGACAACCACGAGTCACTTGAACAGGGCAAAAGGTCAATTTTGGGTCTTTGGGGTGTTTTGGGTCTTCGGGGTCTTTTGAGTCTTCGGTGTCTTCAGGGGTTTTGGGTCTTAAGGGTCTTTTGTTTCCTCTGGGTCTGTAAGAGTCTTTTTGGGTATTTTGGTACTTTGGGGGTATTTAAGGGTCTTTTGGGTCTAAAGGGTCTTTCAGAATCTTTGGGGTATTTTGGGTCTTTTGGGTCTTCGGTGTCTTTTGGGTCTTCGGTATCTTCAGGAGCTTTTGGGTCTTAAGGGTCTTTTGGTTTCTCTGGGTCTTTAAGGGTCTTTGGGTCTTCTGGGCCATTTGGGTCTTCAGGATATTTTTGAGCCTCATGGCCTTCAAGGTTATTTTGGGTCTTTGGGGTGTTTTGGGTCTTCAGGGTATTTGGGTTATTCAGGGTATTTTGGGTCTTGAAGAGTCTTTGTGGTGTTCAGGGTGATTTGGGTCTTTGGGGGCGTTTTGGGTCCTCAGGGTCTTTTGGGTCTTCAGGGTCTTTTTGTGTCTTCATGGTCTTTTGTGTATTTTGGGTCTTCGGTGTCTTTTGGGTCTTTTGTGTCTTCAGGGGCTTTTGGGTCTTAAGGGTCATTTGCTTCCTCTGGGTCTTTAAGGGTCTTTGGGTCTTCTGAGCCATTTGGGTCTTCAGGGTATTTTTGACCCTCAGGGCCTTCAAGGGTATTTTGGGTCTTTGGGGTGTTTTGGGTCTTCAAGAGTCTTTGTGTTGTTCAGGGTGTTTTGGGTCTGCAGTGTCTTTTGGGTCTTTGGGTCTTTTGGGTCTTTGGGGCCATTTGTGTTTTTGGGGCCATTTGAGTCTTCAGGGTCTTTTTGAGCCTCAGGGCCTTCAAGGGTCTTTTGGGTCTTTGGGGTGTTTTGGGTCTTCAAGAGTCTTTGTGGTGTTTTGGGTCTTCAGGGTCTTTTTGGTCTTTGGGGTCTTTTGGGTCTTTTGGGTCTTTGGGGCCATTTGGGTTTTTGGGGCCATTTGGGTCTTCAGGGTATTTTTGAGCCTCAGGGCCTTCAAGGGTCTTTTGGGTCTTTGGGGTGTTTTGGGTCTTCAGTGTCTTTTGGGGCTTCAGGGTCTTTAGGGTCTTTAAGGGTATTTTGGGTCTTCAGGGGTCTTGGTGGTCTTAAGGGTCTTGGGGGAATTAAAGTGTCGTCAAAGGTCTGGAGGGTCTCAGCAGTCTAAACGTAATTAAGCGGGTTAATTAAGAAGGTGGTAATTATTTGAAGAAGAAGAAGACGTTTTAGTCGTATATAAACAAACAAACATACATAACGACATAACCATCTACGTTTGGTCTATTATAATTAGATGGATGATATTTATAGTACAAATCTCAAATTCGAACCAACCTCACAGGGATATGCACTATGACTAGAAGAATCCCGAGATATTCGAAAAAAAATAAAAAATGTTTACTAAGCTTCGTCCTTGTTATGATGGCCATGACGACATAGTGAGCAAGAGTTTCTTCATATGTCGTAAACCTTCCATTTTCCACCTTACGCGGTGTGAAAATTGTTTCGTCACTAAGAATTCACTTAGCAGTGAATGGATTTATTTTCCTCCCCAACAGGAACTCGGCAGTGAATTATTAGGGATTATAAACGCTATTGCTTTTGTAAAATGAGTACGGAACAGGAAGTTTATATTCCGTCAATGTTTGGCTCTTTACGTGGCGTCACGTTTATCCATGGCGGCCAATGAGGTGAGTGAGAGCACTCCTGATTCTTCGGCATTCTTCTCAAGTGTGGCCTACATTGCTTCCTTTTGAAGAAGCAATCCGTTTTATGATTAGTTGTCGATGTCTTCCACCTGTACTGCGATAAACTCATACGTTGTGTTTATACACTTGAATGCTGTAAACATGTAAGGCAGCAGCTTGAAACAAACTCCTATCCTATCATCATGGTTCATTTGTATATGAAAACTGATGGACATGAAACTGATCTGCTTATTCCAGCCATCCTGTATTTTATGGAAATTGTTCACTCATCTAAATTTTCTTTAAAAATTTTCTTTTAAAATAAAAAAAATTGTAAAATAGTTTGAGTATATGTTGCTATGTCCACAAGGAAAGTTGTTTTTGAATTTGATTACTTATATACAGTATATGTATTTTCCAGTTCTCTGCAGAGTTCACAGATGTTTCTGTTCATGAAAATGTGCCGGTGGAGGGAAACATCAGGATCTCTGTGCCATTGGCCGGTGAGGACGAGGACATGAGCACGCTCGATGAACCTGTAAAGGAGACCTTTGTAAGTGGCTTCATGATGTCTGTACAGGATGGGCCAGAGATGGGGGCTCTGGATGAATGTTGTAATTGTTTATAAAACAGTGGTTTGTGGTAACCACACCAATAATCCTGGTGTTGGTGGTTAAGGTGGTTGCTTAATATCAAAGGGTCCTGAGATTGAGCACCTCTCATGTCTTTAAATTAACACCAGGTGTGGTGATTCAGCCTGTCATCCTACCGAAGTCGGCAAAGTGAGTACCAGATCACTGGTCATGGAGAGGCATCGCATCAGCGGTAGCTGCACCTCCAGAAAATGATGCAACTAGCAGCCAGTCTGCACATGAACCACCACCACCACACCAATAGCTGAATCGCTACAATCACTTGCAGTCTGTAAACTGGACAGTTCATAGAACGCAATACCCCATGTAGTGCTCAACTATATAATTTAATTTTACTGAAATAATTATTTGAACATGTGACTGCCAACTACGAGTATACTCGTATAAAAGATTACACGAGTGTATTGTAAACAGAATATGCTGCCGTGTTAGATAATGCAACAAACTCTGCTGGCGGTTCGGTTAACATAAATCTGTGTAATATTCATGATTAGTCTCCATGAGAAGTTTTGCCACTTCATCTGCATTCATACGTGACATTTTGAAGGGGAATGACAAGTAGCAAAAAAGAAAAATAATGAAATACCAAGTCGATTCAGTGCAAATAATAGTCCTACTAGATAACTCGTACCTGGCATACAGAATTTAAAATCTTGTCCCACTGCCCGCTATGAGTTTTCTTATAATGTGGGGTTTCTCCAGCAATCGATAAGAAATTTAATTAGATTTGCTCATAGAAGGGTAAAATTTGAAAAGAAAGTATATGCACAACATGCACGCTTGCTTTGCAAATAGAAGTGCTGTATACTTAAGAGTATAATACTCGTCCCTCTATACAAGGGGAAAGGTGACCCTCTGGAGTGTGGCTCGTACCGAGCGATAAAGTTATTGGAGCATGGAATGAAGGTATTGGAAAGGGTGTTGGAGAGGAGGATAAGGAAGAAAGTGAATATCGACGAAATGCAGTTGAGAAGGAAGTCCCTCTATAGTCCCTCTATACAAGGGGAAAGGTGACCCTCTGGAGTGTGGCTGGTACCGAGCGATAAAGTTATTGGAGCATGGAATGAAGGTATTGGAAAGGGTGTTGGAGAGGAGGATAAGGAAGAAGGTGAAGATCGACGAAATGCAGTTTGGATTTATGCCAGGAAGAGGAACGACAGAGGCGCTTTTCATTGTGAGGCAGTTGCAGGAGAAGTACATGGAGAAGAGGAAGAAGTTGTTTTTTGGGTTTGTTGATCTGGAGAAAGCATTCGATAGGGTTCCACGCAAAGTATTGACATGGGCATTGAGGAAGTTAGGAGTGGAGGAATGGTTGATCAGAGTAGTGATGGCAATGTACAAAAGAGCGCGCACAGCTGTAAGGACGAAGGACGGGAACAGTGGTGAGTTTGAGGTGAAGGTGGGAGTGCATCAGGGGTCGGTACTAAGTCCACTACTATTTGTAGCTGTGATGGAGGTGCTGGCTCAGAACGTAAAGGAGGGTTTACCGTGGGAGTTGTTGTATGCAGATGATCTGGTGTTGATTGCGGAAAGTATGGATGGACTGAAGGAAAAGATGAACAAGTGGAAGGAATGTATGGAGACAAAAGGTCTGAAGGTGAATATCGGAAAGACGAAGGTGATGGCAAGTGGTAAAGCATGTGGTGAGGTGGAAAGAACTGGGAAGTGGCCGTGTGCTGTGTGCAGGAAGGGTGTCGGAGTGAACTCCATTCAATGTACAATGTGCGCTGATTGGGTTCATCAAAAATGTAGTGGTCTGAGAGGGTAATTTACCAGTGTGGCAGCTACATTCAAATGTAAGGTGTGCACAGAGGGAGCTGCAGATGGAGGAAATGTTGAGTTGGATCTTGGAGATGGCGTGAAGCTGGAAGGTGTGAAAACATTTTGCTACCTCGGAGACATGCTGAATGGAGAAGGTGGATCAGACTCGGCAACGGTTGCTCGAGTGAGATGTGCATGGAAGAAGTTTCGGGAACTGAGTGGCGTGCTGATGAGGAGGAGAGTGTCGCTGAAGCTGAAGGGAAAGGTATGCTGCATGTGTGAGAAGTGTTATGATTTATGGGAGCGAGACATGGGTAATGAACGTAGAGCAGCAACGAAGGTTGGAAAGGGTGGAAATGCGAATGGTTCGATGGATGTGCGGAGTATCGTTGAGAGGGAGGAAGACAAATGATGAATTGCGAAAGATGATGGGAATATTGCCTGTGATTGATGCTGTGAAGAGGAACAGGTTGAGATGGTTTGGTCATGTGTTGAGGAAGGATGAAAGTGACTGGTTGAGAAGAGTGATGGAAATTAATGTAGAAGGAAGTAGAGGATGGGGAAGACCGAGAAAGACTTGGCTAAAGATGGTGGAAGAAGAAATGCGGGCAAGGGGGTTAACAAGGAGAGATGCAGAAAATAGGGCAAAATGGAGAAGATTGTCATGGGGACCACAAGGCTAACCCCCGCTCTAGCAGGGAAAATGGCCTTAAAATGCATGTTGTTGTTGTTGTATACTTCAGAGTTGGCAGTCCATGTGTTGGATCGTTGAGAAACAAAACCGAAAGTCTAACAGCGGCGTAGCTGGGCTTGTAAAATATTATAAACCACAAGCACACATGATTAGCTTTTTAAACAGTCGCTAATGCTGTCTGTAACATTAAACAAGGAAATTTTTAGGAATCCCGACATCCGTGAGTTAAGTTTTACTTGCAGAACTGAGCGAAGATCTACTCTAATCTATATACTGCATTAGGGTTGGAGGTGTGCAACATTTACCAAGCAGCTAACGAGAGCTTGCCAAGCCAGTAAATTAAAATGTCGGTCGGTGGAGTCAGCCGTCGTAATGACATAGACGTAATGACGTAACGGACACAAAACTGCACTGCTCGCATTACAATTTAATGATGTTCTATGCAGGAAATGACAGTGATCAATTCGTTACTTGATAGTGCAAAGTTTATTTCCATGCCTTTCATTCTATCTGTACTATAAGAGAGCCGTGTGCGTGCGTCGCCATTTTTTTTTTTTTTTTTCAGATGGCTGAACGGATCTTCATCAAACTTTCAGAAATTCAACAGAATGTCGGGGAATGTTTTAGGCAGAAAAAAACGTGTGCTTGTGTTTGTGTTTGTGTTTTTTTTTTGTTTTGTATCACATGATGCAAAAATGATGATGTGATAAATTATGATGATGTGATAAATGTCATTAAATTGTAATTTATCACAGCAACCACCGAGGTCCCCAATTGTTTCCTTTATAAAATACTTTTTGTTTTTTATTTATTGTAACCATCATGCAATCTCTTCTGCAGATGAGGGATCTGAAAGCAGTAGGAAAGAAGTTTGTGCACGTCTTGTATCCAAAGAACAATGACGAGCTTTTGAGGGATTGTAAGTAAACTGCAACCAAACTCTATTTTTCATGTGCTTACCTGAATGTTTTTCAAGTTTTACAAAATTTTGCCTTATCTTAGTAGGTGTCGAACATCTTGTTTTTTCACTAATTTTTCGATGGTATTTCTGTTTTCAGCTCTTATTGTAAACTCTTTCCTTCTTTCTTTGTTCAAAATATTATTAATATTATTATTATTACCCTTGCCAGAAGAGGGGTTTTTTTTTTTTTTTTTTTTTTTTTGTATACTGAATCGAGGCTCGTGAAAGAGCTAACATTTATTTCACAAACAAATCAACCAGACAAACAAAATATATAAAAAGAGCGGAAGACAAGATGGGGAGAGAAGGGGAAGCACACAAACACAATATTTGAGAGCAGGGAGATGTGTGGGAGGGAGAGGGCTTGGGGGGAGGAGGCGTGGGAAGGGGGGGGGGGGAGGAGGCGTGGGAAGGGGGGGGGGAGGAGGCGTGGGAAGGGGGGGGGGGGGGAGAAGTATTAAACATATGGACACTGCAAGGACTTCCAGGAAAGAAGTTGGTATTTAAAAAAAAAAAAAAAAAAAAAAGTGTAGGATTTTGGGTGAAATTAGCGGGGGTAGAAAAGATCAAGGTTTTGGATGGGGGAAGATAAGAGATGGTGGTGAACAGCTGTTTAAGAGACCTGGAGGGTGGAGTGGGATTGAAGAGAGTGAGGGAGTTTGTTCCAGAGGCGGGAGAAAAGAGGAGTGAAGGTGAGCAGAAAGTCTTGATTTTGGCAGTTTTAACCATAAGAGGGTTGCAGGCAGATCTTGTGCGACCTGTATGAATATTTGGGGGACAGAGCCCAGAGAGAACTGGGGGGGCAAGGCCAGAGGAGTCGGTAGAAGACGGAAAGACCACCAACCTGCCTGCGGTGAGTGAGTGAAAGGCCCTTGGAGTTGCTTCATCGCGGGAGATTCCAATGATTCTGAACGTTTTGGTTTCAACAGCGTGAAGACGAGCTAGGTGTGAGGCAGGAGCACCAGACCAGAGGGGAGAGCAGTATTCCATAGAGCTGCGGATGAAAGCCTTGTAAGTCATGAGGAGCTCAGGTGTGCCAAGGAATGACTTCGCACGACGGAGGATGCCCAGTCGGCGACTGGCTTTGGAGGCCAGATTTGAAATGTGGTTTTCCCAGGAAAGATCATGGCAGATAGTGAGAACCAAAAGCTTGAGTGACAGAACTTCTTGGAGAGGGTTATTCAGAAAGTGGATGGGAGGGTTGTCCAGTCGGTCTTTTCGGAGAGACATCGTAAGAGTGTGAGATTTGTCAGGATTGAAAGACATGTTCCACTTGTTTGCCCAGTCTGTGATTTTGTCCAGGTCTGCAGAGATTGAGGAGGCTGCAGACTGCCGATCTGAGGGATGAGGAATGGAGCGACAGAGAGTAGAGTCGTCAGCAAAGAGATAGAGAGGATTTTCAAGAGAGTCAGAGAGATCATTGATGAAGACCAGAAAAAGCACAGGGTCCAGAACACTGCCTTGGGGAACTCCAGCCTGAACAGGAAGAAGAGATGAGAGAAGCCCATGCAGGGCCACACGTTGACTACGACTAGAGAGGAAGTCCGCCAGCCATGTGTGGAGATTTCCATGGATACCAAAGGAGCTGAGTTTGAGCAGAGCGGGGTGCCAGACCGTATCGAAGGCATGTGAAATGTCAAGGGAGACGGCTCTAATTTCCTGTTTGGCGTTGAGGACCTCCATCCATTGTTGAGAAAGCAGAAGCAGCATGTCCAGAGTAGAGTGACCAGGTCTGAAACCAAATTGATGGTCAGAGATCAAGCCATTGGAGAAGAGGAAAGATTTCATATCTGAAGCAATGATGGATTCCATGACTGTGCTGATAATTGGGAGAAGGCTGATTGGTCTGTAGTTGCTAGGATCTGTTTTTGCACCTTTTTTGTGCAAAGCGGTGATGTTGGCTGATTTCCAAGCAGATGGCAGATGACCTTGAGCAAAAGAGAGGGTGAAGAGAACAGAGAGAGGGAGTGAAAGAGCGGAAGAACATGATTTTAGGACCCGTGGGCTGATGCCGTCAGGACCAGTTGCAGAATCAGAGTCGAAGGTTGACAGAAACTTTTCCACCTTGTCAGGAGGAAAGGACACAGAGTCCAGGAGCAGCTGGGTACGACTGGGTACAGAGAGGGATGGGTTTGGGACACAAGATTTAGAGGCAAACACAGAGTTGAGGCATTCAGCTTTTTCACGTGCGGAGTCAGCTGTGTAGCCGTTTGAGGTAAGGGAGGGGATGGAGGGGGAACAAACACCAGAAACAGATTTGACCAGACGCCACCAGGATTTGGAAGAGGGAGACAGATAAGAGAGTTCGGTCTTGAGAACGGAGAGATATTGTTTCCTGGCTCTCCTGAGGGTGGACACACACTTGTTTCGGGCTTTGTGAAAGGAAATGAGATTTCCTTCCGTTGGATTTGTTTTCCAGGAGACTAAAGCAAGTTGTTTCTGGGCAACAGCCTCACCACAAGATTCCGTGTACCATGGACGGGAGGAAGGGTAGGACAACTGAAGACGAGATGGGATAAATCTGTGCATGAGAGAGAGCAATTTACTTTGAAAGAATTCCCAGGATGAGTTGATGTCAGAGGCGGTAGAGATGTGAGACCAGTCCAGATGATTGATGGCTGCTTGAAGACCGTGCCAGTTGGCCTGAGTGAAATGCCAGACTCGTCGACGCTGAGGAGGCTCTCTGAGAATGGTCAGAGAGATGTCCACTTTAACAAGCACATGATCAGATGAGCCGATTGGAGCAGAAGAAGAGCAGCAGACATTTTCAGGGAAGTTAGTCATAACCAAGTCCAGAAGAGAAGATGCTCCATTGACTGAGATCTGCGTCGGGAAATTGACAGATTGTGTCAGTCCCAGAGAGTCGCAGAAGTCCTTTGCTGAAGAGCCATGGCTGGTGAGAGAGGTACCCACACCCAGCCAACTGAAATCACCACATATGAGGAAGAGAGAGTTGGGATGGGTAGATAGAAGTTGGTCCATATTATCAGACAGCGAGATGTAGATGGAGTCATCACTATTTGGTGGACGGTACAACACACATATGAACAAAAGGTGGGAGCGAAGGGGAAGCCGTAGCTAAAGGTATTCCTGGGGGTGAGGTGGAGAGAGGGCAGTGGAGGGCGAGTGAGGAAGAGTTTTTTTAATAAAGATAGCAACCCCACCTCCAGGACGAGGCTCAGGTCTATCATACTGGAGGAGGGAGTAACCTGGGAGAGATACCAAGGAATCAGAGACATCATGAAGGAGGAAAGTTTCTGTTAAGCAGATCACATCTGGTTTGTGAGAAGCAACCTGTATGGAGAGATCAGTCAAGTTTAAGCGAAGGCCCCCGGATATTTGAGGTCCATACCGTTAATGAAGAGGAAGGGGGAGCATTGGATATAGAACGGGGGGGGGAGGAGGGGTCGGCTCAGATGTGGAAGAGGAGGAAGAGGTAGGGACAGCTGTTGAAGGTGTTTCAGAGATTTCAGAATAGCTTGGAGAAAGGGAAGAATGGGGCGGACAAAAGGTTTGATGGAGATTGGGTGAGGCACAGTGAGGTGTTATTTGAGGAGGGGGAAGAGCGAGGCAGAAGGTTGGGGGAGATGAAGGTGAAAGTTGGAAGGGGGAAGAAGCAGGGAGGACGCTTTGAGGAGGAGGGGTGAGAGGGGAGTCTAGGAGGGGAGGAGCGAGGGAGAGTCTCGGAGGGGAGGGGTGTGGGGGGAGTTTAGGAGGGAGGGGAGGGAAGGGGCAAGGGGGGAGATTTGAAAGGGATGGGTGATGGGGAAGATTTGGAGGGGAGGGGCAAGGGGGTAGATTTGGAGTTGAGGGGTGATGGGGAAGTTTTGGAGGGAAGGGGTGATGGGGAAGATTTGGAGGGGAGGGGCAAGGGGGAAGATTTGGAGGGGAGGGGCAAGGGGGAAGATTTGAAAGATGGGTGATGGGGAAGAATTGGAGGGGAGGGGTAAGGGGGTAGATTTGGAGGGGAGGGGTGAGATTGGATTTTGAAAAGTGTACGATTCATGGGAAACGAACGTTTTTTGCAAAATGAGTTTGAGACCTTCGAGTCAAAAATACGTTTGAGGACGCTGAAGGAGGGGTGGAGGGCTGGAGAGTTTCGGGCATGTAGAAAAGAGGAACTGTAAGAGATGGAATTTTTTTTTTTTGGAATGAATAGATTTGTTGAGGAAGACGAAAGCATCCTTTTATCGGAGAAGAAGAAAAAGGTGTTATAATATATGACAGAATACAGTTCTTCAGGGGAGAGATTAAACATTTCTAACCACGTGATCGCGTGATCACAAACAACGTGAACGGAGAACGAACGAACAAATAAGAACAACAAATAAACGAATAAGAACTGAGAAGGAAATATTTTTTTGGGGTTTTTTTTTTTTGAGTAGAGATGTTAAACAAGGAAGTATGGGGTGAACGACTGTGACGAAACAGAGAACGAAAGTAATTGCAGCGCATTCGACGAACCGCTGAGAGAAAACAAAACCACAAGGTCAGAGATGGTAGCCTAAGCCTGCTAGTACTAGTACTAGGCCTCAGAATACATGACACGAATTAACCGACGATTGTGTATACATGTACGAAAAATTAACACCGAAAATTTTCCTAAAGACACGCCATAGGTACACACACCGAAAGATAGATACAGTCTCGACAAAAACACAATTGTGAAAAAATTGCTTAGCTTCGAAAGCGTGAGCGCATGGACAGCTTCGAAAAGACGTGACCTCGCCGACGGGTATTGCATTTGGATCCATTTGTCTGTCTGTTTGTCCGCACAGAGCATGAGTATGTGTATTTATTACATTTGACACTTTAGAACCTTAAGATCCTTAAAAGTCTGAGAAACCTAAGACCTTGTAGACCCTTTATAACCCTGCGACCATTTCAGACCCCGAAAATCCCATGAAACTACAAGGCCCGTTAGAACCCTAATGCCCTTTAAGACCATATATAACCCTTAAAGACCCAAAAGACCCTGACCGAAGACCTAGAGGACACAGAGCCCCCCAAAGACCCCGAAGACCCATAAAAACCCTGCCCAAAGACCCTGAGGACCCAAAGGACAAAACCACACAATTCCTGGCGAGGGTCTGCAATCTGATTGCTCTTTCTTGTTATTATTATTATTATTATTATTATTATTATTATTATTATTATTTTGGGCTCAAGGAGGAGTATGTTACTTGTATCACATGAAAGACAGACATTACTATACTTCAATGTTCTTTTACATGAAATCCATAACTAGTTCTTTTTTTGTAATACGAATTATAAGAACAAATATTGGTCTTCGATTAATGAACAGGATTACATAATTAAATTGATATATGTGGGAAAATTACATGCCCAGACCAGGAATTTAACCCAGGTCTTCTCGAAAACCGTACCAGTGCTCTGCCATCTGGGCTACCCTCAGGGCATGTAATTTTCCCACAAATATCAATTTAATTATTGATCTCTTCCTCTCGTCCCTCCCCCACACTAATTTTGCTTCCTTTCTGCAGGGGACTTGTGGGGTCCATTGATACTCTGTGTTTTTCTTGCCATGTGAGTATTAACCGACGTGTCTTCTCAAGCTCGCATTGCTATTGTTTTTTATACATACAGTTGTGGCCAAAAATATTAGCACCCTTGCACTTTAAAAAAATAATTCACAATTTTCTCTAAAAATAAGTTGAAATTGACAAAAGCATTTGGTCTCCACAATTCTTTATTTCACTGTTAATATTACAGAACTTTTGTTTTTGATTCAAAACTTAATATATTCTTTTAAATCGGCAAATAAAAGGAAATGGCATTGACAAAATTACTGACACCCTCGACTTAATATTTGGTAGCACAGTCTTTGGACAAAATAACTGCAGTCAAGCACGTCCTATAGCCATGAATGAGCTTCCTAAACCTCTCTACTGGCAGTTTGACCCACTCTTCTTGTGCAAACTGCTCCAGTTCTCCCAGATTTGAGGGGTGCCTTCTCCCAACTGCTGTTTTCAGATCTCCGCACAGGTGTTCAATGGGATTTAGATCTGGACTCATTGCTGGCCACTTCAGAACAGTCCAGCCTGATAACATTGCATACGGTGGACACAGGAACGTCAATGTCTCTGGAGAGGGTCTTGTAGCCTTGAGATTGTCCATGCTTTGCTACAATCTTGTGTCTGACCTCCACAGACAATTCTCTGGTTTTCTTTCTTTTCTCCATGCTCATTGCAGTACACACAGTGACACAAAACAGCAGAAGGACTGCTTTTCTCCATTCAAACTAGTTGAATGGGTGATTTTAATGTTGCAGGCACCTGCAACTCACCACATGTGAGTTCAATTCCAAAGTAAAGCAGAATCACCTGCCTGAAATCTAATTATTTCTAACAACTTCTAAAAGGTGCCAATAATATTGTCCGGGCCATTTTAGGATTTCTGTGTGGAATAAGCGAAGATTTTGTAATTTTTCCAGCTTTTTGTTTTGTTCCACTGCAAACCAAAGAAATATGTGGCTACCAAAATATTTTTTAATTTCAACAGTTTTCTGGAGCCTAGAGTTAGCCTGGTGTTGGCTTAGTGGTTAGGGTGCCGGCTTGGGATCCTAGGATCCTGGATTGGAATCCTGGTCGATTGCTAAATTAACACCAGGGGGGTTGACTCAGCCTGTCATCCTTCCGAGGTCGGCAAATTGAGTACCAGCTTGCTGGGATGAATGATCCTGGTGTGTACCCCGGTTAGAATAGGTACACCGTATCCCTGCGCATCGTAAGAGGTGACTAAGGGTTGGCGCCAGGAAGGGCATCCGGCCATAAAAACATTGCCTCAAACAGGGAACCATGATTGTCATGGTGTCATGGGGCCCGCAAGGCTAACCCCTGCTCTAGCGGGGAAAATGGCCTTAAAACGATCATTCAGTCTGGAAGAAATGGTGCATTATTTGAAAAGTGTGTGTGTGTGTGTGTGTGTGTGTGTGTGTGTGTGTGTGTGTGTGTGTGTGTGTGTGTGTGTGTGTGTGTGTGTGTGTGTGTGTGTGTGTGTGTGTGTGTGTGTGTGTGTGTGTGTGTGTGTGTGTGTGTGTGTGTGTGTGTGTGTGTGTGTGTGTGTGTGTGTGTGTGTGTGTGTGTGTGTATACCGTATATATATATATATATATTTGGTTTTTAAGAAGCACTTTTTTTTTTTAGATGCATTCTTTAATACTGCTATAATTTAATAAATCGTTTATTTCTGGCTCTTCTGGAAGAAGGCAATTGGCTTTGAACGATGCAAAAGCAGACGAGAGCCACAGTGAATATCCATCTACATGTTGTGCAAGGAGTGGATCAGCAGCAACTGCTCCAGTTAACCTTCTGAATAATGAATACAGTTGCCATGCATAAATATAATGTCCTGCCTTCTGTTACAATGGAAATATTCTGAAGCTATCTATTGCCTCAGCTCCTGCTGCCCTCACGAGTGAAGCACAAATAAGCTTATTTTGTAAGGGGTGGAGTGAGGTGGGGGAGGGGAGAAGGGAGCAGGGGGGGTGGGGGGGAGGTGAGGGTAGAGGGAGGGGAAATATATACTACATGTACATATTTGGGGGGAGGGAGGGGAAGGAAAGGAGAAAAAATTTACCCCTGCGAAGAGTACTTTAACTTCAGTGTTGCCTAGGTAAAAAAGGAAATTGTAATACCCTCTGCCACCAACACCAGGTGGCGCTACACGGTGCACATTTACATAGAGAATTTACGCCCGTCCCCCGGCCCCTCACACCCCCGCATGAAGTCGCGGCCTTATGAATGGCTGTGCGGACCCCTTCTTCTCACTAAAAGTGGAAACGGAATGTAAATTGAAGTTCAAATAAGCCTGTGAGTTTGCTCTGTGGAGCAGCCTGCACGTATTGCACTATATATGAATTATATAATTACCAACCCGCGATTGACTTTTTTTTTCAAATATTTAATTATTATTATTATTATTTTGTCTAAAACACTCCCCTGGCACGTATTGACAAACCCATGAAAGTTTGACAAAAATCTGTTCAGCCATCTCTGAGAAAAATGGGGACACACACACACACACACACAGACAAATGGCTCTCTTATAGTATAGATTAACTCTTTTATTCATGAAAATAAATATCACAAAAATAATGCACAAACATAATGATTAAGGATACAGTTTGGAAAAAGGGGGTGAATTTTTTAAAAGTTGAAGTCCATAGCCATATTTTCCCCATTGCCCCCTTAAGCTATTGCAGATTTTGCAGTTCATGGGGATTTTCAAGAACATAACCCCCACGAACGGCAAGGCCCTCCTGTAAAGGAAAATAGCCACTTGTAATAATTTGCGTAGACTGATTAATATGCGATCAGCACATATCATGGAGGAACAGGCAATGCTTTGAATCGGGTGATCAATGGGTACACATGCGAACATACTAACTGGTTAATGGACATATTTGTGGAATAACCATAGCACATAATCCAAGAAGGAACCTCACCTTAAAATTTGCAAGGTATGAGGAAAATCAGGACAAAGTGGAAATGGGTTTAAGGAAGCAAATTACATCGGTAGTATGAGGACAGTTTAGATGGAGGAACAGAAATAATATATATGCCAGGGTTGATGGGGGTTACATAGCAGGAAGTTGAGGGAGATGCATTTTGTCTTGTTGAATATTCAACTCTTACCTGGGTGTACATGATGCCAAACAGCCAATCCAAAGTTTGATTTGAGGAATCCATATACAGACATGGCATTTAATATGGAATATTTTTGTGGTGGGGGTGAACTTACTTTTCAAGATGACTTAGAACCAAAAGTTCATTGGAATTATGTTGAAATTATTCTAGATTTTGTTAATGTGACCTTTAAAAGAAACAAAAACCACATTTGACATTTTGAAGCAAATAAATTGATCCTTGAAAGTGATGTAAACTGATATCGAACTCAATTCACGGACAGTACTGTGTTAAACTTCTGTGCGTTTTCCAGAAGTGTATCTTTATTTTGCACATTAGCCAAATTTTCTTTCAACAAAAACCAAAGCTAAATTATGACTGGGATTACGGACAGTAAAATTACAGTTCAGGACTTCGTGTAACCCCCACGAGCATTCAGGAGAGCATGTACACGTCGAGGCATGCTGTTCACGAGATTTGCCAAGGTTTGGACAGGAATCACTTGCCATGCCGTGACAATAGCCTGCTGCAATTCACGCACAGAGGTGGGCTGCTGGTCCAAGTTGTCGATTTGACGCGTTAATTCTGCCCACAAGTTCTCTATCGGATTCATATCCGGGGACATGGCAGGCCACTCCATATGCTCGACACCATGGTCAGCAAGAAAGTGTTGGATCATGCGAGCACGATGAGGCCGTGCATTGTCATCTTGGAAGACAAAGTTTCCTCGAAAGGCTGCACGAGCAAATGGAAGCAATGTTTCTTCCAGAATGGCCCTGTACTTGAACTGGTTCAGGTTTCCATTCAGAACAACCAGGTCAGTTTTGCCCCCTGCATGAAAAGCAGCCCAAACGGTCACCCCACCACCACCAGCTTGGACTCTTGGCACTATACAATCTTCGTTGTGGGCTTCATGCACTTGTCTGCGCACTCAAACGCGGCCATCTTGACGATAGACCAGAAATCTAGACTCGTCACTGAAGGTCACGTGATTCCAGTTTCCTGGCTGCCATTGACCGTGCTCTCTGGCCCACTGCAATCGGCGCTGGCTGTGTTGTCTGGTCAGGCGTGGCTTTCTCAGGGGACGCCTGGCACGATAGCCTGCTTGAACCAGTCGTTGGTTGACTAGCCTTCTGGATACAGGCACATTTGTCAGTTGCTGCCACTCAGCCCTAAGCCGATTAGCTGACTTGGTACGGCCATTGCAGACTAACCGGTGCAGCTGGCGATCATCTCTCCTTGTGGTTCTGCATGGGCGTCCTGGCCTCGGTATTGGAGTAGGGACACCCCTCTGAGCATTTCGTTTCAGGATCTTTGACACCTGACCTTGAGTGATGCCATACTTCCAAGCAATAGCACGCTGTTTCATGCCAGAATTTCGTAAAGCCACCACTCCATGAAAAACAGCATTGTCACGTTGATGGACCATCTGCAGAGGAAGCGGCAATAACTTTTGTAGATGTGCAGCAGTTGTTTTCCACTAATACAGAACGCAACAACCATTATATACCCGATTGTGAAGCCAATCGTCAAATGTACCTGTCCTTACATTTTGTCACGCCACCTGTGATATAATCCTGTTATTGACTTCTTGCTGCGAAAGACAATCGGTGACATGGTTCTTTCAACAAATACATCACCGAAGGGTAAAAGAAACTCACCAGATTGATATACTGAGTTCAGAAAGTAAACCCAAGTCAAGAAAAAAAAAAATATTCCATATTAAATGCCAAGTCTTTTTTGAAGCACACTCTCACTTTGTTAGGCAATTACTGATTGGCTGAAAGGAAATAACTACACTTTGGATGCAGTTTTCCTCTTATTTTGGGATAACCAGCTTACTTACGTTCCAATCCATCATCATGCCAAATGCTGAACATTTTTCTGAATTGATAATATTGGTGACATGAGAGACAAATGTTGTGAATCAGCCACCAACCAAGGCAGGATTTTAGAATTTGACCAGGTTCCTGCTACACAATGGCCAACTCTCTTTTTGAAAGGTGGGATCTTGAATGGCCATCATTCAAGTCCAGCAAATGATTTAAACTCCCTTTTTGAAGATCTGCGTACTCATTGATGAATGATCGTTTTAAGGCCATTTTCCCCGCTAGAGCGGGGGTTAGCCTTGTGGGCCCCATGACAATCATGGTTCCCTGTTTTGAGGCAATGTTTTTATGGCCGGATGCCCTTCCTGACGCCAACCCTTGGGCGCCTCTTACGATGCACAGGGATACGGTGTACCTATTCTAAACCGGGGTACACCGTGATCATTCATCCCAGCAAGCTGGTACTCAATTTGCCGACCTCGGAAGGATGACAGGCTGAGTCAACCCCCCTGGCGTTAATTCAGCGATCGACCGGGATTGATCGACCGGGATTGATCGACCGGGATTGCGTACTCATTGATGCAACATCCTTTTTTGTATATACAATGTCAGGCTCGTGGAAGAGCTAGCTAGAATGGATCAGGACATTACAGAACAAAAGGAACAGTCGAAGGAGAGGGTGGGGAGTGGGGTGGCAACAGCAGGGCTGAGGGATGAAATAGAGAGGGATTTGGAGAAATAAGGGATACGAGGAAGAATGAGGGCAAGGGCTGGAAAAAATTGACGTGGCCACACATTTTAAGGAAGGAAAAACTGGAAACTTGGAAAGAAGTGGGTTTGGGGAGGGTTAATGGGCATAGAAAATATCATGGATTTGGAGGAGGGATGATCTGAGATGGTGGTGAACAGCTGTATTGAAGCCCTGGAGGGAAAAATGAGATTGAAGAGAATGTGGAAGTTGGTTGGGGAAAATGGGAGAGGGGGGGGGGGGGGGGAGAGGGGGTAGGGGTAAAAGAGGAACAAATGAGTTCGCAATGATTCTGGATTTTTGGAGTTTCACCAAAGAGGTTTTTTTGGCAGACCACGTGCACCCTGAAGGATTAGGGGGATGGGAGTGATGACAGAGCACAGAAATGAGGCTGTAGAAGACAGAGACCACCAACGTGTCTGCAATAAGAAAGTGATAGGCCCATTGACTTGGCTACATCGAGAGTGATTCCAATGATCTGGAAGACCTTGGTTTCCATGGCATCGAGATAAGCAAGGTGCGATGCAGGTGCGCTAGCGCAGAGGGGAAATCAGTACTCTAATAAGTTGTGGATGAAGGCCTCGTAGGTGGATAAGAGTTCAGGTGTGCCAAGGAAGGACTTTGCATGACGGAGGATGCCCAATGTGTGACTGGCTTTGGAGGCTAACTTAGAGGTGTGGTTTGATCAAGAAAGGTCATGGCTGAAAGTGAGGCCCAAAGGTTTGAGTGATTAAACTTCTTCAAGAGGATTGTTAGTCTGGCAAATTCACCTACAGTATATAATATGACCCTACCGCAAAGCCGCAATGAGCCGGCGAAGTCAAAGCCTCTTGCCACTATTTTACCCATCACTATGACATCAGTAAGTCAGGTAGTTGGTAGTAGGTAGGTGTAGTAGGTACTGTACTTAGTTCAAAATGACACCATTTGCATTCTGGATGAGATTAAAATTTATAAAATTTACTTCTTGATTAATTCGGTGACTTCTGTCTCAACTTCGGATATTTCCAGCTGTGAAAAACTAACCCCTACGGCCGCGAGATTTCTAAAAAAGAATTCTTCGTCAATTTTAGAATATCCGATGCCGTTTTCAGCCTCTGAAACGCGGTAATAAGCTTTTTAAAAATATTCTTTCAAATGCTCGAATCTTCCGTTCCTGTTCCGGTTCCGGTGTTTGGTGAAGATTTTCGTTGAAGGGGCCCGGGGAACGAGGTTGGTCTTAAAGTATTTTATTTACAAATTTGAGGTGCATAAGATTGTGAATCAAACAAAGACGTGTGAAACAAACTCCTATTGAACGTTTTCGCAATTTTTTATGCATACTTCCGCATCCGCAAGATGGCGGCCTCCACGGAGCGATTTGGTGCGTCAAAGCTTTGAAATTCTCAAAAGGATCCAGCAAAATCTGGCTTTTCAACATAATACGTACGCGTTCATTCACAACACCGGCTTCGCCGGCTACTATATTGCCTGTGAAGCACAATATAGTAGCCGGCGGATATTGCTTTCGGGTTTGATCCTACACTTTTGGAACCGATGGTTGATTAGATCACTCAAAAGCCTGTACACTACTTCTGAGCTATCTTTCAGATCAAGATCGTCAAGTGGTTGTTGGAATTTCTCCATGAGCCTCTTGGTGCAATGATCAATGGTTTTACTGTCTTCCCAAATGATCAGACTTAGCCTGTGTTGTTGGCTTAGCGGTTAGGGTGCCGGCTTGGGATGCTAGGATCCTGAGTTTGAATCCCGGTCGATCGCTGAATTAACACCAGGGGGGTTGACTCACCCTGTCATCCTTCCGAGGTCAGCAAATTGAGTACCAGTTCACTGGTAATTCCCTGTTTGTGGCAAGAGGCGACTAACTGGGTTGGCAGCAGGAAGGGCATCCGGCCATAAAACATTGCTTCAAAAAGGGGACCACGGTGCCTGAAAAAGGCCAACCCCTGCTCTGCAGGGAAAAATGGCCTCTAAAGGTGGTTCTAAATAATCAGACTTGGATAATATCCAACCCTCTCTCTCAGTTGGTTGTTCAACCCTCTCGGAGCTTTGGAAGGCCACAACTGCCCAGTGCCCAGGCATGTCTGCCTGCCGAGGTTATTTGCTGAGCAACTGATGCTCTGAATAATTAAATGCGAACGTCTCGTGCAAGTCAGCAAGCATTGATAGGTTTATTTGACGTTTGTTTTGTTACATATTTCAACTTCAGTTTGTCATTTCT
This sequence comes from Myxine glutinosa, assembly GCF_964187855.1. Taxonomy (NCBI): domain Eukaryota; kingdom Metazoa; phylum Chordata; class Myxini; order Myxiniformes; family Myxinidae; genus Myxine; species Myxine glutinosa. The sequence goes on from NC_136272.1 coordinate 94,182,187, forward strand.
ATTTTGTCTGACCTTTTGCAGGATGCTGCAAGGCAAGAATGCAGACAGCGCAAGTCATGGCATCCCACAGTTTGCTGAGGTGTTTGTGACCGTGTGGTTTGGAGCGATTGTGGTCACGTTTAATTCTCACCTGCTCGGTGGCACCATGTAAGCTTGTCCGGTGTGATTCCGGCAAAGGGAAAGTCTATTTGCATGCTCTACCTTCGTTAAGTGGAGTCTTAAATATATATCTCTTTGTGAAGATGTTTAACGCGTTGCTCGGTTGTAGAACTGGCGTTTCGTTTCCTTTGCGCTTCCACAGTTCTTTCTTTCAAAGCCTGTGTGTGCTGGGGTATTGCGTCATGCCGCTCAGCGTCGCCTTGCTGCTGTGCCACGTGACGCTGCTGGGAAAAGGAAGCCTTCCTCTTGCCATGTTTATCGTTCGCTTCATTTGCGTTGCCCTGGCTTTCGCTTGGGCCACGTTTGGTGAGTCGACAGGCTTGAGTGACAGTGAGCCACCCACGTCCCCGTCTCCCCCAGCCCAGAAATCTCGAGTGGAATGGAATTCCATACTTGTCGTGCCAGTGTGATGTGGCTATAAAATATATTTTTGATTTATTGATCAATCAATTAATCGATTAATTATTTCTTGATTAATGAATTAATTTTTTTTTCCCCGATTAATGACTTATTTAATCAATTTTCACAAAGTTACAGCTTCGGATGAAGCACTGGTGGTTTAGGTATGCTATTAGCCAATTGATTAGACCTCAGATTTGCTGACACTGCTCCTTTCTTTGTCGCAGCTTCCACGACCTTCCTCGGAAGCAGCCAGCCCCCGAACCGGAAGGCTCTGGCCGTGTACCCCATCTTCCTTTTCTATTTTGTGATCAGCTGGATGATTATTACGAATGTAACTTAGTCATTGGTGGCTGTTTATTGAGACATTCATAATGATGTAAAGATGCTTACAATGGACTGTTTGAAGTTTGGGTTTTGGCCGATTGTATGATTGAAGCTCCAGCGATTTGAAATACCACCAGCACGTGGTAAGGTACCATATTATCCATTTTTATTTTTCACATCAGGAGCAATCATTGTGAGGAAGCCATAAACCCAATAGTGCGGTGGTGGGTAAATAATCGGATACATTTTCTCTGGGTTCTCTGCTTACATGTGCTGTTGACTTGATGAAGTGTAAATATTAAATATGATTGCATCGGGCTACAGGCCTCTCCCATCCCCAAACCAATCGCTGAACAGAGGAAGTGCAATCTTATTGCTCCTCCTGGTTTTGTTTGGTGTTCTTGTTGAGGTGAGGCTTTTCTTTTGTATTACAAGATTCTACTCTTTGATACGCAGCACATCTCCACAGGTTTGCATCATTGCTGAAGGTGCCGCTGATGCAGTGCCCCCTGTAGGTTGAAGCAGTAATCTGTTTTGGTGCTGGCGATAACTCGCCGATTCTTCGCGCGAGGGCACCATAGGATCTTTAACTTCCACCAACTAATCCTGGCAGACGGGTGCCCGTGTAACGTCCGTCCGAGGGATGGCACACACTTGTGAAACACCAGGATGACAGTTTATAGCTGGGTCGGGATTTGAGCCCAGGCTAGATAGCTTAGATAAACTAGATAAAAACATTTAGGCTAGACAGCCCAGGCTAGATAAAACACCATTGAGTGTGTGTATGTCTCGTGGCCATCCTGCCTGCCCCTTTGTATATTGCTTATAATTGCTGTATTCCTTTATGTGAAGGTGGGGGGGTGAGTTGTTCACATGTAAATTTCACTTTTCTTTGTTAAACTCCCATTGTGACATTACATTTAACTCCACCAAAATTCCATTGTTTGAGTGACTCAAAAGGCCTCACAGGTGTTCCAAATTATAAAGGCCTTTGTGATAGATATAAATTTGATATCTTGTGTATATTTTGGAAACTTTCAAATGAATCATAAAGTTGAAGAGGCATGAGCCTCTGCTGGATCTTTCGTGTCTGCAATCTTTTGTGAGAATCTTTAAAGAGTTACCTTGATGGAAACTTTGGAGGAAATTTTCATTACCCGTGGGGGGGGGGGGGGGGTTGGTGGGGAGGAGGAATTTGACGGGTGGGTGGGAAAGATTGGGGAGAGCAAGGAGGCATGCTATTTTCCTTGTGTTCACCATTGTTTCAGGTTTTAAATGTTTCTTTAAGAATTGATTAGTTTTCAATTTCTACCCTGGTTAATGTAGTCAGGTTCACGATGTTTTTTCGTTCAAAATTTTAGGAGATTAGCAAAACTATACATTTTTGGAATATTCAGAGCATGAGGAATCCAAAAATTAATGTTGGCATTTGCGTAGACACCTTTGCGAAAATGACACTCAGGACAGTGATGAAGATCTGTAAAAGCATATTCCTTCCTGAACGGTATAGACCTAGTAGTGTGTATAGGACTTGTAGTTAAATCTGATACTAACAAGGCTGCTTTCTTGCTTTATAAACCCACACCTATAACTTCAAAGGACTTGCAATATCATGTATTATGTAATACAGTTATATCACAAATATGAAGACAATGGTTTTCAATTACCTTTGTTTGTTGCTTTTCTATAATCCTGAGCACTATTTTGCGGCCTTTATTGGATTCCTTGACCCAGAAAACATAGGATGAGCATATTTAATTAAGTTTCTAGGTTGACTAGAAGCCGAGATAGCGCAAAATATGTATTTTATGGTGGCCATTTTGAAAATCCAAAATGGCGGCCATGCAGGTGTCTGTGCAAATGCCAACATTGATTTTCGGATTCTCCATGCTCTGATTCCAAAAATGTACATGAGGGTGGTCCAAAAATTTGAAGATTGGATTTTCATTTCTCCACAAGCCTGCCCCTATTCCTATTGAAGAAAGTAGTTTGTGGTGAAAATTTTAGCTTGATTGGACAATATTTAGACATTGCTCAAAATGTTGACAAATTTTAATGAATAATAAGATACTTTTTTTTTTTTTTTTTTTTTTTTTTTGTATACAAGATCGAGGCTCGTGAAAGAGCGAACATTAATCGCACAGAAAGACACCCTCTTGGTGCGCGGAATGATGTCACCGCACCAGCGAGCCATCGTGTCCGCCACAAACCGACACATAAAACATATAACATCGGGAGCGGCAGACAAGATGGGGAGAGAGGGGGAAGGACACAAACACAACATTTGAGAGCAGGGACCGAGAGACATGGAGACATCGAGAGATAAATACATAAAAATAACCACATTTAGAGGCCATTTTTCCCCGCAAAGCAGGGGTTGGCCTTTTTCGGGGACCGTGGTTGTTGTTTTTCGGTCCCCTTTTTGAAACAATGTTTTACGGCCGGATGTCCTTCCTGCCACCAACCCTTTTTGTCGCCTTTTACGACAAGCAGGGAATTACCAGTGAACTGGTACTCAATTTGCCGACCTCGGAAGGATGACAGGCTGAGTCAACCCCCCTGGCGTTAATTCGGCGATCGACCGGGATTCGAACCCAGGATCCTGGGATCCTAAGCTGGCACCCTAGCCGCAGACATCGAGAGATATATATTTATTTATATATATACAGTATATATATATATATATATATATATACGTATAGATATATATCGATTTATATCGATATATATAGATATATATAGATATATATATATATACACAAAGAATTAAGTTAAGCACCCCCCCCCGTTTTTTTACAACCTCGCACATTACAAGTTTGTTGTCGTCAAAACAGTGTAATATACCCATGATATTGCTATATTTTCTGGAGAAGTGATATTATGGTCACATAAAAACATAACAATCATGCCGTTTTCAATATTTTATTCTGAATAATTTAAGGTGAAATTTTTTGGGAATTTTAGGCATATTTTCACCTCAATTTAAGTATGGAGCTATAGGTCCATCACGGACAGTGTGGATGACGTTTATGTTTTCTAACGTACAGTCATTGTTCTGAGAAGACCTCTAGCGATCTTTGCGTCAATCCCATCTTCATGGATGACAACGCCAGGCCTCACCGTGCGAGACGCGTCCGAGCCTTGCTGGAGCAAGGTGCTGTGACAACCTTCCCCTGGCCTGCGTACAGTCCTGACCTGAACCCCCTCGAGCACGTTTGGGACATGTTGGGACGACAAATTGCGAAGATGGTCCCTCCAATAGCCAATCTGGATGAATTGGAACGTGCATTACATCGGGAATGGAACAACCTGCCACAGCAACGCATACGACGGCTTACAGGGTCTATGAGACGTAGGGTTGAGTCAGTGATCCGATCACGTGGGTCCTACACACGTTATTGACGCAAAGATCGCTAGAGGTCTTCTCAGAACAATGACTGTACGTTAGAAAACATAAACGTCATCCACACTGTCCGTGATGGACCTATAGCTCCATACTTAAATTGAGGTGAAAATATGCCTAAAATTCCCAAAAAATTTCACCTTAAATTATTCAGAATAAAATATTGAAAACGGCATGATTGTTATGTTTTTATGTGACCATAATATCACTTCTCCAGAAAATATAGCAATATCATGGGTATATTACACTGTTTTGACGACAACAAACTTGTAATGTACGAGGTTGTAAAAAAACGGGGGGGGTGCTTAACTTAATTCTTTGTGTATATATAGATATCATTCAAACAACTTTCTCGATGCATTTTTAGCATCATACATCAATTCATAGATAATTATCTATTTTCAATTACTCAAATTATTTGTTATTGTTGGCTTGCACTTGTCTTCAATGGTATGACCAAGAGATTGTGCAATAGCACTGGCCACAAACATAGCATGCCAATCTGAGAGATTTACTCTGTCCAGAGTTGCCACTATTGCTGGAGTGATCACCTTGATGGGAGCCTTTTTCACCTGTTTGGCAGAAGATGGACTTTGGAGTTTGAATTCATTGTCCCCTGAATATGTTGGCTTAGCGGTTAGGGTGCCGGCTTGGGATCCAAGGATCCTGAGTTCGAATCCCGGTCGATCGCTAAATTAACACCAGGGGGGTTGACTCAGCCTGTCATCCTTCCGAGGTCGACAAATTGAGTACCAGCTTGCTGGGATGAATGATCCCGGTGTGTACCCCGGTTTAGAATAGGTACACCATATCCCTGTGCATCGTAAGAGGCGACTAAGGGTTGGCGTCAGGAAGGGCATCCAGCCATAAAAACATTGCCTCAAACAGGGAACCATGATTGTCATGGGGCCCGCAAGGCTAACCCCCGCTCTCGTGGGGAAAATGGCCTTAAAACGATCATTCGTATTATATTTTTTCGTCCCCTGAATCGGAGCTTTCAATCTCACTCATCATCATCATCATCATCAACCAGCCGATGTTGATGGAACAGATTGCAGTGCTGTTAGTCTCAGCAGCATGTTTCTTCTTTATTTTATCTTCATTCTCAAGCCTGATATGCTTTCTGTTCTCCTTCACTGCCAGAGTGTTGTCCACAGATCCCATACGTGAACTTGAGGGATCCTCACGCTGCATGATAAGGAATGCTTTGTCTTCTTCATTCATCATTTTCTCAAGCACATCATTTGGTGAGATATCGAAGAGGGATTGAAGATCATCTTTGAACATCTGCTCCTTCACTCTATAGTTTTCGAATGTCTTGGTTCTATTTTTCTTTACCAGTTTGTAGGCATCATACAACTTCAAAAGTTGACGCTCACAGGAATCTACTCTCTGCACTGGAATTCGTGCTTCTCCCAGTATGCACACACAGCTTGTACACTAAGTTTGGCACTTTCACGAACTGTATGGTGTTCTTGTATGTGATGGTACACCATTTTCTGCAATGTGTGTCCTTTGGTTGGTAGTCCCCCACATATTATTTCCTTTTCAGACTTGCCCAGCAACCAAACTGTGGAAGAGCTGCGAGTTTCTGCCATCTGAAAAAAACAGAATAAATTAAAAATGTTATTTTTTGAGCAACCTCTAAATAAGTTCCAATTTACCTCATATTTGGTTCATATGATCTTTATAAACATCGGAATAAGGGCAGCCTTGTGGAGCATGGATTTGTAATAGTATTAAATATATATATATAAAACACAGTTTGTGTGTGTGTGTGTAATGTTACCGGTAGACTCCTAAACGGAGAGGCTCACGTACTTGATATTTGGCACAGACATGGCCATTGAGCCTGGGAAGAAAATGGTCGACCTAAAAATTATTTGATAATATTTTTTTTCCATATTTTTACCTCAGTGCATTTCAGCGAGGAATATTATGCACCGAATCTGACCGGTGGCAGAGCAGCGCGCTGATTCGCTCAGAGCGATCACGTGATGTTCCTTGCCGCCATTAACTCAGTTACGCGTTCGCACGTATTTCAGAGCGAAAAGCGATTGCCTTTTTTCACATTTCAGCGAGGAACATTGCCATTCACACCACATAGGTTTTTTTTTCTTTCCTCTTTAGATCCATATTTTTTTTCAGCGAATCTGAATCGGTGGCAGAGCAGCGCGCTGATTCGCTCATTCGCGCTCATTGATAACGATCACGATCACGTGATCACGAATGATGTTCGTGATGCGATCACGTGATGTTCCTTGCCTCCAGCAAGTAGCATAGATTTTATTTTAGCATGATTAGCATTTAGCATGATTTAGCACAGATAGTAGCATGTTTCACATAGATTTTTTTTCAGCGAGGAATATTATACACGGATTCTGACCGGTGGCAGAGCAGCGCGCTGATTCGCTCAGAGCGATCACGTGATGTTCTGAATAAGCACAATCAATTGAGTGTGCCGCATGAGTCTGCGATAAGTGTTTAAAGTAAAGTAAAAAAAAAAAATGTTAACGTGCCGTTGTTAGCCTATTCATGTATAGTTTGTGTTGTATTTAGCTGTGGCTGAGCTAAGATGTAGCTGAACTTCAGAGTCGTTGACTCTGGTATCCTTTGACCTCTTAATCACCTTGTTCCATTGGGACAAATCCAAGTAATAAGCGCATCGGCAGGTAAATCCACCGGAGCGAGGTGAAACACCTCTCAGGTTGAAATAATGTGAGTTATTCCATCCCCGCCGCCAGTTGGCTTCACTTTTCACGGAGTATGAGTGTTCTATATATTTTCAATTCAGTGCGCCCGACTCGCTCACGTACTTGATTTGTGGCATAGACATGGCCATTGGGCCTTCACGGTGTAATTTGTGCGAGGCTTTTGTCCGAGTGAGCTTGAGTCGAGAGGGCGAATGTACGGGTTGGGAATGTACGGGTCTCCCTTCTCCCACCCGGCAACGCCGGTACTGGAGGGCGTCACAGGATCGGTGAGTCTCCAAATCCGCTTTGTGCTGTTGCGAAGATTCAGGACGATGTCGCGATTGTTGTGCTGCTCTCCGACCATGAGAACTGCAACGTCATTGTTGACTGGCCCTCCCCTTCCCTCCCCCTTCCCCCTCCGTCCTCCCCTCCCCCTCCCTTCCCCCTCCACCCTACCCCTCCCCTTCTCCCCTCCCCCTCCCTTTTCCCCCTCCACCTCCCTTTTCCCCCTCCCCCTCCCCACTTCCCCCCCACCCTCCCCCTTCCCCTCCCTCTCCCTCTCCCTCTCCCCCTCCCCCTCCCCCTTGCCCCTTTCCCTCCCCCCTCCCCCTCCCCCTCCCATCCCTCCCCCTCCCCCTCCCCCCCTCCCCCCCTCTCCTCCCCTCCCCCTCCCCCCTCTTCTCCCTCACGTTTATACACGGAATGCCGGGTACTTCCCCCCCCCCCCCTCTTCTCCCCTCCCCCCCTCTCTTCCCCTCCCCCCCTGTTCCCCTCCCCTCCTCTTCCCCCTCCCTTCCCCTCCCCCGCCCGGCAATGCCGGGTACTTCTGCTAGTATTACATATATCTGTGGACCACCCTAATGTTCAGGTTTGCTAATCTCCCAAAATTTTGAACGAAATTATATTTGTTAACATGGTGAACCTGACTGATGAAAGAATTTCTAAAAATGTGGATGTAAAAATTTAATTATTGTACATTAGTACATGATGTTCCCGCTCTCAGGTCATGCTTCAGCATGTACAGCGATTGCTCGGCTGAGCCGATCCCAGGTATTTAAAACAAGTTTTGCATCAAAAACATGTTGTACATTGAAATTCCTCCAATCGGATATGTGCGAGCGATTCCGTATTGTATCCTCAACTCGTCGTGTACTCGGCCAATGTGTGTTCACATTTTATTGTACAACGCTAACGTGTATATGCCTTGTAGTGTAACACATAATTTGTGTTATTATGATCGAGATAGCATGCATACAAAGGGGAGGATGTACACTGTTGTACTGAAGCCTGTTATTACCTCCGCCAGCAAAGGTGGATGGAGGTTATGTTTTCACCCCTGTCTGTCCGTTAGTGAACAAAATATCTCAAAAAGTTGTGGATGGATTCAAACGGAATTTGGCAGAGATGTAGCGGATGTGACAAGGACGAAATGATTAGATTTTGGTGAAGATTCGGATCCGGCTACTAGAATTTTAAAGTGATTCTTCACCATTGGGTGATAGGGCCAAAAACGATACATGGCAGGACATCAAAAAGTTACGGATGGATTTGGACGAAGCTTGTTGGACAGGTTGTGTGTGTGTGACAAGGAAGAATCGATTAAATTTTGGTGAGGATCCGGATCCGGCTAGTAGAAGTTTTTAAGTGATTCTTCACCATTGGAAGATCGGGCCAAAAACGATACAAAGCAGGATATCTCAAAAAGTTGTGGACGGATGATTTTGATTAAATGTGATTCTGTATTGTGATTTTCTGTTATACTCTGGGATACAAAACGTAAACTGTTCACCTGGCGGAGTTATGCTCTCCACTGAGTGCCGTTCCAGTTCCCACCTGTGTCAATGATATCTGCAATGTATATATTGACATATCCGGTGGTCTCACAAAGAGCCCCATTGTGCTAAAACGACCCTTTCTCAATTTCTATAATTTTGAAGTTTTCTTGCACGAGGAGCTTGAAACAGAAGTTGATCCAAAAGAAATCCACCTTGTGACCTATTGATTACCCTCACCAATTGGTGATGTGCAAAATTCACCTTGCTACCTGAATAATCCCTTCTCAGAATATTGATTACTCTGAACTATTGGTGATGTGAATAATCCCTTCTCAGAATATTGATTACTCTGAACTATTGGTGATGTGAATAATCCCTTCTCAGACTATTGATTACCCTGAACTATTGGTGCTGTGAATAATCCCTTCTCAGACTATTGATTACCCTGAACTATTGGTGATGTGAATAATCCCTTCTCAGAATATTGATTACCCTGAACTATTGGCAATGTGAATAATCCCTTCTCAGAATATTGATTACCCTGAACTATTGGCAATGTGAATAATCCCTTCTCAGACTATTGATTACCCTGAACTATTGGTGATGTGAATAATCCCTTCTCAGACTATTGATTACCCTGAACTATTGGTGATGTGAATAATCCCTTCTCAGACTATTGATTACCCTGAACTATTGGCGATGTGAATAATCCCTTCTCAGAATATTGATTACCCTGAACTATTGGTGCTGTGAATAATCCCTTCTCAGACTATTGATTACCCTGAACTATTGGTGATGTGAATAATCCCTTCTCAGAATATTGATTACCCTGAACTATTGGTGATGTGAATAATCCCTTCTCAGAATATTGATTACCCTGAACTATTGGCAATGTGAATAATCCCTTCTCAGACTATTGATTACCCTGAACTATTGGTGATGTGAATAATCCCTTCTCAGACTATTGATTACCCTGAACTATTGGTGATGTGAATAATCCCTTCTCAGACTATTGATTACCCTGAACTATTGGTGATGTGAATAATCCATTCTCAGACTATTGATTACCCTGAACTATTGGTGATGTGAATAATCTCTTCTCAGAATATTGATTACCCTGAATTATTGGTGATGTGAATAATCCACTTTGTGACCTATTGATTACCCTGAACTATTGGTGCTGTGAATAATCCCTTCTCAGACTATTGATTACCCTGAACTATTGGTGATGTGAATAATCCCTTCTCAGAATATTGATTACCCTGAACTATTGGTGCTGTGAATAATCCCTTCTCAGAATATTGATTACCCTGAACTATTGGTGATGTGAATAATCTCTTCTCAGACTATTGATTACCCTGAACTATTGGCAATGTGAATAATCCACCTTGTGACCTATTGATTACCCTGAACTATAGGTGATGTGAATAATCCACCTTGTGACCTATTGATTACCCTGAACTATAGGTGATGTGAATAATCCACCTTGTGACCTATTGATTACCCTGAACTATAGGTGATGTGAATAATCCACCTTGTGACCTATTGTGTACCCTGAACTATAGGTGATGTGAATAATCCACTTTGCGACCTATTGATTACCCTGAACTATTGGTGATGTGAATAATGCACTTTGCGACCTATTGATTATCCTGAATTATTGGTGATGTGAATAATCCACCTTGCGACCTATTGATTACCCTGAACTATAGGTGATGTGAATAATCCACCTTGTGACCTATTGATTACCCTGAACTATAGGTGATGTGAATAATCCACCTTGTGACCTATTGATTACCCTGAACTATAGGTGATGTGAATAATCCACCTTGTGACCTATTGTGTACCCTGAACTATAGGTGATGTGAATAATCCACTTTGCGACCTATTGATTACCCTGAACTATTGGTGATGTGAATAATGCACTTTGCGACCTATTGATTATCCTGAATTATTGGTGATGTGAATAATCCACTTTGCGACCCATTGATTACCCTGAACTATTGGTGATGTGAATAATGCACTTTGCGACCTATTGATTATCCTGAATTATTGGTGATGTGAATAATCCACTTTGCGACCCATTGATTACCCTGAACTATTGGTGATGTGAATAATGCACTTTGCGACCTATTGATTATCCTGAATTATTGGTGATGTGAATAATCCACTTTGCGACCCATTGATTACCCTGAACTATTGGTGATGTGAATAATCCACTTTGCGACCTATTGATTACCCTGAACTATTGGTGATGTGAATAATGCACTTTGCGACCTATTGATTATCCTGAATTATTGGTGATGTGAATAATCCACTTTGCGACCCATTGATTATCCTGAACTATAGGTGATGTGAATAATCCACTTTGCGACCTATTGATTACCCTGAACTATAGGTGATGTGAATAATCCACCTTGTGACCTATTGTGTACCCTGACCGATCGGTGATGTTATGAAAAATCCACTCTGCTACCTGAATAATCCCCTGCAAGGCTGTAAGACTTGATTTACTTTAGGAAGTGCAGTTTTGGTGCTTGAGGTTTAGAAAATTGCTTTTGTCAATGGCGGGAAAGTAATGCGGATTGCATTTGATATTTTGGAAAAATTTACTTGAAGAAATGCTGAAGTGTGAACTTGAGGTCTGGCCAGCCGCTTCGTGAAAGACTTGGGCCACTTTTCCCAGCCGACCGGCCCCACAAGCAGGTGGGAATCATTGGGGCCGTCAAAGTAGTCGGATTCGGTATCCCGTGTCGAACTGCTCGCACGACCCTGCTTATCACAGGTCCAGAATTGACCCAGGTGACGGCCTCGCCTACCTGCAGAGCGAGCGCCCGTCTCGTCGTTAATCGACAGGTGATGGCGCCCGATGGCAATGACTCCCTCCTGCCCGAGCCCACACGTTGCCGGGCGGAGCGACGTGACGGCCGATTGGGAGACGAAAGGAGTCTGACGCGTGGGTCACGTGTCCCGCTCCACTTTGGTCTCGCGATCGAGCGCACGCGAGGTGAGGCGTCCGTCCGTGGCGGCTCCGGCTCCCTGCTCGGGAAGTGCAATCTCGGGGTCACCGGCAGCGATGACCTCGCGGTAACTTTCACTTGCGGACGCGTCGCGGCTTTGGGGAATTCGCAGACATCGTGCCACGTGTTCCGCTTACCGGAGAAGCATTTTCCTTCTCTGCTTTAAGTGAATTCTCAGCACGCTGCTCGCGTACCCGTACGTACCACATCCGTGCGGTTAATATCGGGCAAACCGCGAGCTCGGTACGTACGTTAGAGCGGCCCGATCGATGCACGCGGGAGCGGAATGCCGAGCCAGGGGGCTGACCCGAAGCGATGGGGGTGGTGGTACCCGCACGTGGGACCAACATCGGCGAAACGACCGCAGCGAACTTTTCCCAATGTCACGCAGACGGCAATCCCGGTTTAGGATGCGGATCGGCGCTCGGGTCGCGCATCCCGATGGGCACCCGGTCGTCGTGGCTCCAGACCGAGAGCGTGCCAGGAATGCGGCACAAACTGCTCTATGGACTCGAGAAATGTTACAAGGAGCCTGTTCTTCCACTTGTCTGAATATAGTGTTGTCCTCGGGTGTCCCTTTGGACAGAACGCTTTTATCCTGGATGTGCTGCGAAGGTCGTGCCTGTTGTTTCCTCACGATATCGGCATCGCCGTGCAGCGAGGTTGCCATGCCAACAGACTGCATAAATGATGCAACCAGCGGCAGCTATCGTCGCTGCAGATGCACGAGTCAAACGAACTCGTCTTTACGAGGCGACAGGGAGGTTAAAAATGGCGTTGGGGTAGTCGGGGCATGGGCTGGGGGGTTTGGGATGTGGTCGGGGCATGGGCTGGTGGGTTTGGGATGTGGTCGGGAGTAATCGGGGCATGGGCTGGGGGGTTTGGGATGTGGTCGAGGGTAGTCGGGGCATGGGCTGGGGGGTTTGGGATGTGGTCGAGGGTAGTCGGGGCATGGGCTGGTGGGTTTGGGATGTGGTCGGGGGTAGTCGGGGAATAGGCTGGGGGTTTGGGATGTGGTCAGGGGTAGTCGGGGCATGGGCTGGGGGGTTTGGGATGTGGTCGAGGGTAGTCGGGCATGGGCTGGTGGGTTTGGGATGTGGTCGGGGGTAGTCGGGGCATGGGCTGGGGGGTTTGGGATGTGGTCGGGGGTAGTCGGGGCATGGGTTGGGGGGTTTGGGATGTGGTCGGGGGTAGTCGGGGCATAGGCTGGGGGTTTGGGATGTGGTCGGGGCATGGGCTGGGGGGTTTGGGATGTAGTCGGGGCATGGGCTGGTGGGTTTGGGATGTGGTCGGGGCATGGGCTGGGGGGTTTGGGATGTGGTCGGGGGTAGTCGGGGCATGGGCTGGGGGGTTTGGGATGTGGTCGGGAGTAATCGGGGCATGGGCTGGGGGGTTTGGGATGTGGTCGAGGGTAGTCGGGGCATGGGCTGGGGTGGCTTGGGATGTGGTCGGGGCATGGGCTGGGGGGTTTGGGATGTGGTCGGGGGTAGTCAGGGCATGGGCTGGGGGGTTTGGGATGTGGTCGGGGGTAATCGGGCATGGGCTGGGGGGTTTGGGATGTGGTCGGGGGTAGTCGGGGCATGGACTGGGGGGTTTGGGATGTGGTCGGGGGTAGTCGGGGCATGGGCTGGGGGGTTTGGGATGTGGTCGGGGGTAGTCGGGGCATGGGCTGGGGGGTTTGGGATGTGGTCGGGGAGGGTATGTTCGGTGTTGGGGTGAAAGTTTGCAGGTTTTCTGTAAAGCCACCATCAAGGTATGTCCGCACCTATCCTCGTATTGCCTACAACTCGCGCCCTTTTCAGAAAGTCTTTTGTTTTGTTTTCAGACATTTACGTTTGTACAATTAAGTTACAATCTTGTACAAGTTATCAATCCCCTGATGGACACGTTCAAGGCACGTTTTGGCTTAATGACAAGTTGCCGGAGATTTAAGAAATAAGAAAAGTTTAAAACTTTTCATGGTACTTTTGTAAAACTTTCCTGCTTGTGGGGTGTTTGCAAATTTGTGTCACGTCTTCATCTTCGTGATGGACACAGACAAAAGAACGACACTAGGTAGAGAGCATACCCCTCTCTGCCAGGCTGATTAGTTTACGTTTGGTATCCACTGATAGGCCGGATCTGGATTCGGACCCGAACCAAAAATCTAATGACAAATCGGTTTGTTCTTGTCGCCGAACCAACTCATGCACCAAGTTTAGTCATAAGTCATCCACAACTTTTTGAAATATCATGTTATATATCGTCTTTGACCCTGTCACAGCTCAATGGTGAAGAATCACTTAAATTTTGTTTATTTGATCCGGATTTGAATCTTCACCAAAAATGAATGGAATCTTCCTTATCACACACCCAACCTGTCCAGTTTCGTCCGAATCCGTCCACAACTTTTTGAGATATCTTCCTATTTATATTGTTTTTGGCCCCATCTCCTAATAGTGAAGAATCACTTTTTTAAATCTCAGATCCAGATCCTGATCTTCACCAAAATCGAACCATTTCGTCCTTGTCATATACCCAACCTCTCCACCAAATTTCGTCCAAATCCGTGCACGACTTTTTGAGATAGCCCGTTCACAAACAAACAGACAGGTAGGGGTGAAAATATAACCTCCATCCACCTGCGGTAGTGGAGGTAAACATACCTCGATGGGGGCTTTGGATTCACGACCCATCTCCGAATATCTCCAAACACTTACTTTTTGACCAACGGTGTAGTGTCGTCATTCAAAGATCCAAATTGGTTAAAAACCCCAATTTATTTCATTTACAAAATCGTCAATCCCTCTGTTGTAGCCACGGGAAGACGAATTGTGTTTGCAAAATAAAGGCACAAAACAGAGATTTGGAGTGGGGATGTGCCACATGGTCTCCATGCAGCTGAAATCACGTCTCATTAAAAAGAATATGGAGCAGATGGTCGATAAGATATTACACTGATGTGTGGCTAAGGGGGAGGAACTGGCTTCTTACCCCCACCCCCTTCCTCTCCCCCATCTCCTCACTAGTATGCTACCCCTGAACCATCCTGTCAGCCTAATGTGACTACTGAGTTTTAATGTGTGTGTGTGTGTGTATCAAGAGAAGCCCAAAGCGCCCATCCCTTTGTATAAGGGACTGTTTCTCTGTATGCAGCTTTAACATGGGGACTGAAAATTCGTTTCTCTGCTTCAACTGGACGAAATCGGCTGCAAATTTCAGAAGTGAATGCTTTGTACGTTGAGGTAATATGTTCCAAATTTCAGTGACGTCTGTTTCTGCATTCTTGAGTTTTATTGAGAAAACCCTCAAATTCACGTTGGTGTCTGTCTGTCCGTCCGTCCGTCTGCCCAAAATGTGTTGCCGCTCGTATCTCAAAGGCTATACGTTGAAACTAGCTGAAACTTGGAAAATACATCGACCAATAGGTCTAGTTAATGGCTTTCGAAACAATTTCAAACTCTGCGCTCATTAAGGGGGTCTACGAGGAGTTTTTTTTGGACACCCCCCCCTCCCCCAAAAAAATTATGTATTTGCTCTCTTCTCCGAAACTACACACACAATTTTGATGAAATTTGGTGACGATCTTCATATCTGATGCCTAATGAAGGTTTATTGACAGCATCAAAATCTGCACTCAATGGGGGAGCCAAAGGGGGGGGGGGCGGTTTACCCCCAAAAATAGGTATTTGCTCTCTTCTTCAAAACTACACACACGATGTTGGTGAAACTTGGCCACAAGCTTAATATCTAACGCCTAACGAAGGTGTATTGACTGCGTCAAAATCTGAGCACATTCAAGGAGTTTATGGGGGACGGGAGGGTTGATGATCCCCCCCCCCTCCTCCCCAAAATAGGTATTTGCTCTCTTCTCAGAAACTACAGACACAATTTTTATGAAACTTGATCACAACCTTTATCACCCGTGATGTACCAATGTTTGTTCATGGCATAAAAAATGAAGGTCTAAGTTGGTCCGTTGGGGGTTTGACCCTCCCCAAAATAGGTATTTGCTCCCTTCTCCGAAACTATACACCCGATTATCATGAAACTTGGCTAGAAGCGTCATATCTGATGCCGAACAAGGTGTATTGACCGCATCAAAATCTGAGCACATTAACGGGGTTTATGGGGGAAAGGGGATTAACCACCCTCCCCCCTCCACCAAAATAGGTCTTTGCTCTCTCCTCCAAAACTACACACACATTTTCAATTAAACTTTGTCACAATCTTCATCGCCCGTGATGTACCAAAGTCTCTCACGGAATTAAAAATACTAGGGCATGCCCGTACTATATATATATCTAAAATTATATCCCCCCCCTCTATTTACATGAAATGGATTGGTCCAAAGCGAACGGCTTGCGAGTACGGTGACAATCCCCCCCCCTCTATTTACATGAAATGGTTTGGTCCAAAGCGAACGGCTTGCGAGTACGGTGACAATCCCCCCCCTCTATTTACATGAAATGGTTTGGTCCAAAGCGAACGGCTTGCGGAGTTTGGTAAAGAAATCGCCATAGCGTGCACAAACGCGCAGGAAAGCGAAAGAATCGCAAATTAGTTTTAATAAGTTTTAAAACATAGTTTAACGCCAACATAGCGGCAACATAGTTTGCCAACGTGAAATAAATGAATACGCTCTCAAATGTGCCGTCCGAGGCAGAGTCTGTTCGCCACGTTCGGCACACGTGATAATTCGCTGCTCTCTGATTGGTTGAATCGTTTTTTGGACATAGCTCGGTAACTACTTGTCCGATTAATATGAAACCTTGAAAAGGCACATCCTCGGGTCCCCAGCAATATACCTGGCAAGTTTAAAGTATATCGGACCCGTGGTTGTCGAGAAACAGCGGTCACAGACAAACAAACAAACACACACACAGACACACACACACACACACAGAGATTACTGGAATTATAGATAGATCAGGGTCTGAGGGAGTCGTGGGGAGTTTCAGTGACTGTTGCTCCTGATCCAGGTGAGCTTCAGGACCCACGGTCCTATTTTTACTTGGCTCGGAGGTGATTCCCAAAAAGTTTGGCATCAAAACATTTCGACTCCGGTATGAATTATTGGAAAAAATGCCACGGGCATACATAAAAGGCCCCTTTATATGGTATGTGCCATGTGGTAAACTCCAGAAAAGAAGGGACATTCCATAGCTCGTAGAAAATGCCAAACAATAGAAAAGAAGGGACATGCAAAAAAATATTGTGTGCATGCTGGTTGCTGGTCTACCCTGTGTTCTTAAGGAGGAACCAAGTAATGCTCTAGAAAAGTTAATATAAAGGGGTGCCAATTTGATTCATACAGTTCAAATAATTTAACTTGCTCACGGGTTTTAACCTATATATTATGTAGGGCACCCCTTTGCCTCATGAGAAGAAACCCTCATGTATCATAAGTAGGGATCCGGTAGACCGTATGTCATGGAAGAGCAAGCGTATCTTCATGCCCCTCACGAGGGGTGGGGTTATGTTAATGAGCTATGGATTATGAGTAATCCCCTGTATGTAATGGCCTCTGTTATTTTTCCTCTGTTCCTTATGACACATGCAGCACACACACCTTGTCAGGAAATCGCGCATTAATAACCCTAAATAAAAACCAAACGGAAGTAGGACATTGAGCACTACCACTGATAACACCAACTTGGTGAGCACACAGGCACAGGCAGGGCCGTGAGGCCACGCCCCGAAGGGCAGTCATTGGTCCGGGATTGATTGGCGCAAAGACTGCTAAGATGGGACCATTGGATTGGTGGAGTATGCACAGATGACATCAGAGCCTTGAGTACAAAGGAGTGAGAGGGCAGACATTTTGTCTCTCTGCTTCTGGATTTGATCGCGGGCAGTCGGCATTTAATACTCTTGGCTTTCCCTCACTCGCTCTTGATTTCCACTCTTTTTCTTTGTCTCTTGAGTCCTGGCTTTGACGACGCTCGGTCATGTCCCGGCCTCTCTCTTCTTCGTCTTCTCGTGGCTGGCTCTGACCTTCTGGCTATGGCAGTGAACAGTCACAATTTGATATCTCGCTCTGCTTCGGGAGTTCACGGCGAGTGGTCGGAGTTCATAGCGCTCTTGTGATGTGAGACGTGGGTGCTGGTGTGAAACAGATGGCGAGTGGATGAGCGTGGCCTGCTCGCTTTGGGCTCAGCGGCTGGAAGAGCGAACTGCACGCCAAGGTCGTTCCCGCGCACAGACTTCGCGCCAACGAGCGCATTTTCATGCGCAAGGACGCGGGAACCGGGATGATTCCTGACGAGATTCAAGAGCCGATTGGAGCTAAGAGCCACACAAACACATTTATTTTTGTCCCCCGTCGCTCAGCGGAGCGAAAGGGGGACTATGGCTTTCCCCTCCGTCCGTGCGTGCGTGCGTGCGGCGTGCGTAAGCGAAGGACCGCATTCGAATTTAGTGTGTGGGTGCAACCCACGTCAAAATCCAAGATGGCCGCCGCCATGTATGTCTGATGCCATGTATGTCTGAACCTTGTAACCTGCATATCTTGAAAAATAAGCGAAGTACCAACGTCTAATCTGGTGTGTGGGTGTATCTAGGCACAAGGAAGAACGTTGTTTAAAATCGGGTCGCCACGTCAAAATCCAAGATGGCCACCACCATATATATGTCTGAAACTTGTGAGCGAAATATCTCGAAAAATAAGCGAAGTACCAACTTCTAATCTGGTGTGTGGGTGTATCTAGGCACAAGGAAGAACGCTGTTTAAAATTGGGTCGCCACGTCAAAATCCAAGATGGCCGCCGCCATGTATATGTCTGATGCCATGTATGTCTGAACCTTGTAACCTGCATATCTTGAAAAATAAGCGAAGTACCAACTTCTAATCTGGTGTGTGGGTGTATCTAGGCATAAGGAAGAACGCTTTTGAAAATTGGGTCGCCAGGTCAAAATCCAAGATGGCCACCGCCATGTATGTCTGAACCTTGTGAGATGAATATCTTGAAAAATAAGCGAAGTACCAACTTCTAATCTGGTGTTTGGGTGTATCTCGGCATAAGGACGAACGCTATTGAAAATTGGGTCGCCACGTCAAAATCCAAGATGGCCGCCACCATATATATGTCTGACCCTTGTGAGCGAAATATCTTGAAAAATAAGCGAAGTACCAACTTCTAATCTGGTGTGTGGGTGTATCTCGGCATAAGGAAGAACGTTATTGAAAATTGGGTCGCCATGTCAAAATCCAAGATGGCCGCCGCCATGTATGTCTGAATCTTGTGAGAAGAATATCTTGAAAGATAAGCGAAGTACCAACTTCTAATTTGGTGTGTGGGTGTATCTCGGCATAAGGAAGACCGCTATTGTAAAGTGGGTCGCCACGTCAAAATCCAGGACGGCCGCCACCATATATATGTCTGAACCTTGTGAGCGAAATATCTTGAAAAATAAGCGAAGTACCTTCTGGTGTGTGGGTGCATCTAAGCATAAGGAAGAACGCTATTGAAAATTGGTTCGCCACGTCAAAATCCAAGATGGCCGCCTCCATGTTTGTCTGACCCTTGTGAGCGAAATATCATATCATAGCATGTTTTCTGCATGTTCCACTTTGTCAACTCACATCACTTCCCCGACGGGGGACCGAGGCATAACGCTTGTCACAGTTATATTTCCCTTTGTCTGTATGGGAGCGCTCCACTTAGGAAATATGGTTTTATCGTGCATTATTTTGTGACAGGCATTTCCTCTAATAAATCGGGTATTTTTGTACATTTTAATTCCGTGTCGGTTTAAGTTGATTTATTGCAGGGTCGAGGACGTTGGGTGGAAGCCGTCCAGGTAAGTTTGTCATCCTCCTTTCCCTCGCATGTAACGAAGGTCCGCCATTGAATTAAACACCTCAGAGTTAAAGCTTGTTTGGTCATCCGTGTCACCCTGCGGTGTTCACCACACAGGGTAGTCACATGACAATATATATATATATATATATATATATATTGTTGCGGATATGAGGATTGTATTTTTTTGATTGTGTTGTATTGTATTGGAAATTGTTATGAATTATTGCTTGAGTCTGGCCCCTCCTGCCTCCAGTGTTGTGTAAAGGTTAAAAGGGCGTCCCGGTAGTTAATTCCATAAAGCATCCATTGAAGGACACTATAATACCCTTGTTCAGTAGCTTATATCTTTATTATGTGTTTTAGGGTAAGGCCTTGTCTTCCATTAAAATGACACTCCATTGCACCAAGTGAAAAAGATAGATTCCCTTCATTCTTCATTCCCATTTCCAAAAACCTCCATTTCCCCTTTCGTCAATTGCCATTCGCATTGCCAACTACAATTGCCGCCATTGGCCACGAGGCAGGGTCGGGGAAGAAAGGCGTGCCCGCCCGTCATCATCAAGGGCGGAGCCAGAGGGTCGCGCGACCAACCATGGCCGAGGTGAGCACACCGATGGGCGTGTCCTAAAGGCCGGCGGCTTAATCGCCGGAGGCGCTATAAAGGCGCGCGCGCAAGAAGTTGCAAAAAGGGTCCAAGAGAGAGCTGCGTGGTGAGGTCCATGAAAAGAGCTGGGTCGTCAGAGGAGAGCTGGGTTGTGAGGTCCAAGAGAGAGGAGGGGGATCATCCAGCAGCGATTCTTGTCCAAGAGAAGAGATCATCCAGCAGCGATTCTTGTTCAAAGGAGATCATCCAGGGAAGCACAAAGCCTGCTATTCGTCGCCTTGCTCGCCAGCAGCAGCGTCCACAGCAGCAACAACACTCAACAGCCGCTTGGGGCCTGGACGGCGGTTTTGAGCAGGGCCGCGAAGGAACGGCGGCTGCCCAATGCGCCGATCGTGCTGCCGGACCCGTTGGACCTCCCTCTCCTTCCAGCCAATCCACTCTGCAATTCCCCGTGTGAGTCCGTTTCTGTTTGTTCTGTCCTGGGTAGTTAATTAAGTTTGTATAAGCTAGTATTTTCACTGTGTCTCTAAAAGCTTCTGTTTATTATTTTATTATCTTTCCTTCTCCTTGGTTTCTTTGAGCCTGTAAATAGTAATAAATAGTAATCGTATTTCAAACCTTTTTTTTGCCTTCGTCTTCCTCTTCTTCACATCCGTGTCGTCTTTGTCTTTTCCCTCATTGAATATCTGTGGTGCGATACGGCCAACGTTCGAGTGAATCGGGTGAATCGGGGAAACTGTTAGGTCGCGGTGCCTCCGCTCGGCAAACATTACATCCTTAACCGCGGACCGTAACAATTGGTGTCTGGGAGTGAGATTCGGGGCCCGAACCAAATTTTAAAAACATTTAGAAAAAGATTTGGTCAAAATTTGGAGCGGCCGAAATTTGTTTTGTTAAAGAAAAACCCGAATTTTGAAATCGCGCAATGGATAGTCAAGGCGATCGGATGCAGGTGGGTGAGCTAGAAGGGGGGTTAGGAGTAACCCAGGATCAGAGGGGGGAGAACAATGAGGAGGTGGTTGAGGAGGTGTCAGGCGCGCAAAATGGCGTCCTCGCGCACGTGGTTGTAGCGGCACCAAATTTTGCCGCGCCCGTAACCGTAGCAGCACCAAATTGCGCTGTGGACGTGGTCGCGGCAGCCGAGCCAGAGATGCCAGAGTACATGTGAGTCTTTATGATTCAAATGATGGCAAAAATGGATGCTCAGGGGGAGCGATTGGAGGGCCAAATGGGAGACCAAATTGGAGGTTTGAAAAACAGTATGGGGGCAATGAGGGACGAAGCGAGGGCTCAGAGTGAGCAATTGGGGGTAATGAGGGACGAAGCGAGGGGTACCGGTGAGGGATTAGACAAGAAATTTGGGAAGTTAGACAATAAATTTGAGGGGTTAGACAACGGGATAAAAGAGGTGAAAAAGGGGTTAATGGGGTTAGAAAATAGGATGGAAGACAAATTGCGGGAGATAGGGGAGCAATCCGCCCGAGAAATTAAACAAATGGGAGAGCAGATAGAGGAGGTGAAAATTGGGGTAGAAACCAAATTGGATGCTCAGAGGGATGAATTGGGACAGATGAGGGTGGCATCTACAAAAGAGAGGGAGGAGATGAAGGAGGAGATACGACGAGGTGTAAGTGAGGAGGTCTCGGGGGTATGCGAGGAGGTAAAGCGAGGTGAAAAGCGTATAGAGAAAGAGGTGAGAAATGGAAGGGCTAGGTTACAGGGGGGAATAGAAGATCTGACGGAGGAGGTGGAACAGCTGACGGTGGGACAGACGGAGTTAGTGGAGCAGGTTCAAAGGAACACTGCGGTACTAGGAGGGTTAAAAGCGACACAAAAAGACATAAAAAATGAATTAATAGCGACACAGAAGGAATGTCAGATGGTGCATGAGGGGTTGACGAAGAAGTTGGAAGAGGTGACGGAAGTAATGGAGACGAAGGACCGAGAGGTAAGGACGCACATAGAAACGGTTAAAGTGGCGTTAGAGGAAGAGATAGAGGGGGCGCACCGGGAGATGAAGGAGGTAAAGGAAAAATTAGAGGAGGTGGAATAAGGGGTGAGTGAAATTAAGAAGAGACGAAGGGAAACTAAAAAGGAAATAAAGGAGGAGGTAATGGAATTGGTACAAGGTCTGGGCTCGAATCGGGATGATGTGCTCACTAACCAAATAAAGTTTGCAGGTGGCGAAGGAGGTGCGGAGACGAGGTGCCGAGGTGAGTGGCGATATACGTGAAAATGTATATGATGTGAGGGGAGCTTCAGTCGGCTTGGGGGTTGATTTGGATCCGGGTGTTCGTGAGAGGCCGGTGGTGAAGTGTGCAGCAGGTCCGGTGTGCGAAAGAGGAGGTGTGCGAGACTGTCCGACTCTGGGGTGTGTGAGGAAAAAGTGCGCGCCGAGGAGTGAGTGTGCTGTCGAGAGTGAGTCGGTCGTAGCGCGTGTGCGAGGGAGCACATGGAAGCGCGTAGTGAGGAGTGTTACAGAGGATGTAACGAGAAAGTGTACACCTGTGGTGAGTGTTACGGAGGAAGTAACGGGAGAGTGTGCGCAAGAGGATGCGCGAGAAAGGTGTGTAACGGACGGGTGCATGGGGAAAGAGTGCGCTGTCAAGAGTAAGGGAGAATGCACGCCTGTGGTGAGTGTTACAGAGGATGTAACGGGAGAGTGTGCTCAAGAGGATGCGCGAGAAAGGTGTGTAACGGACGGGTGCATGAGTAAAGAGTGCGCTGGCGAGAGTAAGGGTGAGTGCGTGACCGAGTGTGGCCGTAAAAGTAGTGAGAGTGACACGGAGCGTGAGTTGGTTGTGGCAGGTGAGAGAGGATGTACACCTGGAATGGAAGGATGCACACCTGGAAGGGTAGAGCGTGTGTGGGAATGCACACTTGAGTTGGTAGTGAGGCACATGGTTGGGTGTGCGAGTGAGAGCACACCTGTGATTGTCACAGAGGAGGTGACCGAGAAGGGGGCGCAAAGAGGTGTGTTGGTGAGGTGTGCGAACAACGAGTGTGTGCAAAGGTGTGAGGTGGTCAGGTGTGTGAGCGGAATGAGTGTACCTGGGTGTGTAAGCGAAGGTGCAATGACCAAGAGCAGGGAGACGGCTGGATGTGTGAGCAAGGAACGGGCTGCGGGGTGTAAGCATGCAGGTGAGGCATCGACGGTAACCGGGTTAGCGGTTAGAGCGACTTATAGCCAAATCGGGCCCTCGGTGCGTGCCGGGTTTCGCGTGCCGCGAGGACCAGCGGGGATCCGAACCACGGCGGGTTCGAAAGGACCGCCGTACTTGATCCACGCTGGGCCGCGCTTGGAATGGCCGCGTCCGTGCTCCACTAGGTGGAGCGGGCAGCCCGATAGGAAGGGTCGCCATGGCGACCCCTTTTTGTTGAGGCGCTCCGGCAGGTCGAGATCGGGCCATTAGACGGCTCTGTGCCGAGATGGTGCGTGGGATCTCGGCCCGGGTAAGCGTCCTTCCCTGCACCGAATGCGGGACGTATCCAGCCGCCGGCCCCAAGCAACCCGCATTCATTGCTCGGCTGTACGAAGCCGAGCTTTGGAAGTGAATTGGCGCACCGAGAGGCACTAGTAAGTAGACTGTGATGACGAGGATAGTGGTTTGGACCCGAAATTGCAAAGCAAAATTTGATGATTGGCAGAGTGATGATTGGCAGTAATGATGGGTAGTGATTGGCAAATTTTTAATTGGCTGAAATTTGATGTGCTAAATTGGTAGTGAAACATGCCCCATGTGATGGGATGGCAACTCTGTCATCCCTCACAGCGGGGGCAAAGGAGCACTAGTCTTATGGGGTTTATGGCAGTGAAAACTAGCCCGGGAGGGTTAGGATATAATGATAGGGACCTAGAAGATGACCTTAGGTAACGTTAAGATTAGTTAGTGACAATGATACCTGTAGTGGGGACACAGGTAGATTAGTGTGGATGATAATGACGTGGTATGTGCTTAGTTTAAAGGGAAGACGGGGAGCACTAAGTTAGCAGGGCACCAGGTAGTTCAGATGATGCCATGTGAGTGTTGGAGGTGTATTCAAGTGTATTGAGCAGGGTATGAGTAAATGAGTGTGAGTTGTAGTGAGATTGCACAGGTGTGCAACTGAGCAGGTGGATGGAGCAGTGTGTGAGTGAGTGAAGGTGATGTGCGTTGTGTTGACCAAATGGTCCAGGAAGGAAGGAGGGTGCAGGTGGCACCAGGTAAGATTGCACAGGTGTGCAACGACAGGTGAATGGGGAATGGTTGTGTGAAATACATGGAGTGTGGAATACCGGGAGTGTGGAGTATATGGAGTATTGGAATGGATGGTCGTGGAGTGAGTATGGTGGAAACTATGGAGTGGAGTGGATGGTGCGAAGGTGTGAATGGGGGAAGGATGGACCCCCATCACGAATACCCGGGGCGGGTAGTGTAAGTGTTAGGTAGAGGGTATAGGTAAATTGTGGTTGGATATTGGCATCTGTGGTGCGAGGTGAAAGAATGGTATTTGGATGGGTGCATTAGTGTTGTGGAAATGGCTGGGCGTGTAGCCTGTTAGTGTGTGTAGTTGGTTTGGGCACTCCACCACTGTGAGGATGTCGGCCAGGTGAGGCCGCAGGTGGGCTCTGGGAGCCGGTAGAGTTGTTGTGGATGGGGCCCGAGGATCCGGAGGACGGACCCGGGTAGCCCAGTGCCAGAGGGCACAGAGGGGTGACAGAGCCAGGAGGGGCCTTCCCCAATTAGATAGGTTAGGGTGAGGAGCTAGGGTAGCTCAGGTGGCAACTGCAGTGGTGGAGGTGTGCAGGTGGGTAGACCTGCTGGGAGAGCTACACAACCCAACCCGGAAATTGTGCAAGGGCACAGGGAGTTGCATTGGGGGAGTGAGACCCCAAATTGAGGAGGCACCACAGTTTGGTCAATGGGAATTGGTTTTTAGAACCCATAGTGTAAGATGGCCAATGGATTGGCAGGGAAAGACCCCGGGTAGTGTAAAGTGTGTTAATGTCATTTAGAGGATAGTTAGGATGAAAATCTCCTCGCACCATCTACATCCACTCACCTGACGTAACGATGGTACTCCACACCATGCCATGGTTGTTTTAAATTATTTTTGATGCAAATGTTTTGGATTGTGAGACGCATCATGACGTGGGTGTGACATTGTGCTTGATGTTCCATCTCTTCCTCCTTGTGAGGATTGATGATGAATTGGGTGATGGCAAATTTTGGATAGAGGGTTTGTGGGAACGAATTTGGTATAGGGGGAAGATGTGACGGTCGTGACGAATTTGTAAATGTGTAGATTTTTGTAAATATGGGGTAAGGGCAAGGGTAGTGTAGGTGACGGGGACGGGGGGTGACGTACGGTAGGGACGAGCTTTTCTCACTTCGCTCTCCGTACGCACTTCACCTTGCATTGCCTTATTGATGAGTACCCTTGTGACCTTGCCCCTCGCTCATCTGTCTTCCCCCCCTTTGTCTCCCACATGAGGACCTGAGCGCCACTGGGCGCCGAGGGGAGCGTGCGTGAGTCTGCCATTGTGCGCCCGGAACTCCCAGAACCAGCTGTCTGCATCGATGCACCACATTATGGACCACATGTCTGTGGCCGAGCACCACTTATGGACCCCATGGGTTGGGGCATGGCCCCTCTGCTGGAACCGGCCACGAAGGCCCGAAATCTTGCTGGCGGACCTTGGCCACAGGGCACCGATGCCCCACAGGTGAACCACACTAGTCGGCCCTGTGGGCCATAAATAAAATAAATAAACATGGACACGTTTGGGCAAGTTTTATTGCAAATAGGCCGCCAGTAAGAAAATGAAAGAAAGACAACATCTGGAAGAAATAATAATAGCCAGCAGAGGGAGCCGAAGAGCAAGAGACCACCTGCAGGGTTAGGGGTTGTTGTTTTTATTTTTTATTCATGAACAATGATGACTGTGCACCGATTGGTGCTTGAGGGTGTGTTGGTGCGTTTTGGGTGCTTTCATGGTGCATTGATGCAGAGCAGACTGTCTCCCCCCCAGAAAGAACAATCACAGGTCCTGGGTTAGTTTTGTAAATAAAAGTAGCGTCAATTGTAAATAATGCTCCCCACCGTCAGTGTGTAGTTTGAAGACCATTCCGCAATTCGGTTAACTGTGGGCGTGAGTCTGTTAGGTAGGGTGCAATGGAGCAGCGGGACACATTTATCTATGTTTTAAAACTGTCGCACTCAGGGTCAGGTTAAAAGTAGAGGGAACTACACCTACGTGTCACACTAAATTAAAGTTATAGGCCCGGGCCGTGCCTAAGAGGAGGAGGGTGCAGTGTTGCGGATATGAGGATTGTATTTTTTTGATTGTGTTGTATTGTATTGGAAATTGTTATGAATTATTGCTCGAGTCTGGCCCCTCCTGCCTCCTGTGTTGTGTAAAGGTTAAAAGGGCGTCCCGGTAGTTAATTCCATAAAGCATCCATTGAAGGACACTATAATACCCTTGTTCAGTCGCTTATATCTTTATTATGTGTTTTAGGGCAAGGCCTTGTCTTCCATTAAAATGACACTCCATTGCACCAAGTGAAAAAGATAGATTCCCTTCATTCTTCATTCCCATTCCCAAAAACCTCCATTTCCCCTTTCGTCAATTGCCATTCGCATTGCCAACTACAATTGCCGCCATTGGCCACGAGGCAGGGTCGGGGAAGAAAGGCGTGCCCGCCCGTCGTCATCAAGGGCGGAGCCAGAGGGTCGCGCGACCAACCATGGCCGAGGTGAGCACACCGATGGGCGTGTCTTAAAGGCCGGCGGCTTAATCGCCGGAGGCGCTATAAAGGCGCGCGCACGCAAGAAGTTGCAAAAAGGGTCCAAGAGAGAGCTGCGTGGTGAGGTCCATGAAAAGAGCTGGGTCGTCAGAGGAGAGCTGGGTTGTGAGGTCCAAGAGAGAGGAGGGAGATCATCCAGCAGCGATTCTTGTCCAAGAGAAGAGATCATCCAGCAGCGATTCTTGTTCAAAGGAGATCATCCAGGGAAGCACAAAGCCTGCTATTCGTCGCCTTGCTCGCCAGCAGCAGCGTCCACAGCAGCAACCACACTCAACAGCCGCTTGGGGCCTGGACGGCGGTTTTGAGCAGGGCCGCGAAGGAACGGCGGCTGCCCAATGTGCCGATCGTGCTGCCGGACCCGTTGGACCTCCCTCTCCTTCCAGCCAATCCACTCTGCAATTCCCCGTGTGAGTCCGTTTCTGTTTGTTCTGTCCTGGGTAGTTAATTAAGTTTGTATAAGCTTGTATTTTCACTGTGTCTCTAAAAGCTTCTGTATATTATTTTATTATCTTTCCTTCTCCTTGGTTTCTTTGAGCCTGTAAATAGTAATAAATAGTAATCGTATTTCAAACCTTTTTTTTTGCCTTCGTCTTCCTCTTCTTCACATCCGTGTCATCTTTGTCTTTTCCCTCATTGAATATCTGTGGCGCGATACGGCCAACATTCGAGTGAATCGGGTGAATCGGGGAAACTGTTAGGTCGCGGGGCCTCCGCTCAGCAAACATACCATCCTTAACCGCGAACCGTAACAATATATATATAAGTTCAGCAAGCTACTTGAGTTAAACACGTGAAAAAGTAAGTACACCCCATGTAAAGTTTTGACTTTATCAACATATTTCAACATACAGCTATTTCATCTTCATTTCAACAATATTGAAAGATAAAGGTGATATAATATAACAAATATCATGAAACATTTACATTTTGTAGTCCATTGTATAATTTAAATAAACATAAATGCAAATTTCGCATGTGGAAAAAGTAAGTACACCCCGACATTTATCACTACTTCAAATACGTAAAATTAGAATCAGGTGCACCAGCTCAGGTGCAAATGATTAGAACATCGTTGGAGAAGATCTTGGAGGAACCTGTCTTATTTAAACCTCAGACATTTAGTTTGGTTTGCTCTTTGTTGTTGAAGTGTGCGGCGTCACCATGCCATGCCGATATCAAAAGAGCTCTCAGGCCTTCAGAAAGAAGGTTATAGATGCCTACGAGTCTGGGAAGGGATTTAAAAAGATGTCCAAACAATTTGAAATCAATCATTCGACTGTCCGGAAGATCATCGACAAGTGGAGAAGATTCCAAACAACTGCCAACTTGTTCAGGCCAGGCCGCCCTAGCAAGTTCAGCCCGAGAGCAGACCGCAAGATGCTGAAAGAAGTCTCGAAGAACCCCAGAATGTCATCATGGGACCTTCAGGTAGCTCTTGCCACTGTTGAGGTCAAAGTGCACGAGTCTACCATTAGAAAGAGGCTGCACAAATTTGATCTACATGGGAGGTGTGCCAGGATGAAACCTTTGCTGTCCAAAAAGAACATCAGGGCAAGACTAAAGTTTGCCAATGAACACCGAGGCAAAGACCAGCACTTCTGGAACAATGTGGTCTGGACAGATGAGTCAAAGGTAGAGCTATTTGGCCACAGTACCAGAAGACATGTTTGACGAAAACCAAAGACAGCATTTGACCACAGGAACCTGATACCAACTGTAAAGCATGGTGGTGGAAATATTACTGCGGCAGTAAAGCATGGTGGTGGAAATATTATGGTTTGCGGCAGCTTTGCTGCATCAGGGCCTGGGCAGCTCACCATCATAGAATCCACTATGAATTCTTCATTGTACCAGAGGGTGCTTGAGGATAATGTGAGGCCACCTGTCAGAAAGTTGAAGCTCAACCCAAGGTGGACCTTGCAACATGACAATGACCCTAAACATACCAGTAAATCGACCAAGGAATGGCTGAAAAGAAAGAAATGGAGGGTTCTGGAATGGCCAAGTCAAAGCCTGGATCTAAATCCCATCGAGATGTTGTGGGGGGATTTGAAACGAGCTGTGCATGCAAGAAACCCTTCAAACATCGCACAGCTGAAAGAATTCTGCATGGAGGAGTGGGCAAAAATTTCTCCCAGTCAATGTCAGAGACTGGTAGACAGTTATAAGAAATGCCTACTTGAGGTTGTTTCTGCCAAAGGGGGCAATACCACCTATTAGAGCCAAGGGTGTACTTACTTTTTCCAAATGCGAAATTTGCATTTATGTTTATTTAAATGATACAATGGACTACAAAATGTAAATAAAACCACCGTTTAGAGGCCATTTTTCCCCGCAAAGCGGGGGTTGGCCTTTTCGGGGACCGTGGTAGTTGTTGTTTTTTGGTCCCCCTTTTGAAGCAATGTTTTACGGCCGGATGCCCTTCCTGACGCCAACCCTTTTTGCCGCCTTCAACGACAAACAGGGAATTACCAGTGAACTGGTACTCAATTAGCCGACCTCGGAAGGATGACAGGCTGAGTCAACCCCCCTGGCATTAATTCGGCGATCGACCGAGATTCGAACCCAGGATCCTAGGATCCTAAGCCGGCACCCTAGCCGCTAGCCCAACACCAGGGATTACTACAAAATGTAATCGAGTGAATCGGTTGTTCGGACTACAAAAGTGTCCGAATCCGACACAAAAGTGTCCGATCGGACTACAAAATGTAAATGTTTCATGATATTTGTTATATTATATCACGTTTATCTATCAATATTGTTGAAATGAAGATCAAATAGCTGTATGTTGAAATATGTTGAAAAAGTCAAAACTTTACATGGGGTGTACTTACTTTTTCACGTGACTGTATATATATATATATATATATAGTGCTGCGGCTTTGAGATGTGTACAGTATCGTCAATAAAGGTTTGCCCCCATAGATAGTCACACAAGCAACAGGTAGCCTCATTTGTAGTATAGTTATGTCTTAGTATGTGTGAGAGTAGGCCCCTTCCAGTGTTAATCCTGCGTTGTGTAAAGACAGGAGAATAGGTCCTACTCCGGAAAACCATCCTACCTCGGTAGGCGCAATCCATTTTGCTGCCCTTTGCTCGCTCACTAGTCGAGTTAACACGAGGTAGGCCTCAAAGGGTGGGGCCGGCGTTGAGGTCGGGGTGGGGTCGAGGCAGAGCGCCGAGGCGATGACCTTAAGCATGAGCCGAAAATCAGGGCTCCGAGGTGGTTGCGTCAGAGGGCGTGGTGAGAAGTCTGGTGAGTTCCAGAAGGCTCGCGGGGCGGGGCTATATAACCCGATGCGCAAAAGCCCTCAACAGGACTTGCGTGCACACTGCAGTGGCAGAGGACTCGTGTGCACACGGCAGTTGCAGAGGACTTGCACCAGTAGCGCGAAGGACTTGCAGAAGGACTCACAGAGGCGCTTGGGTTGTGAACGAGTGCATGAGAAAACCCTCGTTAAGGACTTGAGGAGAGAACTCGCAGTATGCCGTTGTTGAACTTGACCCTCGCATGGGAACGTGCGTGCCAGAGAAGCAGAGGAGTTGGTCGTGAATATACGTGGGCTCAGCCAGGCGCGTTTGTAGCAAACAGCGCATTTTCGGCCAAGCGAGTGAACGCGACTGAATAACCGCCAGCCGCGCTAAGTCCGCCCTCTACCGTTCGCCCCGAGATTACCCGTTTGTTCGAGCGACACGATACGAGTTCCTGCCTTCGCCTACCTCCATCTCCGCGGGACGTGCCGAGGACCGAGGGGAGGCGGTTCCTGGACGACCAAGCCGGTGCGTTTGGCCTGAACATCATCCGGCCCATCTGCAATCCCCGTGTGAGTGAGACGGGCCTGTTGTCCTTGGGTATTAAGAATCAGACCGTCTAAGCTGCTCTGTGTCTCTTCATCCTGTACTGTAAATACGTGCAATACTCATTAAATCTATTTGTTCTTCCTTTTCTTCTAAATTCGATCGTCTTTGTGATTTCTCCATTGACTAAGCGTGGCACGAGTAAAACCGCTTGAATCGGGGTCCATTAATTATAACTGTGCGGATCACGTGTACGCAAACCGCTTGGCGTATTACCATCACACGTGATTCATGCGAGGCTTATTTCCTCGCTTCCAGGGCGGCGCTAGTACTTAGGTATG
This sequence comes from Myxine glutinosa, assembly GCF_964187855.1. NCBI lineage: Eukaryota > Metazoa > Chordata > Myxini > Myxiniformes > Myxinidae > Myxine > Myxine glutinosa. The sequence goes on from NC_136272.1 coordinate 94,213,281, forward strand.
AGCGAATTTGGTCCCGAAACCCTATTTGGCGCTGTCCGGAAGGGACGTTATCGGTCTCGGGTCGCGCCAGGTCAGTAAAGACAAGGGGATTAATCCCCCCATGATAAGGGGAGAAGGCCGGCGACAGATCCGCAACAATATATATTGTTACAGACGCGGCTTTTAGATGTTATATTGACCGAGCGGTGGTGTATTTAACCGCGTCCGAACAGTTATTCCCCGATTAAAACCCGATTCCACCCGACGTTGACCAGATCGCCCCACAGAGATTCAATCGGGAAATCTCTAAAGCGACCGAAAGAGAATGAAAAAGAAGAAGAAGAAGAATACGGCGGAAGAACAGATTTTATTATACACACACAAGCAATGGATGGAAGAAGCAGTAACACAGCGAATCCTTAACTTACACTATTCATTTTTACTTAGCCCCAAGACAAACGAGCAGGACAGGACGTTCACACTTACACAGGGGATAATGCAGGCAGGTAGGGCTTGAGATGGATCGCTTGAGAGGCAGGCAAGGTCGGGAGGCCGCCGTTCGCAATTCCTCGCGGTTTTGGCGGGAAACCCTCCGTCGTGTATCCGCTGTGGTCGACGGCACGCGCTGGTTCGGCACACCTGCTCCTCTCTTGGGGTGGAGCCGTCTCCCTCCTTTCAGCGCGTCTCTCCAAAGCTGGTCTCCTTGCCGAGTACCTCTCCTCTTTGGCTTGGAGCGTTTCGCATCTCACCGCCTCTCTTTGGTGCAGCCTCTTTGCTCCTTTCCCAGGGTCATCTCCAGCTCTTCTCCTAAAGCAGTCCCTTGCAGTCGCTTTTATCACCTCGAGCGAAATCAAGCCGCCGACTCCGAGGGCACGCCTACCGGGTCACTCACCGCGGTGTTGATTGGCTGTTAGGGCTGGTTCACTCCTTCCCTCTTATGACGAGGTGGAGACACGCCTTTCTTCCCCAACCTTACCTCGTGGCCAATGGTGGTTTGAAGAAAACCGGCCAAAATGCGGAAGGCAATTGGAAGGGAGGTTTTGGGGAAATTGGAAGGGCCTACGCTTATTTTGTTTGATACAATGCAAAGTCAATCTAGTGGGAAAACACATACTTAGCCTACATGGAATAAGGAAATACACTATTTAAAAGATATATCGTGACCTGCGTGTACATTTCATGCAATTAACTAGGACGCTGACTGCGACCATTATTTACATTAACAGGGTGTTACCGTACCTTTTGTAACGTTCACATTGTAACGTTTTCACATTCGTTACACTTCCTCCAAAATTGTTACACTTCTCAAAAACCGTTACACTTCTCAAATTCGTTACACACTTCTCAAAATCGTTACTATATATATATATATATATATATATATATATATATATATATATATATGTATATATTATACATCATTGCATTCGTGCCAGTTGCCTGGTCAGAGTCCGGCGAGTCATCTCAATATGGCTGTAGTGGTTAACCAATTTGAAGACTTCCCAGCCAGATCATGTGTCCAACAGTGACAATACCATTCTGATTGGGAACACCAAATCGGTTGAACGCTGTCATACCAAACACCTCTCACTCGCCGTTGGCCAAAAGTCAGTTTCATGGGTGGAGGACTGTCCATCCCTTGTGACTTTGGGATGAACCTCCCCCTTTTTAAGCTGGCCGGGGCACCGCCTAAACTACAAGCTGAAGGTCAAACTAGACACTAAAAAGAGACAAAGGACAGATTCCAAAGGGTAGAACATAAAATAAAAGGCTCACAGAGATGGCGATTTTTAGACACATGCTGTGGGGGGTGTATTTTGTCTGTCGAGACCAGTGGTTCTTAAACTGGGGGGATGGGGGGGGGGGCATAAGAAGATTTCAGCGGGCATGAGGGGTCTCTGGAAATTGCTCGTATGAAGGGCTTACAATGCAAAAAGTGCACACACATAAAGCTATATATATATTGCCTTCAGAAATTATTTACACCCCTTGACTTTTTCACATTTTTGTGTTACAGCCTGAATTTAGAATGGGTTAAATTGAGATTTTTTGTCACTGATCTACACACAATACCCCATAATGTCAAAGTGGAATTTTTTTTTTTAGAATTTTTTTACAAATGTAATATATATATATATATATATATATATACAGTGGGGAGAACAAGTATTTGATACACTGCCGATGTTGCAGGTTTTCCCACTTACAAAGCACGTAAAGGTCTGTAATTTTTATCATAGGTACACTTCAACTGTGAAAGACGGCATCTAAAACAAAAATCCTGAAAATCACATTGTATGATTTTTAAGTAATTAATTTGCATTTTATTGCATGAAATAAGTATTTGATCACCTACCAACCAGTAAGAATTCCGGCTCTCACAGACCTGTTAGTTTTTTCTTTAAGAAGCCCTCCCATTCTCCACTCATTACCTGTATTAACTGCACCTGTTTGAACTCGTTATCTGCATAAAAGACGTCTCCAGACCGTCTCCGACCACAAAGACCGCAAAGACCGACCGCAAAGCCGTCTCCAGACCTGTCCACACTCAATCAGACTCCAACCTCTCCACAATGGGCAAGACCAGAGAGCTGTCTAAGGACATCAGGGACAAATTTGTAGACTTGCACAAGGCTGGGATGGGCTACAGGACAATAGGCAAGCAGCTTGGTGAGAAGGCAACAACTGTTGGCGCAATTATTAGAAAATGGAAGAAGTTCAGGATGACAGTCAATCTCCCTCGGTCTGGGGCTCCATGCAAGATCTCACCTCGTGGAGCCTCAATGATCATGAGAAAGGTGAGGGATCAGCCCAGCACTACACGGCAGGACCTGGTCAATGACCTGAAGAGAGCTGGGACCACAGTATCAAAGAAAACCATAAGTAACACACTACGCCGTCATGGATTAAAATCCTGCAGCGCACGCAAGGTCCCTCTGCTCAAGCCAGCGCATGTCCAGGCCCGTCTGAAGTTTGCCAATGACCATCTGGATGATCCAGAGGAGGAATGGGAGAAGGTCATGTGGTCTGATGAGACCAAAATAGAGCTTTTTGGTTTAAACTCCACTCGCCGTGTTTGGAGGAAGGAGAAGGATGAGTACAACCCCAAGAACACCATCCCAACCGTGAAGCATGGAGGTGGAAACATCATTCTTTGGGGATGCATTTCTGCAAAGGGGACAGGACGACTGCACCGTATTGAGGGGAGGATGGATGGGGCCATGTATCGCGAGATCTTGGCCAACAATCTCCTGCCCTCAATAAGAGCATTGAAGATGGGGCGTGGCTGGGTCTTCCAGCATGACAACGACCCGAAACACACAGCCAGGGCAACTAAGGAGTGGCTCCGTAAGAAGCATCTCAAGGTCCTGGAGTGGCCTAGCCAGTCTCCAGACCTGAACCCAATAGAAAATCTTTGGAGGGAGCTGAAAGTCTGTGTTGCTCAGCGACAGCCCCGAAACCTGAAGGATCTGGTGAAGATCTGTATGGAGGAGTGGGCCAAAATCCCTGCTGCAGTGTGTGCAAACCTGGTTAAGAACTACAGGAAACGTCTGATCTCTGTAATTGCAAACAATGGTTTCTGTACCAAATATTAAGTTCTGTTTTTCTGATGTATCAAATACTTATTTCATGCAATAAAATGCAAATTAATTACTTAAAAATCATACAATGTGATTTTCAGGATTTTTGTTTTAGATTCCGTCTTTCACAGTTGAAGTGTACCTATGATAAAAATTACAGACCTTTACGTGCTTTGTAAGTGGGAAAACCTGCAACATCGGCAGTGTATCAAATACTTGTTCTCCCCACTGTATATATATATATATATATATATATATATATATATATATATATATATATATATATATATATATATATATATATATATATATATATATATATATATATATATATATGTATATATATATATATATGTATATATATATATACATATGTATATATATATATATATATGTATATATATATATATGTATATATATATACATATATATATACATATATATATATATACATATATATATATATATATATATATATACATACATACATACACATACATACATACATACATATACAGTATAAAATCAGCACCTAAGGTCAGTCGTTTCTTCTTCCAGGACTAGAACATGGAAGCCGAAGCAAGACGCCTCGAGCGTGTGCACGTCCATTCGGTGTACGAGAACATCGCTCCATATTTTACCGCCATGCGGCTGTGCACGTGGCCTCGTGTGCGACGCTTCCTGCTGCGTCTCCAACCTGGCAGCCTGGTAGCCGACGTGGGTCAGTCAAGAGTTGAGTGTATTTGGGTTGGGGAAGGAGGCCAAGCGTTGTAGTCACATTTGTGTTCAAGCAAATTTGGTTGTAGTCAGTCACATGACACCCTGTTGTAGTGTTGTAGTTTCCTTGGGCCCACTTTTCTCAAATTGTTTTGATATTTTCTCACCACCCCCTTTTACTCCCTTGCACCCAATGTGTTGAGATCCATCTGGAGTATATCAAAAAACATTGTGTGGGGGTGTGGCAGGAGATAAAAACTTTCACCGAGATGTAAATGGCAACCTGCAGGTTGTGGCGAAGGACGTTACCTTGGATTAAATGGACACGTCTTCACACTCGGCTGCGACTATTGCCGACCACTGGCTACCATGGCACGGAGTGCAGGACACGATGTTACCGTGTGTGACAACCTGCATCTCCCAATCCGTTCAAGTTGCCTTGATGCTGTCATCTCCATCGCCGGTGAGCTGCCACTGTTAATTCCGGTGGGAATGGTTCATTCCAGCATGGTTATTCAATTGTCTTTGGCATAGATATTCTTTCTGCTACAAGCGGTGTCTTTACGATGTCGATCTCATGTCACCTCTGTGTCTGTAGTGATCCACCATTTCTGCACCAAGCAACGGCGAATCCGAGCCCTGCAGGAACTTGCCAGGGTGCTGCGGCCTGGTGGACGTATGCTGGTCTGTGTCTGGGCTCACGAACAACCATTGCGCCGTTTCCAGAAGCAAGATGTGCTTGTGCCCTGGGAACCAGTGACCCATCGACGGATCACCATGGACTTGAGTTTTGCCGCTCAGACATGTGACTCACGAGTGCAGAACCTTCAAGCGGAAGGCAGCCATTTTGGAAATACACGGTTAGGGTCCATGTTGCAAAGAGACCCGTGGAAAATAAAGAAGATGGAATGCTTCAAGAACTTTAATCATCCCTCTTTGGAAGGCGTAGAGCCTTCCCTGCAGGAACTTGCCTTCCAGATCTGTTCCGTCGGCCTTCCAGATCTGTGCGGAACTCATGAAGAGGTTTCCCGGTCAAGACGTAAGACCACAAAAGGAGAGGTACAACAACTGCACATTAAGGTAGATCGTCAAGAAGCGTCATTTCTGCACACGAGGCAAGATTGTACTTCCGGTATTGACGCTACTTCCGCTATCGAGATGTCGGGCCATTCGTCGGCCTCGGTTTCGGCAGGTATTGGGAGGTCGTCACCTGTGGCAGACGAGGTGGATTCTCGTTGCTTGCGTTACTACCATGTTTTCCGTGAAGGAGAGCTGATGCATCTTGTCGAGAAGTACATTCCGGACCTTCACGTACTCGAGGCCTATTATGACCATGCTAACTGGTGTGCGGTCGTAGAGAAACGTCTCCTGCAAGGAAAGAACAACATTCCCGAATTGTAAAGCTTTTGTTGCTTCCTGGAAGCACTTGAGCGAATTTGTCCCGAGTTTTAACGCGCATTGTCTGACTTTGTCGATCTCAAAGCAACATGGCGAACAATCCGCCAAATTAAGAACATTGTTTGATTCGTTAAGGTGGGTTTTCACGGGACACGCGAACGGTTCGCGAAGGATGCGAATGTCGAAAAAATGGCAAAGTCCAACATTCGTATTTTAGGCTCCAAAAGTTCACCAAACATGCGCGGGGGTTCGGAAGCGTCGTCAATTGTTCGCAGGAGTCGTTTTTTGTTCGGCGGGTATTTCAAAAATGTTTGAAATTACAACTTACAAAATTACATTACAAAATTACAAATTCACGCATTTCAGACAAAAATGTTTGAAATACCCGCCGAACAAAAAACGACTCCTGCGAACAATTGACAACGCTTCCGAACCCCCGCGCATGTTTGGCGAACTTTTGGAGCCTAAAATACGAATGTTGGACTTTGCCATTTTTTCGACATTCTTATCCTTCGCGAACCGTTCGCGTGCCCCGTGAAAACCCACCTTTACACTTTTCGTAAACACCAGCTTGGCATTTGTTAACACTTTGTCATGTGTAACTGGACAAATTTAGGATAACGATGTACAATTGTGAAGAATAATTGATATATATATATTTTTAACATTATGGTCTCTCACTTGTGGAGGAGCTGCAACACAAATGGTACACACACACACATATACACACACACACACACACGCACACACACACGCACACGCACACGCACACACACATCCACACACGCACACACACATCCACACACGCACGCACATATATACACACACACACACACACACACACACACACACACACACACACACACACACACACACACACACACACACACACACACACACATCCACACACACATCCACACACACATCCACACACACATCCACACACACATCCACACACACATCCACACACACATCCACACACACAACACCTGACCTGACTTCAGCCAAACACAGCTGCACTTGGAACTTGGGGGGAAGTGATGTAACTTCCCTGGGAACTAGCAGCACCATCTTTATGACGTCACTTTTGGGGTTGTTTCCTTCTTTTATGGAAGTACTGCTCTGCATTGGATTCATTAAATCGTTTCAGGCCAGGTCCAGTCCTTCTGGATACATCTCATATAGAGTATGATGAAAACGATTATGGTCTGACCAGCGATTACTTGCAGGACCTAGTAGTATAAAAACCAGATATTGTATGTTTGGGTCAATCACACGTCATATATCTGCCTTGTCATTAAAATAGCTGGAAACATGGATAACCGTGTTTTTGCTACATATTAATTTAATTGTTCCAACAGGAATAAACCTTGAATCAAAACTCCATTAACAATAAAATATTCTTCCTGAACAATCTCCCCTACCTTCCAGCTTCCCCTCTAGTGTTGCACTAAATCAACATGAAAATTGTCTGTTTGAGAGAACCGGATTGTTAGGCCTTAATGAAGGATGTGATGGATTTCTAGCACATACATTGCAGGAATACTAATTGTCTGACATTGTTATCTTTCGTAGGATATGCTGAAAATATTAGGACATCATTGCATCAGACTTGCCAAGTCCTTCATCTTTGTCGAAGTGTGCAGCATCACTTAAAAGATGTTTATTTTTTAATTTTTGTATACTAAGTCGAGGCTCGTGTAAGAGCTAACACATATATATATATATATATATATATATAATAAAGAGAGCAGGAGGGAGGGGGAAGCACAACAACAGCAGAGAACAGGGACATCGGGAGATCTGTGGAAGGGAGAGGGCTGGGGCGGTGTACACGGGGAGTTTCTCGTTTTTAATTCACTAAATTGACTTTAATGTTAGTTCATTAGTTAATAAGTATGTGTGAGCTCTTACACGAGCCTAAACTTCCTATACACAAATAAATATATCAGTGAGAGAAGCAGATGCATCATCCATATACTGTAGTCTATACCACATATAGAAGGATCCGAGTCTCCCCATGCGTAACACTTTATTCCAAAGAGTTTTTGCTCTGTACAATAATACAAATTGCACCGTTGGAAAGGTAGTAATCCATTGAATTGGTTAGAAAGCTAATAATCGATTATTATATTGAGTATATTGTCGCGCGAACCCTTCGGTTAATACCAGGGCTTGCGCGCGGATGGACCGAAACGGACTTACTTGAGGCGACGACCAAACACGGATTTTACTTATATATATATATATATAATTTATATATATATATATATATAACTTATATATATATATATATAAGCGCGGGAAAAGGAAGGGACGTGGAAAGCTGCGGCAAAAGCGCTTACCTGGAGCGCGCCTTCGATCCTGCAGGGAAATTAATCAACTCGAACACCAAATTAAAATGTACAAAAATAGGGATTTATTCACGCACCCGATACAAAGAAACGCGACGGTAACCAAATAAACCAACTCCTAATTTGGATCCCACACACCAGATTCAACAACAGGACACAGGAATGAATTACCAAAAGAAAAACGTCCATTATGTAATTGGGAATGTGGTGCGTCCTTATCTGTCCTGTCGTCTGGCGTCTCCACTTGGCTCCAAGCTCCAAAGCATACCACAAGGTCCCTCGTTCCAAACTCCAAAGCACCACAGAGGCCCGAGCCAGCGCCCACCCCAGGCTCCTCGTCGACCGCCCACGAGATCCGTGCACCACTCCAAGCTCCAGAAGCACCGATCGCACACGAGGCCCCAAAGCACCAAAAGCACCGCTCCAAGCACCACGCAGATGGCGAACCAAGACCACCAGGACCTCTCAAGACCAAGAGGAAAAACGCAGAGAGCACAAGACAGCCAGGGAGGAACGTGCTGCAAGAGGGTTCGAGCTGCAAGAGCAAGAGGGCCAGAGGGACGTGCTGCGCAAGAGAGACTCGATGTGCCAGACCAAGAGAGAGAATGTCGTTTGGCGCGCCCCTATATAACCTTGCGGCGGTGACGTCAGCCTTGGCGCGCCACCCAATCAGTGCCCTCCACCGAATCGCAGGCCTGTAGCGTGGTTATATCTCGTGCTACTCGAGGCCTGCCGGAGGTGTAGCTGGCTGCGGCCCATGCGGCGGTGTCCCGAACTGGCCCATCGCCTGTTCTCTTCCAAAGTCCTTATCAGGAAAAGGGAATTTAATAAATGTGTGCACTACAGGGCCTGTCTAAGTGTCTACAGGTGTGCATTGCCATAAGGGACAAAGGTTTGATTACCAGGTGTGACACACAGGGTTTTATTCTTAATCCCTAGAACTATTTAACACCCGAACATCCTGGTATGTTCACAAGCATACTCCTTAACCGACAAATCGGACTACACAGAACTTATTACAGGTAGATTCCCTGTCGCGACAGACGAAGCATGTTACCTATTCAGATTTACCTGACTAGATATTGCTTTACCCTACCGACATAATATTATACTTGCAACAAAAATTCGTTCCTTTAATCACTTTTACTTGCCTATTTTAAAAGCCCGTGTTCCCAGGATTGAGGAAGAAAAGCCCATGTTCCCAGGATTGAGAAGGAAGAAGAAGAAGCATGACATAGAGCTTTCATGTCGCAGTTCCATCAGTAACATTTATTTATCTACGACAGCAGGTGACACAGGAGGAGCACATTAAAGGATGTATAACGAGAGCGAGAATTGCGTTGCAATACATGTCACCTACAATACAACACGAGAACAACTACGTCCCATCGGACATGCAAATGAATATATATTTTAAACAAATATTTAAACAAATTAAAAAAATTGACTAAACGCCCTGAAACTCGAACTTGTTCTGTAACTTATCATAATAATGATATGTACCAAGTTTCAGTTCAATTTGTTAGAGGTTATGGAAAAAGTACAGAAAAACCACAGGTGGGACGGGCAGACAGACAGACGGAGAGCAAACCTATACTCCCCTCCGGGTAGGGGACAAATAATACTTCTCGAAGCAAAATAAATAGATGTAAAAGTACATGGAAGGAGCGCACAAACAACCACAACCATGACAATGACTGTGTGTTATAAAATATCCTTTTTTTGCGTCTTTTACTTCATTTTACATCCTCAATGACACTCACAGACAGACTGCATTGTGTTTGGGAAGTTGAAGCAACAGGAGGCACACCTAGTTTTACATCAAAGAAAATTTGTATACTGTTCAAAATCGAGGATCAATATTGAAGAGCAAGTTGATTAAGGGTAAAAGTCAAAGTATAGTGACAGTGGGACCACAGTTGGATTCAATAAGCAAGGGAATTGGATATCAGCAAAAAGAGGAGAGAGAGCGGGAGGAAAGTCACCTGCAAGTATGAGGGTTGAGGTTGGGTTAATGGGGGTTACAAAGAATGCAGTTAGGGATGGGGAACGACATGAGATGGTGTTGCATTATCTGCTTGAAACCCTGGCGAGGGAAAAGCAGGATTGAACAACCTCAGACATGCGGTTCGACAAACAGGAGAAACGAAAAAGGAGAGTGAATACAACCCCGCTTTGATACAACCCCGCTTTGATACAACCCCGCTTTGATACAACCCCGCTTTGATACAACCCCGCTTTCATTACCTCCGCCACCAAAGGTGGATGGAGGTTATGTTTTAACCCCTGTCTGTTTGTGAACAAAATATCTCAAAAGGTTGCGGACGGATTCGGACGAATATTGGCAGAGATGTAGCGTATGTCACAAGGACGAAATGATTAGATTTTGGTGTAGATCGGGATTCGGATCCGGCTACTATAATTACTCCCGCCAGAGAGTAATGCATTCGATCGTGTGTGTGTGTGTGTGTGTGTGCGTTCGTGTACAAGATATCTGGAAAAGTTCTGAACGGATTTGGATGAAAGTTTGTGGGATGATTGCACTTGGGATAACGAAGAATTGATTAGTTTTTGGTGAAGCTCAGGAAATTATTCCAGATCCAGGAAGTTTTTTGGGGAATTTTTTTTCCTGTTTTCCTTTAAAAACCATTTTCTCTGCAATAATTGGACTGATTGAGAGCAAATTTTTACCATAGGAGGGATTCGGTCTGTGGAATATTTTAGTGGTAATTATGACGTCACAGGTCACGTGGTTCGGCCGCCATATTGTTTTGAGTGAAAAACACTAAAATCCAATTTTCTCCAAAACGCCTGAACAGATCGAGGCCTAACTTTGCAGGCAGAATCGCATACGCATGACGAACAAAAAAGTCAACGAGCATGACGTCATGCATCACATGGTTTCAGAGTTATGACGTTTTTAAGCACAAACATTTAAAACCTCTCCTTCCTCATTTGTGATCCAATCGAGGGGAAACTTCACAAATCTGTTCAGCGTATCAGTCCACTAAAATGTCCTTTTGGAATTTGCAATAGGTCACGTGGTTTGGCAGATATCGTTAATTAAACGCAAATAATAAAAACATTTATATCCCTTGAACCACTTTATTGATCGACGTGAAACTTCATACTGCAGTAGAAGTCATGAAGCGTAACAAGTGTGCAAAATTTGAAGATGATTGGATGTACGGTCTGGAACCTGGAAGTTGTTAATGCATGAAGAAGAAGAGTCTTCGACTGTGGACGATTAATTATTTATCACATGTACAGACTTGCAGGCATCGTTTGACACAATGTCCCGGGTTAATTTGAACCTCAAATAAAACGATAATTCCAGATTTGTCAATGGGTGAGGTATATTAACAAACGAATAAAACAGACTTGGCAAAATTCGAACTTTTAAAAAAAAGATCGCATATTCACCCAGGGTTGTGAGAGGCTGAAGAAGAGGAAACCTCGCATGGGCTTCCCAGACCAAATAATAATTCTGGCTCTGCGATTTTCAGGTTTATTTATCTATATATCTACATATCTGGCAGTGTCTGTTGTCACTGAACTACTCCCTGAAACTCTTGTTTCTGTGGTTGTGAAGTGTTTTTAATAAAGTGGTGGTGGTTTTGAATCACGTGGTGGTGAGGTATTTTGAATTATGTGGTGGTGAGGTGTAAAATGACGTGGTGGTGAGGTGTTTTTAAATCACGTGGCTGTGAGGTGTTTTTCATTAACATTGTGATATGAAAATAGTTTTCATATTTGTTGTAAATGTAGTTTAAACTCGTGGTTATGCGTTAGAGCGGTGTATTTTTTTTAGCAGCATCTTCAATGTTCTTTTTTTTTCCTTCTAATAAAGACATATTCTGTCATTTTAAAACCACCAAAGTGTGTATTAGGTTTCCCCATTTCATAAAATGTATCGTTTGATACGTATAATGATTTAAAACTGTTTTTTTTTTTGGTTTTTTTTACCTCAGAAGAGATATCAACATTTACCTCAGCGAATGTCAATGGCGGTGTCAATATTTGATGAACTTATAAAGACTTAGGTGACTTATAAGTGTGACAAGCATGTGCACGGGATTCTTCCCAGAAGAATGAGTGGTCGCATTAGCTTGTACGACTTAAAATGAGCGAGTTTTGTTTTGACGTTTGGGCCAGTTTTACATGTTGTATCCCTAAGGAATGAAACGAACGTTTTCCTGGCTTACAATTTTATTTGAAGTCACACATGCCTCAAAATACACTCACTTATATAGAATTGAACTCTGAATCCGAAAATGTAAGTGAAATTGCCTTGTTTTTTTTTTAACATTATCTTCTATTTATTCTAAATATATATCTGTGCAGTGTCTTGTCTTGTGTTGTCACTGAACTACTCCCTCAAACTTTTGTGAAATCGTACTATTCCAACTTGACCCACGGCGGGAGTATGCGCTCTACTGAGTGGCGTTCTAGTTTTTAAAGTGATTCTTCACCATTGGGAGATAGGGCCAAAAACGATACATAGCAGGATATCTCAAAAGGTTATGGACGGATTTGGACGAAACTTGTGGGTGAGGTTTGGTTATGTGTGTGACGAGGAAGAATCGATTCGATTTTGTTGAAGATCTGACTATGGATTCGGATATGAGAATTATTTAATTTTTGACGAAATTTTGATTCTTCACCATTGAGTGATATGGCCAACCAGGTGGAGGTATGCTCTCTAATGAGTGCCGTTCTAGTTGGACATGCTTTGATACAACCCCGCTTTGATACAACCCCGCTTGGATACAACCCCGCTTTCATCGGACACTCGTTGACACAACTCCGCTTTCATACAACCCCACTTTCATCATAATTAAACCTACACCGAAAAGTCACATGGCTGGAGAAGATAAATGTAGAGTTTCTTCTTCTTCTTTTTATTTAATTTTTTTAAGGGGGGGTGGGGGGGAGGAGGAGGGAGGGAAGGGGTACATGGTATAAAGCAAATGAACCTACGAGGAATTTCAGGAAAGACGTTGGAGATTGCAAGAGGTGGATTTGGGGTGTTTTAACGGGGGTAGAAAAGGTCAAGGCTTTGGATGGGGGGAAGATGTGAGATGGTGGTGAACAGATGTTTAGACCTGGAGGGCAGAGTGGGATTGAAGAGAGTGAGGGAGTTTGTTCCAGAGGCGGGAGAAAAGAGGAATGAAAGAGTGAAGGTGAGCAGAGAGTCTTGATTTTGGCAGTTTCACCAGAAGAGGGTTGCTGGCAGATCCTGTGCGTCCTGCAGGAATATTTGGGGGACAGAGCCCAGACAGAGCAAGGGGAGCAAGGCAGGAGAAGAGTCGGTAGAAGACAGAAAAACCACCAAACCTGCCTGCGGTGAGAGAGAGAGGCCTTCAGAATCAGCTTCATCATGGGAGATACAACAATGATTCTGAATGCTTTGGTTTCAACAGCGTGAAGCTGAGCTAGGTGTGAGACAGGAACACCAGCCCAGAGGAGAGAGCAGTATTCCATTGAGCTGTGGATTGAAGCTTTAAGCCCCGCTTTCATATCCACTAGCAACGGTACCTGCCCTATGGGCGGGGCTTCAAGTGGGAGGCCCAAATGAAAAGGCAAAATATCAGAAATTAAAGGCTTTTTTTATTTTAAACGATTCATATAAACATCCGATATATCATATCACACGCAAATCATCAAATCACATCTAAACAGTATTTGTAGAATTTCAATAAAAGCCACATCACTGTTCATATCGGTAAATCGTGATACCAATCACGTGTTTCAAATCGTGATATCAACTGTACGCTTTTCTTTCGGGAAAAAAATTGAATGATTTTGTACCTCTTCTTCAGCTTAGAACTTCAGGATCGACGACATTGCTGATAAAAGTTCCTTTTCTCTTTTTGAAGTTCTTGGCAAACATTGTTATATTGTCGCTGCTGCCAACGCGACTCATGGCGATATAAGCTGTCCATGGCTGAAGAAATCTGTCTTTAGGTAGATGCCTACCTTTTCCAATGTCTGACCTTGAGCCTTGTTACTGGTCATTGCAAAGCAGAGTTGGACAGGGAATTGTTTTCGCTGCACCTGGAAGGGGAACAGGTTTTCGGATGGAATGATTGGAATCCTCGGTATGAAGATCTTGTTCCCAGCATGAGGCCCAGGAGCTAGTGTCGCATCGATGAGATTCGGCATCAGGTTGTCCACGATGTAACGACTCCCATTGCAGTGGCCATTTTTAGGGTCAAAGTTTCGCAGCGGCATGATCGGAGCTCCCTTCTTGAGGCAGAGTTTGTGAGGAGGCATTCCTGATGCACATATCGAGTTAAGGAATTCTACTGGATATTGGCGTCTGTTCTCTACTTCCATTATCTTGTCGCTGCTCAAGTAGACAGATTCCTTCCCAGGGTATTGCCGCAGTACGATCGCAATCACCATCAGCTGCCTCATTCATAGGACAGACCGACAGAGGATGGTTCGGCTGCAAAGCCAGTTCCTGTCAGCATGCAAGGTGCTCAGGTTGCTGAATATGATGTCAGTGAGGCTCTTGACGTTTTCTTCTTGGGTCAGGTAGTCCTCCTTGACTTGAACTTTAAACTCGCCGATTTCTGCATCGATGGGTAGTCTTCCCTCTCCAATTCGCAAAAGTTCATTGGTAAACTCTTCATCTCCACTTCCCGTGTTATGCACCCGCATGTTCTTTGTCAGCCGATGCACCTGGACTTGACTCCAGAGGGGGGACTGCTTCAGGGTTGCAGCAAACGTGTCAGCGCGGCCTCCTCGTCGGATGACAGGCAGGATCTGCCTCCGGTCTCCAGAGAAGATGATGGTGATACCTCCAAAAGACCGATCTGTCTCACGGATATCACGGAATGTCCGGTCCAACGCTTCGATGATACGCCTGTCACACATGGAGACTTCGTCAATGACCAAGAGATGACATTGCTTGATCAATTGCCCTGTACTGTCTCTCTTGGTGATGTTGCACACAGAGTCCTCCTTGATTGATAGTGGTACTTTGCAGCGAGAGTGAAGCGTACGACCATTTGGAAGAAGGGTTTCTGCAATTCCACTCATCGCTGTGGCGAATGCAACTTTCTTCTCAGAGCGAAGTTGAGCCAGCAGTATACAGATGAGAAAGGTTTTTCCAGTACCTCCAGGAGCATCCAAGCTGAACAACTGACCCTTCTCATTCCTCACTGAGTCGATGACTGCTTCATAGAACAGTTGCTGCTCCTCATTCAGCTTTGGCTGATTCTCAGTGACGTACCCTTCCAGTTCTTGCACATTGTAGTTGGTCTCTTCTTCGATGATTCTCGCCTGCTCAAGTTGCTCCGCAAGGGCACTGTTCAGTTTAGGAAGCTGGAAGTCTTTCTCCAGATCAAGCCCATGTCGCTGAACAATCATTTGAATCTGCAGCAGGGTGGTATGCACTGCAGCTTCTGTTGGTTCTGGCAGGTTGTGCTTGTGAAGGAGATCTTCCATCAGTATCCCCTTGTGGCGGTTCCAGAAATCCAACGGATTCGCAGGTCGCACGAAGCTCAGGATGTGAGCGAAGACCTCACGCAGTGCGGATCCACATCTGATGGAGGCAGCTTCTTCCATCGTTCGGTCGATTTCGGAGTCATCATCGAGGAGGCCCATGGCAAGGCAGGCAGTTTGGTAGGTGGGATGCTCCACTCCATTGTAGGCTCTCAGGTCTCTGTAGGACTTTGGTCCGGCCACCGTGTGAAGCAACATCCGCATGTAGAAAAGCTCGCTCTGCCTTGCAGTCAGGTTTATGACTGGAATCCTTCCAATCATGTCTGAGCAGGCTTGGTTGGCATCCTCATCAGTGTGATTCAGGTTCATCACATGAGCCCGCTTCTTCCAGGTATTCTGCACCCACCTGAAGTGCTTAAATACATCAGGGTAGGTGATCTTCACTTCAGTATTCTGGTTCAGCTTGAAGAATTCTGTGAGCTTTGTTTTCGGTGCACCATTGTTGACGATGTCATGCAGATCTTCTGGTAGGAACAGGATGAGTTGCTCATCTTCCAAGTGGATTGGAAGCTTCTGAACGGGAGGCTTCATCTGCTGGATAGGGAACTCGTACAGGTGCCAGTAAGCTGCAGAGGCACTGATGTATCTCGCATCCACAAAGCACTGTATTTCGTCATTGGTGATAACTCTTTCTTCTCCGTTGGCCAGCTTTATGGTAACACGGTCGCTGCCCTTGGTCACATATTTATATATGTATTTGACACTGGATACTGAGTTCACAACCTCGACGTTTATGTGGGTGTTGTATTTCAAAGACAGCAGCGGGTTAAAGGGCACAATCCATTGGTTGTTGATCTCGACATCCTGTCCTCGCACCTTCTTCTTGTGTGTCTGACCACCTTGGGCTGGTGAACGGCGCCGATAGATTGGGTACGTAGAGTCTGTCACCATGGTATGCTCTACAAAGCGTTTTGGGAAGTTTTTCTCGCATTCCGGTTGTGGAGACATCCATGGTGAACTTTGGTTTAGAGCACCGCACGGCCCATGGATGTTGTTGCGTGTGATTATATCATGTAGTTTTGGGTTGATATGAGGATCAGGAATCTCGGCTGACACGATGCGATCAATGTCCTTGGGCTCACATGGCTTGTCTTCATCAGCAAGTATCAGCAGGATGTGGCAGTGTGGGAGTCCACGTTTCTGATCCTCCTTCATGCCGAAGTAGCCCACCACTTCTCCAAGCATTCCGCTCTTCAGATCCGCCATGATAGGCTATCAGCTAGGGGGGTCAACCGGTACCAAATTGAGGGAGTAAGGCTAATAATGATTTTTGACAAGGTTTTTACCTCTAGAATAAGAAAATATGTGATAGCAAATTCAACGATGTAGCTAAATGTGTGTTATCACCCATTTTCAAAATGGCCGCCACTTTACATTCAAAATTTAACGTTGTTGTTGTTTTGTTTGCTTTTTTTTCTGTAGGAACGGTGGTCGGAGCAACGAGCAACGGAGTAGATAGAAAGTAGATGCTATACGATTAGAATAGAAATAATAGTACACACCAAGTGATGAGGTCTACTAATTTTCCAAAATGAACAGCGCCACAGAAAGCAAAGAATGCGTTATACACATGACAAGATCGGATGACGATGATCATCTGGTGAGCCCACAAAACTACACATCTTGGTTGACATTACTGGAAGCGGCTAAGGTTAGGAACCATGAACATATCATCAATATTGCCGAGGGGCTTGAGGGCAATGAAGTGCCAGAAATATTCTACCACCGAAAATGTAGGAGCCTGTTCACCATGAAACGAGATTTAAACATGCTAAAGAGGAAAGCCAATGAAGACACTGAATCTGAAGCAGGAGGTAGCAGCGCTCCCAAAAGGCCATGTAGGAGATCATCAGTAGAGAAAAGAGTGTATGATACGGAGTGCATCTTCTGTCGCAGAGACAAGTATGTGAAGGGGTCTCATACACGTGAAAAACTTTCACAAGTTGTTCAACTCAGAGCAGATGAAAGATTGAGAGAATGTGCAATAAAGAAAAATGACAAGGATATGATCGCGCTTACCAGTAGAGATATTGTGGCAGCAGAAGCGTGTTACCATTTCTCATGCTACAGGAATTACAACAGAGAATGTATACAGCCTGAGGTTGAAGGTGCAGATGGACCCGATGACACAGATGATTTTGCACAGTATCAGAGGATCGAGAAAGAAGCATATGCAAAACTTCTCACCTATATCAGAACAGACGTAATCCCAAACAAGACCATCATACCAGTCATGTCACTCACTGCTAAATTAGAAGAATACATGCTGTCTGATGGGATTGATTGTCTAACGCAGTCCACAAAGAAACATGTTCATAGAACGCTTGAATATGAGCTGGGGAGTTCGGTGAAGATATTTCCAGATGACAAGGGAAAGTTGGTGATGGTACCAGACAATGTATCATTGGAAGATGCTGTCTTGCAAAATCAATGTCTGCAAAGGGAACTCAAAATATGGAAAAACAAAGTGAAAGACTCCAACAAGATCATAGATCAAACATCAGCGACAATTCGTACAAAAATCAAAGACGACATGAAACCCACACCCTGGCCATACCATCCATCAGATGCTGAGGATGTAACACCTATTCCATATGAGCTGGAGCGGTTTCTCATTGGGCTGCTAAAAGCGCTAATTGGCGCTAATTGAGCTAATTGGCTCATTGGGCTAATAGAAAAACATGCATTTTGGCGGCCATTTTGAAAATGAGGTGATAACACCCATTTAGCTACATGGTTGAATTTGCTATCACATATTTTCATATTCTAGGGGTAAAGACCTATCCAAAAATCAATATTAGGCTTACTCCCTCATTTTGGTACCAATGGACCCTATTTTGGGGGTCTGGCTGATGGCCTATGAGAGATTTAAGCTTGATACTGAAGACGTGTGCAGTTAGGTCAGGCCGGTCGCAGGGCTGCTCTTCTGGGAAAAGTGAATTTCTGATCTCTGGCCGCTGTGGGTTGCAGGCAAACGTCACAAACAGATCAGGTTTCCCAAGGGATCGGACAATGGCCATAGCATCTTGAAAGGCTTCAGCGCACCATCGAGGAGGGCCATAGATGGATGGTGGTAGGATAATCTTTGTTCCAGCCTGCATCTCTTCTTGGTGATCTATAGCATCCATCAGGCCTTGGTACTTGTCTACACAGATCGTCTTCTGGTTGTTCCTTGCCCACCAAAGTCTTGACGCTTCAGCCTTGGCATCGGTCATTTGCCGAGGTAATTATTTACTTTTAATGACGTTTATATACGAATAATGTTTAATGATGTTTATATTGGTTTTGGGTCGTCCTTTCCGCATATCTCGTGGGATTGTAAGTTGGAGTGATGGCGGGGAGGGGGTTGGAATTCTCTCAAGCAGGGATTCAACCCGTGTCCTTATAAAAGGTCTTTGTCCGAGGTCACCACATCCGATCGGTGCAGCCGTGCAGTGATCAGTGCAGCCGTTTGTGCAGCATCCGGGAAAACAACATCGTCACAATGAACGCTATGCAAACGCGAATGTTATGCGGGAGTCCAAACTTGAGAATGCTGGAGACCAAAGCTGAAATTGGGGAAACTAAATAGCCTATTTTACTCCTGGAGATCCCAGGATTACCCACCCAAAATATCGTTGCGATCGGTACAGCAGTTTTTACGGTACCTTCGAATGGACAGACAGACGGACGGACATTTGGTGAATTATAGTAAGATGACACAATAACAGTAAATTCTTCACACCACAACAACTTCTACCTTCCCAACCGTACAACAAATCATGTTGAAATTTCAAACACTTGTTCCACTTGACGGCGTCGACATTCCTTGAAAGTTTCACGTTGATCAATGAAGTGGTTCAAGATAATTTTTTAAATATATATTTCCCTTCAATTATTTATGGCTGCCAAACCCAACAACCAATCATGTTGAAATTTTGCACACTTATTCCACTTAACACCTTCTACATTTCTTTAAAGTTTCACATCTTGCAATGAAGCGGTTCAATTGATACAAGGTTTTTAAGATTCCTGTTGAATTATTTATTGCTGCCAAACCATGTGACCTATCGCAAATTCCAAAAGGTCATTTTAGCACTCAGAACATATGTGTGAAGTTTCCACTCGATATGATCAAAAGTGACGGAGGAGGAAAAGGAACCACCTTTAGAGGCCATTTTTCCCCGCAGAGCAGGGGTTGGCCTTTTTTGGGCACCATGGTCCCCTTTTTGAAGCAATGTTTTATGGCCGGATTCCCTTCCTGCCACCAACCCTGTTGGTCACCCCCCCCCCCCATGCGACATACAGAGAATTACCAGTGAACTGGTACTCAATTTGCTGACCTCGGAAGGACGGACAGGCTGAGTCAACCCCCCTGGCATTAATTTAGCGTTTGACCAGGATTCAAACCCAGGATCCTAGCTAATCCAAGCCGAGGATTCGGTGCCAGCTTGGATAGCTAATCCAAGCTGGCACCCTAACCACTAAGCCAACACCAGGCTATAAAAGTGATGGAGGAGGTAGGTTTTAAAGGTTTATGCTTCAAAAAATCATAACTCCCAAACCATGTGACCTACGACGTCACAGCCCCTGAACTTTTTATTTGTCATGGGTACGTGGTCATGCGTGTAAAGTTTAGCCTTAATCTGTTCAGCCATTTCAGAGAAAATGAAATTTTAGTGTTTTTTAAAGGCTTTTCTCTTAAAATAATATGGCGGCCGAACCACGTGACCTATAACGTCAATATTTTTTTCAGCATCAACTCATACCTCGATGATGCTCAAGAAATTTCATCCCGATCAGATGAAGATTTTTACATGCATTCTGACATCATAATGGAGGCACCGATGACATCATCATTCATATGGGTTATTCTCCATGAATAGTTCTTTAAAATAAGAAATGTCTCAATTTTTTTCTGTGCAGCGCTTTTTGAAATATAGAGGTGCAAAGTTTTTCGGTTTTTCCAAGATGGCGCCCGTACAACGTCACACATGACATCAAAATTACTATTAAAAGATTCTACAGGCCAAGGTGCTCCTATAGTGAAAATTTCCTGTCAATCGGTCCAACTATTGCAGAGAAAATGATTTTTAAAGGAAATTAATCCGAAAAATGGCAGTGGCACAATCAGTTACATGGCCTGAGAAGAAAAAGTGTTGCGTTTCTTCCTCTTCCAAAAATAACGACTTCTGGCTTCCAGACCGTACAACCAATCATGTTGGAATTTTAAACACATATTCCCTTTGATGAGAGATACATTACGTTAAAGTTTCAAGTCGATCAATGCAGCGGTTCAAGATATAGAAGCTTTTAAAGATTTTCGTTCACATAATTTATTGCGGCCAAACCATGTGACTTATCGCAACTTCCCAAGTAACGATTTAACTTTTCCACAAGGGGAACATTTGTGTAAAGTTGCCACTCGATATCTTCAAACAATAGGGAGAAGACAGGTTTTAAAGTTTATGCTTAAAAACATCATGACTCCGAAATCATGTGATGTATGACATCATGATGACTGAACTTTTTGTTCGTCATGGGTATGTGACTATGCTTGCAAAGTTTGGGCTCAATCTGTTCAGCCGTTGTGGAGAAAAAGGGGGTTTAGTATTTTTCACGAAATACAATATGGCGGCCGAACTATGTGACGTATGACGTCGAAATTTTCTTTGCCCTAAAAATTTTTTCACTGAGGTCAAGCAAAAAATATATTCGTGGCATCAAGGATTCTGTTTGTTCTAACCTTGGAACGTTAGCACTTTTAATATCCTAAATAAACTTATTTTTGGTTCCAATACAGAGTTCTTTAGAATAAGCCATGACTGTTTTTTCCTTGGAGCCGTTTCGGAGATATAGAGCGGCAAAGATGAAAGTTTTTTCCAAGATGGCCCCCATACCACGTGACCTATGACGTCATAATTAGCAGTACAAATTCTACATGTCTAGCCAATCACTTGGTGAAAATTTCGTGCCAATCGGATCAACAGTTGCTGAGAACATTGATTTTAAAATTTTCAGACATGAAAAAATTGGCGGAATAAAAAGTAGGGGTGAAGAAAAATTTGAGGAGTTTTAATAGGTATTCCTCCACATTTTATGTAGAGGAAAGCTAATAAATAAAAAATGAATACTGAAGACAAGCCGTGCCTTTCAGTCGCTTCGCTGACGGCTTTAATCAAAAGACAGCATGTTGTACTTCACATACATATTGCATGTCCAATGTCCATCTGCGTCTCAATGAGAATGTAAAATGAAGTGAAACACACGGAAAAGGACATTTCATAACTCGTAGTTGTTGTCATTGTCATTGTTGCTGTGGTTGTGGTTGTTGCTTTTGTACTCTTTCTGTGTACTATTATATACTTTTCTATTGCTTTGAGAAGTATTACTATATATAATTTTGTGTGCTCTAACGGTTTGCGTCACAATGAGCCAGCGTGACGTACATATACATTTATTAACAAAACATATTGTGTTGTTACAAAGATCTAAAGCACATGGAGGAGCATTTTATATAATGCAAAAACATTGTAAGTTGTAAGTAACATAAGTTGTAACATAAGTTACATTGTAAGTAACATAAGTCCACCTTCAAAATCCCGCAGTAGGCCTATGTTTGGAAAAGAGAAGGTAATTGTGTGCTGATGCCATAATCAAAACCCGTGTTTTGGATAAGCAAGGTAATTATTACTACCTGGGGTGTGTTCCACTTCCAATCAGCTTATCGAGCGCTCGCCAAATGGCTTAAGCACTCAATTGGAAACCGTTTATAAGGAACCGATGGCTTGGCAAGCGATAGCTACCTGCTTGGTAACTGAACCCACCCCTGGATTTGATGCAGGTATAACGGATTACGGATCCAATGGTGGCTGAATTGTATTGGTATTTAAACACAAGCTCGAGGCTCATGGAAGAGTGAGGCTACAAGTTCCTTTTGTAAAATCAACACCTGGTGCGTTGAGAAAAAGTGAAACATGGATCGAGCACATGGGCCTCAACATGCAATGTGATGCTAAGGACGAAATCCACCAGGTAATCTTGGAGTTCCTCCGCTCTCACATTTGTTTCGGGTCACGTAATCAGGAGGTCCGCACCTCCACGACTCTAAACCAATCTTCTCCCTTTAGCCCTCTCCTTTTTCTAAATTCTATTTTACCCAATCGATGGAACACCACCGCTACGTTTGCATACGTAATATGTAGACGATTTTATGAGCATGATCAAATTTTAAAAGCGCGATGTCCATAAAGGGACAGCAGGTGGCACCAAGAGATCACACTGAGACATTAGGAACGAGAAAATTCCCAGAAATCTTAAAACGACAAGAAATTTTCAGGTGGAAGTATTTTAAAAAGTGTAGTCGTAGTAGTAGTGTAGGTTTAGAAAATTTGTAGGTCATAATGTCATTTTGAGACGGGGTTGTAATGCGATGTAAACCCCACACGTCTCATGCGATCACAATAACAATATTAAACACAGTAGAGAGCATAACTCCGCCAGGTGAACAGTTTACGTTTTGTATTCTAGAGTAGACCAGAAAATCACAATACACAATCACATTTAATCAAAATCGTCCGTCCACAACTTTTTGAGATATTGAAGGAGCTGCGCTCCAACGCGAGTCGAAAGAATTGACGCGACCAAAGACGGAATTCGTCCGAGTTGCTTTATTGAAACAAAACAGCTCAGGTATTCTCAAAAGCCCGTTTATCGGGCAGCAATATATATACACATTTATGCCCGGGCGTTTGCCCGGGAAAACCGAGATCGGGCATGCCCGGGTGTCAAGGGCGAGTCCTGGAAAGGCGAGTATAGACATGCCCGGGCGTCCTGGACGCGGCCTGGCAAGTCGAGGCTGGGCATGCCCGAGCGCTCTGGGCGAGCCCTGGAAAGGCGAGAGCGGGCATGCCCGGACGCTCTGGGCGAGCCCTGGAAAGGCGAGTCTGGACATGCCCGGGCGTCCTGGACGCGGCCTGGCAAGTCGAGGCTGGGCGTGCCCGGGCGCTCTGGGCGAGCCCTGGAAAGGCGAGAGCGGCCATGCCCGGGAAAGACGAGACCGGGCGTGCCCGGGAGGTTCGGGCGTGCCCGGGAACAGTGAGTCCGGGCATGCCCAGGAGAGGCGCGTCTGGGCCCGTCCGGACGAGCCCGGCATGGCGATCGCGCCCTGGCCGCGTCCTGGCAGGTGCAAGGTGATTGTGTACATTCAGCGGGAACTGCTACACACGCCCCTCCAGAATCGACCTGCACCGGCAGGGTCAATTTAAGGGGGGTCCGGATGACCCGGCCGAAGCGACCCCTGGAGGGTCGTGGGGGGGGGGGGGTCCGATCCGGTGGTGGGTGGTCGAGCGGGGGGAACTGTAGACGGGGGGTGGCCTCGCCGCGGAGGAAGGGCCAACCGTGGTGGTCGGTCGACGTCCACGTGCGCCGGTTTGAGGCGGTCCACAGAGATCCGGTCCGACAGGCCACCGACGTCGACGACGAAGGACTTGTCGCCCCGTCGCAAGACCCTGAAGGGCCCGTCGTACGGCGGCCGGAGTGGCGCCCGGTGCGCGTCATGATGCACAAAGACGTACTCCGCTGTGCGAAGCGCCGGGGGGACGTAGGACTGGGGGCCACCGTGGCGGGACGTTGGCACGGGGGCAAATCGGCGGGCGGCCTCCTGGAGGTCCGAGCGCTGGTGTGCGGCGGACCAGGGACTGGTAGCGTCGGGCACGAACTCGCCCAGGACGCGGAGCGGCTGGCCATAGACGAGCTCGGCGGCGGACGCCCGGAGGTCCTCCTTGGGGGCCGTGCGGAGGCCCAAAAGGACCCACGGCAGCCGGTCAGTCCAACCGTCGTCCTGAAGGCCGGCCATGAGTGCATCCTTCATGGAGCGGTGAAACCGCTCGCACAACCCGTTGGCTTGGGGGTTGTAGGCCGTGGTGCGGTGCAGCGTGACCCCCAACGAGCGGGCGACCGCGCCCCAAAGTTCGGACGTGAACTGTGGGCCACGGTCGGACGAGATGTCCGCCGGTGCGCCGAAGCACGTGACCCAGGTGGCGATGAACGCCTGCGCCACGTCGGCGGTGGAGGTGAGGGGCACGGCCTCCGGCCACCTGGTGGTCCTGTCCACCATGGTGAGCAGGTGGGTGAACCCCCGCGATGGGGGCAGGGGACCTACCAGGTCCACGTGGACGTGGTCGAAACGCCGTGCAGGCACGGTGAAAGGTGCTAGCGGGGCCTGGGTGTGGCGGTGGACCTTGGCCCACTGGCAGGCCGTGCAGGCATTGGCCCAGTCGCGGACGTTCCATCGAAGGCCGTGCCAGACGAAACGCGCCGACACCAGCTTCTGAGAAGCTTTCCGGCCCGGGTGAGAAAGGCCGTGGATGGAGGCGAAGATGCGGCGCTGCCAGGAAACGGGCACGATGGGGCGAGGCTGGCCCTGGGAGACATCGCAGAGCAGGACGGTGCCCGCGAAGGGGATGTCGGCCAGGCGGAGGCCCGTGTCCGCCGCCCGGAGGGCCTGCACCGAGGTGTCGGTGGTCTGGTCGGCCGCCATGAGCGCGAAGTCCACGCCGAGGTGGACCGCGTTCGCGCTGGCCCGAGAAAGACAGTCGGCCACGGCGTTGTCTTTGCCGGCGACGTGCCGGATGTCCGTGGTGAATTCCGACACGGCGGAGAGGTGGCGCTGCTGGCGGGCCGACCACGGCTCCGTGACTTTGGCCATTGCGTAGACCAACGGCTTGTGGTCAACGAAAGCCGTGAACGGGCGGCCCTCCAGGAGGTGTCGGAAATGGTGAACGGCCAGGAATAGACCGAGCAGCTCGCGGTCGAACATGCTGTATTTTAACTCGTTCGGCCGGAGCTGCCGGCTGAAAAAAGTGAGTGGCTGCCAAACCCCGTCCACCCATTGTTCATGGACGGCGCCCACCGCGTAGTTGGAGGCGTCCGTAGTGAGGGCGATGGGCGTGTTGAGCACCGGGTGAGCCAGCAGCGTTGCGTCTGCGAGGGCCTGTTTTGCACTCGCGAAGGCCGCGTCCATGGCCGCGGACCAAACGATGTCATGCTTGGCCGGCTTGCCCCGGAGGGCCTCGTAAAGGGGCCGCATGAGCTGAGCAGCGCGGGGCACAAATCGGTGATAAAAATTCACCATGCCGAGGAACTCTTGTAGGGCCTTGATGGAACGGGGACGCGGGAACGTGGTGATGGCCTCGACCTTGGTCGGCAGCGGCACGGCCCCGGTCTTGGTGATGCGGTGGCCCAAAAAGTCAACGGTCGTCGTGCCGAAGTGGCATTTGGCCGGGTTGACAATTAAGCCGTGCTCGCTGAGGCGACCGAACAGTGTTCGGAGGTGGAGGAGGTGCTCGGCGTGGGACGTGCTGGCGACGAGGATGTCGTCCAGATAGACGAAAAGAAATGGCAGATCGCGCAGCACGCCGCCCATTAAGCGCTGGAACGCCTGGGCCGCGTTCTTGAGGCCAAATGGCATCCTCAAAAATTCGAACAGGCCGAACGGCATGATGACGGCCGTCTTCGGGACGTCGGCCGCCCGGACAGGTACCTGGTGGTATCCCCGTATCAGGTCAATTTTGGAAAACATGACCCATCCCGCCAAACGGGCGGAAAGGTCCTGGATGTGCGGGATCGGGTACCTGTCGGGGGTGGTAGCGTCGTTGAGGCGGCGGTAGTCGCCACACGGGCGCCATCCGCCCCCCGGCTTTGGCACGATGTGCAGTGGTGAGGCCCACGCGCTATTGGAGCGCCGCACGATGCCGAGGTGCTCCAACGCGTCGAACTCGGCCTTTGCCACGGCGAGCTTGGCCGGGTCAAGGCGGCGGGCCCTGGCGTAGACCGGCGGGCCCGTAGTGGGTATGTGGTGCTCGATCCCATGCCGCACTGCGACGGCCGAAAACGTCGGCCACGTGAGGGCCGGGAATTCCGCGAGCAGGCGAGCGAACTCGTTCGCCGTCGGGAGGGAGCACGCCAGTTCGGTCGGCGCGGAGCTGCTCATCGTGCACGCCAGGGAGCTGAAAGTCTCGGTGTTGACAAGGCGACGACGTTTGACGTCGACCAGCAGCCTGTGCGCGCAGAGGAAGTCGGCGCCCAGCAAAGCCATGGGGACGCAGGCGGTCACAAAGGTCCACTGAAAGCGCTGGCTGCCGAAGCAGAGGGTGACATCGCGCGGGCCGAAAGTGCGTATGGCCGAGCCATTAGCAGCGACCAAAGAGGGGCCGCAAACGGCGTCCCGCCTGTCCTGCTCGGAGGCGGGTATGACGCTCAGTTGGGCGTCGGTGTCACAAAGGAAACGCCGCGCGGACGCTTTGTCCCGAATAAAAAGCAAGTTGCCCGAGTGGCCGGCGCTCATGGCTGGGAATGAACGCCGGCCCGGCCGTTTCCCGACTTGCCGAAAGTGCACGGGGGTCGGCACGTCCGAGCCTTGTGTCCGAACCTGGCGTGGTAATAACACCACGCCTGGTCAGGTGGAGGCTCCGGCCGTCATGTCGGAAGCGGTCGGCGCGGCGTGGCGGCCACCAGTTGCACCGGCAGTTCGGCCTCCAACCGCGCAGGGCGCTCGGGCGTCGTGGGCGTCGCCTCGGACGGCGGCAGGCTCCAGGTAGCCGCGCCGATGTACTGGCCCGCCGAGGAGATCTTATCGGCTTCCCTGGCGAGGGCGCGGGAATCCGTGATCAACGTGCCAGCCAGGGCGAGGCGTACCGGGTGAGGCAGCTGGCGAAGGAACAGCTCGCGGAACAGAAAATCCGGAGAGTGCTCACCGAGCAACGAGAGCATATAGTCCATGCGCTCGGACGGGCGCGTGTCGCCGAGCTCGGGCAGGTCGAGCAGGCGCCATGCGCGTGCCGCCGGTGAGAGGGCGAAAGCGTCGAGGAGGAGTGTCTTCAGCGCGTCATACTTGTCGGCAGCCGGCGGGTGCTCGAGGAGGCTCAGGGCGCGGGCCGCGGTGGCGGAACCGAGCGCTGCCACGACGTGGTGGAAGCGGGTGTCGTCCGCGGTGATGCCTCGCAGGGCGAACTGGGAGTCCGCCTAGGCGAACCAAACAGCCGCGTGAGCCTCCCAGAAGGTAGGCAGTTTAAGAGTCACTGCCGTGTCCATGTCGGTAGGTCACCAGTGAAGGAGCTGCGCTCCAACGCGAGTCGAAAGAATTGACGCGACCAAAGACGGAATTCGTCCGAGTTGCTTTATTGAAACAAAACAGCTCAGGTATTCTCAAAAGCCCGTTTATCGGGCAGCAATATATATACACATTTATGCCCGGGCGTTTGCCCGGGAAAACCGAGACCGGGCATGCCCGGGTGTCAAGGGCGAGTCCTGGAAAGGCGAGTCTGGACATGCCCGGGCGTCCTGGACGCGGCCTGGCAAGTCGAGGCTGGGCATGCCCGAGCGCTCTGGGCGAGCCCT
This sequence comes from Myxine glutinosa, assembly GCF_964187855.1. Classification (NCBI taxonomy): domain Eukaryota; kingdom Metazoa; phylum Chordata; class Myxini; order Myxiniformes; family Myxinidae; genus Myxine; species Myxine glutinosa. The sequence goes on from NC_136272.1 coordinate 94,241,200, forward strand.
GGAAAGGCGAGAGCGGGCATGCCCGGACGCTCTGGGCGAGCCCTGGAAAGGCGAGTCTGGACATGCCCGGGCGTCCTGGACGCAGCCTGGCAAGTCGAGGCTGGGCGTGCCCGGGCGCTCTGGGCGAGCCCTGGAAAGGCGAGAGTGGGCATGCCCGGGAAAGACGAGACCGGGCGTGCCCGGGACGTTCGGGCGTGCCCGGGAACAGCGAGTCCGGGCATGCCCAGGAGAGGCGCGTCTGGGCCCGTCCGGACGAGCCCGGCATGGCGATCGCGCCCTGGCCGCGTCCTGGCAGGTGCAAGGCGATTGTGTACATTCAGCGGGAACCGCTACAATATCCTGCTTTATATCGTTTTGGCCCGATCTTCCAATGGTGAAGAATCACTTAAAAACTCCTACTAGCCGGATCCAGATCCCTATCTTCACCAAAATTGAACTGATTCTTCTTTGTCGCACACCCAACCTGTTCACCAAGCTTCGTCCAAATCCGTCCATAACCTTTTGAGATATCCTGCTATGTATAGTTTTTGGCCCGATCTCCCAATGGTGAAGAATCACTTTAAAAATTCTAGTAGCCGGATCCGATTCTGGATCTTCACCAAAATCTAATCATTTCGTCCTTTTCACATACACTACATCTCTGACAAATTCCGTTTGAATCCGTCCACAACTTTTTGAGATATTTTGTTCACAAACAGACAGACATGGGTGAAAACATAACCTCCATTCACCTTTGGTGGCGGAGGTAATAATTCAGATGGATGTTGCAATCCCATCTGTTAGAATGCCTTCATATTCCAAGAAATCACCCAGCGCCCAATTCCTGCAAACAATTGCATACTCCCTGCGGGATCTCAAATGAATCTCCAAAAAGAGGGCAGGCCCCTAACCCTCAGTGGAAAAATCAAGGGGTCTCTTATTTATACTGGCATATATCAAGGGGTCTCGCTGCGCTGACGGGAGTACTAATCTTTTCTGTGATGGATTAATCTATGGGGCAAGAACAAAAAAAGATTCCTGGGAGATCCTGCCCTCCATGCGGGGATAACTGGCGTCACAACACGCATCTCAAAGCTCACCTGGAATTTGCGGAAAGGCATCTTAGTGATACTACAGGCATGTGGAGAAATGTTTTGTGGTCAGAAGGGACAATAATAGCCCCGTGGTGGACTGACAATGACTTCCCCAAGGTTTATGAGAAGATTTTAAAATAACTTACCTGAATTTGAGGCGAAACCTCCCCCTTATAGGGGGTGGAGCCGGATGGGGTGCACAACCCCATGAGACCTTAATGTCCTGATGAGTTATACCAAATTTGGTCCGTGTCGCTCAGGTAGTTGTGGAGGTGACATTTTCGTGAAAATGAGGATTCAGCGAGGGGCCGTGGCCACATTTTTGTGAGATGCAAACATGAAGAGCACAACCTCATGCTGAGGCGCATGGTCCTAATGCCTCGTCGGGAGTTTGGTCTGGATCTGTCTGGTGGTTTCTGAGAAGAAGATTTTTGAATGAAATACCAATATTGGGGGGGGGGGGGGGGGGGGGGAATACCTCTTTTACCTCCATAATATGGTGTGCATCCGTATGGGGAGCACAACCCCATGAGACTTTGCTGGTCTGATGCCTTTAACCAAATTTGCTCCTTATCAGTCAGGTAGTTTGTGAGGAGAAGATGTTTTAGTCAACTGTTAATGGACGAACATACGTACGTATATACTGCCGGACACCAGGACCCACTCTATGAAGTTATTTCAGAGAAATAACCGAAAAATTGAACTTTTTGTTCTAAATTTGAAGTGTTACGTCTGGCACAACCCTAACACTGCACACCACCCAGTCAATACCATCCCTACTTTCAAGCATGGTGATGGCAGCATCATGCTATGGGGCTGCTTTTCATCAGTAAGCTTGTCGGGATGGAAGGGACAATGGAAGTTGCAAAATACAGGAGAATCCTTGACGATGTATATACTGCCGGACACCATGACCCACTCTATGAAGTTATTTCAGAGAAATAACCGAAAAATTGAACTTTTTCTTCTAAATTTGAAGTGTTACATCCAGCACAACCCTAACACTGCACACCACCCAGTCAATACCATCCCTACTTTCAAGCATGGTGGTGGAAGCATCATGTTATGGGGCTGCTTTTCATCAGTAAGTTTGTCGGGATGGAAGGGACAATGGAAGTTGCAAAATACAGGAGAATCCTTGACGATGTATATACTGCCGGACACCATGACCCACTCTATGAAGTTATTTCAGAGAAATAACCGAAAAATTGAACTTTTTGTTCTAAATTTGAAGTGTTACGTCTGGCACAACCCTAACACTGCACACCACCCAGTCAATACCATCCCTACTTTCAAGCATGGTGATGGAAGCATCATGTTATGGGGCTGCTTTTCATCAGTAAGCTTGTCGGGATGGAAGGGACAATGGAAGTTGCAAAATACAGTAGTAACCTGCAGTTCTGTAGTAACCTGCCATCCTAGGTTACTACAGGGTGCACATGGTCTTCTGGTGAAAATCCCAATATTTATTGTGTTCCCCACCTGTTGATCCAACTTTCACATTCTCTTCATTCTCATTCTTCCCTCCATGGCTTCAAGATGGCTGATCACTACCCATCATTTTTGCTCTCCTGCATTAACCATCCCCATGCCCCCCTTTTCTTTTCCAGCTTATTGTGTTTTCTCCCCTCTACCTCCACCTACCTCTATGTTTAGTTGTTCTTTCATCCCTGGGTTTCCCTTCCTCTTCTTTCATTCTCCTTACGGTGCTTGAGTTTGTATCCCAACATTCTTCCTCTGAGTGTCCCATCTACCATGATGCTGGTGTGTGTTTCCCCACTTCCCATTGTTTTCTAACTGTTAAGTCCTAAATCTACCACGAGCCTCGACTTTGAATACCATAAACACAAAATCTCATTCCAGATTCAGGATATGTGCTGATGAAGTAATACTGAAGAACATTAGATTTGACTCCATGTTTAAAGTATTAGAGATAAAGAAAATAAACGCGAAAAAAGTTGAGTGAAAGTAGTCGAGCTTGGCCACCTTTCCTCCATGAGCAAGAATCAATGATTCATCTCATAATAACCAACAATTGGGAATTGTGAAGCCCAGTTGAAGGAACAGGCGAGGTTACGTCACAGACTTCTCTTGCACCGACGCCAAGAACAACTCCGGTTCAGCTCTACAGGAGTCCGACCCGGAGCCAAGTCGAGGCCCCTCGTTGCAACGGTCCACGCCACGGGAGCCTTGACAGACGCCATATGGACACAGTTTCCACCAAGAGTGCAGCCCTCGCTCCAGTTTTCAAAATGCAATTGGAGATTTTTTTCCCCAATTCATCACCTTCTTGTTATGAAAAAAAAAGAAGGAAGAATCGAAATATTTTGAACCTGAGTTCATCGGGCGTGCAGAGCCACAAAACTATGGAGTGAGCACTGCGCGCCACACAAACTTCTTAGGGGGTTTGTGCGGATTTGTTGTTGATCAGCCAGACAAGTGATCACTTAGCCCTGTGGTTAAAATGTCTCTGGCATGTCTCAGAATACTGAAGAGTACAAGATGTTACCACAAGGGAATCTCATTAGAGCGTAAAGGATACTCGGATAAATATTTAAAACGTTAAAACGAAATCATTTTTCTACGATTGTGAAACTGTAGGGATACAACATTATAAGTTTTCCATTTGTATAAGCTGGAATATTCGTCATATGTAAGAAGGCAAAAGGAGAAGGTAAAAATGAATTTCCTGTCTACCAGAAATCAGGGCCATGGATGGCATGCTAATGCCACGGTCAACGTGGAACGTTCAGAAGGTTTTACAATCGAGATACAATAGTCCATGGAAACAAGTCAAAAACAAAGGAAGAACACAATATTTACATACACACACACATGATGACATGATGAAGAGGAACGTTACAAAGATTCGACAAACCGTCCCCAGGAATAATGGAACAAATGAACTACAGTTGGTAGCTGTCTGGAGCTTAGTTACGATTCTGAAAAGCCCTCGGAACAACAACAAAACCTTACAATTTGTCCATTAATCGTGATACCTTAGTGAAACGGAGGTGGGTACTTCGACTCTTGGGAGAATTCCGGTCCACCTCCTGAAACCCACATATGGTGATAACCGACAACAACAACAACAACCACCAACACACACACCTATACACAGAGAGAGAGAGAGACACACACACACACACACACACACACACACACACACACACACACACACACACACCATACACAGAGAGAGACACACACACACACACACACACACACACACACACACACACACACACACACACACACACACACACACACACACCAACACGCATGCGGACCCCAGGTTCAAGGGGTGCCTGAGATTTGGCAGACCTGAGTGGAAGAGGAGCCTGAGATTTGGCAGACCCGAGTGGTAGAGGAGCCTGAGATTTGGCAGACCCGAGTGGTAGAGGAGCCTGAGATTTTGCAGACCTGAGTGGAAGAGGAGTCTGAGACTTGGTGGACGCAAGTGGAAAGAGGGCCCTGAAATTCGGGGACACGAGTGGAAGTGGGGCCTGAGATTTGACAGACCCGAGTGGAAGAGGGCCCTGAGATTTGGTGGTGGACCTGGGTGGGGGGAAGGACTGAAAGGGATGAGGACCGGTGGCGCTGACGAATGCATGCACGCGCAACCATGCATGCATGGGTCGTGGTTTGGGTTTGATTTTGCTTTGGTATGTTTTGTTTTGTTTGGCGTGACATCATATGCTGTGTGTTGCATGCACACATATTATTTTACGCGTCATATAATATATACATATTGTATATTGTTACGGTCCGCGGATAAGGATGTTGTTTGCCGAGCGGATGGCACCGCGGACGAACAGTTTTCCCCGACTAAACCCGATTCCCGAACGTTGGCCGGATCGCGCCACAGATATTCAATTTGGAAACCTCTAAAGCAACCGAATGTAAAGAGGAAGAAGAAGACGTACAGAAGAGTAACGGGATTTATTATTTACACACACAAGCAAAAGGAGCAGTCAAGGTTATATACAGGGAACATGGAAAAAGCAGGTGACACAGTGAAAATACTAGCTTATCTAAACTGGCTTAATTAATACCCCAAGACAGAACAAACGAAGCCGACTCACACGGGGAATGATGATAGGAATGGCGGAGGTGGATGGCTTGGAGGGGGGAGGCCGGTCCACGGATACCGCAGCACGATCGGCGCGTTTGGCAGCCGCCGTTCCTTCTCGGTCCTGCTCAAAACGTCCGTCCAGGCCCCAAGCTGCTGTGGCCGCAGTTTCGGTGGCTCAAGCTGCTGTTGATGCAGCCGCGGTGGCTCAAGCTGCTCTCTTCAGGGATCCCTTACTCAACTCTCTTCTCGGTGATCTCTTCGCCGCAACTCTTGTCATGGACCTCCCTCACGGCTTCCGCGCGCGCTCTTTTATATCGCCGCGGGCAAATCAAGCCGCCGGCCTCCCGGACACGCCCATCGGTGAGCTCCTTCGGCCCTGATTGGTGGGCACAGCCCTCTGGCTCCGCCCTTGATGACGAGGTCCAGACCCGCCCTTCTTCCCCAACCTTGCCTCGTGGCCAATGGTGGTTGAAGAAAACCGCCCAAAATGCAGTTGGCCATTGAAATGAAATGAAAGGGGATCTATTCTTATTTCACTTGGTGCAATGGAGTATTTAAATTAATGGGAGACACAGCCTTACCCAAACACACATAATAAGGATATAAGCTACTGAACAAGGGTATTATAGTGTCCTTCAATGTATGCTTTATGGAATTAACTACCGGAACGCCCTTTGACCTTTATACAACAGACTGGAGGCAGGAAGGCGATATTTTACAACAATTTACTATACAATAAAAACACAATAAAAAAAACACAATCCTCATATCCGCAACACTGCACCCTCCTCCTCTTAGGCACGTCCCGGGCCTATAACTTTAACTTTTAGTGTGGCACGTAGGTGTAGTTCCCTCTACATTTAACCTGACCCTGAGTGCGACAGTTTTAAAACATAAATAAATATGTCCCGCTGCTCCATTGCACCCTACCTAACAGACTCACGCCCACAGCTAACCGAATTGCGGAATGGTCTTCAAACTATACATTGACGGTGGGGGAGCATTATTTACAATGACGTTACTTTATTTACAAAACGCAACCCAGGACCTGTGATTGTTCTTTCTGGGGGGGAGACAGTCTGCTCTGCATCGACGCACCATGAAAGCACCCAAAATGCACCAACACACCCTCAAGCACCAATCGGTGCACAGGCATCATTGTTCAATTTTAAAAAATCAACAACCCCTAACCCTGCTGGTGGTCTCTTGCTCTTCGGCTCCCTCTGCTGGCTATTATTATTTTCCTGGTGTTGTCATCTTCCTTTGCTGGCGGCCAATTTGCACTATTAAAATGCACCCAACGTGTCCATTTTTATTTATTTTATGGCCCACAGGGCCGACCAGTGTGGTTCACCTGTGGGGCATCGGTGCCCTGTGATCAAGGTCCGCCAGCAAGATTTCGGGCCTTCATGGCCGGTTCCAGCAGAGGGGCCATGTCCCAACCCATGGGGTCCATAAGTGGTGCTCGGCCACAGACATGTGGTCCATAATGTGGTGCATCGATGCAGACAGCTGGTTCTGGGAGTTCCGGGCGCACAATGGCGGACTCACGCACGCTCCCCTCGGCGCCCAGTGGCGCACAGGTCCTCATGTGGGAGACAAAGGGGGGAAAGACAGATGAGCGAGGGGTAAGGTCTCAAGGGTACACATCAATAAGGCAATGCAAGGTGAAGTGCGTACGGAGAGCAAAGTGAGAAAGCTCGTCCCTACCGTACGTCACCCCCCCTGTCACCTACCCTACCCTTGCCCTTACCCCATATTTACAAAAATCTACACATTTACAAATTCGTCGCTACTGTCACGTCTTCCCCATATTTCCCCCACACCAAATTCGTCTCCACAATCCCTCTAACCAAAATTTGCCATCACCCAATTCATCATCAATCCTCATAACGAGGAAGAGATGGAACATCAAGCACAATGTCACACCCACGTCATGATGCGTCTCACATTCCAAACATTTGCATCATAAAAATAATTAAAACAACCTGGCATGGTGTGGAGTACCTGTCACCTCAGGTGAGTGGATGCAGATGGTGCGAGGAGATCTTCATCCTAACTACTTTCTAAATGACATTAACACACTTTACACTACCCGGGGTCTTTCCCTGCCAATCCATTGGCCAACTTACACTATGGGTTCTAAAAACCAATTCCCATTGACCAAACTGTGGTGCTTCATCAATTTGGGGTCTCACTCCCCCGATTCATCTCCCGGTGCCCTTGCACAATTTCCGGGCTGGGTCGTGCAGCTCTCCCAGCAGGTCTACCCACCTGCACACCTCCACCACTGTAGTTGCCACCCGAGCTTACCTAGCTCCTCACCCTAACCTATCTAATTGGGGAAGGCCCCTCCTGGCTCTGTCACCCCTCGGTGCCCTCTGGCACTGGGCTACCTGGGTCAGTCCTCCGGATCCTCGGGCCCCATCCACAACAACTCTACCGGCTCCCAGAGCCCACCTGCGGCCTCACCTGGCCGACATCCTCACAGTGGTGGAGTGCCCAAACCAACTACACACACTAACAGGCTACACGCCCAGCCATTTCCACAACACTAATGCACCCATCCAAACACCATTCTTTCACCTGCACCACAGATGCCAATATCCAACCACAATTTACCTGTACCCTCTACCTAACACTTAAACTACCCTCCCCGGGTATTCGTTGTGGGGGTCCATCCTTCCCCCATTCACACCTTCGCACCATCCACTCCACTCCATAGTTTCCACCATACTCACTCCACGACCATCCATTCCAATACTCCATATATTCCACACTCCATGTATTCCACACGACCATTCTCCATACACCTGTTGTTGCACACCTGTGCAATCTCACCTGGTGCCACCTGCACCCTCCTTCCTTCCTGGACCATTTGGTCAACACAACACCCATCATCATCACTCACTCAAACACTGCTCCATACACCTGTTCAGTTGCACACCTGTGCAATCACACCTGTTCCTCACACACTTTTCACAATACCCTTCTGAATACACCTCCAACACTCACACGGCATCATCTAATCTACCTGTTGCCCTGCTAACTTAGTGCTCCCCGTCTTCCCTTTAAACTAAGCACATACCACATCATTATCATCCACACTAATCTACCTGCGTCCCCACTACAGGTATCATTGTCACTACCTAATCTTAACGTTACCTAAGGTCATCTTCTAGGTCCCTACACATTATCCAAACCCTCCCTCGGCGAGCTTACACTGCCATAAACCCCATAACTAGTGCTCCTTTGCCCCCGCTGTGAGGGATGGCAGAGTTGCCATCCCACCACATCGGGTATCTTCCACTATAAATTTTGCACATCAAATTTCAGCCAATCAAAAATTTGCCAATCATCTGCCAATCACTCTACCATTACCAATCATCACTCTGCCAATCCTTTGCCAATCATCAAATTTTGTTTTCCTAATTTCGGGGCCAAAACACTCTCCTCATCATCACAGTCTACTCACTAGTGCCTCTCGGTGCGCCAATTCACTTCTACAGCCCGGCTTCGTAAAGCCGAGCAATGAATGCGGGTTGCTTGGTGCCGGCGGCTGGATACGTCCCGCATTCGGTGCAGGGACGGGGGCTTACCCGGGCCAAGATCCCACGCACCATCTCGGCACAGAGCCGTCCAATGGCCCGATCTCGACCTGCCGGAACGCCTCAACAAAAAGGGGTCGCCATGACGACCCTTCCTATCAGGCTGCCCGCTCCGCCTAGTGGAGCACGGACGCGGCCGTTCAAAGCGCGGCCCGGCGTGGATCACGTACGGCGGTTCTTTCGAAACCGCCGTGGTTCGGATCCCCGCTGGTCCTCACGGCACGCGAAGCTGCTCGGCGCGCACCGAGGGCCCGATTCGGCTATAAGTCGCTCTAACCGCTAACCCGGTTACCGTCGATGCTTCACCTGCATGCTCACACGCATACGCTACCCCTTTCACCCTCACCGAGCTCGGTGCTCCAACGCCGCCCGTACACCCCGCGTACCTCGTTATTGTACTCGTTCTTTCGCTCACAGACTTGGTCACACACCTGACCACCACACACCTTTGCACACACTCGTCGTTCGCACACCTCACCAACACACCTCTTCGCGCCCCTTTCTCGGTCACCTCCTCGGTGACAATCACAGGTGTGCTCTCACTTGCACACCCAACCACGTGCCTCACGACTAACTCAAGTGTGCATTCCCACACACGCTCTACCATTCCAGGTGTGCATCCTTCCATCCCACTCCTGACACCAATTGTTACGGTCCGCGGATAAGGATGTTGTTTGCCGAGCGGATGGCACCGCGGCCGAACAGTTTTCCCCGACTAAACCCGATTCCCGAACGTTGGCCGGATCGTGCCACAGATATTCAATTTGGAAACCTCTAAAGCGACCGAATGTAAAGAGGAAGAAGAAGACGTACAGAAGAGTAACGGGATTTATTATTTACACACACAAGCAAAAGGAGCAGTCAAGGTTATATACAGGGAACATGGAAAAAGCAGGTGACACAGTGAAAATACTAGCTTATCTAAACTGGCTTAATTAATACCCCAAGACAGAACAAACGAAGACGACTCACACGGGGAATGATGATAGGAATGGCGGAGGTGGATGGCTTGGAGGGGGGAGGCCGGTCCACGGATACCGCAGCACGATCGGCGCGTTTGGCAGCCGCCGTTCCTTCTCGGTCCTGCTCAAAACGTCCGTCCAGGCCCCAAGCTGCTGTGGCTGCAGTTTTGGTGGCTCAAGCTGCTGTTGATGCAGCCGCGGTGGCTCAAGCTGCTCTCTTCAGGGATCCCTTACTCAACTCTCTTCTCGGTGATCTCTTCGCCGCAACTCTTGTCATGGACCTCCCTCACGGCTTCCGCGTGCGCTCTTTTATATCGCCGCGGGCAAATCAAGCCGCCGGCCTCCCGGACACGCCCATCGGTGAGCTCCTTCGGCCCTGATTGGTGGGCACAGCCCTCTGGCTCCGCCCTTGATGACGAGGTCCAGACCTGCCCTTCTTCCCCAACCTTGCCTCGTGGCCAATGGTGGTTGAAGAAAACCGCCCAAAATGCAGTTGGCCATTGAAATGAAATGAAAGGGGATCAATTCTTATTTCACTTGGTGCAATGGAGTATTTAAATTAATGGGAGACACAGCCTTACCCTAACACACATAATAAGGATATAAGCTACTGAACAAGGGTATTATAGTGTCCTTCAATGTATGCTTTATGGAATTAACTACCGGAACGCCCTTTGACCTTTATACAACAGACTGGAGGCAGGAAGGCGATATTTTACAACAATTTACTATACAATAAAAACACAACAAAAAAAACACAATCCTCATATCTGCAACAATATATACTAGCGTGACTCGGCATGTTCCATTGCACCTCACCACACGTCGTTTCAGAGGGATAGGCATCTTTGATCATTTCGGTGTCTTTTGGGTCTTCAGGGTCTTTTGGATCTTCAGGGTCTTTTGGGTCTTCATGGTGTTTTGGGTCTTCAGGGTCTTTTGGATCCTCTGGGCCTTCAAGTGTATTTTGGGTCTTTGGGGTGTTTTGGGTATTTGGGGACTTTGGGGTCTTTTTGGTCTTTTGGCTCTTCATGTCTTCAAGGGCTTTTGGGTCTTAAGGGTCTTTTGGTTCCTCCGGGTCTTAAAGAGTCTTTGGGGTATTTTGGTTCTTTGGTGTATTTAAGGGTCTTTTGGGTCTTCAGGGTGTTTTGGGTCTTCATGGTCTTTTGGGTCTTCGAGGTGTTTTGTGGTCTTCAGGGTCTTTCTGGGTCTTCGGGGTGTTTTGGGTCTTCAGTGTCTTTTGGGTCTTTGGGGCCATTTGGGTCTTCAGGGTCTTTTGGAGCCTCAGGGCCTTTAATGGTATTTTGGGTCTTTGGTGTGTTTTGGGTCTTTGGGGACTTCAGGGCCATTTGGGTCTTCAGGGTCTTTTGGAGCCTCAAGGCCTTTAAGGGTATTTTGGGTCTTTGGTGTGTTTTGGGTCTTTGGGGACTTCAGGGGCTTTTGGGTCCTCAGGGTCTTCAGGGTCTTTTGTGTATTTTGGGTCTTCTGGTTCCTCGGATTCCTCAGGGTCTTTTGGGTCATTTGAATATTTTGGGTCATCTGGATCTTTGGGGTCCTTGGGTCTTTTCGGTCCTCTGGGCCTTTGGGATATTGAAGGGTCTTTTGGGTATTTTGAGTCTTAGGGGTAATTTGGGTCTTTGGGCTCCACTGGGTCCTCATGGTCTTTAAGGGTCTTCGGGGTCTTTTCAGTCTTTTCGATTGTTTGGGTCTTTGGGGTATTTTGGGTCTTCAGGGTATTTTCGGTCTTTGGGGTCTTTTCGATCTTTTTTGTCTTTGGAGTTTTTTGGGTCTTCGGGGTCTTTTGAGTCTTCAGGGTCTTTTGAGTCTTCAGGGTCTTTTGAGTCTTCAGAGTCCTTGTGATATTTTGGGTTCTCCGGAGTCTTTTAGGTCTTTTAACTGATTGACACGGTTATGTTCAAAGATTGCCCATTAAAACCCCACTGAAATGCCTCCGAAAGCGCTACTCAAACCGTTTAAAACCTACTCTTACGAAGAGGGACAAACATCACACAAATACAAAAACACAAACGCACAAATACACAGTTTTATATGGTAGATTCCTCATGACATGATCTCAACCTGATTAGATCACGGCTATGATTGGTTTTGGGGAATCTGGCTCGAGTCTGGCAAAATTTAGTATCCAGCAAAACTTTGCGTGCAGCCGAAATAAACAAAAGTCGTGTGGACCATCCTTTCCATATCATACTCTAACTTTTTAACACGATACATCATACTGAATTGGTAAAAGACGTGAAAATACCTTCTAAATACATTTTCTAAACTAGAACAGCACTCTGTAGAGAGCATATCTCTGCGAGGCTGAACAGTTTATGTTTTGTATCCACTGATAGGTCAGATCTGGATTCAGACCTGAACCAAAATCGAATCAGTTTTCTTGTCACACACTCAACTCAACCACCAAGTTACAGCCGAATCCGTCCACAACTTTTTGAGATATCCTGCTATGTATCGTTTTTGGCCCTATCTCCCAATGGTGAAGAATCACTTAAAAAATTATCGTAGCCGGATCCGAATCCCGATCTTCACCAAAATCTAATCATTTCGTCCTTGTGACATACGCTACATCTCTGCCAATTTTCGTCCGAATCCGTCCGCAACTTTGAGATATTTTGTTCACAAACAAACAAACAGACAGGGGTGAAAACATCCCTAAAATAAGATGTTGACCGTTGGCCTATGTTGACCTCAAAATAATTGGTGGTTGAATTAAATGACTTGATATGTAAATTGTAAATCCTTTTCAAATTTAAAGTCTTTTAGAGATTTCAAGTCTTCTTTTAGCATGAAAATTGAGGATTTTACAAATTTGACAAAGCTCTTGACCTTTTGACCTCAAAATCGATAAGCTTCTTCCTTATGACCAACTCTACCATTTGGTGAAGTTTCGTAAAGATTGGTTTGAAATTGTGACCTGTAGGCGATAGACAGACAGAATAACGCACAAGACCAACCAATATACGTGAAAATCTTTGATTTTCGCAAGTAACAGACAGGGTGAAAACATAACATCCATTCACCTCCGGTGGTGGAGGTAATAACAAGGGATGCCATTTATAGTATCAGAAAGAAAAGTCCCACGGATGTCAGGTCAAAGAGGTCATGCGATCATACACGAGCAGTTGTTTTACAATGGATTACCAAGTGAACATATAAGCAGAGAAAAATATTGACAGGTGTATATATGAATTTATATTCAGCTGGTTCGATTTCTCAATTTTATACATATTTTCTTTATTCCATGTTAGATATAGGGTTCGTTTTGCATGGCCAAGTTGATAGGGTTCTGGTTAGGAACTTGCGGCATATACGATAAACATTAATTTATATATCAGGGTTAGGGTTAGCCTACGTAATTCCATGTACGAGTTTAAAACAATTCTACATTCATATCAAGCAGATCCCACAAAAAAGGTGAAACAATTGGAACCCAGGCTAGATAGCTTCAAGCTGGTATCCTGCTGTGGTGTAGCGATTCATTGCTTTGTAGTCACTGAAAACATTTTTCAATTCTCTCTTGAACTCGCAGTTCACTTGTCCCATTGTATTAATCATTCAAATGCTGTAACTTATTTTGCCTTCCCAACTCTGGGGATGTCCCCATGGAGAACCAGGCCATGGTTGCCATGCCCACTGCTCATGCCGTGTGAGCCTTAGTGTGCTTAAATACTCCCGCCAGGGAGTAATGCATTCACTCGTGTCCGTGTGTGTGTGTGTTCGTGTGTTTGTGAACAAGCTATCTGGAAAAGTTCTGAGCGGATTTGGATGAAAGTTGGTGGGATGATTGCCCTTGGGATAAGGTAGAACTGATTAGTTTTTGGTGAAGCTCAGGATATTATTCCTGATCCAGGAATTTTTTGAAGGATTTTTTTACCATTGGAAGATAGGGCTCATTTTTAAAAACATTATCTTCTATATATTCTATATTTAACATTGTGAAATGAAAATAGTTTTCATATTTGTTGTAAATGTAGTTTAAACTCGTGGTTATGCGTTAGAGCGGTGTATTTTTTTTAGCAGTGTCTTCAATGTTCATTTTTTTTTGCTAATAAAAACATATTCTGTCATGTTAAAACCACCAAAGTGTGTATTAGGTTTCCCAGTTTCATAAAATGTATCGTTTGATACGTATAATGCTTTAAAACTGTTTTTTTTAACGTCAGAAGAGATATCAACATTTAGCTCAGCGAATGTCATTCGCGGTGTCAGTATTTGATGAACTTATAAAGACTTAGTTCCAGATTAGTCAATGGCTGAGGTATATTAACAAACGAATAAAACAGATTTGGCAAAATTCGAACTTTTAAAAAAAAGATCGCATATTCACCCAGGGTTGTGAGAGGCTGAAGAAGAAGAAACCTCGCATGGGCTTCCCAGACCAAAAAATAATTCTGGCTCTGCGATTTTCACGTTTATTTATCTATATATCTACATATCTGGGCAGTGTCTTGTTGTCACTGAACTACTCCGTCGTGAAACTTCTATTTCCGTGGTTGTGAAGTTTTTAATAACGTGGTGGTGAGGTATTTTGCATTAAGTGGTGGTGAGGTGTTTTTAAATCACATAGCTGTGAGGTGTTTTTAATTTCGTGTTTCGTGGCTGTGAGGTGTTTTTAATTTCGTGTTTTGTGGCTGTGAGGTGTTTTTAATCATATATATATATATATATATATATATATATATATATATATATATATATATATATATATATATATGTATATATATATATATATATATATATATATATATATATATATATATATATGTATATGTATATATATATATATATATATATGTATATATGTATATGTATATATATATATATATATATATATATATATATATATATATATATATATATATATATATATATATATATATATATACACATACACAGGGTGTTTCAAAAAGATGGACCCAATTTCAAAGCAGTATATTTCACGATGGCAACATGTTACAATTACACAAAAAGTTACAAACGGTTTAATGAGTTATCAAGTTTTACTAACCATTTTATAAATGCTCTATGTGCCCTCCACCTGCTGCAAGGACAACATCGAGACGATAGTTGAATTCGTCCCAAACGTCTCTCAGTGTCTTCTTTCACTGAAGTCACCGCTGCCGTGATTCTGTTTTTGAGATCATCCAGATTAGTCGCTAATGGTGGCACAAAAACACGGTCTTTGACGTATCCCCACAAGAAAGTCGCAGGGTGTAATGTCTGGGGTTCATGGGGGCCAAGAGTGTAGCGCCAAGTCTTGGGGTCCCGTGCGACCAAATAAATGTTGAGGCAGTGTGTCATTTAGAAAACGTCGAACCTGCAGGTGCCAATGTGGCGGTGTTCCGTCTTGCTGAAAAATGAAGTCATCGGAATCTTTATTAAGTTGTGGAAAGAGCCAGTTCTGCAGCATTTCGAGATAGGTTTGCCCCATAACTGTTTTCCCCTCGAAAAAGAAAGGGCCATAAACCTTTATTTGAGAAACGGCACAAAACACGTTCACTTTCGGGGAATCACGCTCATGCTCTACAGTTTCATGTGGATTCTCTAGTCCCCATATGCGCACATTGTGACGGTTAACTTTACCGCTTAGATGAAACGTTGCTTCATCACTAAAAATCAAACGCGGTAAGAAGCTGTCGTCTTCCATGTTCTGTAACATCACATCACTAAATTCTACACGCTTTCCTTTGTCACCTGTACGAAGAGCCTGTACCAGTTGCAACCGGTATGGCCTCAGGATTAAACGTCCCCTTAACACACGCCAGACAGTCGTATGAGGGATCGCAAGTTCTCGGCTGGCACGACGAGTGGACTTGCACGGGCTATGCAGAAAACTCTCTTGAATTCTTCTCACGTTTTCCTCTGAGGTGCGTGGTCGGCTGGTCGCCCTGGGCTCTTCCCCTTACATAAACAGCCTGTTTCCTCAAATTGTCGGTACCAATGACGAATGCTCTTTGGCATTGGCGGATCAATGCCAAAACACCGTTGAAACGCACGCTGCACCGCAATTACGGATTCAGTCTTGCTGAAATGCAGAACGCAAAACGCCTTCTGTTTCGGGGTCGCCATCTTGTGAACGACTGAGGCTAGAGGCTGTTCGTGTGCTGGGAGAGCCATCTAGCGGTGGTCATTTGAAACTCTATGCCCCGCCCTTTCAAGTGGTAAGAGGTTCATTTATGGGCGGTTCGTGGTTGCAGAGATATAGAGATTTCAAATCGGGTCCATCTTTTTGAAACACCCTGTATATATATATATATCTGTGCAGTGTCTGTCTTGTGTTGTCTTGTCTTGTGTTGTCACTGAACTACTCCCTCAAACTTTTTTGAAGTCATACTATTCCAACTTGACCCACGGCGGGAGTATGTGCTCCACTGAGTGGCGTTCTAGTTATTTTTGTTACACTCAATGAAGTTATACTTTGGTAAAAACACTACTAAAAGTTAAGTGTAATGCTTTGGCAATTTCACTTTTTAGCCGCGTCGCAGACGCTGCTCATAGAGTGCCCTCTGCTGTTGTTGTTGTTGTTGTTCTTCTTCTTCTTGTTCTTGCAGAGAAGACAAAACCTCAAAGCTCCACCCATTCTGGGAACCATAGCTTCACCCATTCTGGGAGAGCCTTCATATAAACAAATATCCACCATTTTATTAACTCGCATAGCTTTGAGGCCTGTTTTGTAGGCCCGTGGTGTCTTCCTCTCTCACACAGTTTTATTTCAAATAAAATTCGATATATCATTTCATTTTTCACAGTCGCTAACATAGTTTTAGACTTGGTTGAAAAAAAACGGGAAGAAAATCCGATGAAAGTTGCCCTTTATAGAACGAAATGAATTCTCAAAGGCCTGTAACTTCAAGTCCATTGAGATATATTTTTTTTAAATCGCGGCATGGTCAGTCATACACCGCCCGAAATAAGAGACGGGAAAATGCCGAGATATATATATTTTGTTTAAATCGCGGCACGGTCAGTCATACACCGCCCGAAATAACAGACGGGAAAATGCCGAGATATATTAAAAATTCGTCCATTTGATGACAATCGTCACGATGAAATATTTAATTTATACGTCGTCACAATAATGTGGAGAGAGGAGCATAGCTTCGTTCACGTGTCGCCACACACGGGAAATTGCCGAGATATATATTTTTTAAATCGCGGCATGGTCAGTCATACACCGCCTGAAATAACAGACGGGAAAATGCCGAGATATATTAAAAATTCGTCGCCACACATGGGAAATTGCCGAGATATATTTTCACTTTGCACAAAAATAACATCAAGTAATCGAATCAATAGGAATGTCCTGTGCCTATAACATCGACGTTATAGGCACAGCTGCATCTAGGCATTGTGTAACATCGACGCGGCTTTTGTTTTAATTAAAACTTTTTGTACTTGTTTGTGTAAAAATGGAGAAGGAGGGAGCACAGCCTTGCTTATTGATAGAAAGATATACTCGTAATAATATAATAATTGGTAATTTCTTTAAATTTTCAGATCTCACTCCAGATTTCAACACTTATTTAGTTCCTCCAGCTCCGATCTTCAAATCTGAACACATTTTGATGACATATTTTAATTAATGCATGAGAGGTCATCGTGGTTCCAACGCAAGACATTTTTTATTAGCGTAAAACAAAATGGTGGATTAACACCCCGACGAGATGAATGCGGACTGACCACGGATGAAGCATGTTTTATTTTTATTTAATATGGCTGTTACTTACACTGGACAATCAACAAATTGGCTACTGAGGTAAAAGTACAGTCACGTGAAAAAGTAAGTACACCCCATGTAATGTTTTGACTTTTTCAACATATTTCAACATACAGCTATTTGATCTTCATTTCAACAATATTGATAGATAAAGGTGATATAATATAACAAATATCATGAAACATTTACATTTTGTACTCCATTGTATAATTTAAATAAATAAATGCAAATTTCGCATGTGGAAAAAGTAAGTACACCCTTGGCTCCAATAGGTGGTATTGCCCCCTTTGGCAGAAACAACCTCAAGTAGGCGTTTCTTATAACTGTCTAACAGTCTCTGACATCGACTGGGAGAAATTTTTGCCCACTCCTCCATGCAGAATTCTTTCAACTGTGCGATGTTTGAGGGGTTTCTTGCATGCACAGCTCGTTTCAAATCACCCCACAACGTCTCGATGGGATTTAGATCTGGGCTTTGACTTGGCTATTCCAGAACCCTCCACTTCTTTCTTTTCAGCCATTCCTTAGTGGATTTACTGGTATGTTTAGGGTCATTGTCATGTTGCAAGGTTGAGCTTGAGCTCCATCGGTTTGGTTCACCATCGGTTGAGCTTCAACTTTCCGACAGATGGCCTCACATTATCCTCAAGCACCCTCTGGTACAAGGAAGAATTCATAGTGGATTCTATGATGGTGAGCTGCCCAGGCCCTGATGCAGCAAAGCTGCCCCAAACCATAATATTTCCACCACCATGCTTTACAATTGGTATCAGGTTCTTGTGGTCAAATGCTGTCTTTGGTTTTCGCCAAACATGTCTTCTGGTACTGTGGCCAAATAGCTCTACCTTTGACTCATCTGTCCAGAGCACATTGTTCCAGAAGTGCTGGTCTTTGCCGAGGTATTCATTGGCAAACTTTAGTCTTGCCCTGATATTCTTTCTGGACAGCAAAGGTTTCCTCCTGGCACACCTCCCATGTAGATCAAATTTGTGCAGCCTCTTTCTAATGGTAGACTCGTGCACTTTGACATCAACAGTGGCAAGAGCTACCTGTAGGTCCTGTGATGACATTCTGGGGTTCTTAGAAACTTCTTTCAGCATCTTGCGGTCTGCTCTCGGGCTGAACTTGCTGGGGTGGCCTGTCCTGAACAAGTTGGCAGTTGTTTGGAATTTTCTCCACTTGTAGATGATCTTCCGGACAGTCGAATGATTGATTTCAAATTGTTTGGAGATCTTTTTAAATCCCTTCCCAGACTCCTAGGCATCTATAATCTTCTTTCTGAAGGCCTCAGAGAGCTCTTTTGATCTAGGCATGGTGACGCCACACACTTCAACAACAAAGAGCAAACCAAACTAAATGTCTGAGGTTTAAATAAGACAGGTTCCTCCAAGATCCTCTCTAACGATGTTCTGATCATTTGCACCTGAGCTGATGCACCTGATTCTAATTTTAGGTATTTGAAGTCGTGATAAATGTAGGATTGTAAGGCTGTACTTACTTTTTCCACATGCGAAATTTGCATTTATGTTTATTTAAATTATACAATGGAATACAAAATGTAAATGTTTCATGATATGTGTTATATTATATCACCTTTATCTATCAATATTGTTGAAATGAAGATCAAATAGCTGTATGTTGAAATATGTTGAAAAAGTCAAAACTTTACATGGGGTGTACTTACTTTTTCACATGACTGTATGTGTGTTAGACTAATTTGAGTGCTGATTTTGAATCTGAAATTTGAATTAACCCAATACGTAAAGTTGTTAGTCACAGAAAAAAAATGGAAATCCAAAGTCATGTATCCAAATCCATTTAAAATTATTGTATTTCAGATTGATATGAGAAGATGTGTCTGCACAGTGCAGACTGCTTTTGCTACGTATGTGGTAAGTATACGCCTTGTACCCAACATAAAAACATGAACGGTCTTCTCAAAGTCGCATACAAGCACTACTTTAGTTGCAAGTTGGGTGACCAAGACTAGACATGGGCACCATACACATGTTGCACTGTTCCACCAATGTGTTCCACCAATAATTTCTAAACAGTTAATGTATACTGTTATGTCGGGAGGGTAGAGCAATATCTGGAGTCAGGTAGATCTGAATAGGTAACATGCTTCCTCTGTCGCGATAAGGAATCTGCCCTGTAATAAGTTCCATGTGTAGTCCAGTTTGTCGGTTAAGGAGTATACCTGTGAACATACCAGGATGTTCGTGTGCTAGGTAGTTGTAGGGATTAAAGATAACAGCCCTTGTGTGTCGGACCTGGTAATCAAACCTTTGTCCCTTATGGCAATGTACACCAACATAAACACTTAGATAGGCCCTTAGCACCACATTAAATAATTCCCTTTCCCTTACCACAACGACTTTGGAAGACGGGCAAGAAGCAAGATCGGGGCACCGCTGATGGTGGCTACCGCTAGCTGCACCACCTGTTCGCATAGCAACATCGCGTGGGAGGGGCTGTGACCACGCCACAGGGAGGCCTGTGATTGGTTGGCACGGAAGGCGCGAACCTCAGCCAATCAGCGCCGGAGGCATGAGGACGCAACTGAGGAGGAGGGGATTCATTGGAGGGAAGTCGCTGGAAGGTTCGGTGGCTGGCGGGAAGCTATGCGATGCTGATTGGGGAGCGCGCCAAGATTGACGTCACCGGGAAGGTTATAAAAAGGACATGCTTGGCTCGGAGCCTCAGCTCTCTTGGGTTTTCTTAGCGGTGCACTCGCATTCCTCCCTGTGGCTTTCCTCGTCAAGACGCTGTTCTCTCTCCTGTCTCTTCTCACGCTGGACCTCGTGTGGAGATCGCTGGCAGTGCTTTCGGCCACGTGGTGCTTTTAGGGCGTTGGACGTGTGGTGCTTGGAGCGGTGCCCGGTGCTTTGGAGCTTGGAGCGAGGGACCTCGTGGTGTGCCGCTGAACAGACGAGGCCAGGGCGAGCGGATCGCTCGAGGCCTGGTGGCGCACGAGCGGGAGCCGGACACCAGCCGCGTTGGTTGACGGACGCAAGACGACAAGACAGATGAGGACGCACCATTTCACAAAGACACGACGAACGTGTTTCTTTGGTAACTCATTCCCTCATCTCGTATCTGCAGTCTGGTGCGTGGGATCCCAATTTAGAATTAGAATTAGCGTCGCGTTTACCTGTCCCTACCTTTTATTGTAATAAACCCTTGTATTATTTTCCATTCCCTACAAATCTTGAGCCCGTTTGAGTTTGTTCCCCTTCCACAGTTACGCGCTCCCGCTTCTTCCTCTTCCCTTCTTCTCTTCCCGCGTTCTATAGCCGAATCCGTGTTTGGTCGTCGCCTCAAGTAAATCCGTTCTGGTCCATCCACGGTCCCTGGTCTTAACCGAAGGGTCCACGTGACAATACTTTATAGTTTATGCAATGTGCTTCATTTTATGGTTAACATTTACTGTACATTATATGATGTGTTTATATTGTGCCATTGTGTATTGTGCTTGATATTTTAAATAAACAATGCCTGAAAAATGTCATTTTTCTGTAACTAAAAATCCTGATGTGCTGAGTCAATTCTGACTGGTGATTTGAAATCGGCATACTCAAATTATTGACGGACACCCCCGCTCCATTTACCTCAGAGCAAACAAAGTTGTTTTTTTTGTCCAGTGTTATCTTCAAAAGGGGTGTTTAAATTTATCCAAACATAGTTTTCAAGTTTTCATTCGAGTTGCCTTGGTATTGTAGTAGCAATTTGTGTACATAAGCAATGTAATGTCCATGCATTGACCACTTGTAAATATTTAATATATCTGGGAAAATACTCATTCGATTGACAAAAGTTACAACAGAGATGTATAGCTGGCTTACACAGCACAGGAACCACGGGTCGAACGAGTATTCTTCCCCGATTCAGCTGTCTTCACGTCATTTATAGTGACCGAGAACAAAGGAGAAGATTTGGTTGGGTCCTCAAAGTGGGAGGAGTCGGGAGGGGAAGATCGGAGGATGGGGAATTCTTGATAACATTATCTCACCAGTTGGTCACTTGAATCAGGAGCGTCAGAAGATGCTCCGTTTTTGGAAAACAAAGCATTCACAGATCTTATCCCCAAGTTAGTATTTACACAGTACTGCAAATAAGAGAGATATGTAGATGTCTTTCCATCACATAGGCAACTCTTGGCGCCGACCAAAGTTTAAGTTATACTCTCAAATCCCTGAGCTGGATTGAAATATATATGTACTAAATATATATATTGTTGCGGATTCGGGGGTCGGCGCTCCCCTTATCAAGGGGGGGTTAATCTCCTTGTTTCTTTTAGCTGGCCGTCCCCCAATCCTGGAAATTATGATGTCACTTCCGGTCGGTGGTAAGTAGGGTTGTAAGCCTAATTAGTCTTAGTACCTAAGTACTACCACCGGCCGTGAAGCGAGGAGATAACTCCCTCCCAAGCTGCAGCGTTAATGGACACGCCGAGCGAAGCGAGCCGCGACTCGGGCCGTTAACAAATACTACACCCGATTATAGCAGTTTCCAAATCGTGCCACAATCGAGAGAGAGGAATCGAGATTTTTTCAATTTTCTCAATTTCTCAATCGAGAAAAGACTAAAGCGATAGAATAAGAGGAAACCAGAATAAGGGAAGAACAAAGAGTGGATTTATTAATTATGTACAAAACCAAAAGAAGAGGAAACGAAAGCATGTACAAGAAGAAGAAGAAGAAACAAAAGGACACAGGGCAAGCTTATCTAAACAGTCTTACTTACAACCCCGGACAAACAGACAGACTTACACGGGATTGTAGCTGGTAGGGGAGGAAGGTCCAGGCAGATGGGTCCAGGCAGGTAGGCTCCGTCCAGGCTCCGGGTCCGCGGGCGAAGAACGGCAGGCAGCTTCGCGTGTCGTTGGCGCGTGACCGGACCTTACATATGCGAGGGGCTGGAATGCCGCGTACGTATAGCATGCCAAACGCTCTTTCTCTCCCGATCAATCAAGGTCCGTATCAAACAGGCAGTTTGTAACAAATGGAGCACTCCTGGATCAGCCCGTTAAGAAACAATGTGCTCGCTCGCCCAACCTCCGCGCAGTCCGTTACGAAAGGAGTCCCCCGGCGCAGTTCTCTCAATAGCGTTACAATCAGACGTCTCCGCACAGTTTTGTTAATAACGACGGTGCCCTGCGCAGTCCGTGATATTCGAGCTCTCCCCGCGCAGTCCGTGATATTCGAGCTCTCCCCGTGCAGTCCGTGCTTTTCGAGCTCTCCCCGTGCAGTCCGTGATATTCGAGCTCTCCCCGCGGTCCGTGATATTCGAGCTCTCCCTGCGGTCCGTTCAATAGCAACGGCCCCCTGCGCAGTTCTCTCATCAGCTGTCCACGCGCAGTCCGTGATATTCGAGCTCTCCCCGCGCAGTCCTCGCGCTTGCGCTTATATAACGCGCTTTGAAATCAATGCGCGCTTCATAGAGACACGCCCGCCAGTGAGCTCACCTCAGCCCTGGTTGGATAGCGAGGGCTCACCGGCTCCGCCCTTGATGGCTCGTTGACAGGGCCACGCCCCATTCTTGGCGCTCCGCCCCCTTCTTCTCCAAGCTTGACCGCATGTGTAATGGCGTTTGGAGCGAGGCAGCGAATGCTGCTGGGCGAGCAGAGGCACGTAACACAATTTGGAGAGAGAGACTGGCCAAAATGGGCCTATCTTATTTAATTAATGCAACACAGATTCAACTATTGGGAACACAGCCTTATCTGAAACACATACTAAGGAAATAACTAACAGTCCTATGGTGTCCTACGTGTTGCATATGGACTAACTATGGGTGCAACCTTTGACCTTTTAAATGATGGAATATTTACAAGAAGTGATTATTTATTTACAAAGTGAGGGGTTCTCAAAACCGCAACAATATACACACACACACACACACACCCATAATAACATAATTAATCCTACTATAACGCAGTATTGTTTAAGATTCATCAAAGAACGGAACCATCACATCTAATATTAATGTTCTTCTCATGAACAATACATTGGATTTTGGTACCTTCATGAGGATATTTATGAGAAGAGCCCAGAAAGGACATTTGTTATTATAATGCATATTATTAATTAAAAGGACGAGGGACAAATTTCAATTGAGATGCCAGCGATAACTCGTTTACTCCCGAGGATAGACCTCTCATGAACTAGTCTAGTAGGAAGACTAGGTCCCCCTGCACCCCCCGGAGATATACTTCTAATCAGTGTTTCTAGATTGGAAAAAATGTGTAGAAAATGACTAGCTATGGCCCCAAGCTGAAAAAATGTCCCACATACCATTTTTATGCAAATTACTGCTGCCATTATCAAAAAAACGATTTTTGACATATCTCAGCCAATATTGCAGATAATTGAAAAATGAAGGTGTCTAGACCCATGTTTGGAAGGGCATAGATCATGATAGAACTATTCATAACATGATTACATGTGTCTATGGTATACTAGTATGCATATTAATGCTGTAATTACAAAATAATCAGTTTTACAAATTATAAGGATACGTTAATACTGCAGATAACTTAACATGGTACATAAGGGGTCTAAACCCAGGTATTTTCAAGGTTAAATGTCAACAAGATGCTCCTGAGTCTTGCATAGGGGCGGGACATTGGCAGTAACATTGGTACCACTCAACTTTTCTTCCCACCATTGACTTTGTATTGCGAGAGATTTTCACTTGCTTATTTAAAGGTTTCTCACCCAGCCCACGTAAAATCTACCAACTCCTGCTGTTAACTCCCAAACATATTTTTTTATGTTATCCAATCACAGTGCAGAAATGACAGACTAGAGATCCAAATTAGTGCTGCTATAGCTGCCATTTTACATTTCCATCCATGTAACATGCGCGCTCGCGCGCTCGTATCAATTGGTAATGTCGCGCGCTCGTATCAATTGGTAACGTTGATGTTATTGAATACCTCAGTTGAAAGTTCAGTCTTCCATTCCATCTGTGTGTTGTTCTTGGTATTCATCCTCCAATCTAGCCAGGTAAGATGCTAACTATAATGTTACTCACACTCTTGACTTCAGTTTCTGCATGAAATCATAAACAGGCAGAATAACAGCTGAGCCAGCTAGCACCATGTTAGCTAACGTTAAAGCTAGCCTCATCTATGTACAGTATGTTCCTAATGTCGGTGTAACTTAAACTTTTGTTAATGCCAAACATGAGACATATCTGTTGACTTCTGTATATGAATTGAACCAGAAAGAGGCACGACAGCTGAGCTAGCTACAGTAACTTAGCACAATGTTTCATTGGCCTAGATAGCTAACGTTAGTGTGGAAGAATTTAGATGTTTTAGCTATTAGCACTTTTGATGCCACGAAACATGGTTTAGTCAGCTAAAAAGTACCCTAGTGTAGAACATGACTCAGAACCTCTGTTACCTCACTGAAAACTCAGAGCCTCCTTTCACAGGCACTTTTAACATCATTCGTGATTTCTTATTTGTCATTTAACAGTGATGGTAGACATCGACAGCAAGCATGCCCAAAAGAAAACGGAGTGTAGAACCTGCAGCCCAAAGCTCTCCTCCTACATGCATCCTTCATGTACCATCCATGTCTGATCATGGGGATTTCACGCCCCTCCGTAAAATTAAAGGATCTGCTTCAGAAAAACTGCAACTGCTTCAAAAGATCCGGGATAGACGTCTCAACCAACCGCATGACTCCCCATGTCGTATGCAATCAGTATGTGATCAGATCCCGGCAACTCTTCCTGATGACCTAGAAAGAGTAGGATATCACAGCAAGTGTTATAAGCACTTTGTCCGCCACTTTCATCGTCTGGGAGATGATACAGAACCAGGGCCATCAACCTCATCATGGCATCACTCTCCTCGTAAACCAGGAGGTTCTGCTGAACCCATCTTCCCGCCAGAGTGTATATTTTGTGAGAAAGTTGAGACCAAAGATGCTCATCGCAATACTGAGAGGCCTACAACCTTCCCATCCTTTAAAAACAAAGAAAATGCATGGGAGCAAATCGAAACACGGGCTGAGAAAATGGGTCTCTATCGACTCCATCGAAAGGTGAAAAACAAAGACCTCTTTGCATGTGAGGCCAAACACCATCCGTCATGTTTTAAAGCTTTCCGCACAGCATTCTACAACTATGAGCGTGCGATTCACAGAGCCGAAGCACCAAAGGAGCAGGCTTGCATGTCAGCCGCCCATGAAAAGGCATTCAACTCAGTACTGGAACACATTCAAACCCAGGTCATCCAGCAGAATAAAGTTCTACAGCTTTCTTCCTTGCGCTTGCTCTATGTCGAGGAACTGAAACTGAATGGATATGAGAACTCAAATTATCGGTCAGAGAAACTACTGAAACGCCTACAGAATGACCCAATCAAGGAGCATATCCACTTCACGAAGGTTGATCATGACAAATGTGATGTCATTTCTTTCTGGCTTGTGCACAGCTCAAACATAACAGTTTCCAATGCTCTCGCACGAGCATTCACACTCGGAAGCACAAACAAGAACCAAAATGTTGCCCTCCAACTTCGCCAGGGTATTCTACAGGCTTTCAGAGAGTGTAAAGACCAACCATGGCCACCAACAGCTGAAGACATGGAGCTCAATCCTGAAGACATCCTACCTCCAGACCTTGTCCGCTTTCTCAGCGTGCTAATGACTGGCAAGGAGGGCATCGAGACAGAAAAGGTGAAGCGTCTGGTCTTCTCCATTGGACAAGATCTGTGCCGTGCAGTGTCAGATGGAAAATGGAAGTTACCAAAGCACATTCTCCTCTGTGTGACTGTAAGGCACCTGTTCCGAAGCAAACAGCTCACCACAATACTACACAGGCTTGGACACTCTGAGAGCTACGATTTCGCCTTGGAGTTGGAAACTGCTCTCGCCAAGGTCCTGGATGAAGTCTCAATTGAGGCAGCTACCAGGCTGGAGAGAACAGAGATGGCTGTGCTGATCGTGGAGGGGAAGGCCCACCAACTTGCCTCAACGAATGGCAAGGTAAAATTGAAAGCCCTTCGTGAATGGCGATTCAATTTGTAATTTTTCCTGAAAAAAAGGTGATTACCTGTGATGTTTGTCTAGATCTGAAACTGGCAGTGACTGGTGATTGAAATGCGGTGCCTTTTTGTGTTTCAGGTCGAGGTACGTGAACTCCCCACGATCTACAGCAACCAGGAAGAGACTGATACCAGGGTGGTTCTGTACCTCCATCATGCTGCTACCATCGGATACAAGAACGCTGTAGTCAGAACACCGGACACAGACATCCTCCTGATCCTGCTCCACCATGCCCACAACATCAAGCTGACGGTGTACCTGGATACAGGGTCAGGGAAGCATCGCCAACTTGTCAACGTCTCTGAGCTGGCAGAATCCCTGGGAGAGGACTACTGTGCCACTCTCCTGGGGTACTATGTGTTCAGCGGAGAAGACTGCACCAGTGCCTTCAAAGGGAAGGGAAAAGTCGGGCCCTTGAAAAAGCTGGAGAAGAATCCCAGGTTTCACAGGGCATTCGGTGAACTGGGTGACAACTGGGATGCCAACCCTGAGGTGGAGAGGCAGTTAGAAAAATTCACCTGTGTGATGTACGGCCAGAGTCGCGAGTCATCAGTGGACATTGTCCGTGCCAAGCTGCTACGAAAAATGGTGGGAGAGGACAAGACCCTCACATCCAAGTCCAAGGTTGATCTGGCTCGCCTTCCTCCATGCCAGTCTGCCCTGAAGCCGCACATCCAGCGTGTGAACCACCGCGTAGCATTGTACAAAAGAGCCGATCAACCTATCATCGAAAAGCCAAAACCTTATGAGGAGCAAGGATGGATAAGGACTGATGAAGGACTGTTGAAACCAATGTGGTCCAGTGGTCCCATCCTACCAACCTCACTGGTGGATCTTCTGAACACAGGAGAGCACGAAGAGGAGGAGGAAGAGGAAGGAGAAGAAGAGTTTGACTCTGACGATTTCGATGAAAATGATGATGACTGACTCAGTGTAGAATCACTAATGCTAATGATGTTTATCTAAAACAAGCAAGAGAAGAGTGGTCACATTGAGTGCTAGGACTATTTTGACAGTTGTAATATTTAGAAAAATAAAACTTTGTGTTAACGTCTGTGTAGACGGACCTTAATATGAGTCTATTATTTCGTAAAACTGTGATTATTTTGTAAATAAAGCACTAATTAGCATACTAGTATACCATAGACACATGTAATCATGTTATGAATAGTTCTATCATGATCTATGCCCTTCCAAACATGGGTCTAGACACCTTCATTTTTCAATTATCTGCAATATTGGCTGAGATATGTCAAAAATCGTTTTTTTGATAATGGCAGCAGTAATTTGCATAAAAATGGTATGTGGGACATTTTTTCAGCTTGGGGCCATAGCTAGTCATTTTCTACACATTTTTTCCAATCTAGAAACACTGATTAGAAGTATATCTCCGGGGGGTGCAGGGGGACCTAGTCTTCCTACTAGACTAAACACTTTAGAAGTTTTATACTTCTACAGTATGCATGCAAGGTTTCGGCTATGAGGTTTCATTGCTTTGAAGTTAGGGAGAACGAACACACACACACACACACCACACCACACACACACTTTTATTACAACAAGCAAGTACACCCTCTTTTCCGACGTGGTATTCCAATCTTAATGACACCATGTTGTCCTGAGAAGAAAGTGTGGTCGTATGAACTTGCTTGACGTAAAATAAATGAAATACAGTAGCTGGGACGTTGGTACCAACAAGTGCACAGCACAATTAATTTTGCCTGCATGAGTGCGCAAGTTAGGGTTCGGAGGTTGGACAATCGTAAGAAATTAACGGAGAGCTCCGCATCGACCAAATTGGGCATACAAGCTGATAGTAACCAGAGGCAGGTCCTAGGCACAAAAAAAAATCCTACTCACAATCAACCTCACCTAACTCCCTCATCCCACGTGTTTTTCCTCATCCCGTACACATCTTCAAGAGGACAGGCAAGTCAGTTCGTATGTTAAATTTTACATTAATAGAACCTTCAGTGCATGAAACACTTTCTTGAAAAGTAGGGAAATTTTAAAAGAAATTGGTAAAATAATTACCAAAATTATGTTTTTTTAATAGCAGCTTTCTGCAATTTTTACACAATTAAGAGGCTGTCTTTGCAATCATATTAAAGCATTCATTGATTACATAATAAGGGGAAAATAAACCACAGCAGCCCGCATTTGGTAAGGGGAAAAGCAAGGAAAATAAGAGGAAAAGCAACCATATAATTTGGCTGTTTGAGTGATGCTGATTTGGGCTTTCATAACTTTGACAGTTGTCAAATAAATGCAATATTTTACTGCCATATTTTCTGGACAAGATGCATATGCTATCAGAAACTTTGTACATAGTCCGAAAATAATTAGCGATGACGTCACCACGTCACGCGGCATGAATGCGCACCTGTGTCGTTGGAGGTATTGACTTATATAGGGTTGGTTTTCTAAGGCTGGGGCGCAGTGGCGTCGTCGCGTCGAGTGAAGGGGTCGTGTTCGGGCCGTGGTGATATTTTTTAAAATTGTCTCATTTACATAATCACAAATAAATTCGCTATTTTTGCCAACTTACAATACACTTTCAGCAGAGCACTCAAGACTTGGAATGCCAGACTCAGACTTGGACTTGACTCGGGACAGCTGGATTCGGACAGCTTGGACTCAGACAACCAGGTGGACTCGACTACAACCTGGCACTCATGATCTCTGGTTGCTCGGCCAGAATAGGAAGTACGCGAGCTATAGACATCACTCAGTTAATTACAGTCCGAACAAGTATTGTAATGTGACAAACATGTCCAGAATTGCTCGGGGCTATGGACTGAGCTGGCAGTTGCGGTCGTTTTGACCTAACTCACAGAACTCAAACCGGGTAACCGGAACGGGCCACGGCTGTTACATTATTCTCACCTCAGACTAAGCAGGTAAATTAACTCATGACATGCATTTTGCATTCTCCACTTTGTTTCAAAACCCAGCGTAGCCTGTAGGAGCACATTTGCCCTTTCTTTATGACTCCATGCTATTCTTACCTGCACAGCAATGGTCCATTAAGACTACCTCCGCCAAGCTGGTTTGTTTTGTATCCCACTGATAGGCCGGATCTGGATTCGGACCTAAACCAAAATCTAATCGGCTTGTTCGTGTTACCAAACCAACTCACCCACCAGGTTTAGTCATAACTCGTCCATAACTTTAAAAAAAATATTGTTGCGGAAATGGAGTACGGCGCTCCCCCTTAGCAGGGTGGGGGGGGGGGGGGGGGGGGGGATGAATCCCCCTTCTATTTGCACTGGCCGTCTCCGCTCCTGAAGCTGCCCAGCTCCCTCCACGAGGCAGGTGAGCAACCCCGTTCGAGACCGTGGACAAGATGTTATTTTGCCGAGCGGATTAGCAGCCCGCGGCTCGAACCATTAGCAGTACTAAACCCGATTCTTATGCATTGGCCAAATCGTGCCACAGGTATTCAATGGGGAAATCACAAAGACGAACGGATGTGAAGAAAAGAAGGCAGAGTAAGGAAGAACAGGAATTTATTACTAACTATTGTAC
Organism: Myxine glutinosa; assembly: GCF_964187855.1. Classification (NCBI taxonomy): domain Eukaryota; kingdom Metazoa; phylum Chordata; class Myxini; order Myxiniformes; family Myxinidae; genus Myxine; species Myxine glutinosa. The sequence goes on from NC_136272.1 coordinate 94,271,249, forward strand.
AAAACCAAAGAAATCAAGGAGAAGGAAAGAAACGAAAATAATTTACAGAAGAGGAAGACACAGTGCAATTCTACTTACCTATACAGTCTTACTTATTCCCAGGGACAACACGGACAAACAGACGACAGTCAGACTTACACGGGGATGATGACAGGAGGTGGATGGCTGGACGGATGAGGAGGTGGGACCACAGGGCTGGAAGGGTGCGGGTCCGGTTCGTTAACGGCAAGGCTCGAGGTGAGCAGCCGCCGCCCCTCCTCAATCTCGTTCGTACAGCGGCGTTGCTTCGCGGCCGCGGGTCGAACTGCCGTTAAAGCTCAACTCCTTCTCAACTCAACTCAGCTGCGGTGGACTCCTCACTCATCTCCTGGTGGCTCTCTCGGTCATCTGCTTAAGCAGTCCCTCCCAACTTCCTTTTATAAGGCGCGTGGCGATCAAGCCGCCGGCCTTTTAGAAACGCCCATCGGTGAGCTCGCCTCGGCCTGGATTGGTCGCGAGGGCTCACCGATCCCGCCCCCTTGATGAGGCGTTGGCAAAGCCACACCTTGTTCCTGGCGCTTGGCTGACTCCTCCCACCTTCTTCTCCGAGTTGACCTCGCCGTAATGGCGGCAAATGTAGTTGGCAATGCGATTGGCAATGACGCAGTTGGAAATGGAGGTTTTGGGGGAATTTGAACAAGGGGATCTATCTTATTCGATTCGGTGCAATGCAGTGTCAATTAATGGGCAACAGAGCCTTAAACTGGAACACATAATAAGGAAATAACTATTTAGAAGGGTATATGATTTTCTACGTGCATGCGATGGACTAAGGGGACGACCTTTGACCTTTACAATTTAACGGAGGTATTTATAAGGATCATTACATTTACACAGGGTGATATTTACAAACAGGATTCTCAAATCCGCAACAATATGTTGTATGTCGCTTTTCGCCCAATCTCTCAATGGTGAAGGATCGCTTAAAAATTAAATAATTCTCGTATCCGAATCCATTTTCAGATCTTCACCAAAATCGAATTGATTGGTCCTTGTCTCACACCCAACCTGTCCACCAAGCTTCGTCCAAATCCGTTCACAACTTTTTGAGATGTCTTGTTCACAAACAGACAGGGGTGAAAACATAACTTCCATCCACCTTCAGTGGTGGAGGTAATAATTAATTTCCTTCATTCTGAAACACCAAGCACCTAGATTTTTTTTTTCTTTCCTCAACATCAAATGGTAAAAGGGAATTTGGAGCAAAGGGAATTTGCAGCAAAGATGGATGCACTTCACATTTGGCTTTTGCAGAGGAGAGAGAGAGAGATGGAGGAGAGGAATATCAACGTGTTTAAGTAACGTGTCTTGGCATCATTGAATGGAAAAGTACCTGTAGAGATGGATGTATAGAACTAGGTTGGCCAAATTATACCTTTTGGTGAAGGAAAGCACAAGGACACCGAAGGAAACAATTGCCATAGGCAACGACACCTTTTATTTTAGTGGCTGTACCACCCAGCAAAATGTAGACCACTCAAAAGCAATGATTGTTCTCCTGAAAGCGACCTTAAAAAAAGAAAAAAAAGAAGAGGTTTTCTTTCTTCTCCTGCTCTCATTCTTTCCACATTGTACACATTCATAAACATAAATAACCAAAAGCTTGTGGTGAGCTTGGGGAGGTTGGCAAGGACTCCGAGGCATAAGCATAGGTATAAAAACACATGAAATGCACTTGAGGAAAATGTCTGCATTCTTCCAATGTGTCCAAATTTGCCAAAAATCGATCCGATTTTGGAGTAGTTTTTAATTTGTAGTCACTGTGCAGGTGAAACTGAATGGAAACCTTCACCGAGTGCAACATCGTGTGTTAACACGAGCAGGATAAGTGACTGCAAAACAAAAACAGCTGTTCAGGTCCCACTTTTAGTTTTCAGTTTGAAGGACAACTTTCAGTCACAGCTTGCGAGTTGAGCAGACACAGATGTGGGTGGGTATTGGGTTTTTCTTCACGACTGCTCAGTCTTCCAGGAAGAAGTAATTCCCACTTTTCTTTTGTTCCGTATCCTGCAACAAAAAAAAACAAAGGATTGTGTGACATCATGATAGCTGAACGCATGTTAGGGGTCAGACACAAATTTGCATTTTTGCATATACAATACGTAGACGATGCCAAATTGCACTTGTGATTGATTCCACAACTGAATTATTTGCTGACTACATTTGCAGCTTCTTACCATCAAAGGTATCTTTTCATAATTTGTTTATAGCCAGTCATTCAGGCATCATTGCAACATTTTAAAAATTATTTCTTTTTTGTGTAACAACGATATACTTCCTATTTTGAAATCCCTCTGTTGGTGTCATTGCTTCTCTCCCCCTGTTATGCTACACAGTTACAAGGTAGTTCCAAAGCCAGTTGCCATCCTGATATCTAGTGAATGCTCAGACATTGTATTCACAAACAACTACATATCTGCGACCACCAATGGTAAGCTTCCACTGACCGGGAGGTTAACTCTAGGCGATCGCCTGCATCCTACCTTGGCCGGTGATCCAATGATGGCCATATTTTTTTTTCGGTCACACAATTTTCACTCTTTCATGACATCCAGAATATTTTGCTTGTAGTTTCGCACTCATATTTCCCTTTTATAATCCCACTTTCACCATTCTCAGAAAGTTCACACACACACACGCACGCACGCACACGCACACACACACACACACACACACACACACACACACACACACACACACACACACACACACACACACACACACACACACACTAAAATGCACGATTAGAATCAAATGAATTTTACGCAAGAATAATTTTATTCCTCCTTCATCTGCAAGCACGTGTTCCCCATGCAACATGCAAGTGTCATTTAAAACCACGTGTTCATTAAGGGTTCTTGCTTTCGGACAAGGTGTCCTATCTGATTGGTTCCAGGCAATCTGATTGGTTGTCTGGCACAGCTACGGCTCCTAAGGATTTCCTTAATCTAAAGGATATTCTTAGTTAAGGGAAAAAAAAATCGAATCTGTGAATGTGGTAGCATTGTTTAAACTAGGGCATGCCCGTACTATATATATATCTAAAATTATATCCCCCCCCTCTATTTACATGAAATGGTTTGGTCCATTCGCAAAGCCAAAGCGAACGGCTTGCGAGTACGGTAGAACCCCCCCCTCTATTTACATGAAATGGTTTGGTCCATTCGCAAAGCCAAAGCGAACGGCTAAATCGCCATAGCTCGGTAGCTTGCTGCTCTCTGATTGGTCGAATCGTTTTTTGGACATAGCTCGGTAACTACTTGTCCGATTAATATGAAACCTTGAAAAGGCACATCCTCGGGTCCCCAGCAATATACCTGGCAAGTTTCAAGTATATCGGACCGGTAGTTGTCGAGAAACAGCGGTCGCATACACACAGAGATTACTGGAATTATAGATAGATGGGTGGGGAGGAAGGATTTTTGACATGTAGTCCAGTAGAAATTGACATGAAAATAGCCGAACCTAGACATTTTAGATAACAACCGTTTTTTGGTGCTAAATGCTTTATATGACTGTCATGTATCTGCAGACAAAATTCACATAAATTCACAAATGGGGAAACCTGTTTTTTATTAGGTCAAAGTATATGACCTATCAGAAAACTGTAAATAATAAATTTCCCAGGTTTAGATGATGATTCGCAAATACGCTTTTATATGACATAAAATGTTGTGAATACTTTCTGATAAATATAAAATAATAAAATTAATAAATTTTACTCATTATAGAAACATATTTCTTTGAAAAATATAATTATTTTGTCCAAAATATGCAAAATTTTATCAATATTCTCGTGTATATTTGTATAAATAAGTGTAAACACTTGAATGAAATGATCATATGAACACATTGTACAATGTTTTGTTCCAAAATATACCAGTATTATTATTTAACCCAACAATGTTTAATTTAATAATCATTTTATTAATTTTAAATAGTTTTTTTTATCACAACCACTTAGAGGCCATCATAGCTCAAGTGTACATAAATGTGACAGGAAATCACAGTAGATGACTCAGCCATTATGTAATCATACACCAACATATCTGCTGTTTAGGTAAAACAAACAACGGCCAAATTATTGCATTTTAACTTGCGTACGCACGTTAAAAATCCTTATGCAGTTGAAAGTCAAAAAGAGTAGGCCACAAGGCCGCTGCCCTGGCACTACTCAAAATTAGAATCTATCTGACCCCGTCAATACTCTGGACGGTAACATAAACGAGTACCTCTCAAGACGGAATGAGGCTGCCTGAAAAAGATGAGCCATACGCAGTCAGATTATAAGACTGGCAAAACAAGAGCATACGCGTTTCCCCTAGCTGAAAAGCGAGGTACGAGAAAAAAAAGACATGTACAGTGTGTACGAAATCAAGCGCCGAAAACTGGCAAAGTACGCACACTTGAAGAGACGTCCTGATAGTCTGGTTCTCGAGAGCATTGAAGGTGATGTCGAGGGCCGGGCAAAACGAGCTAGACGACGAACGGGTTGGACGGACAACACAAGGACTGGGTAGAGCCAGGCATGGAGGGAGGTCGCAAAGTGGCACGCTAGAAGATACTTCTACGGCTGTACGACTTACTTCATCATCACACTATTTGTAACAATTATGCGCTTCTTTTTGTTGCTTAATTAACTTCTACTATCACCACTGTTTTACAGTGTGTGACAATAGTGCATTCATTATATGTCATATGGAACATGCTGCACATGCCGTTAATGTACGATGTTATAGAGTGAAATTTACTAAGTATAACTCTCACTCAAATTATCAAATACACATTTTAAAATGGTATTATTAAAAGTTTATCTGTAAGTGGAAATCTAGATTTCTTTTTGTTGATTGACCCATTGACTTATATACCAACTTTACATATATTACTGTCATATTTGTACTGTGCAATCCCAAAACACATGGACACTGATGATATGTGGTCAGGGTTAAAGACTATGTACATGAATACCGTTGCACAAGGCATTTTATTAGATGAGGTGCCGACTAATGACCACTTGGACAAATTCCACAAACATATTTGTGACTTTAAAAACAATCAGAAAGAATCCAAGACAGGAAAACTGTGGGTTATGTATCTGGACTTTGTGTCAATTGTGCGACATTTCATCAGGGCTGAAAGAACTGGTAACTGGGAACTTCATCTGAAGGCGACTCAGCAGATGTTGCCATTCTTTGCAGCTGCTGGACACAATAACTATACAAAATGTTGCCGGCTTTATCTCCAAGATTCTCAGGAACTGTGTCCCTGTCTTGAGGAACCAATGCACAGAGGACTGTTCACTGTGCGAAGGAATAAGAAACTATTGTGGAGTGGAACATGGTCTGATATGACCATTGAGCAATGCTTAATGAGAGCAGGAAAGACGCAAGGTGGTCTCATTAACATCACGCACAAGGACTCGGCCAGAACAAAATGGCTTCTTACTGCACATATAGTAGCACCATACACTGATGCACTACGATCCATGACTGACACTTACACTGGAACATGGTCAGAACAACACAAAGAGGTTCGTGCAGGAAACATCAGGCGGGACTTGGAAGACTTGAACAAGTTCACAACCTTTCTCAAGGGCCATAATCCCTTCATTGCGCAAGAAGATCAAGAACTAAGAAACATTTCCACAGGACTGATAGCAGATCACCGTGTTAATGTTGATGCTGCTATAGCATTGGCCAGAAAATAACGGGAAAGTTAGATGATAAAAAGTTTTGCGCTGTTGTTATGAAGAGGTCAGAACAAGCAACTACATTTGCTGCAATGCGAAAGGCTCTCACAGTTTGCGATGAAGAAATTCACATGTCTTCTGAAGAGCTCTACCATCGCTTGCTTTCCACTGCTTACACGAGTGGACCTCCAGACCAAAGTATATTTGCATATGAACTTGCAACCGTATCTCCAGCACTTTTCCAAGATGATGGCAGCATGCAAAAGTGTCAAAAATCACAACTGGCAAAATATATAGTTCAAATGAGCAGTGATATTGTTCAACGAAAAGCTGAAGACTCTGCAATTAGAGTGTTTGATGGCTGCGCACTGCTACATCGGATTCCTTGGCCAAAGGTTGGGACAATGAAATCAGTATGTGACTCTTTTGTGGCTGCTGTTGTACATCACAGACTACCTGGAGTTCCATTGTGGGTGATTTTTGATAGTTATGGTACGGTAACAACCAAGGATCCCGAGCAGAAGCGCCGTCGCCTTCAACAAACATGTCCTGACATTGTTGTCGAAGACAAGACACCTGTTCCAGGGAACCAGATGGCCTTTCTCTCAAACAATCGGAATAAACAGAATTTGATCAAATTGCTAGCAAATCATCGAACAGAAATTGGGATTGAAGTAGAACATGCTGGTGAAGAAGGTGAAGCAGATTTTTTTTTTTTTTTTTGTATACTGAATCGAGGCTCGTGAAAGAGCTAAATGTAGTGATCACGAGCAAGGCACTGCAATTGTCACAAACTCCAAGAGTTGTAATTGTCATTGCTGATGACATGGATATTTTGATTTTGCTACTCCACCATTCGAGCAGTACTGCTGATATATTCCTACAGACAAGAAATCAAACCATTTCTATCAAAGTTGCAAAGGAAGTGTTAGGGAGGGAGTTGTGTATGTGTCAACCATTTGCCCATGCTATGTCAGGATGTGATACCACATCAGCATTGTATGGCGTAGGGAAAATAAACCACTGAAACTGCTAGTCATCACAGAAATGGAGAGCAGATGCACTGATCTTTGGAGATACTAGGACGTGCCCGTACGTGGGTGCCCGTTCCTTGCCCAAAAAATAAAAAAATAAAAATTTGTGTAGGGGTGTGTGTGTGTAAACATCCTAGGGCGTGCCCGTACGTGGGTGCAAAAAAACATGCGTGCAAACAACAACAAAAAAAAACTTTGCAACCACGTGGCAGTAACGACCACAGAACCCCCCCCCCCTCTATTTACATGAATGGTTTGGTCCATTCGCAACGACCACAGAACCCCCCCCTCTATTTACATGAAATGGTTTGGTCCATTCGCAAAGCCAAAGCGAACGGCGAACGGCTAAATCGCCATAGCTCGGTAACTACTTCTCCGATTAATATGAAACCTTGAAAAGGCACATCCTCGGGTCCCCAGCAATATACCTGGCAAGTTTCAAGTATATCGGACCCGTGGTTGTCGAGAAACAGCGGTCACAGACAAACACACAGACATACAGAGATTACTGGAATTATAGATAGATTACAGCGTCAAAGAATGCAATACAAGATGTTGGAGAAAAATTTGTACTGTCCTTGTACAGTGGTGGAGCAGGAAGACGTGGGTTGGATGAACTGCGTTATCTAAATGTGATATCTCCAAAGTACGTGACTCTTGAGCGTATGCCACCTACAGGAAGAGCTATTTATTTCCATAGCCTTCGAGTACATCACCAAGTCAGTACATGGCGTCAACTAAAAACTGTGCTAACTATGGAGGAATATGGATACGACGTAGAGGCTGGCTTAGTTCTACCCATTATCACCGACAAGGCACCAGCGCCTTCAGAACTGCTAATTGATATAAGATGCTTTTGTAGGAGCAAACAACGCTTATGTACATCATGTAGCTGTGCCAAGAAAGGCATTGCTTGTAGTATCCATTGCAAGTGTGGTGCACAATGTGAAAACAGTTCACGCACAGTTGACAGCATATAAATGGGTGAAGCATAACATTTTAATATGTCAATAATATTGTCACGCAACCGCGATTAACACCACAGTTGCGGATGGCCAATTGCGAGGTTTTAACTCCCGAGGCGAGACCTCAATAGCGGATTCCAAATCAAACACTTAAACTAAAGTTAAACGCGCGGAATGGCGGGACGGGACACAGCAAAGCTCCGCCGCCTTATCTATTAAAATCCAACAGGAAACTGCGTTCAGATATATTCAGAAAATAATATAAGGATTTATTAACGGTTCCGAGAACAAAGAAATATGATGCTCTAAACCCCCTATATGGAGTACTCCCGCTCAACAGAGTTATTAAACAAACCACAGGGCAGACGACGAAATGAACAAAGAGGGTGTGTGTGTGTGGTGCGTTCTTAGCTCTGCTCGCTCGGGAGCGTGGCGTGGAGATCGTGCAGGCCTCGGATGGCTAGGCCCTGACACGTGGGCGGGAAGGATCTCCTCGACGCGACTCGCTCACTGACCCCAGTCCTCTCGCCCCGCAACTCTCAAACGCTCACCCCGTCCGAAGGACCACGGTTTCTGGGGCTGTCGTCTCTGTCCGGCGCCTTGGAGATCGTGAATGGTTGGCGATGGTACGCAAGAGGCCACAAATGGAATACGGCCACCAACGGGGGCGAACCTCGGCACGACAGCCGCCCACGCAAGCACGCGATCCAATCGCAGGGAAGATGGAGGGAACGAAGGCAGGAAAGAACTAGAGGGGAAAATGTCCAGTGCACTCTATCACGACTGAATCCTCTCAGCTCCCCCAAATGGCGTCTGCTCTGCCTCGTGTCCAACTCCGAACTCTTCTTCTCCTTCGTGTCGTCACTTCCCTCACGCACCGTCCCGCCCTCTCGTGACGTCCATTCGTCCGCCCTTCCCCATGACGTCAAAAGATCCACCCCGTTCTCATCGTGTCTCAGCAGGGTCCGTTTTGGTTGGTGTTGTTCCATTGATGTAAAAGGGAAGGGAATTAATTAATGTAGGTGCGCTAGGGGCATGAATTCCTACTGTCTAGGTGCGATGCCAAAAGGGACATTGGATTGACCACAGGGGTGGGAAAACACACAAAGTTACCCTTATCGCCCTAACTACTTAGCACTTCCTGTCCCCGTACAGGAAATATATACGCAATTATCCCGGCATACGCCTACACATACTAACTTAAAGGTACATAGTGGGTTCTAGCTATCGCGACATCCCGGAGCATTTTACCTACTCAGATCTACTCTGCTCTACATATTGCTCTACCAAATTCATAACAATATGAACAATGTTACAGTATTGAAATCACGGGGCACATGCACAAGATTGTGTAAACTCATGCTTCTGGCCATAATACATTATTTAGAGGGGTTATGCACTAGTTCATTTTTATTATGAAATATGTTATCAACGCTGTCAGCTAATAACTATCTATAATTCAGGGTGTGCTATACAGAATAACTCAGGATGTGTATATCTAGAATATGCAACTTTAATGATCCATATATATGACTTAAGTTTACACCATTATGAGAAATTCATACATGTATATGTGAAGATTTGACAGCACGTACTTGTTGCTAAATTCAGTACAACTTTCTGAATCAAGCATATATTAGATACCACTGTGTTCAAAAAGTATCTGACCTTTATTTTTCGTGCGTAAAAAAAAAGAAGCTAGGGAGGCGTTGATTGGTGCACGTATGTAGGCGATCCTAATGCACACGCGTGAATTGTTTCCCACCTGCAGAAGCTGTCATTCGACGGCAGACCGCCGATGAGTGAGGACATGTAAGTGAGCACCGTCGGATTTTCGTTTGACAAAATGACGGAAAAACTTGAACAACGCTACTGCATCAAATTTTGTGTAAAGCTTGGCGATTCCCAAGTGGAAACGATCCGCAAGATTCAACACCATTCATTCCATTATGAAGGAGGATTTGGGCTTCAGGAGAATCTTAGCGAAGTTCGTACCAAAGCTGCTAACGATTGAGCAGAAGCAACTCCGTTTGGAGATCGCACAGGACATGCTGGAGACTGTGAACAGCGATCCCAGCTTCCTCAACACAGTGATCACTGGCGATGAGTCCTGGGTTTATGGGTACGACCCAGAAACCAAGTTGCAGTCATCACAATGGAAGCATTCAACATCCCCGAGGCCAAAAAACACAAAATTTGATGCAGTAGCGTTGTTCAAGTTTTTCCGTCATTTTGTCAAAAACGAAAATCCGACGGCGCTCACTTACATGTCCTCTCATCGGCGGTCTGCCGTCGAATGACAGCTTCTGCAGGTGGGAAAAAATTCACGCGTGTGCATTAGGATCGCCTACATACATGCACCAATCAACGCCTCCCTAGCTTCTTTTTTTTTACGCACGAAAAATAAAGGTCGGATACTTTTTGAACACACTACGTATAAACTTGGTACAACAACACAATATAGGGTCTGTTTGTATTTGCCTCTAATTTCATTCATAAATTAGTGGATATAAATTGTATACTTACCAGAAAGTATACATTATAACACCCCATTGGCGGCCATTTTGAATTTCCCCCCAAAAACGTATTTCCCCATTTGTGAATTTGTGTGAATTTCTTGTGTGGCCATTTTGACTACTAATAAGGTGTTTAAAACAAAAATATGGTTGTTATCTAAAATGTCCGGGTCAATGTCAATTTCTACTGGACTAATGGTCTAGGCTCGTGGAAAAGCTGACAGAACCCACCAGGACACAACATAAACGCCAACAGCAGAGCGTGGGGAGAAATAGACCGAGACGGACAAACACCGGATGAAAGTAACGATGAGTAAGGGTGGACAAGATGGATACATAAGCAATTTTTTGGGGAGGGATAGGGGTGGCTTAACAGGTATAGAAAAGATCATGATTTTGGATGGGGGATGACTTGTGATGGTGGTGAACAGTTCAAGACCTGGAGGGAAGAATGAGACTGACAAAAATATGGAAGTTGGTTCCCCAGGTGGGGGAAATAAAGAGGAATAAATAAGTGGAGCTGAGCAGTTTTTCTGGATTTAGGCAGTTTCAGTCGGAGGGGGTTGCTGCTGGACCACATGTGTCCTGCAGTTACCAGAGGGGGACAAAGCAGAGAGAGGGCAGAGGGTGCAAGTCTTGACAAGGTGTCACCAGGTTTTAGAGGAGGGAGACAAGTTTGAAAGCTCATTCTTGAGATTGGACACGTTGTTTTCTGGTTCTTGATAGAGTAGACACACTTGTTACGAGCTTTGTGGAATGATCCAAGATTGTCTTCAGTTGGATTTGCCTTCCAGGAGGAGCATGCAAGCTGTTTTAAAACAACTGCCTCACCACATGATTCAGAATACTAAGAGTGGGAGGATGGGTAAGAACAGTCGACGAGTTGGGGTGAATCTGTGCATAAGAGAGTAGGTTTCTGTGGAAGAATTCCCAGGCTGAATTCATATCAGCGGCGGTGGATATATGAGACCAGTCCTGGTATATTATATATATATATATATTTTTAAACTGCGAATGTAGAAGGAGGTCACATGTTATGAACCACAAATACGTTGGGTTTGCAAATGTCAAGGTCAGACTGTATATGAGTGCGTCTCCAATACTGCTGAGTTTTTGACACTGCAAATATAATTGCCAGTGATTAAGAAATGTACACCTTTATTTAAATAAAGAACCCAAGAATTGCCTCATTATGTAAGAAAGATATAAGGAAAATAACATGGTGCCATTCACGTATTCTGTTTTTTTCGTGATTGATGCCTTAGCAGTCACTCTCTATAAGAAAACGGACACCAAAACCTGACATAGGAAACCCGGGTTATAATTGAATGATTATACTTTGGATACAAACATCGGTTGTAGTATGATGCTTTCCAAAACCATAATTTAGAGTGTTGTTGCAAATTAGACATGAAAATTGTGATATAAAGATTTGAATAACAAGTCAACAACTCGCGAAAATCGAATAACGATCGTTACCTGTCGTGTCTCTCTTCATGACGACCGTTATTGCATTGGTAGCTCATTCCAGCTTCGTGTTTGCACACTAACGGTGTTACCTGCAGGAACACCTAAACATAGCCTACAGTTGTTGGGCCGGTTTAATGCAGCTGACTGAAATTAGTTATTAGTAATTTTGATTTGATGTTTAAAAATATGGTGGTGTCCTCATCGTCACGATTGTTATTCAAAAATAAACATTTTTTTTTTGGTTCATTGCACTACTTTATTTTAATAAAATAGTTATATTAGATACCTTTATACCCTGTAAATTTGCAACGCTATAGTAAGTCAGTTTAGCTTGCGAGTCGGCTAGATTCAGCTCCAACGTCTGCCGTGTCCTCCATTTTGCCGCGTCATCCATCGGCGACGATCATTACTTCTGTGATTAACATCGCTAAAATTTTACTCTTTCATCGAGGCCTCTGACAATTATCTTTCTCGATTTCAAAAGGTAATAATTTTGAAGGATTTTGTTGATGTTTTGATGACTCATATGTGCGCTTATAAGTTTTATGAGATGTTTTCTTTTCCGTTCCTATCATGAGGTGTCGCTTACTTGTTTTGTCTTCCGGCACGATCGTCGGTCATCTTGAAGATCGCATTCTATTTTTTTTTTTTACTGGAGCCGTCTACTGCTGTTTGAGAATACGGATATATTATGAGTTATTAGCCACAGGTTTTACTGATTTAATAATCTTTTCAAATGAAAAGTTAATTTCCGATGTTTACTTGTGAACATGCATTCCAGAAACGATCTTTGTGAGGATACCGAAATCTTAGTGTCGTTTATCACGAATTCTACCACATCGGGCAATTTCAACCCATAAATGTCGGCATAATCACTTTTACCAAAAGGAAAGGGGAACTTTTGAGCTAGAATTATTCATGTATTTAATTGATGTCGAAAACAAAATGGTCGTCATACGGGCGGAGTTTTGTTGTTGTTAAGCCATTGTAAGCAGTAATTGCTGCAGCTTTAGCAGTGCAAATTATTAACTGTTAGATGTAATTGTTATTGATATTCCTTTTTATAGGTGTGGATCTTTTGTAAGTGAACCAATCTTAGTGTATTTACTGTAAAAGGAGATTCATGAATAGATAATTTTTTACTATTTACCCATGAAGCATGGTGTCACAGAGGACATCAAGTGATGAATGTTACTCTGAGCATCGGGTTATGTATCCAAGCAATTTTCATCAACTTGGCAATGTGATTTTATCTTTTGCAATGTTTTGTGTAATGTGGCAGTGTTTGAAGATTCTAATGAAGATAAAAGTTAAGAGTGAACCTCAATTTGAAATTTTGAACCCATTGCCAGGTTTTTAGTAGCAGTATTGGAGATGAACACATAAATAAATATAGAAAATGTATATCTACAGACTTGGCATTTAATATGGAATATATTTTTTGTGGGGGTGAACTTACTTTTCAAGTTGACTTGGAACCAAAAGTTCATTGGAATTATGTTGAAATTATTCTAGATTTTGTTAATGTGACCTTTAAAAGAAACAAAAACCACATTTGACCTTTCAAAGCAAATAAATTGATCCTTGAAAGTGATGTCAACTGATATTGAACTCAATTCACGGACAGTACTGTGTTAAACTTCTGTACGTTTTCCAGAAGTATTTCTTTATTTTGCACATTAGCCAATTTTTTTTTTAACAAAAACAAAAGTTAAATTACAACTGGGTTTACGGACAGTAAAATTACAGTTCAGTACGTCGTGTAACCCCCACGAGCATTCAGGAGAGCACGTACACATTGAGGCATGCCGTTCACGAGATTTGCCAAGGTTTGGACAGGAATCGCTTGCCATGCAGTTACAATAGCCTGCTGCAATTCACGCACAGAGGTCGGCTGCTGGTCCAAGTTGTCGATTTGATGCGTTAATTCTGCCCACAAGTTCTCTATCGGATTCATATCCGGTGACATGGCAGGCCACTCCATATGCTCTACACCACGGTCAGCAAGAAAGTGTTGGATCATGCGAGCACGATGAGGCCATGCATTGTCATCTTGGAAGACAAAGTTGCCTCGAAAGGCTACACGAGCAAATGGAAGCAATGTTTCTTCCAGAATGGCCCTGTACTTGAACTGGTTCAGGTTTCCATTCAGAACAACCAGGTCAGTTTTGCCCCCTGCATGAAAAGCAGCCCAAACGGTCACCCCACCACCTCCAGCTTGGACTCTCGGCACTATACAATCTTCGTTGTAGGCTTCATGCACTTGTCTGCGCACTCGGACATGGCCATCTTGACGATAGACCAGAAATCAAGACTTGTCACTGAAGATCACGTGATTCCAGTGTCCTGGCTGCCATTGACGGTGCTCTCTGGCCCACTGCAATCGGCGCTGGTGGTGTGGTCTTGTCAGGCGTGGCTTTCTCAGGGGATGCCTGGCACGATAGCCTGCTTGAACCAGTCGTTGGTTGACTAGCCTTCTGGATACAGGCACATTTGTCAGTTGCTGCCACTCAGCCCTAAGCCGATTAGCTGACTTGGTACGGCCATTGCGGACTAACCGGTGCAGCTGGCGATCATCCCTCCTTGTGGTTCTGCGCGACGTCCTGGCCTCGATATTGGAGGAGGGACACCCCTCTGAGCATTTCGTTTCGGGATCTTTGACACCTGACCTTGAGTGATGCCATTCTGCCGAGCAATAGCACACTGTTTCATGCCGGAATTTCGTAAAGCCACCACTCCATGACAAACAGCATTGTCGAGTTGACGGATCATCTCCAGAGGAAGCGGCAATAACTTTTGTAGACGTGCAGCAGTTGTTTTCCACTAATACAGAACGCAACAACCCTTATATACCCGATTGTGAAGCCAATCGTCAAATGTACCTGTCCGTACATTTTGTCACGCCACCTGTGATATAATCCTGTTATTGACTTCTTGCTGTGACAGACAATCAGTGACATGGTTCTTTTATCAAAGAAATCACCGAAGCGTAAAAGAAACTCACCAGATTGATATTCTGAGTTCAGAAAGGAAACCCAAGTCAAGGGAAAAAAAAAATTCCATATTAAATGCCAAGTCTGTATATTATAAAAGGAGCCATGTCTGTCTGTCTTATAACTTGAGAACGGATTAACGGATTTCAATAAATCCAACTAAATCCAAGTTGGAATCTCCTGCGATGAAGCTAACTCCGAGGGCCTTTCACTCACTCACCACAGGCAGTTTGGTGGTCTTTCTGTCTTCTACCGATTCCTATCTAGCCTAGCTCCCCTAGCTCTATCTGTGCTCTGTCCCCCAAATATTCCTACAGGTCGCACAAGATCTGCCAGTAACCCTCTTCTGGTTAAACTGTCAAAATCAAGACTCTCTGCTCACCTTCACTCCTTCATTCCTCTTGACTCCCGTCTCCGGAACAAATCCCACTCCTCCCTCTAAGTCTTTAAAACAGCTGTTCACCACCATCTCTCGTCTTCCCCCATCCCCTTGATCTATTCTACCCCCATTAATTCACCCCAGTTCCACTTTTTTTTTTTGGAAATCCCGACTTCTTTCTTTCCTGGAAGTTCTAGCAGTGTCCATGTTTTATACATCCCCGTCCCCCCCTCCCCTTCAATAACGCAAAGATTGATGGGTCTTATGTGCTAGTATGGAAAATAAAAGGTATGATTTCTGCATCACCATACAGCTTTGCTTGGAGTTGAGACAAGTTGTAGATACAACTTCAACGAGCTTGTTAAACTCATGTGAGGAGCATAACAATCCAAAAATTCCTCCATGTAAATGCTGACATTGGAAAGCCGGACACTGGCATTTTCTACAATGCTGCAGCCAAGTCTATCACAAATCCCCACAAAGAATTGCTTTGCAAAAGTCTACTCCACAAACAAGCGTTCCTTGGAAAGAATCCGACACTGGCCAGATGGTCTTTACAGCTCTATCATAATAACCCTAAACAAAATTTGTGTTGTGAATACGACTCGTGGCACTCCCTCTTCAGCGATCCCAAAAATTACGAAACAAAATGCACAGCATTCAATGATTGGTCGAGGAAGAGTTGGAAGTTACAAGTTGGGAGAGGAGGGAAGTTACCTTTATAGAATGCAGCTTGTTGATTCTGGGTCGGAAATTATTTGGGTCTCTTCTGAATGTGATCTCGAGGGATGCGAGAAATTTATTCATTCCTGCCAATAGTGTCTGGGGACTGGAAAAATAACAAGTAAAAATAACCATGGAAGTACGCTCCTCAATTTAAAAAAAAAAGAGTAAATTGCGCACAATACGAGCGTGGTGTTACATGTGTTGCACCTTACGTGTTAGCACGGGTCTTGACCGAAGGAATACCTTCAAAGACTATAACCCGGTCAGCTAGGTATGTAGCCATTATGAAGTCGTGTTCCACCACGAAGGCGGTCTTCTTTGCATGTAGAATGAACCTGGTGCCAAGATTGGTTGGGGGATATGGAGACAAGTGGTGGTGGCACGTTGAAGATTCCAATGACACAAGTTAAATTCTCAATGTTTGAGCTTGTGTAGGATATCAGATGAAAGATACAATTGAGCAACTTCACAACCCCGAAACAGCTTCTTGTGCATTTTGATAAGACACGTCAAGGAAGGACTCCCACCTCTTGATGACTTTGGCCGCCATCAATCGTTGCTCAGAATCGAGGTAGGCCGAAGGTTCATCTATCAAATACACGTCTGCAGGTTTTCCGAGGCAGAGAGCCAGTGCCACTCGCTGCAATTCACCTCCAGACAGGTTTAGAACCTGCGGAGAAAATGACACAAGTTGCACATCAGTACAAGGAGGGAACATCAAAATCTTTTTATCCCTTATCTGCAGCGTTTATGATCTATAAATAAAAACAAATGAGCAGATTTGTAAATGACGTTGTTTGGGGACATGTACATTTGCATTTAACTCGACACTATGTACGTCTCATTCCAAACTCAAATGATAAACACTTCAAATATAATGTGGGATTTATTACATTCGTAGAAGCCAAGACATCCTCTCAAAAGGAACTGCGCTGCATCATTTTATGTTTGTGGAGATGGCACAAGTAGTGAAGAGAATGGGGAGGGGGGGGGGTGAGGATAAAGCTGGGCTCATTTGGTTTGCAGAGAGGGCGGGAGGGGGGAACAGCATGGGACAGCTTCGGGGGGAGGATGAGGGAAGACGTCTCGTGCACACGTAACTCGTACATAGTTAAAGCACAGGAAAAGGTAATTCAATCCATCTCTCTATCTCGCCAGGGGGGTTGACTCAGCCTGTCATCCTTCCGAGGTCGGCTAATTGAGTACCAGTTCACTGGTAATTCCCTGTTTGTCGTAAAAGGCGACAAAAAGGGTTGGCGGCAGGAAGGGCATCTGGCCGTAAAACATTGCTTCAAAAAGGGGACCAACAAAAACAACAACCACGGTGCCCGAAAAAGGCCAACCCCCGCTTTGCGGGGAAAAATGGCCTCTAAAGGTGTTTTTTTCTCCTGTGCTAAGTCCCTTCCCAGCACTCTTCATCTCACACAGGGCTCTCTAAACTGTAATACATGTGTTGGTGTTGGTGGGGAAGAAACAGGCAGAAGGAAGGAGATGGTGAAGTATTGCAAGGAAGAAAGGAGAAAGGGAAGTGGAAATGCAAGGAGGTATGTAACACACAAAACATAATCTTTCACAGAACACACATGGCACATTCACACTTGATGCACACAATCTCCACAATAAACAACAACCACCCATCACAGTCGACCTACCATTTACAACTACATCCCTGTAGCCTTTTATCCTCCCGTCCACACCCACATGAAGTGTCTTGAATGAATGAATGAATGAATGATCGTTTTAAGGCCATTTTCCCCGCTAGAGCGGGGGTTAGCCTTGCGGGCCCCATGACAATCATGGTTCCCTGTTTGAGGCAATGTTTTTATGGCTTGGGTACCTTTGTCTTGCACAAAGAAATCAGATTTTCCAGTTTGCAAGCTACACCATTTTATTAAAGTTCACGGATTTATCTTGCCTTATTTCACAGACTGGTAATACCCCTCCCTCAGGGAGCAAAATATGGTATCAACATCCCCTCCCTCAGGCAGGGATTGCACTGCCACGTACCGCTGACAATAAGACGTCTCTCCACCCTCAAGGGGAGGAAGCTGCGTGCGGTAGTTTGTGCCCATGAACTGACCCTGGGTACCCTGAGTAGCAGGTTTGGTGAAGATTGGCCCAGCCATTTTCAATTCCACAATTATCAGACTTAGGTAGTTGCCTTATCTCATACTGTAGGATTATTGGTCCGAGACAGACTTTTGTGGATTAAAATCACTTGGCGGAGTAAGCTTGGCATCGAAAGGGTTCGGAATAAAATTCATTTCATTGCTATAAGCAGCCATTTTGCCAAGAGCTTTGCTGGAAAATTTGTTCCGCCAAAGGTTTAAAGGAGCCATCAGTTTCATAGCCAATATGCCATGTCGTACATCTTTAAATCACCACCCTAAATGCAGGGAAACATTTAATAACCACAAATCAGATATATCGTTACTCTGTTCTAAGTAATTGACACAGGGAACTTCAAGGAAACCAGGTTAAACACAGCAGGTTTACAAGAACTGCTGATAAAACAAATAAAACCAGAAACAAAAGCAACAGATCAATCTTAGCACGATGACCTCACAATGGGTTCTCATAGTCTTCAATGCGTACAAAAAAACCAACTACATTATTTAATCGCAGTGTGTCTGCCTCCACCGACCGACCTCTTGATCAATGACGCTCTCAATCTGCAGAGGTTTCATCACATCTGTCACAAACTGTGGGTGTGTGTACGCGTTCCTTATCTTTTCATGCAGTAGCTGCCGCACCGTGCCCTGCCATCGACAGTAAAGGAAAAAAAAATAAATAAAGAGGAACGCACGAAGGTGAGTGCAACATTCCTCGAGTCACCGACAACTTTTCAAACTTATAAACACTCATTTTAAAAGGGGAATTCGCTTTCAATCAGAGATAATCTCTTGTTTGAGTTCATGGAATCATTTTAAATTTACCTGTGATTTGGGGCTGATTTTTTGAGGCTTGTAGCTCACGTTCAGTATGGGAACTTCACCTATGGAAACACAACAACTGCACATTGCCGTTATTGTTGATTGAACCCAGTCAGTTCCGGCCGAACAGGCCCAAGGAATGGAATTAGCCGATCGATCTCCCAGAAGCGACTCAGAGATATCACATTTAAGATGTTTTACGCTTGCCTTTGTGAAGCCAGGGTCACTTAGTCTTCCATAATGTGTTTCTTGCACATTGTAATATGCCGTGGTGGTTTATGTACAACCTGGTGGTGTTAAGGATTTGAATTCACAGGTTCTCGGACACGTTTCGGTATCTGACCATCAATTAAAAATCCAGCTGGCCCACAGGCACCGACAAACTTCATGGAGTAGGTAATCTATCTGTGCCATCAGGATTGGTCGGCCTATAGAGTGCCAATCCAGATATTGGCGTTGACTTTTGAATGCCCAAGAGGAACCAAGGATGAGTCTAAAAAGGTAGTGCTACCAAAAACGAACAAGCGTTACGCCTAGGTCCCCCGTCGGGGAAGTGATGTGAGTTGACAAAGTGGAACACACAGAAAACATGCTATGATATGATATTTCGCTCACAAGCGTCAGCCATACATGGAGGCGGCCATCTTGGATTTTGACGTGGCGACCTAATTTTCAATAGCGTTCTTCCTTATGCCTAGATACACCCACACACCAGAAGGTACTTCGCTTATTTTTCAAGATATTTCGCTCACAAGGTTCAGACATATATATGGTGGCGGCCGTCCTGGATTTTGACGTGGCGACCCACTTTACAATAGCGGTCTTCCTTTTGCCGAGATACACCCACACACCAAATTAGAAGTTGGTACTTCGCTTATCTTTCAAGATATTCTTCTCACAAGATTCAGACATATATATGGTGGCGGCCATCTTGGATTTTGACGTGGCGACCCAATTTTCAATAGCGTTCTTCCTTATGGCGAGATACACCCACACACTAAATTAGAAGTTGGTACTTCGCTTATTTTTCAAGATATTCATCTCACAAGGTTCGGACATACATGGCGGCGGCCATCTTGGATTTTGACATGGCGACCCAATTTTCAATAGCGTTCTTCCTTATGCCTAGATACACCCACACACCAGATTAGAAGTTGGTACTTCGCTTATTTTTCCAAGATATTTCGCTCACAAGGTTCAGACATATAGTGGCGGCCATCTTGGATTTTGACGTGGCGACCCAATAGATACACCCACACACCAGATTAGACGTTGGTACTTCGCTTATTGTTCGAGATATTTCGCTCACAAGTTTCAGGAATATATATGGTGGCGGCCATCTTGGATTTTGACGTGGCGCCCCAATTTTCAATAGCGTTCGTCCTTATGCCGAGATACACCCACACACCAGATTAGACGTTAGTACTTCGCTTATTTTTCAAGATATTCATCTCACAAGGTTCAGACATACAAGGCGGCGGCCATCTTGGATTTTGACGTGGCGACCCAATTTTCAATAGCGTTCTTCCTTATGCCTAGATACACCCACACACCAGATTAGAAGTTGGTACTTCGCTTATTTTTCAAGATATGCAGGTTACAAGGTTCAGACATACATGGCATCAGACATACATGGCGGCGGCCATCTTGGATTTTGACGTGGCGGCCCAATTTTAAACAGCGTTCTTGCTTGTGCCTAGATACACCCACACACCAGATTAGACGTCGGTACTTCGCTTATTTTTCGAGATATTTCGCTCACAAGTTTCAGACATATATATGGTGGCGGCCATCTTGGACTTTGACGTGGCGACCCAATTTTCAATAGCGTTCGTCCTTATGCCGAGATACACCCACACACCAAATTAGAAGTTGGTACTTCGCTTATTTTTCAAGATATTCATCTCACAAGGTTCATGGCGGCGGCCATCTTGGATTTTGACATGGCGACCCAATTTTCAATAGCGTTCTTCCTTATGGCGAGATACACCCACACACCAAATTAGAAGTTGGTACTTCGCTTATTTTTCAAGATATGCAGGTTACAAGGTTCAGACATACATGGCATCAGACATACATGGCGGCGGCCATCTTGGATTTTGACGTGGGTTGCACCCACACACCAAATTCGAATGCGGTCCTTCGCTTACGCACGCACGCACACACGCCCGCACGCACGCACACACGGACGGACGGACACACGGACGGAGGGGAAAGCCATAGTCCCCCTTTCGCTCCGCTGAGCGACGGGGGACAATAATAAAGCACCAAACCCCCAAAAACTTGAATAAGTAACAAATGCAGACAAAAAGTAGTTTATTAAATGATTCTGCTACTTGCCTCCATCATCGGGCTTGAGTCTTCCTGCAAGCATTCTTATGAAGGACGTTTTTCCTGTTCCTAAATGACAAAAACATGGGTAACTGCACTAAGGAATAGAACCACTATTTCACTGTAATTATGCGACGTCTCATTTTATGATTCAAACATTTAATCTTAACTTCAAAGCATCGCAAACCAAACCACCACCCCCACCGGGCTGTCCATTACCACTCGTACCATTCTCTCCAAGCATCACCATGATCTCACTGTCTGTGAACTCCCCAGCAACAATATGCATGAAGAAATCCCCCAGAGCCTTGTTCATGCTCGGGTACTGATATCGACACATCTTCTTCACGTCATCCTCTGCAGCGGTCTCCGCGACCTTGAAGACGAGCGCCACCTCACGGAAGCGGAGATTTTCCGTGGGCACATACCCATCCAGGAAAATATTGATACCTTGTGGAAATAGAAACACCAAACTGATAATGGTCCCTCAGAGCATCCCTCGATGCTTTAGCAAACGCTTTAAAAATAATTAAACTGGGGCAATAAGCCAAACATTACAAGAAAAATGGTCGACAATGACGCACCTTCACGAACGCTGAAAGGCATGGTGACCACACCGTAAGCCCCAGGTACCCCGTACAAGCAGCAAATGTAATCGGAGAGGTAATCACACACACTCAGGTCATGCTCAACGACGACGATGAATCTGTTCAGTGGAAAATAAATAAACAACAACAAAAATAATCTACACTGGGCTAAAAACAACTCATTGGTGGTGAGAGGGAATATAAAACAATTTCTCAAGGTGGTTATAAACTTAGCTAGTACCAAAATAGGTCAACTGGACAACCACATCAAACTATATGAATGAATGAATTTGGGTAGAGCAATATCTAGAGCCAGATAGATCTGTATAAGTAGGTATCCGACTGTCGTGATAGGGAATCTACCTGTAATAAGTTCTATGTTTAGTCCGGTTTGTCGGTATCGGCTGTATTGATGTCCCTGCTACGAGGGAGCAGGGCGTGCTAAATAGTGCAGGGATTATGGATAAGATTCCTTTGTTCGTCGTCCCCTCTGTCGTCAAACCTGTGTCCCTTATGGCAACGCACTCATATAAACACTTACAGTCACGTGAAAAAGTAAGTACACCCCATGTAAAGTTTTGACTTTTTCAACATATTTCAACATACAGCTATTTGATCTTCATTTCAACAATATTGATAGATAAAGGTGATATAATATAACAAATATTGTGAAACATTTACATTTTGTAGTCCATTGTATAATTTAAATAAACATAAATGCAAATTTCGCATGTGGAAAAAGTAAGTACACCCCTACATTTATCACTACTTCAAATACCTAAAATTAGAATCAGCTGCACCAGCTCAGGTGCAAATGATTAGAACATCGTTAGAGAGGATCTTGGAGGAACCTGTCTTATTTAAACCTGACATTTAGTTTGGTTTGCTCTTTGTTGTTGAAGTGTGTGGCATCACCAAGCCTAGATCAAAAGAGCTCTCTGAGGCCTTCAGAAAGAAGGTTATAGATGCCTACGAGTCTGGGAAGGGATTTAAAAAGATCTCCAAACAATTTGAAATCAATCATTCGACTGTCCGGAAGATCATCTACAAGTGGAGAAGATTCCAAACAACTGCCAACTTGTTCAGGCTAGGCCGCCCCAGCAAGTTCAGCCCGAGAGCAGACCGCAAGATGCTGAAAGAAGCATCTAAGAACCCCAGAATGTCATCACGGGACCTCCAGGTAGCTCTTGCCACTGTTGATGTCAAAGTGCACGGGTCTACCATTAGAAAGAGGCTGCACAAATTTGATCTACATGGGAGGTGTGCTAGGAGGAAACCTTTGCTGTCCAGAAAGAACATCAGGGCAAGACTAAAGTTTGCCAATGAACACCTTGGCAAAGACCAGCACTTCTGGAACAATGTGCTCTGGACAGATGAGTCAAAGGTAGAGCTATTTGGCCACAGCACCAGAAGACATGTTTGGCGAAAACCAAAGACAGCATTTGACCACAAGAACCTGATACCAACTGGAAAGCATGGTGGTGGAAATATTATGGTTTGGGGCAGCTTTGTTGCATCAGGGCCTGGGCGGCTCACCATCATATAATCCACTATGAATTCTTCATTGTACCAGAGGGTGCTTGGGGATAATGTGAGGCCATCTGTCGGAAAGTTGAAGCTCAACCGAAGGTGGACCTTGCAACATGACAATGACCCTAAACATAACAGTAAATCCACCAAGGAATGGCTGAAAAGAAAGAAATGGAAGGTTCTGGAATGGCCAAGTCAAAGCCAGGATCTAAATCCCATCGAGATGTTGTGGGGGGATTTGAAATGAGCTGTGCATGCAAGAAACCCCTCAAACATCGCACAGCTGAAGGAATTCTGCATGGAGGAGTGGGCAAAAATTTCTCCCAGTCGATGTCAGAGACTGGTAGACAGTTATAAGAAACACCTAGTTGAGGTTGTTTCTGCCAAAGGGGGCAATACCACCTATTAGAGCCAAGGGTGTACTTACTTTTTCCACATGCGAAATTTGCATTTATGTTTATTTAAATTATACAATGGACTACAAAATGTAAATGTTTCATGATATTTGTTATATTATATCACCTTTATCTATCAATATTGTTGAAATGAAGATCAAATAGCTGTATGTTGAAATATGTTGAAAAAGTCAAAACTTTACATGGGGTGTACTTACTTTTTCACGTGACTGTAGATAGGTCCTTAGTGCAACATTAAATAATTCCCCTCCCTTACCACAATGACTTTGGAAAACAGGCAGGAAGCCAGGCCGGGGCACCGTCGATGGGGCCGCAGCTAGCCACACCACCAGCTGGCCCAGCAACCATCCTCGTGGCAGGCTGGGAACCACGCCCAGGAGGACTGTTGATTGGTCCATAGGAGGAACAGAGAACTGCCCCGTGATTGGAAGGAAGGGAAGGAATGGTGGTTGGCCACGACGGTGATGTGACATGGTGGCGGGAAGCACTTGGCCAATGAGAAAGGACCAGCATATAGAGAACTTTCAAGAGGTCGAGAGACGAGGGCGCTGATTGGGGAGCGAGCAAGACTTGAGGACACGCGAGGGGACAAGAGGACGCGCTGCACGACATTTTAGCTCTTAGCTCTCTTTCGCCTCTTCGCGCTGGACCCATCGCCCTTCGTGTGAAGATCAACCCTTTGTGCTTGTGCTCTCTGCGCTGGGATTGGAGATTGCGTTCTTCGTGGTGCTTGGAGCGGTCCTTCTCGGTGCTTTCGGAGCTTGGAGTGGTGCGGGCCGCGCGGGGCCTGGCGAAGCGCGCGAGCGAGGCGGACGGAGGGTTCCTTCGCGCCGGAGCTCGGCGCCGTGTCAGACGGCGGACACTGCACTACTGACAGATAAGGCCGCACCCCACAGAACATTACACGATGAGACATTTCTTTTCGTAATTCAGTCCTTTGTTCGTTTCTGAAGTGAGGTGTGCGGGATCCCGATTTAGGACCGTTAATTATCTTTCGTCGCGTTCTCTTGTTCTCGGGTTCTGAAATAAACGTGTTTCTTTTTGTGCATTGAACTCTGGTTTCGTTCGAGTTGCTTTCCTACAGGGTCGGAGTTGCTGTCGGGGCTAAAGGTAATCGCTTCCGCTTCATCTTCGTCCCTTCTTTCTCCCGTGCTTTTATAGCAAAATCCGTATTTGGTTGTTGCCTCCATTAAAGCCGTTCAGTCTTCCGCGGTCCCTGGTGTTAACCTTGAGGGATTCGCGTGACAACTGGTGTCAGGAGTGGGATCTGGGCCCGCCGGACAAATTTTTTTTGTCTGTGGTGAGAGATCGACACGGTCGGGCATACATCGCGCCCGAGATTCGGACAAAAATTTTCGTAGTTCGAGGCGAAAATTTTGTATAGTCGATTGGGCTTTCACGACGCGAAAGGTGCGTCAGTAAATTTAGATCGATTTTTGAGATAAAATACGCACGGGGAAGCGACCTCTTCTTTACGGATGGAAGAGGTAAACAATATGGAAGAAAGGATGGAAGATGCGGGAAGCATTGGGAGTGAGTCAGATGTAGATGGGGGGGTCGAGCATAGTGATGGAACTTCCCCTGCCATAGGGACGGCCCCCATAGACAACCAGGCCATAATGCAATTTATGAAGCACATTAAAGACAGCATTAAGGCTCAGAGTGAGCAACACAACAACACAACATGCATTTTAAAAGGCCATTTTCCCTACTAGAGCGGGGGTTAGCCTCAGAAGTGAGGCTCAGAGTGAGCGCAGTGAACAAACCAGTGCAGAAATTCGGGGAATGAATAACAACATGAGAGAAATGAACAATAAAATGGAGGCTCAGGGTGAGCGGTTGGAAAATAAAATTGATGGGTTAAAGGGAGAGATGGGAGAACTTAATCGTAAAATGGATACCCAAAGGAATGAATTGAAGGGAGACATGAAGGGGCTGGAAAACAAAATGGATGCTCGGAGTGAGCGAATGGAAAACAAAATTGAAGGATGGACGAAGTAATTGGAGCAAGGATGAAAGAATGGTGCCGATGGGGCCCAGGAGAAGCCAAGGGTGGCAGAATTTGATTCGGAACGGGGGGAAGCCAAATTGGGAATTGCACCGGGAATGCCAATTGAAGGAAATGGGGAAGGTAGGGAAGGAAATTTACAGGTAAATGCTGGCCTGGAGGTTGATCGGGGCCGGGTGGATGCCGCAACACCTCAACCGGGGGATGAATTGGAGTGTTTGCAGCACAAGGGCGGTTGTGCAGTGCAACAGGGGATAACAATAGGGGGGTCCGAGTAATGGAGCCGGACCGGGTATTTATTGGGGAAGACCTGTCAGGGCCAGAATTGAGGGGGGATGATTATGAGGATGATGTGAAATGGCGGCTGGGGACCTGGGACAGTCCCATGGAGGTAAAGTTTGATCGGGCCCAAAGGAGTTTCGGGGAGGTGGTGAGTCGGTCCGAGGAGGAGGTTGAAGTGACCGAGGGGACCCTCACCACGAACACAAATTTGATAACGGAGGCTCCGAAATTGAATGACCAGTTGGGGGAGTGTGTTGGCGCCATGCTGGATTTGGACATTGGAGGATCGGGAGATAGAGCCTCTGGAAATTTGGTCCCCGTAGGGAATTTGGAACAACTGCAGGGAGGGGCAGAACAACCTGAGGGAGTTGTTACCTGTAGCTGCGGTGATTGGACACCTGGGGCCAAAATTTTAAAAAGGAAATCTAAAATAAAATTAAAATGGGAATGTGATGTGGAGCAGCCATGGAGGGAGTTGGTCCCCGGGCTGTGGAATGTGGACCAGGAGAGGTCATTGGGGATGGCCTCGGGCAAAAGTTGCCCCTTTGGAAATTTTTTATTGCCAGCCAGCTGGGGGGCTGTGCTGGCGAGATTTGGACGTGGGGTCCAGCCATGGGTGTCGTGGTATGACTTGGGCCCCACGGGGGTCTGGTGGAGTGTGGTGTCCCTTGTCCGTCGGGGAGCCGCCCGAGCGTGTGGCTCGGGCCGACAGGGTCACCGGACCCTGGTGGGGGTTAAGACCTCCAGGGGGTCCGAGGTGGTTTCTCAAGCCTGGGATGGCATTTATTGAGGACCACTAGGGGGAGGTGTTGTGGGTCACGCTTTGATGGTGGCACCGTGGATGGCCTACTCGGGCCTGATGTGGTGACCACCCGGGCATGCGGCCTGACACCCTCTCCCAGAGACTCTGGGACAGCCAGCATGTGGTGACCTGCCATGCTGTTGGTCTATGGACGCGGGTCGAACCGCTTGGACAGGGATGGAGATAGCCTGCCTGACAACCATTGGGGGCATCTGTGGAACGTGATGGTGTGAGAATGACCTTCCACAGATGTTCCGTTGTGCTTTGTGGACTCTCGGTTTGGAAAGAGAGCCATGGGAGTGTTGAATGGGAATTGTTAATGTGCCGAGCATATGGGCAATGCTCGGCTGGCATGTGTATGGCAAAGCATCTTTCTTTGGTGAGTTTAGTAAAATGTGAAAAATGTTTGGCATGGGTAATCTGAGGGTTAGATGTAAATTTAAGGGTGAATTTTGAAATGGCATGGTGGATACTGACAGCAGTGTCACCATTATTGATCCAGGTGTGTCGACCAAAGTGTTGGAGGCTGGAATAAAAATTGATAGGGTAGCAGGACACAGATTTCAACTGGTAGCTGGGGCGACTGTGCCGATATTTAGGACGTGGGATCATGGGGATGGAGTTGGGGGTCTGAGGGTCAACGTGGTGCTGTGCGTGTCTATCATACCGGAGTGTCCGAGGTGTGTGGACCATGTCTTCTGGGTGAGTCTCCTGGTGGAGCATAGCTGTCGACTGGACCTTGGTGTGGTCAAGTGTGGGTGGGCACTGGGGGACGAAGGCGGCTTAGGTGACGTGAGGGGAATGCCACGCACTGCGCCCGTCTCCCCCAAGGCCGAGGTTGTGCGTGCGGTAGTGTTTGTTGGCAGCAGGTGCTCACCACATTGGCCAGCTGGGGCTGGTGCAACCGTGTTCCTCGCAGGGGGGCCGAAGGATGGATGGTGGGTCGCACCCTTATGGACACTCATGGGCCATGTTGGCGGTTTGACTGCTCACCTTGTCCCGATGACCCTTGCACAGTAGAGGTGCAGAGCTGTCATGGCCAGAGGTAGTTGTGTAGAGATGATCACCGTTGGATGCGGATCCACATACCTGCCAGTATAGTGGGGAGAGAAGTTAAATTTGGAAAATTTGATTGGTCCAATGAGGAATTTTTGGATTTTATGGGTGGATGGCACCTTTGGACCCGACCAACCTGCAATTGAGGTGAGTGTTTGGATGTGTACTGTCCCAGGCTTCAGGACAAGCTTATGGAAAATAGGGACATGTAATTTGGAGTTGGGGGTGGGTGAGAGTGATGACATGGCCGGTGAGGGGGATGGAATGTGTGCCACACAGTGTCTTGTGGGTGGCGTTTGTTTTTGTGTTGTGGTTATGTGTTTTTATGTGGTCGTGAGGTTGGAGAAAATGAATGAGTGGTGATTATTGTGAGATGTGCTTTTGAAATGAATGAATGAATGAATGATCGTTGTAAGGCCATTTCTCCCTGCTAGAGCAGGGGTTAGCCTAGCAGGCCCCATGACAATCATGGTTCCCTTTTTGAGGCAATGTTTTTATGGCCGGATGCCCTTCCTGACGCCAATTTTGAAAATGTGATTTAAATGTGAACGGGGATTTCACACAATGGCAGGCCAAGGCAACTCTTTTGAAATATCTTTTTGGTACCATCTTCTCTGAATTGTGTTGAGAATTGAATGGCAGCGGGGGAGGAAATGTGTTTTGGGGATCTTGTGGGTGGGGATGTTCTGAGGTGGGTACAGATCAAGTTCTGAGGAGCGATGCCTGCGGCCCCCCCTCTGCGGCCATTACCCCTGGCAGCCAGTGGTATCTGGAAATTGGAGCTCGTCGGTGGAGGGTCTGGTTGGGCGCCGTGGGGTAAGGGAGACTCCCGGTGACCCGTGTAGCTGCGCTAAAGCAGGAGGCCACGGGGCCTGGTGTGTGGAGACCCCCACCGGCGGGGTAACGGCGGAAAGGGCTGTTTGGCTGTCACCGGGCCAAGAGGTAAAGGGGGGGGGGGGTGGGGGGGGGGGAGAAATGAACTTGTGAGTCAAGTGACTTGTTTTTGGGAATGCGGGCACCACAGCCTGAAGCGCCCACACCATCTTACTTGTGCGGTACCTCCCCGCTGCCTAGTTGAGAAATGCACACATGTATACGACACCAATGCCATGGTCCTGCAGGGGGGTGTATTAAGTACATGCTTGGTAATGATTTTTGTGCAGTGATGAGTTATGGAATGAGAATGAGTGGTTAGGGGTTGTGTTGAATGAATGTGGGCGAAATCCACCGAGCCATGTCACTTACCTGTAACACCAGGACAGGGCCCGAGGAAATTTAGGGGTGCATTGGGATGGCCCCACAGGTAAGGTTGCGTCTTGTGGCATCCACCGGGGGATGCGGTCTGTAGACTGGGGTATGTACAAATGTTTTATAGCGTTCTGAATTTTTGTAAGTTTGGTTAAGTTTTGTGGTTAAGGTAGGATTTTTGAGTGTTGTTTGTTGTTTCCTCCCACCGCAGGAACAACGAATTATAATCATTGTAAGTATTGATTGCATGATTGTTAAGGGGATTAGCATGTTAAGGAGAATAGGTAGGAAGTTCCGGCTCACTTCCCACAGCCCTCCTGATTTATTTCATAGGTTAATTAAGTGTGAGACAGTAAGTGTTAAGACACTTACTTGTGTCTTCAGTCGCGGTCGCACCTGCAGTGAATTTGGGTGGAGCAATATTAATTTGAATTTGGGTGGAGCAATATCTAGAGCCAGATAGATCTGTATAGGTAGGTATCCGACTGTCATGATAGGGAATCTACCTGTAATAAGTTCTATGTTTAGTCCGGTTTGTCGGTATAAGCTGTATTGATGTCCCTGCTATGAGGGAGCAGGGCGTGCTAAATAGTGCAGGGATTATGGATAAGATTCCTTTGTTCGTCGTCCCCTCCGTCGTCAAACCTGTGTCCCTGATGGCAACGCACTCATATACACACTTAGATAGGTCCTTCGTGCAACATTAAATAATTCCCCTCCCTTACCACAACGACGTTGGAAAACAGGCAGGAAGAAAGGGCCTGGGCACCGCCGATGGGGCCGCAACCAGCCACACCACCAGCTGGCCTAGCAACCAGCCTCGTGGAAGGCTGGGAACCATGCCCAGGAGGACTGTTGATTGGTCCATAGGAGGAACAGAGAATGCCCCGCGATTGGAAGGACTGGTGGTTGGCCACGAGGGTGGCGTGACATGTTGGGGGGAAGCACTTGGCCAATGAGAAAGGACCAGCGCATAGAGAACCTTCGAGAGGTCCAGAGACGAGGGCACTGATTGGGGGGCGAGCAAGACTTGAGGACACGCAAGGGGACAAGAGGACCTCTCGATGTCCCTGCTCTCAAATGTTGTGTTTGTGTCCATCCCCCTCTCCCCATCTTGTCAACCGCTCCCCTTATTTTGTGTTTTATGTGTCGGTTTGACTTTTTGTGTGATTAATGTTAGCTCTTTCACGAGCCTCAATCTTGAATACAATTCGCGCTGGACCCATCGCCCTTCGTGTGAAGATCGGCCCTTTGTGCTTGTGCTCTGCACTGGGATTGAAGATCGCATTCTTCGTGGTGTGTGGTGCTTGGAGCGGTCCTTCTCGGTGCTTTCAGAGCTTGGAGTGGTGCTGGGGCCTCGTGTGCGATCGACTCGAAGCTTGGAGCGGTGCGGTCCGCGCGGGGCCTGGCGAAGCGTGCGAGCGAGGCGGACGGAGGGTTCCTTCGCACCGGAGCTGTGTTGGACGGTGGACACTGCACAACTGACAGATAAGACCGCACCCCACAGAACATTACACGACGAGACATTTCTTTCCGTAATTCAGTCCTTTGTTCGTTTCTGAAGTGAGGTGTGCGGGATCCCGATTTAGGACCGTTATTTATCTTCCGTCGCGTTCTCTTGTTCTCGGGTTCCGAAATAAACGTGTTTCTTTTTGTGCATTGAACTCAAGTTTCGTTTGAGTTTCTTTCCTCCAGGGGTCGGAGTTGCCGTCGGGGCTAAAGGTAATCGCTTCCACTTCTTCTTCTTCCCTTCTTTCTCCCGTGCTTTTACACCAAAATCCGTATTTGGTCGTTGCCTCCATTAAAGCCGTTCGGTCTTCCGCAGTCCCTGGTGTTAACATATATATATATATACACTTATCATGTGTGAAAATTATCTCGCATGATAATTTTGCACATTAGCCAACTCCACCCAAATATATATATACACACACACACACACACACACACACACACACACACACACACACACACACACACACACACACACACACACACACACACACACACACACACACACACACACACACACACACACACACACACACACACACACACACACAGACTTGGCATTTAATATGGAATACTTTTTTTGTGGGGGTGAACTTACTTTTCAAGATGACTTAGAACCAAAAGTTCATTGGAATTATGTTGAAATTATTCTAGATTTTGTTAATGTGACCTTTAAAAGAATCAAAAACCACATTTGACATTTCAAAACAAATAAATTGATCCTTGAAAGTGATGTAAACTGATATCTAACTCAATTCATGGACAGTACTGTGTTAAACTTCTTTACGTTTTCCAGAAGCATCTCTTTATTTTGCACATTAGCCAAAATTTTTTTTAACAAAAACAAAAGCTCAATGATGACTGGGATTACGGACAGTAAAATTACAGTTCAGTACTTCGTGTAACCCCCACGTGCATTCAGGAGAGCACGTACACGTTGAGGCATGCTGTTCACGAGATTTGCCAAGGTTTGGACAGGAATCGCTTGCCATGCAGTGACAATAGCCTGCTGCAATTCACGCACAGAGGTCGGCTGCTGGTCCAAGTGGTCGATTTGACGCGTTAATTCTGCTCACAAGTTCTCCATCGGATTCATATCCGGGGACATGGCAGGCCACTCCATATGCTCTACACCACGGTCAGCAAGAAAGTGTTGGATC
The DNA here is from genome assembly GCF_964187855.1 of Myxine glutinosa. Lineage (NCBI taxonomy): Eukaryota > Metazoa > Chordata > Myxini > Myxiniformes > Myxinidae > Myxine > Myxine glutinosa. The sequence goes on from NC_136272.1 coordinate 94,302,925, forward strand.
ATGCGAGTACGATGAGGCCGTGCATTGTCATCTTGGAAGACAAAGTTTCCTCGAAAGGCTGCACGAGCAAATGGAAGCAATGTTTCTTCCAGAATGGCCCTGTACTTGAACTGGTTCAGGTTTCCATTCAGAACAACCAGGTCAGTTTTGCCCCCTGCATGAAAAGCAGCCCAAACGGTCACCCCACCACCTCCAGCTTGGACTCTTGGCACTATACAATCTTTGTTGTAGGCTTAATGCACTTGTCTGCGCACTCGGACATGGCCATCTTGACGATAGACCAGAAATCTAGACTCGTCACTGAAGATCATGTGATTCCAGTGTCCTGGCTGCCATTGACGGTGCTCTCTGGCCCACTGCAATCGGCGCTGGCGGTGTTGTCTGGTCAGGCGTGGCTTTCTCAGGGGACGCCTGGCAAGATAGCCTGCTTGAACCAGTCGTTGGTTGACTAGCCTTCTGGATACAGGCACATTTGTCAGTTGCTGCCACTCAGCCCTAAGCCGATTAGCTGACTTGGTACGGCCATTGCGGAGTAACCGGTGCAGCTGGCGATCATCCCTCCTTGTGGTTCTGCGGGGACGTCCTGCCCTCGGTATTGGAGTAGGGACACCCCTCTGAGCATTTCGTTGCAGGATCTTTGACACCTGACCTTGAGTGATGCCATACTGCCGAGCAATAGCACGCTGTTTCATGCCGTAATTTCGTAAAGCCACCACTAAATGACAAACAGCATTGTCGAGTTGACGGACCATCTCCAGAGGAAGCGGCAATAACTTTTGAAGACGTGCAGCAGTTGTTTTGCACTGATACAGAACGCAACAACCCTTGTATACCCGACTGTGAAGCCAATCATCAAATGCACCTGTCCATACATTTTGCCACGCCACCTGTGATATAATCCTGTTGTTGACTTCTTGCTGCGACAGACAATCAGTGACATGGTTCTTTTAACAAATAAATCACCAAAGTGTGAGAGAAACTCACCAGATTGATATACTGAGTGAAGAAAGTAAACCCAAGTCAAGAAAGAAAAAAAAATTCCATATTAAATGCCAAGTCTGTGTATATATACACACACATATGCATACACACAAACATATATACATCAGGACTGGTCTCCTATATCCACCGCCGCTGATATTAGTTCAGGCTGGGAATTCTTCCACAGAAACCTGTTCTCTCATGCACAAATTCATCTCATCTCATCTTCAACAAGCGTTATGCCTAGGTCCCCTGTCGTTGAAGTGAGGTGACAAAGTGGAAGACGCAAGGCGGCCATCTTGGATTTTGACGTGGCGACCCAATTTTCAATAGCGTTCTTCCTTATGCCAAGATACACCCACACACCAGACTAGAAGTTGGTACTTCGCTTATTTTTCAAGATATTCCGCCCACAAGGTTCAGACATACATGGCGGTGGCCATCTTGGATTAGACGTGGCGACCTAATTTTCAATAGGGTTCTTCCATATGCCTAGTTGCACCCACACACCAAATTAGAATTCGGTCCTTCGCTTACGCACGCACGGGAAAACCATAGTCCCCCTTTCGCTCCGCGGTGGGACGGGGGACAATAATCTTACTCATCCTCCCACTCTTGGTACTCTGAATCCCGTGGTAAAGCAGTTGCTTTAAAACTGTTGTGGAATCAAACTCAGATCTCTCGCAAGAAATGAGGCTTTATTGAACTATTTCTCTACGCATTCCTACAACACAAGAATGCAGATTATTCGTTCCGTAAAGAAGGCAATCAAAGCATACATCTCTTTCTAGTTTCTTGCAGCAAGCAATTACGCACCTGTTAATCAACAGTATGCCACACGATCGCGCACTGAATGTACAGTATATATAAGCTCCCTCATGGTCGTCCCTTGACGCGGATGGTCTCTTCACTCAGCTCGAGACATTACAACATATTTCACCACAAGAACGACTTCCATTTTCCTCCTGGAAGACAAATCCAACTGAAGTCAACAAAACACGCAATAAGTGTGTCTACTCTCTGGAGAGGCAGAAAACGACATCTGTCCAATCTCAAGAATGAGCTTTCAAATTTGTCTCCCTCCTCTAAAACCTGGTGGCACCTTGTCAAGACTTGCACCCTCTGTCCTCTCCATGCTTTGTCCCCCTCAGGTATCTGCAGGACGCATGAGGTCCAGCAGCAACCCCCTCCTAGTGAAACTGCCTAAATCCAGAACCATTGCTCACATCCACTCATTTATTCCTCTTTTTCCCACCTGTGGAATCACCTTCCATACTCTTCAATCTCATTCTTCCCTCCAGATCTTCAAGACAGCTGTTCACCACCATCTCAAGTCATCCCCATCCAAAATCATGATCTTTTCTACACCTGTTAAACCACCCCTCATCCATCCCCAAAATAGGCTTATGTATCCATTTTGTCCACCCTTCGTGTTCTCCCTTACCCCTCATCACGTCTATCATAAATCACTTGATGGTCACAAATCACAAGCATCCCTCGTTTGTCAGTCTCCGTCTATTTACCGCCCTGCTGTTGGCGTTTCCCCTTTCGTCTGCTGTTCCCTTTCTTATGTTGTGTCCTGATTTGTTCTGTCATCGCTCTTCCACGATTATCGATCATGTCTTGAACCCCCCCCCCCCACCCCCTCCTCCCCACTCAAACAATGCCCCCACATTCGCGTCATTTTCCAGGTACATATCCCTCACGAATGTTGGTGTCCGACTGTATTTCATGTATATCATCATCAGGTGCTTTTCAGGACTCCAGGGCCATGCTTAGGATCTGTCTTTATTATGTACAAAACCATTTTACTTGCTACTTTCAGTTTTCTCCTCTCACCCCTCTCCTCTCCTCTTTTCCTGTTTGTTCATTCCCTTGAGGTTTGCCCACTGTCAGTTCTACCTTGCTCTTCCATGAGCTTCGCTCCTGTAAAGCAAAAAAAGAAGAAGAAGAAATTGTAAAAAAATTATTTAGTCTGCCCTCCCCTCACACGTCTGTAATATGAAACAGGCAAAGCCTAGAAATGAACGAAGAACTGGAGAAAACTAAACAACTGAAAAATATGTGCAGGAATAACTTAAATATAAATCATGCAATTGTGTCAACACTATATAAACAACTACTTGACCAAACCTCAAATACCACCACTTGATTTTCACTTAATTATTCAAGGTGGTGACACGGTTTCCAAACAGACACGGTTTCCAAACACGGTTGATTAGAGAGTTCCTTCTTCTTCATTTTGGTTCCAGTATTGCCTCCAGTTTGCATTAAAAGTAAACTTTTTTTAAATCTCTGGTTTGTTATCCTAGTTGTCTTTATTGGTTTCTAATCTAGAAAAGATATCAGTAAATGAAAATTGCTTTTCCTTTTATTTTGGCGAATATACCCACAATGCAATATAAACAAATGTGGTGGCCTGCATGCGGTGACGTCGACAATTTCCAAACGGTGGGGTAGAGAGCGTTTTCTTCGTTTTGGTTATTTTTCCTGCATATACTGTATACATGTTATCGAGAGAAAAAACTTTGTTTGTTAATAAATAGATGTCCCCTAATGCAATGATGCCTGGGAATTGCCCAAAGTGATGCAGCAACAGCTTGTTAGATCACATGTTCACCAAAAAAGAAGAAACTACTGTGCATGTCGATTGGTTGTGTTATCGGTTGCAGGTGAAGCTGTGGCTGACTGCCTGCGCTACCACAATATACATTTGTGATGGGTCGTAACATGAAAGCAAACTTGGCCAATAAAGCAAAACATGTGGCTGCGTCTATGCCAAAAATTCTTCCAGTCACAGGTGATACATCAGGCTAATCCAACCAGCATTGTCCTCTTTAGCATTGGCATCTGAGCACCCCCACCTTTAGAGGCCATTTTCCCCCGAAAGCGGGGGTTGGCCTTTTTCGGGAACCGTGGTTGTTGTTGTTTTTTGGTCCCCTTTTTGAAGCAATGTTTTACGGCCGGATGCCCTTCCTGACGCCAACCCTTTTTGCCGCCTTTAACGACAAACAGGGAATTACCAGTGAACTGGTACTCAATTTGCCGACCTCGGAAGGATGACAGGCTGAGTCAACCCCCCTGGCGTTAATTCAGCGATCAACCGGGATTCGAACCCAGGATCCTGGGATCCTAAAGCCGGCTTAAAATCCCACATGCTATGTTGATTTGTCCATTGTCTACCTACATCCATGTAATTCATGCAAAATTACAATTCTTCACCTTTTATTCAAAGACGCTAACTTGCCTGTCCCAAATCCATAATAGAGAAACCATATTAATTCATCTACCCAGAAGCAGCATTAAAAATAAAAATAGGATATTTTAATCACATGTACATGCACAAGTCATCAGAAGACAATCACACAGGTACAGTGCCTATATAACGTCTACATCCCCTTTCAAAATTTTCACCTTTTGTCGCTTCATAGTCGAATTAAAATGCATGAAATCTGGCTTTTTCTACCTTTATTTACACATCGTAACCCACAACTTCCAAGTGAAAAATAAATTCTACAAATTTCAGAAAATTAATTAAAAATACAAAACTAGATTATCTTGGTTGGATAAGTGTCCAGAGTTACAGGCCTTTATGGCAAAGACTGGTCACTGTGTGCATGTGACAACAATATCCCAAGTACTTCACAAGTATGGCCTGGACCGTAGGGTGGCAAGAAGGAAGTCATTACTCATAAAAATCTCATTGAAAATCTGTAGCACGACTTGAAGATCGCTGTCCATCAACGCTCTCCATGTAACTTGAATGAGCTTGAGCAGTTTTGTACAGAAGAATGGGCAAATATTGCCCAATCAAAGTGTGCAAAGTTGGTAGAGGCCTATCCCAACAGACTCACAGGATATTCCAAGATCACTGATCCAACCAAGATATTCTAGTTTTGTATTTTTAATTAATTTCCTCAAATTTGCAGCATTTGTTTTTCACTTGGAAGTTGTAGGTTCCTACAGTCACGTGAAAAAGTAAGTACACCCCATGTCAAGTTTTGACTTTTTCAACATACAGCTATTTGATCTTCATTTCAACAATATTGATAGATAAAGGTGATATGAATGAATGAATATGAATGATCGTTTTAAGGAAATTTTCCCCGCTAGAGCGGGGGTTAGCCTTGCGGGCCCCATGACAATCATGGTTCCCTGTTTGAGGCAATGTTTTTATGGCCGGATGCCCTTCCTGACGCCAACCCTTGGTCACGCTCTTACGATGCGCAGGGATACGGTGCACCTATTCTAAACCGGGGTACACACCGGGATCATTCATCCCAGCAAGCTGGTACTCAATTTGCCGACCTCGGAAGGATGACAGGCTGAGTCAACCCCCCTGGCGTTAATTCAACGATCGACCGGGGTTTGAACCCAGGATCCTAGGATCCCAAGCCAGCACCCTAACCGCTATGCCAACACCAGGCTATATAACAGGATATAATATAACAAATATCATGAAACATTTACATTTTGTAGTCCATTGTATAATTTAAATAAACATAAATGCAAATTTCGCATGTGGAAAAAGTAAGTACAGCCTTGGCTCGAATAGGTGGTATTGCCCCCTTTGGCAGAAACAACCTCAATTAGGCGTTTCTTATAACTGTCTACCAGTCTCTGACATCGACTGGGAGAAATTTTTGCCCACTCCTCCATGCAGAATTCTTTCAGCTGTGCGATGTTTGAGGGGTTTCTTGCATGCACAGCTCGTTTCAATCCCCCCCACAACATCTCGATGGGATTTAGATCGGGGCTTTGACTAGGCCATTCCAGAACCATCCATTTCTTTCTTTCCAGCCATTCCTTGGTGGATTTACTGGTATGTTTAGGGTCATTGTCATGTTGGAAGGTCCCCCTTCGGTTGAGCTTCAATTTTCCGACAGATGGCCTCACATTATCCTCAAGCACCCTCTGGTACAATGAAGAATTCATAGTGGATTATATGATGGTGAGCTTCCCATGCCCTGATGCAGCAAAGCTGCCCCAAACCATAATATTTCCATCACAATGCTTTCCAGTTGGTATCAGGTTCTTGTGGTCAAATGCTGTGTTTGGTTTTCGCCAAACATGTCTTCTGGTGCTGTGGCCAAATAGCTCTACCTTTGACTCATCTGTCCAGAGCACATTGTTCCAGAAGTGCTGGTCTTTGCCGAGGTGTTCATTGGCAAACTTTAGTCTTGCCCTTATGTTCTTTCTGGACAGCAAAGGTTTCCTCCTGGCACACCTCCCATGTAGATCAAATTTGTGCAGCCTCTTTCTAATGGTAGACTCGTGCACTTTGACATCAACAGTGGCAAGAGCTACCTGTAGGTCCCGTGATGACATTCTGGGGTTCTTCGAGACTTCTTTCAGCATCTTGCAGTCTGCTCTCGGGCTGAACTTGCTGGGGCGGCCTGGCCTGAACAAGTTGGCAGTTGTTTGGAATCTTCTCCACTTGGAGATGATCTTCCCGGACAGTCAAATGATTGATTTCAAATTGTTTGGAGATCTTTTTAAATCCCTTCCCAGACTCGTAGGCATCTATAACCTTCTTTCTAAAGGCCTCAGAGAGCTCTTTTGATCTAGGCGTGGTGACGCCGCACACTTCAACAACAAAGAGCAAACCAAACTAAATGTCTGAGGTTTAAATAAGACAGGTTCCTCCAAGATCCTCTCTAACGATGTTCTAATCATTTGCACCTGAGCTGGTGCACCTGATTCTAATTTTAGGTATTTGAAGTAGTGATAAATGTAGGGGTGTACTTACTTTTTCCACATGCGAAATTTGCATTTATGTTTATTTAAATTACTAGGACGTGCCCGTACGTGGGTGCCCGTTCCTTGCCAAAAAAAAAAAAAAAAATGTCTGGGCGTGCCCATGGGCCCATGGGCGTGCCCGTAAGTGCGTGATGTGACCGTACAATGAATGTATCGTCCCGACGCCGCAGCTCGGATGGCGCTGCAGTTAATCGGGCCTGTATCGGCAGAGTTATTATAAACGTGTACTACAATCGATCGTACCTTACAGCGTCTGCTCGCCACGTTCAGCATCAGTACGTCGTCACTATGACTATCCGTAAGTCCGGAAGTGACGTCCTCATTTGACTGTCCGGAAGGTCGCATATCGCAGTTACGATGAATCGCAAATTAGTTTTAAAACATAGTTTAACGCCAACATAGTTTGCCAACGTGAAATAAATGAATACGCTCTCAAATGTGCCGTCCGAGGCAGAGTCTGTTCGGCACGTTCGGCACACGTGATAGCTCGCTGCTCTCTGATTGGTTGAATCGTTTTTTGGACATAGCTCGGTAACTACTTCTCCGATTAATATGAAACCTTGAAAAGGCACATCCTCATGTCCCCAGCAATATACCTGGAAAGTTTAAAGTATATCGGACCCGTGGTTGTCGAGAAACAGCGGTCACAGACACACAGACATACACAAAGACACAGAGATTACTGGAATTATAGATAGATACAATGGACTACAAAATGTAAATGTTTCATGATATTTGTTATATTATATCACCTTTACCTATCAATATTGTTGAAATGAAGATGAAATAGCTGTATGTTGAAATTTGTTGAAAAAGTCAAAACTTTACATGGGGTGCACTTACTTTTTCACGTGACTGTATGTGCAAATAAAGGTGGAACAGTCTGATTTAATGCAATTTCATTCCACACTATAGACTTTCTATAGGCACTGTATATCGGTTGCTTTAATGTAAATACCACATGTCTTTATGAACAATGCAACAATTTTAACATATACATTCACTCGATAGGTACATTTTCCAGCATATCCAACCCCCAAAATAACTTTAAATGTCCAGTGAACTAGAGCTTCTTGTTTTGGTTAGTTAATAAATTTGGTTTCTTTAAACACGCATTCATCACTGTTTTCTTGAATAAAACCAAATTAAAATCTAGTGTATTTTAATTAGTTTTCTCGGTGGGGTAGAGTGATATATAGATTCAGGTAGATCTGCATAGGTAGGTGCTCCGATGATTGTGCGTAGAAAGAAACACTACGATGTACATAAGTCAGGGACCTGTTTAGGCGGTTTGTTCGCGTAAGTGTATATCCATGGTCATACAAGGATGACCCTTGTGCTAATTATCGTAGGGATTATGCCAATTCCCCTGTTCGTGAGACCTTGTGATTTATCTGTTGTCCCTTATTTATCCACATAGACACCAGTCAGGCCCATTAGTACACTAATTAATAAAAGACAATAAAACCCAACTGGAAGCCAGGCATCAAGCACCAAGGAAAACAAGCGTTACGCCTCGGTCCCCCGTCGGTGAAGCGATGTCGACAAAGTGGAAGACGCAAGAAACATGGAAGAGTCGATAATATTTGCGAGTGGGTTGGAGACACACCCACACACCAGCTTAGAAGTGAGTAGTTGGTTTATTTTTCAATATATTCCGCTCACAAGGTTCAGACATATATGGTGGCGGCCATCTTGGATTTTGACGTGGCGACCCAATTCTCAATAGCGTTCTTCCTTATGCCTAAGATACACCCACACACCAGATTAGAAGTTGGCACTACGCTTATTTTTCAGGATATTCCGCTCACAACGTTCAGACATACATGGCGGTGGCCATCTTTGATTTTGACGTGGCGACCCAATTTTCAATAGCGTTCTTCCTTATGCGTAGATACACCCACACACCAGATTAGAAGTTAGTAGTTCGTTTATTTTTCAAGATATTTCACTCAAGGTTCAGACATATATGGCGGCGGCCATCTTGGATTTTGACGTGGCAACCCAATTTTCAATAGCGTTCTTCCTTATGCCTAGATACACCCACACACCGGATTAGAAGTTAGTAGTTCATTTATTTTTAAAGATATTCCGCTCACAAGGTTCAACGCATGCACGGACGCACACACGGACGGAGGGGAAAACCATAGTCCCCCTTTCGCTCCGCGGTGCGACGGGGGAAAACAATCCCGTCTGGCAGGCACACATCGCACAGGCAGGCCGGGAGCCACACCCGGAAGGACTCGCTATTGGGCGGGAGTCGACCAACCAAAGGCCAGGAGAAGGAGGGAGCCGTGACTGGTCGCCACGAAGCAAGAAGCTACCAGCCGATTGGGGAAAGAAGGAGGAGCAGTGAGCAGCGTGATGGTTGGCCAGATACCATCAAGGACGTGAGAGGTGGGGGTGAGTGTGATTGGTGGAGAGCTAAACCTGTGGTGGTGGCCTGCGGGCATTGGTGGAGAGAGGCAGATGACGTCACGAGGGATCGATAAAAGGTGGAGAGAAACCGACATTTTTCCTCTCTCTGCCCTCTTGCCCTGGATTCGCTTCTTTCGCTTCCTCTTTCTCTCTCTCTTTTTTTTTTCCCCCTTCACGCCTTCATTTGCCCTTCCTCGCCCCTCGGATCTTCCTCTGTCCCTTGACGTTCCTGCCTCTTGCTCACCCTGGCCTTCGACACTTGTACTGAAACGATCCATTGGCGTGCGAGGAGAACGGAGGCCTGATTTTGTGCGCGCGCCAACGTCGAGCGGTTTCCCGCCAACCGCGTCGGGACTGCGCGCTCGGAGCCGGATGATCCCTGACGAGACCACGAGCGAGTTGAGCAAAGTGCACAATAACCCACACTATTAATTTTATCCAGTTTATATTCCCCTGTCTCTGTGTTATACGTCTGGTGCGGAAGGGCTCCATTTAGGACATTTATTTACCGTCGCGTTTCTTGTTACCGGCATTCCGTTAAATAAACCTGTTTACTTTTGTACATTCTAAATCCGTTTTTCGTTTGAGTTATTTTTGCAGGTTTGAAGACTGCTCGGCAGATCGCTCAGGTAAAAGCTTCTTCTTCTCTTTCCTCCCCCACGCGCATATATATACATATATATATATATATACATATATATATATACATATACATATATATATATATACATATACATATATATATACATACATATACATATATATATACATACATATACATATATATATACATACATATACATATATATATACATACATATACATATATATATACATACATATACATATATATATATACATACATATACATATACATACATATATATATACATACATACATATAC